>NC_140932.1:115468149-116068149 GCF_014529385.1 Adiantum capillus-veneris | reverse complement strand
CTTGTTGATGTGTGGTTCTCTTCGTTTTCCTGGATTACACTCACTACAAAATAAGGAATGACATCATAGCCACTTTCATCACAAAACTTTGTTGTGGGAGCATCCTCCACGGCGCACACGTCCAGAGTAGCCAAGATGTGTTCCCATCCAAAAGGCTGTAATCTTCTTCAGGAAATGGTTCTGGGATATAGTCCTTATCCTCTATAACCTGCTCTAGGATACATTCCTCACGTTTCAAGCTACCACATTGTGAAGCTCCACACATCCACAGTTCTTTAGGCTTACCTAACCAAGCTGGAATTTTTGATCCTGCTACTGTGGTGGAATCAAGCTCCTCAACCGGTGTTCTTGTCACATCCCTATAGCTATGGTCCCTCAAGTTTACCTTTGTTATGGTTTCCATATGTCTCAGGTATATATGTTCATAACCCCAATCTTGGACCATTTTCAATTGTCGCATGAATGGTATTCCCAGAATGATGTCATAGTTGTTCTTCTTGCCAAAGTCAACAACAGCAAAAGTGTGTTCATATTCAATGCCACTAGAAGTAACAAGTACTTTTTCTAGCAGTCCTAGGGGCTTTTCCTTGTGTCCGTCTGCAAGCTACAGGGTCATTCTTGTGGATATCAAGGCAGGTTTTCCCCATTTTTTCCAAACCTCTTTGGTTGCAATGACCACACTATCTCCACTGTCAAGGATTGCCATGGTTTTTACACCATTGAATTCCACAGTAAGGGTGGTGTTTCCATCTTCTCCCTCGTAAAACTCACCTACATTGTTTAATGGCATTGGCCTAGTATTTAGTTGAGGCATTTCAAGCTCTTTGATGCCATCCTCGACTTGAGTCATTGGAGTTTTTACACCAAATTTCTCTAGACATTTACCCACATTAGCCCACATGATTGGTCTTATTCTGAGAAACTCGGCTAACATTACTGTACAGGTGACTGGGGTAGATAGAATATCTACTAGCCCCTTTGAATCGATGGCCTTGTTGGGAGAGAGTCTCTTTGATGGGACTGCAACCACATCTGACTTGGTCTCGTACTCTCCCATGTAGGACGGTAGTGTTCTTAGCGAATGGGGTTCACTATCCATAGATTGTACAGATCCTTTGTCGCCCCAACATGATTGCACGTCTAGATTCATTTGAGATCCAGTCTCAAATTCCTCTATTGGTGGTAGAAACACTCCTCGTTCATCACCAGTCTTGTCTACTCGTCTTCTTGGGTCATCGGCTTCATTGGCCTCTCTGACTTGTTTCCACAATTCGTCAAAACCATCTATCTCTTTACAATCCTCAGGTATATCTTGGTGAAATCCCTCGGAAGAGTTATCCGTGGTATTCAGTACTATCCTTGGTTCTAATGCTGGGTCTTTGAGTTTTGGTCTGTGCTCATGACTAGAATCTCGCTCTTTTAGTTCCTGGTTTGGTGACAGCATGACATGGATCACATCTTCAGGTTTTGCAACTGGTGGTTTTGGTAAAGCTTGGGCTGTTTCAATCATTTTCTTGCACATTTCAAACCTTTGATTTTCTAGTTCCTCATAGGGATATGTCATCCACCTGTGTTCTTGGGTTTGGTTGTTTTTGAGCCACACATCATACGCTTTCAAGAGGGCATCTAATGTATCATTAACCTTCTCTACCAACACAGATCCTCCTGAACTAGCACTTCTCAGTTTCTCATCCGTGGATGGTTCTTCTAGAGGTTTAACCATCTGTGTAAGAGAAGGTGCCTCCTTTTCATCATGTTGTTTTATCTTCTCCTGAGCTTCGGTAAGCTTCTCAGCTCGGGATTTTTTCTCTCGTTCCCTGCTTGCTTTCATCCTAGTCTTTCTAGCTTTCCAACTATTTCGTTTGCTCTTGGTTTTTTGACTAGGTGCGTCTATCTTTGGTCCATCATCTGTCTTTGGACTCGTGTCACTTTCTGTGTTCTTTGTCTCTAGATTCTCATCAGCTTTCTTTTGAGCTTGTGCTCTCGTAACCACTTGAACTGGTACGGCATTTTCATTTTCTGAGCTACTAGGTAGCTGAAAAATCCCTAATACATTTGTTGTGATTTTCCTATTTTGGTTTGGTTTTTTCGGGAAACCAGGGATCAAATGAGTGATGCCACACTCAAGACAATAGGCATTTACTTCAGTGATCTCCGTATGAGGACATTGTTTGACCAAGTGGTTGTCACGACTTTTGTGACAATCTGTCTCTAGTTGAGGAGATTCTTTTAGCATTTCCTCTTGGCTATAAGCGAGCTTTGACCTAGATAAGCCGCTATTTGCAATGAATCGCAATGTCCTTTCGTCCATTTCATACCTTCTTTCTTTTGACTGAAACCTAGGAGGTGGAGGTTGTATCGGCCTCACCACTCCATGTGTTTCTCTCACATTTTGTTGCTCCAAAGGGTAGTACTCACTTTGGTTTCTATACCACATTGTAGCTGGAACTGGCGTTGGTTTATTTGATGCTTCCATCATTGGAATGTATCTCATGTCTACCTGCATTCTAGCACCTGGCAGCAGCGGAGGTTGTTGTCCTAGGACAAGCTGTGGCCTTAAAACTCCTACTGGTCCTGGCGCATTCCTCGTAATGTATCTAGGTGGAGTAGGTGCTCCTGGAACAGGTTGTACATACCTCTCCCTAGCATTTTCCATGCTATAATAGCACTCTTCCCCCATATGGTTCGTCCATTTTCTCTCAATTTCACACCACTTCGGCTCTCCCGAATCAGACCTTACAAGAGGAATCAACCTCTTGACCAAGTCGTTGATAAGCTTTTCTTGATCAATAGGTGCCGTTGGCTTGGCAATGGACTCACTTATCTGTGAAACACTGTGCTGAGAGGATGTGTCATCTCCTTGACTCTTTAAGTCCTTTTCTTTGTATGCCTCACAATTATCCACTAGATAAAGAGCTTCTTTGATCAACTCGTTTAGCGTCATCCTCCTTATCATATGCAGATCCTTCTGAAGGCCCTCATCTCTCATTCCCTGGATAAAGATCAGCATCAGTCGTGCTTGCGTAGGTAATTCCACTCTCGGACAGAGCTTAACATATCTCTTGAGCCGTAATGATGCTTACTGATTCATTCTCTTTTTGTTTGAATCTATGGATTTGCGAGACCGTGTTGTGAGCACTGTCTTTTGGCGAGAATTCTTCAATAAACTCCTCTCAAAATCCCATTTTTCCACCGAGTCGAACCATGTAGCTGCATCATCTTCCAGAGTCAATCCAAATCCCGCAAATTGTGTCGCAAAATCTGAAACTTCCTCTGCTCTAATCACTCTTCTAAAAGCTATTACGTGATCTCTCGGATGTTTATCCCCGGAGTATTTTCTGTTTACCCATTTCTGGACTTGGGATGGTCTAACTCCTCGATTGTCTACAAGTCTAACCAGAGACTCTCGCAATCCTTCTCTCGTTATCTCTCTTGAAGGGAATCCTGGTGGCTCTCTTCTTGGAATTCCTATAGGAATTCTCGTGGTTGGTGGAGGCATTTGTGGTCCTTCATTGACCAAATATCCACCTCTTTCTAGTACAGTCTGTGGATTTGTGCTTTCTACAACTCTGTATTCTCGTCCATACTTGTCGACAACTATAGATCTCCATTGACAGTCGACTCCCTATGTGTAGACATATAAGAGCTTGTAATCCGTTATCTCTTCTAGGTATGGATCTGAGCACCTATAAATATTGACCTCATTGTCGTCAATGTATCTATATAGTCCTTCACTCTCATGACCAATCATCCAAACTCTCTCAACAAGATGGGTCTTTATCAATTGCAAGTTTGGAAGATCCATTGTGGGAGGATATTCCTCTATTGTCGGGATCTCCAAGCTTGTGTAAGCTGCGTTTGAATCTAGGGTAGACATGATTTCTGGGCTTAAGAGCTTTTCCTTGGTTCAAGTAGACTTAGTCCACTGTGTTCAAGTGCTTTGGTTAGGGAAAAGTCAAAACTATGTCCAAAACCGCAACCGTTTCATCACAATTCTCGCAAATTGTCGCTTTCAGACACCCCTAACTTGTCGCTTTCAGACACCGCTAACTTGCGGATGAATTTTGAGGCCTCAAACGACGTTTTTTTTAAAGCTGATCTAAATGGTTGCTCTAAGATCCGTAGAGCCGCTCTCAGGCTGCGTTTTGATATAAAAACCTTTTCGATTCGATACCGTTTGTGAAAGTTATGGCCAAAACAATGAAATGCAGTTTAGACTAGTCCAAATGAGTCCAAA
Source organism: Adiantum capillus-veneris (assembly GCF_014529385.1). Classification (NCBI taxonomy): domain Eukaryota; kingdom Viridiplantae; phylum Streptophyta; class Polypodiopsida; order Polypodiales; family Pteridaceae; genus Adiantum; species Adiantum capillus-veneris. Next base: position 116,063,912 of record NC_140932.1, on the reverse strand, counting down.
TTCAATTTTGAAAAAATATTTGGGATCTCTGTGACACTGTGAACACTTTTGCATGGTCAAAATTACAGTTGGACCCTAAAACTGGCCTAGAGACATCCTACGCGTAGGATGTCTATATGCTCAGAATTTAACAAAATTTGGTCTAGAGACTCCTCTTGAGTTCAACAACACAATGGTATGCTCAGAATTTCATTTGGACCTAAAAATGGCCTTGAGACATCCTACGCGTAGGATGTCTTTTTGCTCAGAATGACTTGAAATTTTCACCCCAGCTTCTCCTTGATGTGCTGATCACAATGGTGTGCTCATAGGTTGGTTTGAAGTCCTAAATCAAGCTAGAGACATCCTACGCGTAGGATGTCTAACTGCTCGGATTTTGTCCAAACTTGATCCCAAGATTCTCCTAGTGCTCAGAAACCCAATGGTATACTCAAAATTGAATTTGGATGCCAATAGGTCAAGATTTGGGTTGCATAAGCTTCTAGTGCACTCCAAGAGTAGGATGTCTGACAATTCTTGTCTTTGCTTGGTAAATAGGCGAAACAAGGTCCAAATTCACTTTTGAAAAAAGATCTGGAATCCTTGAGACACTGAGAACCTTCCTATATGGCCAAAGTAGAATTTTGACCACTTTATGACCTTGGAGACATCCTACGCGTAGGATGTCTTTTTGCTCTATTTCAGCTCAAACTCGCACTGTAGCTTCCCCTTGATGTGCTAAGCTCATAGCTATTTTTACTTTTTGATTCTGACACCTATAGGTTGGTGAAATGATCAAGAATCTGTTCCAGAAGCCTAATGTGTGTTCTGATGAATTCCTAAGTCAAATCAACTCCAAATTGGACCAAAATTGACTAGGAGGCTTGCCTAAGGCTATACAACACCCTGCTATGTCCACAGTTTGAATTTGGCCTCTAAATTATGCCTTAGACATCCTACGCGTAGGATGTCTAACTGCTTAGAATTGCCCCAAATTTGAACCACAGACTCTCCTTAAGGTGCTGATCACTGTGGTATGCTCAGAGGTTGATTTGGAGTGCTAAATCATGGTGAAGACATCCTACGCGTAGGATGTCTTTTTGGCCTGTTTGACCCTAGACTTGTCCCACAACTTTCCCTTGATGGTAGTAACCCAATGATATGCTTAGATTTGAGTTTGGATGTCAAAAGACCCCAAAACTAGCTGTTCTTGTCTTTTTCAGTCAAAATTACTAAAGTCTGCTTAAAACCCAATTTTCTCACCCAAATGATCTGAAAACTCTCACATGCACTCAAAACATCATGTAGAACATGCCCATGGAGCCATCCTATGGTTTGGTCTCAAAATTAGGCCTTGGACACAATTTGGGTAGGATGGCTGGCAATTCTCGTCTTTTGGCTTTGATCTGTCAAAATTTGGTCAAATTTTCACTTTCTAAGTGAAAATAGGGTAAAACCTACCTTCTAAACACATTGGTCAACTCAGAATTTCAAAATTTCCACCAGATCACCCTGTAGACATCCTACGCGTAGGATGTCTACTGCTTATTTTTTTCAGGCTGAAGTGTCCCTGATGCTTCTTTATGCTCTCAGCAAGTGCAAGAATGCTTCACAATTGCAAAAACATGCAAAAATCACTCAATTTAAGCCTTTTCTAAAATTTTACGATTTCTGACTCCGCCTTTTGGCTTTTGGTCAACAAAAATAGGGAAAAACACCCAAGTCAATATGTTACTGAGGTAAAACCTACCCTCTGAACCCACTGGTAACCTCAGTTTTCCCAAATTCCCTGCCAAAAGTGCCCTAGAGACATCCTACGCGTAGGATGTCTACTGATGAAATTTTTGGTAGAATTCATCCACTGGCCTCCCCAAGTCTTGAGCACTACTTTTCAAGAATTCCTAGCAGTTTTTATGCAAAATTGTGCTCAAAATCTTAAGTTTCTTGTTTTCGTGTTTTTGACACTCCGTCTTTGGTCTGTTGGGTGTCAAGAGTTGGTCAAAACTCTAGTTTCAATGTATACTTAGGGTAAACCCCCCCTTCTGAACACACTGGTGCATTCATAATTTTTAAATTTGGTCTCCAGAACCCCTTTGAGACATCCTACGCGTAGGATGTCTATGTTTACAGAATTGAAGGTTTTCTTCACAGAACCCTTGCAAATGCTCTTTTATATGCACAACATTAGTCAGTCATACAAAAATATCCACAAAAGCTTGTTTAATGCATTTTTACCCTCAAAAGCACACTTTTCCGTGATTTCAAATGCAATCAAGCACTTTAGCAAATAATTCAGTGCTGAATAGCTCTAGATCAAAATTGGATCACTTACCTAAATCTACTCCTACAAATCATATGGGGTTTTGCATCTATGAGTAGAAAAATGCTTCACCGCCACACACGGACTAGTAAACGCTTTTATCACCTCACAAATCACACGACCACCAACAAATACTCTAATCCACAGATCCTAACTAAACCTATCTAGTCGCAGACCCTCGGCAAGACACACGCTTCCTGGCTATCCACTTGATCGCGGAATATCCTCTTCCGGATCCACTTAAGAAAAACGCGCACATATCCAGCTGCATCCTCAAAACATGTGGGCTCCACATCCTGTATCACCTTAGCCATGTAGGCTTGGTGATGTGCTAGATACCCATCATAAGTCAATTTCTGAACTGGATTTCTGAATCTGTTAAATCTGCGCGGTCCTGGGTCACTCCTTTGCCCTCTAGCATCTTCTTGTACTTTCCTTACACCAGGTGTCCTGACAGCCGGAATTCCAAATTCCTCATCAAGACTTTGTTCAGAACCATCTGAATCCATGTCTATATGTGAAAAGCCTGATGATGCATCAGCCATAAAGGGAGGTTCATCAACCTTTTCCTTTCCTTTTCGTGATACATTCCCTGTACCTGCTGGTGCAGTAACCTGCGTACATAGTCTACCATTCCATGGCTTCTCAACAGAGCCACGAGAAGAGGACTCTTGTGGTCCACTCAAAACTTGTGATTGTGGCCTCACATTTTGTACAACCACATCATATTTTACATCAGCCCCAATAGTGCCATGTGCATTACTGTACCAGCTGCTCATCTCATCAACGACTACATCTCTGCTCACTCATAATTCTCGTGTAGTAGGATTGTAGCACCTGTACCCCTTTTGTTCAAGGGAATATCCCACAAGAATACATTTCTCTGATTTAGGATCCAATTTCCTACGCAACTCATCTGGTACATGCACCTAAGCTATGCAGCCAAACACTTTCAAGTGTGCCAAATCAGGCTTTGTACCTATAAACTTTTCCTCAGGTGTTACATCATGAACCGCAGCTGTAGGTGTCCTGTTCATAATGTACACAGCTGTATTTACAGCTTCAGCCGAGAAATGATGAGGCATGTTCTCCTCATTCATCAATGCACGTGCAACCTCTGCAATGTGCCTGTTTTTCCTTTCTGCGACCCCATTCTGCTGTGGAGTATATCTGCATGTAAACTGCCTGCGTATACCATGCATTCGCAGAAAATCTGAAAAATCATTGGAGAAGTACTCTCCCCCTCTATTTGACCTTAATGTCTTGATTTGCATATCTGTCTCCTTCTCAATCATGACTTTGAAGTCTTGAAAGTGACCAAACATTGCACTTTTGTTATGCATGAAGTAGACCCATACTTTCCTTGTATGGTCATCAATGAAAGAGACATAATACCTGCAACCATGTATACTTGCAGTATCGGTTGGACCCCAAACATCTGTGTGAACCACCTCAAGTGGATTTTTATATACATTTCGCTCATGTGGAAATGAGCCCTTTGACTATTTTCCAAACTGGCATGCTGCACACACTTTATGCATACCATCCACCTTGAATTTGGGCAAACCTTTTACAATCTGTTTTGATTGCATGCTGAGAAATCTCTGCTCATTGACATGGCTAATGTGTTTGTGCCAAATGTCAACATCAGCCACAACACCTGTGCCCTGTGCAAATAATGCAGTTTTTACCTCAGGCATGTCTACATTCAGCGTAAACATTCTACCCACACATTTGCCCTCTGTGATCAGCTTACAGCCATTCTGGAAATCTTCTACATAACAACCATTTGGATTGAAGCGAACCTGCAAACCCTGCTCAACCATTTGTCCAATAGAAACAAGATTCTTTGTAATGTTTGGGACATGAAGTACATTTGCTAAGTACTTTGATTTCCCACTCTACGTATTTAGAGGTATGTCCCCTACATGAGCAATGGGGTGAGCTGTGTCATCTACTGTCTGCACATAGCCTGACACATATGGCTTGTGCATATCTCTAAACCACTCTCCACGAGACGTCATGTGATTAGAGTCACCTGAATCCACATACCAAACATCATCTTGGGTGGAATTCTCTGCAGTCATTGTATTCATTACATGCTGCATAACAAACATGTGCTCGTTTTTACTATCATCTGCATCTCTGCTAGTAGATGCATAGTTGCCATGTTCTCTCTTTCCACTTGCTTTTCCCTTTGGATAGTCACGTGACATGTGACCTCTTTCACCACAAGTCCAACATTCTCTGCTATCTGCAGTATGGTGCTGCCTACTTGATCCTGCACCATGACCTCTTTGACTCCCCCTACCTTGAGACTGGTTTCCCCTGCCACCTGTATTGTTTTGATTTGATTGAACTTCTTGAAATTGGCCCTTGCAACCACTTGGGCCTTGACCACGACCTCTACCTCTACCTCTGTTGGAGTTAGAATAGAAGGCCTGTTCAGACCTATTTCTGCCACGAGAAGAAGATGTGTCAAGACCAAGGTTTTTCTCCTCAAGAATAAGCATAGAAATCAAATCTTGGAACACGGGGATGTCGTCTCTTGTATTCATGGAAGACCTGAAATGTACATACTCATTTCCTAGACCATCCAAGCATGCACGGACAATGTCATCGTCTTCCACTGAGACTTTAATAGATCCAAGAGCCTCAATGATGCTCTTGATCTTCAAGGCATAATCATTGATGGAGAGGTTGTTCCTCTTAACCTGATTTAGCTCCGACTTTAGTTGAAGCTTCCTGGCCTTGTTGTTCACCTCAAACACTGTGCGTAAGTTTTTCCATGCAATGGCGGGGGTTTGAGCATCCTGTAGATAGCCCATCATGCCATCTCTGATACTCATAGAAAGCCAATACATCACTTTGCTCTGGCCTTGTTGCCAGTCCCTCAAACCTTTTCTTTGTTCTGTTGTGGCATTTGCCTCGGGAATCTCTGGTTCCTTTTCATTGTCTCCTTCTACATAGTCCCAATAACCTTTTCCTTTTAGGAAATTTGTTATTATAAACTTCCATGCAGGGTAGTTATTTTTCTCAAGTTTCTCAGTGACAATCTGACTGAAACCGTTAGACATCTTGAAGCACTAAGACAAAATAGATGCAATCTGCAAAAACCTGCAAATCTGCTGAACCTGCTATCGTGGTACCTATAACGCTTTCTACACTCAACGAGTGTCCACAATCAAGCGTACATACAACCATTGTACTTGTACAGTAAATCTCTGTGTACTGCTCTTGCTCTCTTATCCTCTCTTGCCTGCACCAGGCTCTTATACCATGTAAAGAAAGAGGATGCAAGAGAGCTACACAAGACAAGCACAAAGCACACAGAGATGGAAAGATTCTTCTGCTTCGCACAGAAAAGAGAGTACAAAAAATGACTAAGTGCTAAAGCTGAAAAGTAGCACATATGTACATGCGGTCACTAAGTGTGAACACGCTAGAGGCATACTAGGCTAGCACTATAAGTGTAGTCCAGCTGTAGAATCACTGGCAGAGATCCTCCGTGTCGGTCACCTAACGCGCCAGTGAGTAAATGCCGTAAGCGGCCAAGACCCATAGTGGATGCTAGCTCAAGATGTAGAGCTCGACATCTCAACAAATATTATGAAGGGGAAGAAGGAAATACCACCCTTACAGTGAAATATAATGAAATTGAAACCATGGCAATACTGGATAGTGGGCCAGGCATAGCCATAGCCATAGCCATGAAAGCAGTATGGGAATCCTAGGGACAACCAACCATTAGACAAAATCAAATGAAATTGCAATTGGCTGACGGACACATTGAAAGACCATTAGGGCGGCTTGAAAAAGTGATAGTTAATTCCTGTGGGATTGAATATCAACACACTTTTGCCATAGTAGACTTTGGGAAAAAACTCAATTATGAAATCATATTGGGAAGACCTTTCATGCGATAGGTACAGATTATCCAAGATTGGGAAAACAATTATCTGTACTTGAAGCAAGTGGGATCTATAACAAGGGTAAATCTAAAAGATCACACTTATAGAGATGTCTTGAAAACACCCATACAAGAGTTTGATTCAGTCTCTTCGGCGGAAACTAAGCTTCCATCCTAGTTAAACAAAGACACTTCTATTTGGATGTGTGGAGCTTCAGAAAATGGGAGTTTTAAACGAGAAGAAGCATATGTACCTGAACCCTTTCTAGAGCATTTGTTTGAGCCATTTGACTGGACTCAAATTTTAGCGACAATGGATGTATGTGTGAATACATCTATGCCTACTCAATTTTGCAATGAGGATGGGTACGACATGATTCCCATCCAAATGATTTAAACCCTCAGCATTGAAGATGAAATTGAGGAACCCAAGGAATTGATGAAAGTCAACAAGTCTTTTCAGACCTCAACTACCTCAACTCCCTCAGAAGATTTCGGATCAGAAAATGAACAAGTGAGAGCTAAACTACTCTTGAAAGGAGGGGAGGAAAAGTTTTTGACTTTCCTAACAATAAATCAGGAAGACAAAAATGGTAAAGACGAAAAAGAGACACTAGAAAGGTGAAAACACGACCTATGCCATCAGTCTCGAGTAGAACACAATTCCTGATGCAGACAGAGGCACATGATTGTGCCAAGGGAAAAATCACTGGTAGATATCCTTCAAACAAAAATCCAGAAATGTCAAAAACATCAAGAAAACAAGGAAGGATACTCAAGCAAACAAACAGGATAAGGAGCCAATCATGACACGAGTTGAGCGAAAATGAAATATCAAGAGTCGAAAAAATCTCTAAAGAAGATATATACTACCAAAATGGAAACCACGGAAGAGGATGGTAAGGATGTAATGAGTGTTCCCTCCCATTACAAAAAGTATACTCTCCAAGATAAAAAAATCATAGTCGAACAACCTATTAGGGAATTACGGAAACAAGGCGAGTCCTACAAAGGGTCTAAGAATGCAAAAAAGATAGACTTGGGTGAACTAAGGAAAGAATCTCGGCTTGCCTACATTGCAAACAACCTAATAGAGGAAGAAGAAGAGCTTTTGTGAAGCTTTCTGAAAGAATAATGAGATATCTTCGCTTGGTCTTACAAGGATCTCAAGGGTGTTGGTCCAAAAATTTGTCAACATACCATACCCATGAGAGATGATGTGAAACCAAATAGACAAAGGCCATACACATATAATGAAACATTTACCATGAAAATTTAAGGAAGATATTGAGAAACTTAAGAAATCTGAACTCATATACAAAATTGAACACACAGATTGGGTGTCTCCAATTGTGATAGTACCCAAGAAGAATGGAAAACTACGAGTGTGTGTCAATTTCGAAAAAGTGAATGCAGCTACCATTAGAGACAATTTTCCTCTTCCAATCACTGAGCATGTTTTAGAACGAGTTGCAAAAGAAGAAGCTTACAATTTCTCAAATGGCTTTTTGGGATACAATCAACTTCTGGTTGACCCAAAAGATTAGCATGAAACTGCTTTTGCAACGGAATGGGGTATTTTTGCCTATCGGGTTATGCCTTTTGGGTTAACTAATGCTCCAGCCACATTTCAAAGATTGATGAGCCATGCTTTTAAATAATATCTTAGGAAATTCTTGGAAGTGTATATGGATGATCTATGCATACATTCATCAATTCGAGCCAAATATTTTGAACACCTCAAAAAGGTATTCAAAAAACATAGACTTTATAGGATTTGCCTAAATCTTGAAAAGTGCACATTCATGGGTAGACAAGGAAAAATTCTTGGACATATAGTGTCTAAAAGTGGCATAGCTACTGATATTGAAAAAATTCATGTCTTTATTGATTTTCCTAGACCAACAACGATCAAGGGGGTTCAAGACTTCCTGGGGCATTGTGGATATTACAAACGGTTCATTTACATGTACGCTATAATTGCAAAACCCATGTATAGCTTGATTACACACTTTGAATGGACCGAGGCATGTGAAGAATCCTTCATGAAGCTTAAGCAAGCTCTCACCTCAGCTCCAATATTGAAAGTACCAAATTGGAATAAGATATTCCACATACATATGAATGCTTCCAACTTTTCCATAGGTTGTATACTAGCTCAACCAGGAGACGGGAAAATTAACTTTCCTATTTCTTATGCTAGCCGACAATTGAACATGGCAGAAAAGAGTTACACTACCACTGAAAGAGAAGGGTTAGGAATGATCTATGCCATTAAAAAGTATAGACATTACCTATTAGCCAACAAGTTTGTATTCTTTGTAGACCACCAAGCTTTGTTGTATTTGGTCAACAAGCCATGCAACACAGGAAGAATAGTGAGATGGTTCATCATTATTCTGAAATTTGATTTCACTATGGTTGTAAAAAGGGCACTACACATCAAAGAGCAGATCAATTGTCGAGGATTGTTTCAGGAGAAACACCTAAAGGGGTAGACAATGATCTATCAGATGCCTATTTGCTCTCCGTGGAAATGATACCTCGATGTGGTCAGAAAACATGGTATCGCTGATGATAATAGCTCAAGTGGATTCACAAATACCACTTCCTATTACAATCGTATTAATCGAGCAATCGTCTATGTATCAATTACTAGCTGGTAGGCTATACAAAATAAATCGAGATGGAATATTGCTTATGCATTAGTCTCGAGGAGAAAAACCAGTACCTAAGTCATTCATATATTACCATAGTAGGACTACACTTTGCGGAAGACCAAACTATGCAAAGAATCTTGAGACTTGGAGTATTTTGGCGGACTATGAGGAGTGATGTTTGATCTTTTGTAAGGGATTTTCCTCAATGTCAAAAACAAACACCCTTACCTCATGTAACATTGTTTTGAATGTCACCTATTCCTAAGTGGAGTAACTATTTGGTTACTTACTTATCAAGCCGAACATTTCCTAAGGATATGAGTAAACGCCATCAAAGAGCAATTGAAACTGAAGCAAGATACTATGCTCTTATTGGGAACCAATTGTATCGGAGAGGTAAAGATCAACATTTGCGTCTTTGTGCAAATGAAGACGAGTATATTCCGATTATAGAACAAGCACATGATGCTAAAGAGAGGTCACTTTTCTAGTGAGACCACCACAAGAGCAATCTTGATGGCATGCATATGGTGACCAACACTTTTTGCAGATGCCAAAGAATATGTTCGAAGGTGCGATGCTTGTCAACGAGAAAAAATGTTAACATGTGTAGATAGCATGTCCTTAGGACCAATGATGGGTGCTAAAGCTTTCTCAAAGTGGGGTATAGATTTTGTTGGGCAAAGATAGAGCCAGCTGCTTATAGAACCCAAGATCAATATATCATTGTAGCTACAGACTATTTGACCAAGTGGGCCGAGACTAAATCAACTCAAAAGAATGATGCCAGAAATACTGCCGCATTCTTATATGAGTATGTATTCACGAGATATGGATTGCCAATAGAAATTGTCAGTGATAGGGGAAATAATTTCCTCAATGAGGTAATTGAGTATTTGATTAATGAGTTTATGGTCATCCATAACAAATCAGCTCCCTATCACACACAAGAAAGCGGACAAGCTGAGCATACGAAAAAAATTCTTAGATAGATGCTGACTAAAGCGGTTAGTTCAGGAATAACAGACTGGGAAATGAATCTCCATGCTGCTCTATGGGCTTATCGAGTTTCATTCAAAACAGCTTTAAATGCTACACCCTTTAACCTTGCTTATGGTCTTGATGCCATACTGCCAATAAAATTTCTATTGCCGACATTAAGGGTAGCTAAGGATCTTGAGTGGACTGGACATGAATTGTCAAAAAGACTTGAAGATTAAGAAAATCTAGATGAGCAAAGGCTAGCTGCTGTAGCTCACATATATGCACAAAATCAAAAACAAAAACAGTTCTTTGATTCCCATCTAATAACAAAAATCTTCAAGAAAGGGGATTTAGTTTTAGTCTATTCCCTTAAGAAACACATTCCCAAGTTTTAGAAAAAGGGAAATGGACTGTTTATCATTGAATATGTATCTCCAAGTGGAGCAGTAAAATTGTCCACCATAGATGGTGAACCAATGGCTAATTGGATTAGTGGATTCTGTTTAAAGAAATACAATTTTCCGCTAACCAATGAATTACTAGAAATAATGCATGCAGCCAAGCAAAGGACAATTAAACAACAGTGGGTTATTGATGAAGCCCAAGAGGAAGCTCGACTTTGGATACTCAAATGGAAAGCTGCTCTCAGGAATCAATAGATATCGATTATCATTAACACTCTGGAAATAGATGACCAACAATGGAAATTACCTAAAGATGCAGTTTCAACCTATGATGACAGGTTAGATGGATTGGACGTGTGCATCCAAGTACAACTCAAAAATCATAGCACCAATGCTTTTGTCAACACGGGAGCTAGAGTAAATGCAGTCAATTATTCCACATACAAGAAGGTAACAAGTTAAGCATTGATAGCAGGAATAGCGATAATCAAAGGATGCAACAAGAACCCAACCCCAACATTGGGAGTAGTCAACTTGAACGTGATACTACATGGATTTTCATTTCCTCATCAGTTTGTATCTTACTAGATGAACACATGAATGAGATGATGATTCTTGGAATTCCCTGGATGCGGACATACAAATCAGCTCAAGCTATCACCTAAAGGGTGGTACCTCATTGTTCCAATTGCACCAAGAAAGGAGGAATGGAAAGGAAGCAATCAATTGACCAAACCACGAAGTAATCTTCTACGTCCTCTCGACAAGGAAAGGCTACAAGTAGCATGCAAGGAGTCAGGAAAATTTGGGTACCAAAAGCACAGCTTAAGGATAAGCCGATTTAAATCTGGGTGCCCAAAACATCACTGAAAAAACAAAAGAAGATTCCAAGGGTCAAAACACAAAGACGATCATCTCCGAGCAAGGAGTCTAACTTGAAATGGATTCGGCAGAAAAAGGAGCACTTATCTTCTTCACAAACTGTAAAAACAATCAAGCAATGGAGAGTTAAGTCTCAAAAGACTCCACACCATTCCACACCAAGAAAACCAACCTACCAATGGCAAGAAAAAGCTCGACAATAGTCAAAAGTGTTTTCAACAACTCAGGCAATCAATCGGCTGAAGCATCCTGATTGTACAATCAAACAGAGAGCACACAAGCTACAAGATTTTCTCTTTGGAAGTTAGCATCAGAAAGCCTCGACATCAAAAACCCTTAAGTACTCAAGACCTAGCTCTTGCACAATATAGTGGTTTGAGTTGCATTGATCTTCAAAGAATGGTAGAGCCAACCATGGCTATGCATAGACACGATTTTTCAACCCATGCACACAGTCGTCCCGGAGTACGCCATCTAGGAGGGGTGAACACTAAGTAATTAAGGGCAATGTTTGAAGAGGGAGGAAAAAGTTCGATGTTAACATATGATTTTTTGTAAAATTACCTAATAATGCCCTTATAATTCATTATCAAGGGAAAATTCACTGATAATATCTTCTTGATGAGTGCAAATAGTGTATATACAATAAAAAAATCATCAAAAAATAGTCCTTTTTGGTTATTTTTCATCATTCTTCTTGATAAAGAGACTTAAAAATGGAGAAATCCAACAAAAAACAATATAGCTGTGTTTTTCAATGGATTTTCTTGATTATTGGATTTTTATTTTGCATTTTGAGCGCATTTTGTTATTTTCTTTGATTTTTTCAATAAACATGTCAAACATTAATAATAAATAGCAAAGGAGCTCATATCGATAAATGGAAGACACGGTGGTGATAAAAAAGACAAGGCGAATAAGCACAAAAATTTCCACTCAAATCGGAAGATGGAAGCGGGAAGCCTAAGTTAGGCGGCGAGACCTATTTTTGCAAAATTCTTACAGAATGCGCTACAGGAATTTGATCGGGGAAATCTTTGAGTCTAACATAGATTTCACGGCCTAGTAGGAGTAATGGAAGAATCTGGGGAAAAATGGTTCTGGAAGTCCGGGTAAAGGTATCCCAGGTAGGCTAAAACAACCTCATTTCCACTTGTCACCTTTGCAGAGAGAGCTTTTCGACCTCTTTTTGCGCATACTTTTCGGAGTCTACAGTTGCCCGTTCTCAGCGCCGGCTCACACGAGACATGAGGGGTAAGTTCTTTACTCATCAATGATCATTTTGTGCGGCCGATAGCTAGTCTAAACCCCTAGAAAAACCCTAGAATCCAAGCAGTGCACGAAGACCTACGACAAAAAACTGACCATAACGGCCTGTCAGCTCGACCAAATGAGATGGGATTTGAACTGTAGCATGCTCTAACATAATAGAAACTTTCTATATCATCAGTTGACCATTAGATAGGGGTAAAGGGGGGACCCCAATAGAAAAGTTAGGTTTTGGCAGATGCCAAAATTTGGTTCTGACTCCATAGACAACTTGCCTACGAGGTTTATATACAATGTATACGATTGGTTTTGTGAAATCAATCAAGCAAAGCCCTTGAAAAGCAGAAAACAGTTTGAATGTTACAAAGCGTCAATTTCAACATACGAGGTCAAACTGACTCCAAATGAGCAAGAATTGGATGAGTTGCTTCACGTCTATGTTGCGGACAAGTCCAAGGCCTCACAAGTGACAAACCAACTCAATAGGTAGTGTAGTCACAGAAGTCGGTGATTTCAGAGTCGACAAAGCACAAAGTGATGCCAACAAGACCAAGCTTGACCAATTCAATTTAGGACTTGTTCTAGTGTATAGAATGTGTTTAGGTCAAAAATTTTAAGTTTTGCAAGAAAATTATGACTGCTGTAAATAATAACAATTATTTACTTTTGTTTTGCTTGGAAATTGTATCATCACCTCACCTATTGTCATAAAATCTAATATCTAACTAACCCAAATGATTTTCTCATATTAAATTGATCACTTAATATGGGAGAATAAACGGGATCAAGTGTTAAGATATAGGTGTGTGCTTATAGATCTATCTCAACACGGGGCCAATAGTAAAGGGGCCCAAAAGGGAGATGGTCTATCAAAGAGCAAGGCTAACCAATGGAGCATAAGACCTTAGGGTTAGCTTCATTGAAGACCTCCAATAAATGTATGTAAAAAGTCCTTTGACCTTAAGTAAGCTAGGGCTGAGCTTAAGGTGGGAACCTGGCCCAAGCTCGAGGTGCTTGTCCTGCTTGAGGTGCTTTTCATGCTTGAGGTGTTTGTCATGCTTGAGGTTCTTGATTAAGATGCTTGAGGTGCTTGACTGGCTCCATGCTTGAGGTGCTTGACTTGCTGCATGATTAAGGTACTTGAGGTGCCTTGAGAAGCTTGCCTGAGATGCTTGTGGGAACACCCCCTAGTTCAAGTGCTTTGTCATGCTTGATGAGTAAGGTGCTTGATCACCTAAAGTCAAAATCATTCCTACAAGAGGGGGGGCGAGCCCTTTTCCTAGGAGCTAGAGAGAGAACACCCACTCTCACACACACAAGGGAAGCCCCAACTTGAAGAGGCAGCAAGGACACATGTCAGGCCCCTACCCATGTTACCTTCATGTGTTGCTTGAAGCCTATTGGCTAAGCTTCAAAGGGGTCCAATGATAAATTACTTGAATTATCTAATTGATTTTTCATTTATCAAGTCCTCTCTCTCAAAGGGGAAAGGGGGACACTTGTCCCAAGGCTACCCATGTTGCTTGTAATGGCTCCTGCTTGTGATTGGCTAGGCCTGGAGGGGGCCTGGAGGGGTCCAATGAGCTTTAAGCATGAGCTACAAGGGGGGGTCAACCCAAGCTAGCTAGGGTCTTGCTTGAGGGGTATACTCACCCACACACACTCACAATCACTCTCATTGTGTGCTATGCAAAGTGCAAGAGCTCCCTCTCCAAGCAAGTAGAGGTTGAGAGCCTACACCAACACTCTTGGCTATGGAGTGCAAATCCAACCAAGAGCCATGCTTCAATGCTTAAGCTTGCCATCTCCTTCTTCTTCATTACTATGCTATTATGTATGCTAGCAACAAGAGTATGATAAGTGAGGAACTAATTCTTTCTCCTACGAAATGTTTCTTCTTCCTCTTCCCTACCCTCATTCCCTGCTAGCTCTCTCCACCTTCGAAGGTGTTTGAGGTCTTGGGACTGAGGCTTGGGATAGTTAAAGCTTTCTTCAAGTTTATGTTATGTTTGTGGTGCATGAAGCCTTCCATCTTCATGGCATCACCTGAGTCACAAGGAACACAAAGACTGTATTGTAACAAGTCTCTCTTTATGGGAGAAATCATAATACAAATGCCTATTGGAGGGGGGACCGGCTCCACATAAATCCGGTCCTCAATTGTTGTCATGTTCTCTAAACTCTCTCTCTTGCAAAAGTATTGTCTATGCCAAGTTAACTAATTGCTATGATTATGTTGCTATCTTCAATTATGTCCACCCGCTATGCTCACAAAATCATTTCTTGAAAGTACTCTCATTAAATTCCGCTATTCTCAAATTGAATAGGCAAATTCCATTACACCTATCATGTGTACACACCTATTATATGCCAAAAATCAAGTATGAGCCAAAATGAGCACCTATAACTTTGAAAATTACCAAAAAAGGCAAAGAAGTCTTTGCAAGCTAAATTTTGAGTTATCGACCACTCTTTTTGATCCAAATCACCTCATATCACATACACACAGTCTATACAATGCCTAGAACCAATTTGTACCAAAAAATGTTGATTTTGGTAGAAAAGTTAGTAATCGCGACTATTTACTTTATAGACAAAATGGAGGAATTTTGATATTTTGCCATCATACAGTTAAAGTACATGATGTGTTAAGCCCACTAGCCAAGTTTGAACCAATTTGGAGCTCAAAACCTCAAATGTCCATTATATCTACTATTTTAGAGACCTAAACCCAAAATCTAGTACCATTTTCACCCTATGCATCCAAATGAGCCCATGTTTCACTCAGAGCATGTATTTGGTATATACGTCAAGGCTGTGATGCTAAGTTTGCAAAATGTTGAAAAATTACTCAACTGTAAATAATCGCAATTATTTACAATGGTTGCAAATTTTATTTGAGCTTTACAATTTTGTTCCTTGCATGTTTCTATGCATCTATGCTTGTTCAAAAATTGATTTGAAGCAAATTGGACCAAAATTGTTAGCATTTCAGACTAAAGGACACTTCAGAGAAAAATCTGTCAAATCTGCTAACTTTGACACTCTATTTACTAAACAGGAGCCATGTAAGCAGCAGAGAGGGCCAAGAAGAAGCTCAACCAGAAAGAAAAGTTGCAAGAACTACCAGCATAGCAACTAGACCCAGAGCCGTGCGGAGTGGACTTCCAAAAAGCTTACGAGCTTTTGTCCACAATCAAGAAAGATGGAACTGCGTAGATTTTTGACCCACAAGGGAACAAAGTTGAAGTGGTGATCACCAAGGAGATAGTGGCAGAGGCACTCGGATTGCCCACAGAAGGAATGACAATGAGGGCAAGGGATAGGAAGACATCCGGAACTTTCACAAAAGAAACAGCCGCGGCCACCTTTGCGGACCTTATTCACAAGTAGGTGAAAGAGCCAACCAGGTTATACCACCAATACTTCCACTTCCTGGCTAAGAGGCCACCAAGGTATACCACACCCCCGGGGAGGTCACCTAATAAAATGTAACCTATCACGTGAGTTCAACAGAAGGGTATTTAAAGTTCTTGAAACTTATAGAGATATATATATAGAAGGGCATTATTTTTTTCAATTTGAAAAAAACTTACAGATTTTAAACGAAAAGGGTACATTATATTCCGAAACAAATTCACAGATAAGGGGTTTTACAAACATGTCTTGAGCGCATGTGATATGGTATTTTTACACTTAGTGAACCCCCCGAGAACACACGCAATCATGCTGTTCCCAACACCTTCACACAAGTCCTCAAGTCAAAAACCAGGCAACCAGTGGACCATGCTCAATATGTCTTGACCACTTTGAAAGGAATAAAGAAATAAGGAAAGATTACATACCTGGGTGCACCAGGGGTGTTGAAAAGGATTGCATACCATGCCATCGGCATGGCCGACGACCTACCTACCACCTGCCCCATACCAAAAAACTTGGAAAGTGTCAGCTCAACCATCTCCTTGAGCTACAAGATCAGCTAAGAGATCCTAAAAATCTAATGAAAGTCTGCATAAAGCTCGCCGGAAAGGCACAACATTGAAAGCTCGGATAATGAAGAAATGAGAGCACGAAGGGAGGAAATGAAGAGAAAAGCCATGGCACCACACCAAGAAGAGCCTGTGCAAAAGAAAGCCCAGTTTGAAAGAGAGAAACATGCATACCAATGCAGCCACCAAGTAGAAGGAAAGGACCCGAAAAAGTGGGTGCCTAATGGGCTTAAGGGACCAAGAACCAAGCATCACACTAGGAAGCAGGCTGAAGAACCCACTGAAGTATTGGAACGGATGTACCAAGAAGGAGAAGCTTTAAAGCTAAAAGAAGCCAAAGAAGCGGTGAGAAAAGCGAAAGAGGTAGAAGAATAGCAAAAGAGTGCAGAGGAAACCACTGCACAAGGAGAAGCACAACATGCCCAAGGTGATGTGTCTCCCCGCATCTCTTATCCTGTCTCTGAACACCAAGATCAACCAATGCCGAGCCCACCACCATCACCAGTTAAAGACACAACAAATGAGCCAATGAAAGAAGCAGAAGCTAAACAAGAAAAAGAATCTAAAGCTACACAAGAAGATAAACAACAAGAAGCAACGAAAACAACAAAACAAGCAGATGTCTCTACTCAAGAGAAGCAAAGAGAGAGAGAGCCAGAGACAGAAAAGGCAGCCAGTCCTACACCAGAAGAGGGCTTTGCAGAAGTTGAGCACACAAGAGAACAAGAGGCTGAGGAAACACCCTCTACCTCAAACAACAAGATAAGGTTGTTATACAACTCTCTACCTCAAAAGGAAAACATTAGCTGACACAAGGGCAACAACAACAACCAGCAGCCAGATGTAAGAGAATCTGTAGAAACATCAAGGCAATTAACAAAAATTGAAGACTCGCAATATAATGATGCAGCCAGATGTAAGAGAATCTGTAGAAACATCAAGGCAATTAACACAAATTGAAGACTGGCGATCAAATGATGAAGTCATCCTGTAAGTGAACGAATATGCTAAGAAAATGCAGGAGATGACAGAAAGATTTTTCTCAGCATCACTTGGCCGTAGCACTCCAAGGGAAGTTAGACGACAGACTTAATGTCATCGCCAATCTCCAGAGGCAAGTGCAGGAGTTAAGAGCGGAAGCTGAACAACATCATCTCACAAGAGACAATCAAGAGAAAGAAATGAAAGAACTGGGTGAGCTGCTTACCAAACTCTCAGATGCATGCAAAGCGAAGGATGATCAGCTGACGGAAGTGAAAAATGAACTTCTAGATACCACTCTATCAGCTCAAAAGATTTAGATACAGTTAGATGTGACCAATGCTTCTCTACACTACTCAGAACAAAGAGTCAATGATCATGCAATATTCTTGTGGAAAATACGAGAAAATCCAGCCGTCGCCTCGATCAAGGGAACAGACAAGGTCTACAAGGCATTAAAAAAGAAAAATAAAGACCTCGAGCTAGAGCTAAAATTAGAGCAGTCTCAACGCAGAGACCTGGCCTTGATGCGGGTCCAAAGAGAAGACGAGCTGCTAAAGGAGATAATGAACTGAAATGAGTCAACTAGCTACAGAGAGAAGGAAGGACAGAAACGCAAGAAGAGGCAGGCACTTCGGAGCCACCTTAGATAGAAATCCCCTCAGTATCATTTGCTGACATGGAGACACAGGCCGCAATAGAGCTGAGTGGCGAGGAAGAATTTCAGGTACCCATCACAGAAGAAGACATAGTGCCCATGGTCTAGCTCTCAAAGGCTGAAGAAGATGCACTAAGAGAAAAAGTTACACAAGAGGTAGATGAGTAGTGGCAGGTAGCAATGGATTGGGAGTTGAGAGTACTTCATTCTGTCAATGTCACACAACCCACTCCCAATCAAATAAATGCGCAATGGGACCAACAATCCCTGCCCTACCCTCTACTTAAAGTTGAGTTGCTAAAAGTAAAAGAAAGTCTTTACATAGACATGCAAGTCAAGGGCGCAGATAAAGACCACCCGAAGTGGAGGTTGAGCTAGCTGAACAAGAATCCAAGGTACTTGCTTCTGTTCACAAGAGCACCTGCGGTCCTGCAAAAGGGTCCCACCTTCTGTCCTGTACCAACAGTAAGGACCTCGATAGCACATGAGGCACTACTAAAGAAGCGGCCAACTTGGGTGAATTACCCTAGATTACCTGCTCTAGAAAAGGGACTAGCGCCTGAAGAATACATGGTGAAAACCCTAAAGGGTGCCATGACATTCTTTAAAAGTCTACCAGACTTTTCATATGCTATGCTATACAAAATTTGCCGAATGATGTTGACCTGCATCGAAGTGTTCAATGAGCCAGAGCAAGCAGGCGCCCCTTGGATGTCATTCCTTGAGGGTAACAAAGGTTTGTGCTATGATCTCAGTGGCCAACCTTCCGAAGAAGTCCTCTATGACTTCTACACCAGATGCATCTTTCTACCGTTTGAGGAAGCGTTCTACATGGGATTCTTTACTTGGCAAACGAAGATATTTGCACCAACGATCAATAATCTGACCTCAAGGTTTGTAGGCTACTTAGTAGTGGAGCTGAAAAACAGAGTAACTATGGAGTTCTTGCAAGTGCGAGATAAGGAAACGGAAAATCAGATATCAAAAGGTTCTAATAGCGCTTAAAGACCGCCTCGCCGCCAGTCCAAAGACTACTTCAACCCATAAAGCTGTATCAAAGGAAGACACAGGCGAGGAGGGGGTAGCAGCAAGCTAACACAGATACCACGGATACCATTTTTTGGAGTTCTCATTGTAAAAACACTTATTATTTTGATTTTTTTTTTGGATAAACCTTGTAATTGATGAGCTGGGGTTACAAGCTTCCAGATTGTATAACTTGTTATTATCCATCTTTGGTAGGACTCCCACAATATTAGTTTTCACCACCAAAAACCTTGGCTAAGGTATAAAAGCCAATTTTTGTAAGTTATTATTAAGTTTTTGGATAATGAAATACACAGCCTGAGCTAACGACGCTCACCTCTCTTCTTCTTGCCCTTCCTACTCCCTCCTCGGTTGTCACATTGCAGTTGCGTTTGTTGCAACCGCAGGTAAGAGCTCTATGCATTGACGTGAACATAGCACGGTATTTCGTAGCTTTTGGCGTCGCCAACCCATGACCTAATCTCATCATAACTAGGAATTTACACTTTCAAATAAAAAACTAAGCATAGGAGGGGTATTGGGGCATCATTGCTAAGCATTTAGATACATTCTGGGTCGAAAACGACTAGGTCAAAAATCCACAACTGTTAATTATCAGGATTTTGACACTTGACCTAAAATGGGATTTGGGACCACAGAATGTGTGTTTACGTCTTATAAACATTTTTTAGAAGTTTTGTTAGGTTTGGATGTCATTTGATGCTGCAACGGATGTGATTTGTTTGCCGATGAGTGATTGGTTTTTAGTGATTTCTGTCACTTGATTGTAGCTTGAGTTAGATGCGAGTTGTTAATTGTTTTCCAAGAGATTGACACTCTCTTGTAGTCTCTATGCACTAGTCGAGTCAGCTTCATCCCATGGATTGACAATTTAATCGTGGTTCTCGCTAATAGTGCAATAAGATAGGATAGTGAGGTTAGACACGCGTCCCACAACATACAAAAGATGAAAGAGACATGCACATCAATTATTGAGATTCGAAGGTTTTTGGGGGCATGTGTATTTTATCTTGTTTGGTTGCTACACTTTGCTCATGTTGCGGAGGTGCTTTATCAATTGTTAAGGAAGGTTAAAAGATTTGTATGGGAATAATCACATACAATGGCCATCATAAAGTTGAATAAGATGCTTCTCAAGGCTCCTACCTTGAGAAAGGTTGACTATAAGTGTGGAAGGCTAGTGATCTTAATTGTTGACACTAGCTTGACAGGTATTGGGTGGGAAATAGGTCAAGATGATAAAAATGGTCACAGGTCTGCAGCTCAATTTGGGGAAAAAGTGCTTCATGCTAGTCAAAGAGATTACCCACAGGTTAAGAGAGAACTTTGGGGTGTTGCTACTACCCTGAGGTTTGAAACTGAATATTTCATAGGTGCCTCAGTTGTGATAGAAACATATTTTTTACCATTGAGAGGGATGATTGCAAACTGCTCTACTCCAAACATTGCAATGCTACAATGGATAGCCTTTATTAAGTCTCTTAATCTTGAGTTTTTTCATATGGTAGGTAGAGATAACCCTGTTGCAAATATGTTGTCAAGGGCTAGGTATGGAGATGAAGAGGAGATGCTTACCACCAATGATGACGTGGGCCTAAAGTTCTACACCTCTTCTCGTTTACTTGCAAGCTGTGGTACTCATGTTCGTGTAATTGAAGTCTTTTCTAAAGAGATGTATGATGGAGAATGGCTTTTGATAGTCCACTACCTTAGATGCACTCTTATTATGCAAGAGGGATGGAGTGATCAAGAGTACAAGAGGATCAGGAAAAAGTCTTATGGCTACTTTTTGACAGACGATCATTTATGGAAGCAGCCAAAGAGTTTAAGAGGGTACCGCAATGGGTTGTTTGAGATAAAGCACCTCAATAGCAAGTGATTAAGGAGTTTCATGAAATATTATGGGATGGACACAGAGGGGTATGTGCAGCTTTTGTCAAAATCAAGGACCGCTTTTGGTTGTTAGCGGATTGGTCGAACAGGTGCCCACCTGACTCCACGCACCACATTTATACTCTGTTATTTTTTTGATCTAGTGTAGTGATACTCTGTGTAAATCCTAATTCCAGAGTAGCAGGTCAATTCCTTAAGATGTAGCTCTTTAATAATGATTGTAAAGGTTCATGTGAGTTGGCCAATGGCTATTTAGAACGCCCTAGATAATAACCTTAATGTGAAAGGAGGCTTATCTTTTGAAGAAGAAATGAGATTTGCTAAAACGTACGCTCAAGCTACTGATGGGAGCAAAGAGAACCCCGAACCCCAAGGGCCTCTAAAATGCCGGGGGCTGAATAGCGCGCCTCGAGCTTGTCACACGGTAAAGAGAATAGGGGGCACCACCTAGCTTGGAGCAGCTAGGACGCAGACCAGGATGATGTAAACATTGCAAAATCACACACACACACACACACACACACACACACACACACACACACACACACACACACAAATTGACAAATGAATAAAAACCTTGGGGGGTGTGAGGGAGAGTTATTTCTGCAGTATTTACAATGACCTTCCTTCCAGCGAGGCGGCACACCGTGGTGATAGAGAGGTAGGGAGAAAGAATGGTGAAAACTACTTGGTGTGTTCTCTAAGATGACTCAATGATTGTGAAGCTTGCTACCAAGAGCGTGTATACATGTGTGCATCGAACATTGGAGTCGAGAGGTGAACGTGGCTCCCTTCGCATGGTGTAATTCCCAAGCCAAACCATCACTTAAGCCCCCCTCCTCGTGATGCCAATAGTGTCAACTCTTCCCACTACACTCTACCAAGTGCTGACCTCTCATGAACTGCCCCCCCGATAGTGACCTCTCAAATTTGTCAATTTATAGGTGCTGGCTGCTTGGATTATGGTAATCCCGGTGTGATTAGGGTAAACTAATCAGGGAGACAAACCAAGTGGTGGGCCCAGTGTGGTTGACCCGTGCTTTGTTTTGGGAGGTTTTTGTAAAAATGAGAATCTCTAGGTGGGCCTTTGTGACCATCACCTAGAGAGAGGGAATTTACAAAGTGGGAATTTTACAAGGCTTGGGTGAAAACTGAAGAAATGATGAACATAACTTACAAATTATTGAAAATGGCGTCGTGGTTGCATGATGCCGGCGAATGGTGTGTTTCCGGTGCATCGGTGTAGTGAGTACTTCTTTTCAGGGTCGGACGGGGCATGCCTTCGGCACATTTCCTCTTTTTGTTGTTGGCGGTGCGTGCTTTGGGTGTTCTCCTTCTTTTTTGTCGATGTCGATGGTGTAGGATCCTCCTTTTTTTGTATTTTTTTAAGTACGTACGTGCACACGTGTCATGTGTATATATGGGTGCGTGAGGGTATTTGTATATGTGTGTGCGAGCATGCGTGTGTGTGTATATTTAAGTGAATGTGTGTGCACGAGCGTGCGTGGGAACGGGCGTTGTGTATGTAATGTATATTTATTTATTTATTTATTGTTTTTTTCGGCAGTGTAGAGCACGCAGAGATGGGGGTTGAGGATGGTGAAGGGGGTGTGTGTGTGCGCGTGCACAGTGTGTGTGTGTGTGTGTGTGTGGCGGCGCCTGCGTAGGCTGTGTACAGAGCGCGCATGCGACGGGCATGGAGCCGGGCAGCCTACGGGTGAGACAGAGTGCGATAGAGAGTGGGAGGGGGGGGGGGGGGGGGGGGGGGAGATGGTGAGGGAGGGGAGAAGGGATAGGGGTTGGGGGGGTGTGGATGGCAGTAGGCGCGCAGGCGGGTTGGATGAGCTCGAGGCTCGGGAGGGGGGGGGTAGCGACAGCGGGCGCGGCAAGGAGCGGGGGGGGGTGAGGATGCGTAGTCAACGAGAGAGGGAGAGGGATTATTTGGCCAAGGGTGGTTCCCATCAAGGGAAGAGGGGGGAGAGAGAGGGAGATGGGGGGGGGGGTGTTAGAGGGTAGAGGAAGAGAGGGTGTGAGAGATAGAGGGAGGGAGAGGTGATACTTGCCCTAAGGCCCGCCATGGCTACTTCCAAGAGAGAGAGAAATCTAAGGCTAGGTGTAGATGGGGGGGGGGGGGGGGGGGGGGGGGGGGGGGGGCTTAAGGCCGAAGGGAGTGTGGACGAGAGGAGGTTGGGGTACGGCCCTCCGTGGTTGGAGTGTGGACAAGCAGAGAGAGAGAGAGAGAGAGAGAGAGAGAGAGAGAGAGAGAGAGAGAGAGAGAGAGAGAGAGACTATCTGTGGCGGCCCGCCGTGGCTGGAGTATGATAGAGATACCAATGGCACCTACCGAGCCAGATGATGCAATGGTAGAGTAGGAGAGAGAATATTAGTGGAGCCGGGTAGTAAGAGAGAGATTGTCTTTTGATGATAATGGAGGGGTGTGGCTAAACTGGCGGCGCCCTATCGGTGGTTAACCTTGGGGAGGGGGGTATGGTAAATGTTAAAGGCCCTTTTTTTTTTCCCTTTTGGTAACAAACCCTCCCTTCCTTAGGGTGTGGTTCTCACGGGCATGGTTTTGAAAACCGGCCATCATTAGCCCTCCCATCTGGCTAGAGGCATTCATGCTTCTAGCCCTTTCTCTGCACCTTTAGCTGTGGAGTTAGAGGGTTCTCCCTCTTATAGAATGTCTAGCATGAATTCTCGATCAAACCTAAGAAAATAACTTTTCACTCTCCATCCATTGACCCTAGTCTTGTGAATTCTCCCATCAGCTTCCATCAGCTTATAGCTGCCGTTGTCATAGTTCTTCTTGATGATGAATGGTCCTTCCCATCTGGGTTGAAATTTCTTGCCCTTCCTTGTGTCGAATCTGTTGTCGTATCTCAGCACTAACATACCTTTTTCCAATCCCTTTTCTCTAAGCCCTTGATTGAAAGTCCGACGTCGTTCTTCCTGCGCTGCATAGTGATTGATGGCTTCTTCCCTATCTAGTTGGAGCCTCTCCAGATCCAGGATATGGTTTCGGACATTTACAATTGGATGCTGTGTCTGGCTAGCCAAGACTCGTAAGCTCGCTATCTGTACTTCAATGGGTAGAATTGCCTCCTTCCCATAAACTAGATGGAAAGGGGTGAAACCTAGTGATGTTCGGAACATTGTTTGGTAGGCCCAAAGAGCTGCCATAAGATGTTTATCCCAGTCTCCTGTGTGATTGTTCACTTGTTTTGTGATGATTTTGGAAATCATTCCATTTACCTTCTCTACCAGACCATTGCATTGTGGATAGTATGGTGTGGAATGTCGGCTTGTGATGCCTAACTTCTTCATCAGTTCTCCCACTAGATCGAATCTAAAACCTGGTCCTCTATCTGATATTATCTCAAGAGGAGTGTCAAAATGGCAACAGATATGCTCAAAAATGAACTTTGCCACCTCTTGGGCTGTAATGCGGGTGGTGGATGTTACTTCTGCCCATCGAGTCATGTAGTTTACACCCACTATGATGTACAATTTACGTGCTTGGGCCCTTGGTAAAGGACCGATTGCATCTATTCCCCATTTCTCAAATGGACCATATGAGATGATAGGAGTCTGCGGCTCATAGGTTAATGTGCGATCACCGGCCATTTGACAAGCCTTGCATGTTTTACACCAATGGTGTACATCCCTGTTCAAACTAGGCCAAGAGTATCCTGCTTGTAGAATCTTCCTACTGGTGATATCTAGAGCAAAATGATCGTCGTAGACGCTAGTGCAGCCAAAGTGTGTCGACTCTAGAAGGTGGCATGGACAGATGTGTACAGGCAAACAAAAGCATGGCTAAGGACTAGAGCAGCTAGCAAACTCATGGGATGGCAGGTAGCAGCGGAAGTGTATGCACGATGCAGCTTATAGGCCAGGGAAGGCTCCATAAGGGGCTAATTGGGGTAGCAGATGAAGGAGATGCAAAATGCAGCTTTTGGGTCCAGAAATAAAGAGCTTGAAGTGTTGAAGGAGCAAGTCCAGACGGCTCATCAAATCGAGCTATGGAGCCCAAGTTATTGAAGGTTGAAGTTTTGGTCTTTTGCAGATTCTTGCCGGATAGGGCAACTGGGGACAGGTGATCCAAGTGGAAGTCAAGGTATGGATGTGTAGAGCTCTATTCATGGAGTCTACCCGTCTTTTCGGATTGCGGATCGGAGCCATGGTTTGCAAGATATGGTGAAGTTTTTTTGGGGACCAGGTATGAGCCCACTTGGCTGCATTGGAGAATGTGCTAGCAGCATATAGGGTGGGTCGTGGGATCCTCATTAGCATCCAAGAGGTGGAGGGGAACTCCCATTGAGCGTGGATATGGCGGATGGCGCTGCTGTGGTGGCGTTGGCGGCGATTTTGGCGGCAGTGGTGGCCGGCGGTGCAGAGAGGTGGCGCGCGCGCCACAGGCGGTCGTGTGGTGGCGCGTTTCAGTTGATGACATGGCAGACAGTAAGCGGAGGTGCCTGCCCCGAGCCAAATCTTTTGAGGGTAAAGGTGTACCCCCCCCCAATAGCGACATCGCTATTGCCTTGACAGGGGAGGGGTCCCACTGGCAAGAGGTGCCGACAAGGGTTGAAGATGTAAGCCAAATCCAAGGGCACTCAAAGGCCCAAGAAGAGGAGGAAGTCCGGCGAGCTAAAGGGAAAGGGCCAAGGTGTACACAATGCAAGTGTGTCCAAAAATAACCTATGCCAAGTGTTGGCAATGCAATCAAATGCTAAAAAGGAACTCCAAATGAAGTGCACGACATGGAAGATCACCCCATTTTTCTTTTTTAGGATTCCTAGGCACACCCCTATAAAAGGAGGTTTATGTTCATTTTTTAGGGTCTTTTGGACCAAGGTGGCTTTTTTGCCTGTGTGTGTGAGTGAAAGCTTGAAGCTTGTGTGTTTCTAAGCTTGCCATTGAAACTGCATACATTGGTTGTACTACTCTCTATGCAATAAGACCACGCATTTGCCCCAATCTCTTCTGTTGCTTCTCCCCACTCCCCTCCTCTTCTCTCACTCTTTGTGTATTGACCATTGCTTGCAGAGGTTTTTCCTGCAGCTCGAGAGGTGCTACTGAGGGGGCAGATTAGGAGTGTTTTGTGAGTCGGAAAGGGTGAGTTGAGTAGTGTGGGTGCATTTGTGTTGTGGGTATTTTTTTGCAAGGTGTGAAGTAGTTGTTTTGTATGCTAAAGTGGAGTTGTTAGTGCAAATTAGCCAATTTGAAGGTGTTATGTGAGAGGTTAGGGGTGCTGTGGAATCCCTGGGATATAGAGAGGCAAGTATTTTGTGTGTTGGGTGTGTTCCCTATTCCCCCTCTCCAACGCCATCATGGAAACTTGAAATTACCTTTGTGATCTCAGTGGAGGTTGGCAGCTGCCTGAGAATCTGATCCTTGCCCTTACAATACAAGTGGTCGTTTACAAGGCGGTATCTAGTAGCCTTCATTACTAGCCATTGTTTTTGGCCTTTGGTGTATCCTCCCGGACATTCTCCTGTATCTAGAAAACTGACAATATTAGGCACAACGTCACTACCTTGAAAGAGAGGTAGCTTTAGTTTGATTGCTCCTACGGGAACGTCTTGTATTCTTTCTTTGGCTAGAGCATCTGCCTCTTGATTTTCTACTCTGGGGACATGAAATAGTTTCACTGCTTCAAACTTCCTTAGAAGATCCTTAACTTGGCGTAGTTGACCAAGTAAAACCTGATTTTTACAAACCCAAGTGCCATTTATCTGCCTTATCAAAATCAAGGAATCACCAAACACATTTAGGAACTGAATTCCTTGTGAAATACATTGTTCCAACCCAAGAATTAGGGCTGCATATTCTGCTTCATTGTTGGAGTGGGAGTGTAATAACTGCTCGATGGAGAATACTCTTTCTTGTTGCTCATTGAAAATGACTATGCCAGCCGTAGACGCCGCAGACTTGGCCATTGTTCTCTTGTATGCTCCATCAAAGAAAAGAGAGTGAGCTCTTTCTAGCCTAGGACTCTCTACCATTGGTGTTTCTTCCTTTGCTTCCATGTTGACCTTCAGCTTCTTCTCATAGTGGCGATGAGTGAGAATTCCCGCTAAACTAGCCCTGGTGGAGTTTTCTACTTGCATGGTGTAGTGAAAGTCTTATAATCTAATTAACCACTTAGAGATCCTAGATGAGACATCCATGTGTCGCATTAAATATGGAAAAAACTCTTCCATTGTCAGGATTACAAAGGGTCTAGGCAGGAGATAGCAGCGAAACTTTGTGGTAGCAAACATTAGTGCCAGAACCATGTGTTTTACTTCGGTAAATCCCTTTTCTAACGAGGTCATGACGCGACTAGAGAAGTAAATAGGGCGCATAAAAGACGTTTGGGGGTCCTTTTGCATTAGCACGGCTCCGAGTGTATCACTTCCTACACTAGGGTTCACATAAAATGGCTCGACCCACTTAGGAGGTGAAATGGTGGGAAGCTTAGCTAGGATTTGCTTTACCTCAATAAACTGCTGCTCATTCTCTTCACTCCATGAGAATGCATCCCTCTGGGTGAGTTGTTGTAGGAGAAGGACCACTTGAGATAGCAAGTGAATGAACCTGCTTAAGTATCTTACCTTCTGAAGGAAAGAAACCAGCTGCTTAGCGGTGGTGGGTGATGACAAAGATACCAGGGCCTGGATCTTGCTAGGGTCAGCCTCAATCCCTTTTGCTAAAATTACATGGCCAAGGAGAGTGACTTTGCTTTCACCAATGTGACACTTATCCACGTTGATCTGGCCACCCAAGGTTTGCAGCCTGGTTAAGCCATCATAGACTTTGCTTACATGAAGGGCTCGTGAACTGTAGATGCAAAAATCATCTATGAAAACCCGTATTGATGTTCAAAAGTAGGGTTGGAAAACAAAGGTCACACAATGCTGAAATGTGGCCGGGGCTTTAGTGAGGCCAAACGGAATCACCCTGTAAGCAAAGCATCCCCAAGGTGTGATGAAGGTTGTCTTCTTCTGATCTTCTTCCGCAATGCTAATCGGAAGTATCCTGAGTAGCCGTCGCACACTGCGTATCGTTCATGACCCACCACTTCATTGAGTATTTCATCCTTGAATGGGAGGGGAAGTGATCCCTCTTTGTGGCCACATTGAGAGGTTTATAGTCCACGCAGACTCTCCACTTACCTTTTTTTTTTTTTGTGTGACTACTACTAGGGAGGCCCATTCTGAGTCTTCGACAGGGTAGATGAAACCTACTTGTAGCAAACTTCTCACTTCTTTAAGTAGTGCCTCTTGTTGGATTACTCCAAGTCTTCTGAGATTCTGCACTACGGGTTTACTGTCTTCCTTGAGTTTTATGTGGTGTTGCACCACTGTAATTCTTGTGATCTTATCATAGCCATCAATGAACAAAGTAGTGAATTTACCTAGCATGGAAACATATTCCTTCCTTTCTTCATCGGTTAACTCATTTGAGAGCATTTTTTGCAACTTACCTGCATCCTCCAAGGACTGCATACCTAATGATTCCTCTTGGTTTTTCAGGGGTGTTTCAGATTGTGTCAATCTTTCCGGGTCTTTAAGAATGACCCCCATCACTTCGATGCTACTGTCACTTCTGTCGGTGGTGGTTGTCTCTTCTCCTGAGGTAGACAAATAGTCACTGGTGGACTCATCTTCTGAAGCCTCCAAGATCATGTTCCGTTACCTCCCAGTCCTCATCTCGTAGAATATGGACTTCCCTTTAGCGTCTTTCATATGAATCATTCCGGTGCTCCAGTCTTGTTTAGCCTCCATGGCCATAAGCCAAGGCCTCCCAAGAATGATGGGGTAGCCCTCCCCTTTGTGTGGCATGAAAAAGATGTCTACCTCCACTTCTGTATTGAATGCTTTTACTTTGACCGCATTCAGAATGCCTATGCATTTTACTCTTACATTGTTTGCCATTTTGGCTCTGCAGGGTGCTGGACTACTTACCTCTAGACCTAGATGATGAATCATCTTTTCACTCATGATGCATATTTGCGCACCACCATCTATGTAGAAGTTTAAGATTCGTTGCCCCTTGATGTGGGCATCCATGGTTGGTAGGATGTCGTCGAGATCCCTTCCAAAGATAGCCCCAGCTATCCTTGGTCTTGATTTCCTAGTACTCACCATTTTTGTCCATTGCCTCCTCGTTCTTGGTGCAAGGTGGAGTAATTGGGGCCAAGTTATCTTCGGGCCCTGCATTAACACATCCTAAAATAAGTCATAGGGTTTTGCATACTCACCTAGTGAGAATTCCACGATGTCTATTTTTCGTCGCGGTTTAGCTGCTTGCTTGCTAGACTCGGCCTTCCCTTTCATCTTCTCTTCTCTTTGAAAGGCTTCCTCATGCCTGGCACGCTTCACTCCCATAGCATCCACTTCTTCTACCTTCACTTTCCCTTTGTGCTTCTCTCGAAGTGATTCCTCTACCTTTGCCTTCCCTTTAGCCTCCAAGTTAATAACACTCACCGCTTGGTTCACAGTAGGTGGTGGGGGTAGTGGTGGAATGAGAGGTTGGGGTGGTGGTTGATGTTGTACAGGTGGTCTAAGGATTTGGACCGGTGGGATTGGTCCTTGTTTCCTTGGTGGTGGTGGTCTTGCTCTTGGCGGAGAGATCTGATTCTGTCTCCCCCCACTACTGAAATTCTGCCTCCTTGGATGCGGGCAATAGTACATTCCATGGTCGTCTTCCCCGCAATTGTAAAAGTGGTACTCTTGGTTTTGCCTTCGTTGTCCTCTTCCTTGTTCTGGATTCCTGACAGGTGCATACCCTTGCTGCACCAGATGCACGGATAAACTCTCTAGTTGGGTGGTGATGCGACTCAGCAGATCTTGGTGCTCCTCTGATGCCTCTTGCTGTTGGGCTCTATGACTGGCTATTGCAGTCACTGGGATTGGTCGGACCGAGCTTGTTTCCTCTTAATTGTTTACTCTTGCTTGCATGCGCAGCTTCTTGTTTTTAAGGCGGGCTACTTCGACTGCCAATTCATATGTTGCAGGAAACCTTCCCTTTACCTTCTCTCTAAGAGGCGACCATAGACCAGCAATGAAACGGTCCTTCTTTAGGAAATTAGGCGCTCCTTTTCCCTCCTCCAATGAGGCAACCCATCTCTCCCATAAGTCCACCAATTTGGACTCGTAGGTGGCATACTCTAGCAGACCTCACTGCTTCAATTTTGTCAGTAGTAGCTGCCATAGCTTCTGCGAGGTTGTGCCTCCACCAAACCTCTTTACCAAAGCAACCCTTAACACATCCCATGCATTCCTGGTAGCCTGGGGCGATGCATTATACCAGGACGCGGCCTCTACTTTCATTAGTAGAGGAAAAATTCTAAGTTGTGAAGTGTCGTCATCTTTGTTGGAAACGACACAAGCAATGTCGAAATCATCCAAAAAGTCGATGGTGAGATCTTCTCCCTTCTTTCCACTGAACGTGGGGAAAGAAACACTTGCCATGGTAGTGACTCAAGAAATTACAAACCCTCTTTCTTTTTATAGATTAACGACAGTAGCGGCTCATAACGGTTTTTTACAGGATTGGGTGGATAGGTTAAAACAGGATAAAGATAGAAACATTAAAGGAATGATGGTAATCCAATATGGGGAGAATAATAGGGTTTGGGGAATTAAGGATTTCTCCTAATACCGCCGCACGGAATAGGTACACGATATTCTGTTGGTAGAAGATTTTCCTATCTACATAGATATTCACATGCATATGCTGCAAGAATCTGAACGGGAATGCTATCGGCCCGTTTTCCATCATGCACAGAGGGTGGAGTACTTACTTATACTCTTACCATGCTAGTGTTGATGAGTCGGCACATCCACAGGAGGTCGTCGCCTTTCATGGGCTCTACCTTTCCTTCGTCGCTCAGCACGTACGGGGTGATGGCGATGCGTGTGACCACTCCCAGCCTCTTGGCTAGTAGCAATTCTAGATAATTTCCGTAGTCGGCGTGTTGCATGAATTCTACTCCATTCAGCTGCAACTCGTCTCCAGCCCACTGGGTTTTACACGTGGTAGAGAGCTTTGTCAAGATAAGTTGTATAGGGAGAGGAGGAAGATCCTCTACCCGTCTTCCAAAACAACGAGAGTAGTAGCCAAACCACTCTTCCCTAGGAAATGGAAATCTTCTCACCACTTCCTCTTCAGGATTGTCGAAGTGGACTGGTAGCACTCGCATACGTTGTGCAAATCGGTAGGCGACATTCCGCCACTTAGCTTCGGATGACTTCATCTTTGGCAAGCTGGGTACAACCCGGCTTTCTGAGCTTGAAGCACTTGCTTGGCCAGATGCTTCTCCCTTCGGGGTCATGTGTTTCCATACTGGATTATCTTCTTCTTACCTTTGGCTCGACCAGCCCCCTTAGGCCATTTTGGAGTAAAGGTTATAACTTTTACTGCAGTTTCTTTAGGGAAGAGAGGCCTCACCGTTTTCTTTCCTTATTTGATGTGAATGACTTCCTCGTGATGAATTTTGATGTAGACGATTTCAGCCCCTTCGCTGCCTTCGTTTGCTGGCACTCATTGACACTGTGTTTTGGTTGACAACAGTGATGGCACCTCATAGACCTCCCACCTGATGCTCTCAATTTGTGGTTAGAACAAGCAACACGAGATGGAGATTTTACCTCTTGCATACTAACGACACTGCAGCCTGGCAGTAGTACTTCAATGAAGGGGGCTAGGGCCTCCTTATTCTCCTCTTCTTCCGTCCTCCAGTTAGAAAATTCCTTCAGCCATTCGTCCATGATTGATGGTGTGTGTCACTTTCAACATTGTAAACTGAAGGGTCTTAGAAGCCCTCCTCCGTGGGGGCACCAAATGACGGGAGCAAAGCGAACCCTGAACCCTGACTGCCTCTAAAACGCCGAGGGTCGAATAGCGCGCCTCGAGCCTGCGCCTCGAGCCTGTCCGGTAAAGTGAACAGGGGGCACCATCTAGCTTTGAGAGGCTAGGACTCAGACCACGATGATGTAAACATTGCAAACTTACACACACACACACACACACACACACACAGAGATTGACGAATGAATGAAAACCCTAGGGGGTGTGAGGGAGAGTTATCTCTGCAGTATTTACAATGACCTTCGTTCCAGCGAAGCAACACACCGTGGTGATAGAGAGGTAGGGAGAAAGAGTGGTGAAAACTACTTGGTGTGTTCTCTAAGATGACTCAATGATTGTGAAGCTTGCTACCAAGAGCGTGTATATGTGTGTGCATCGACCATTGGAGTCAAGAGGTGGACATGGCTCCCTTCGCATGGTGCAATTTCGAAGGAAAACCATCACACAAGCCCCCCTCCCCATGATGCCAATAGTGTCAACTCTTCCCACTACACTCTACCAAGTGCTGACCTCTCATGAACTTCCCCCCCCCCCATAGTGACCTCTCACTGCCAATTTATAGGTGTTGGTTGCTTGGATTATGGTAATCTCGATGTGATTAGGAAGCTAATTGGGGAGACAAAGCAACTGGTGGGCCCGGTGTGGTTGACCCTTGCTTTGTTTTGGGAGGTTATTAAAAAAATGAGAATCTCTAGGTGGGCCTTTGTGACCATCACCTAAAGAGAGGGAATTTACAAAGTGGGAATTTTACAAGGCTTGGGTGAAAACTGAAGGAATGATGAACATAACCTAAAAATTACTGAAAATGGCATCATGGCTGCGTGATACCGGCGAATAGTGTGTTGCTAGTGCGTCGGTGTAGCGCATACTTCTTTTCGGGGTTGGTCGGGGCATGCCTTCGGCACATTTCCTCTTTTTGTTGTTGGCAGCGTGTGCTTTGGGTGTTCTCCTTATTTTTTGTCAATATCGATGCTGTAGGGTGTCGTGTGTATATATGGGTGCGTGAGGGTATTTGTATATGTGTGTGCAAGCGCGTGTGTGTGTGTATATGTAAGTGAATGTGTGTGCGTGAGTGTGTGTGGGAACGGACGTTGTGTATGTAATGTATATATATATATATTTCTTCTAAATTTTTTGGTTTTTTTTGGCAGTGCAAATGACGCAGAGATAGGGGGTGAGGATGGTGAAGGGGGGGTGTATGTGCGCGTGCACACCGTGTGTATGTGTGTGTGGCGGCGCTTGTGTAGGCTGATTACAGAGCGTGCATGAAGCGGGCGTGGAGCTGGGCAGCCTGCGGGCGAGACAGAGTGCGAGAGAGGGTGAGAGTGGGGGGGGAGATGGTGAGGGAGGGGAGAGGGGATAGGGGTTGGGGAGGTGTGTATGGCAGTAGGCGCGCAAGCGGGTTGGATGAGCGACAGGCCCGGAAGGGGGGGGTAGCGACAGAAGGGGCGACAAGGAAGGGGGAGGGGGTTGAGGATGCTTAGTCAACGAGAGAGGGAGAGGGATTATTTGGCCAAGGGTGGCTTCCACCAAGGGAAGAGGGGGAGATAGAGGTTGTGAGGGGGGGGTGGGAAAGATGAGAGAAGATATGGTGGGGGGGAGGTTAGAGGGTAGAGGAAGAGAGGGTGTGAGAGGTAGAGGGAGGGAGAGGTGATACTTGCCCTAAGGCCCGTCGTGGCTACTTCCAAGAGAGAGAGAAAGCTAAGGCTAGGTGTAGATGGGGGGGGGGGGGGGGGGGGGGGGGGGGTGCTTAAGGCCGAAGGGCGTGTGGACGAGAGGAGGTGGGGGTACCGCCCACCGTGGCTGGAGTGTGGACAAGCAAAGAGAGAGAGAGAGAGAGAGAGAGAGAGAGAGAGAGAGAGAGAGAGAGAGAGAGAGAGAGAGAGAGAAAGAGAGAGAGAGAGAGAGAGAGAGAGAGAGAGAGAGAGAGAGAGAGAATATTTGAAAGAGAGAGAGAGATACTATCTGTGGCAGCCCGCCGTGGCTGGAGTATGAAAGAGATACCAATGGCACCTACCGGGCCGGATGATGCAGCGGTAGAGTAGGAGAGAGAATATTAGCGGAGCCGGGCACTAAGAGAGAGATCATCTTTTGATGATAATGGTGGGGTGTGGCTAAACTGACGGCGCCCTACCAGTGGTTAACCTTGGGGGGGGGGGGGGGGGTATGGTGAATGGTAAAGGCCCCTTTTTTTTTGTTCCTTTTGGTAACAAACCCTCCCTTCCTTAGGGTGTGGTTCTCACGGGCATGGTTTTGAAAACCGGCCATCACTATTAAGCTGCTTCAACTTGTAATCAACTTTTCTAATGATTGGGTAATTCGATTTCAATTCCAAAACTTGCATTCTGTTTTTCTCTCTTTACTCCTTCATTCAAGTGTAAGATTTGTCAATTTTTTTGAGGTTCGCGACTATGTGTTAGTGAGCCTAATCATCATATTTGAGCGCTTAAATCACTATTTTTTGACATTTTGACCATAGGAGAGTGTTCCTAGACCATAGGGTTACCATTCTGAATAGTTTTATTGTAGTTTTTAGGAACTTTTTCATGACGGATCGTGATTTTGGCACCTTATCAGACCTAGTAGGATAGTTCCCCTAGGTGTCTTAGACCTCCTCCTAAAGTTTTGTTGCCTATCGAGTTAATGTGAGTGCCGAAATGGCATAATGACCTAGAGCGGTGAGAGAAGGACATATGAAAATTTCTTGATCATTGAGTGGTGGTTTTCTTATCGAGCTAGTGTGTTTTCTTGCTAGGTTCACTTCTTGAGATTGACAACCTCAAAGAGTCTTCGTGCCCCATCCAAGTCACTTCCTTGAGTATTGACATATTATGTTAGTGCCAGATAGCTATGCTATAGACATAGCTATCTGGCACTAACATAATATATCAATACGCATAGCTTCCTTGAGTATTGACATATTACGTTAGTGCCAGATAGCTATGCTATAGAAATCCATCACGGGAACCTGCTAACATTGGCACCATTCTTGGAAAATGATCCTCAGATGGTGAGTGACCTAGTGCTATTTAAAGCGGTTTCTGCTCGATATTTGTCTTTCCATCCCATCTACACGTTAACAGTGAAGAATCGAGACACAGGGTTTAGTGCTTGGTAGAGTCTAGAAGTCAAGGACTTGCTAGATCTATTCTCAATAGGTATAGAGTGTTTGGAGTGAGATAGCCAAAATCATTTCATTCTTCAATTTTCTCGTTACTTTCAGAGTGTTGTGCCATTTTCAATTTTAACTTTATTTTGTACCCTTTTGTTTGTTGACATTTCATGTTTCATTTCAGTAGTTAGGAGTAGGATAAGTCGAAACTACCACCATCAAATTTGGGCAAAAAGATCAAAGAAGAAAAGGGTGAAGACCATATTTTGGCAAAAATGACCATAACTTTGAAATTTTAAAAGTTTGATGGTAGAGACTTGAAAAGTGATTCAAATTCAAAAATGTGTTGACCAAGGGCATTAGCAGACTCTCTAGAAGCAATCTAAAAAGTTTGAGCAGATTCTATGGAGGAACATGGATCGTGATTCATGTCCTCTAGAACCATTTTTGCAGAGAAGTGATCAGTGACACTGTGCATGAGTGGGACATTTCTCTAATTAAGTTTGCTTGAAAGAAAAACTCAAAAATCACATTAGAATTGGTTGATAGGGCAAAAACAACAAAACAAGCATTTTAGACACAAAATTTGGGGTTTTTCAACTTCTTGGGATCCAAATCAAAATATAAGTGACAATCTGATATCAATAGAGTGCAATCATACTAGTGACCTAATTTCATTTGGGGTTTTTCAACTTCTTGGGATCCAAATCAAAATATAAGTGGGAATCTGATATCAACAGAGTGAAGGCATACTACTGACCTAATTTCATGTTCAGAAGTGGTGGAACATGGATCGTGATTCATGTCTCCCTTGATCATTTTAAGCTAATATTTGACTAGTAGATAGCTGATACCATTTGGAACGACTTTCCCAAAAGGAGCCATAGCAAAAGACGGAGAAAAATGCATCAAAATAGCCAAGCATAGAAACTAGTCCAAAAGCATAGGGCAGACATAAATACTTGATTTTGATTGAGAAAAAGTTATCCAAATCCAGAAATACGTGGTGGAGTAGACTTCTAATACTGCAAGCAATCAATATGCCAAATTTTATGTCCAGATTTGATGGAACATGTATCGCGATCCATGTTCCCATCAAGGTTTTTGGCTGAAATTTGAGCAGTAGGTAGTTGAGGCATAGACAAATAATTTTCTCAAAAGAAGCATTTGCAAAAAAGTTGTAAAAAGTGGTTAACTTTATAATTTCATAATATAATATGTATATTTCTCTAATGCTTTGAATAGCGAGCAATGACCAATCAGGAGTGTACCTTGTTTGAGCAAAATTATGGTGCAAGCCACCATCTTAGTGGGCTAATGTAGATATTGAGATCTCAACCCAACTAGGTGAAACCAATAAACTTTGAAACATAATTCCATTAATAATAAGCTATGTGTTTTAATTTAGTTTTCTTACCAAATTTTCTTGTAGTCTCTTTTTGTTTTGAAAAATCGAACTCAAACTTGATTGTTGGTGTAGCCAAAGTGTGTCAATCATAGTAGAAGGCACAAGCATGGATATGTATGATGATAGCTCAAACCAGATTGTTGGTGTAGCCAAAGTGTGTCAACCATAGAAGAAGGCACAAGCATGGATATGTATGATGATAGTGCAAGCTGGAGTGCTAAAGCAGGTACAAAAATTCAAACCCTCGTATCATGGCAACCAAGACTCCAATTGTTGATCCGTAAAGACCAACACACTTCACATTACAAGCTCTACACATCTATCTTTGAACTGCTATAATCTTCTCATTGTATCTTTGTTTGAGGAGACGTTTGGACCAGCTTGTAGACCACCTCAAGCACTACATTCCATTACTTTAAGTGTCTTAACTTGCCATCCCATTTGTATCTTTCTAGAGTCCTTTTGGCATATAAAAACCCATCAGACATACACAACAGCTACCACCTTCCTACCCACGATCTTCCCACTTGCTTTAGGCCTTTTCCATGCTTCTACTAACTTGTATAGTGTTGCCTGTGCCATTTTCTATGGTTGACACACTTTGGCTACACCAACGTCACAAGGTGGGTGATAGGGGCATTAGAAGGGGAATATTCCATAGTCCACAAGAAATTCCGAATTGTGCTGGAACTGTGCATAAGGATGAGAAAGCACTTTGAGGATATATAGTTTCTTTGAGAGAAAGAACGTTGCTTTTTGGGAAAGAAAATGCTTTAATGTGAGGAAGTCTATGTCTACAATGCATTTCTGCATGTGGTTGTATCCGTGGATGTCTAGGAAGTGTTGTGCAAGCTTTGTTTTCAAATTATAAGGTTTTATTGAGTTTTTAACAGGTTTAGACCATTTATCAAAGGAGTTTGGCCGCCCACTTAATAAATAGATAGTCGTAGTAAAAATAAAACTACAAAAGGCAAGCGGCCCCACTCTCCCTCTCTTTTTGGTAGAAGAAAAAGCAATCTCTCCTCTCTCTTTGGCACCTCCCTCTCTAACCTATTCCCGTCGACACTATCACTTCTATTCTTTCTAATTTCCATGAGCTTTAAAGTGCACTCTCATCCTCTCTCAGACACCAAAAAAGGCTAGTGCTAGCAAGAAGGATGGGCTACTATAGATTTCATCCATGAAGACGACACGACAAGTAATTCCTCGGGTGTATTAGAAATTGTCAAGACCATGTGGGTGAGATCCATAGAAAAGAAGCACCTCCAAAGACTATTTCCACAAGATGTTTTTTTTTCTGTTTTCAGCCCATAAATGTGGTAGATGGGGCTGATTTGCTAGAAGGAACCCGAGAGAACACCTCTTCTATGTGTAGGATTGGAAGAGAGAGGTCTCTATGTAGAGATATCTTTCGAAAAGTTTATTTTTGAGAACCAAGCTGCATTTTGAGCATCAAAACTTTGAAGAAGGTACTATTTTTTATGGTATTAACTCTGAGTATTTGTTTGCAGTTGGACTTCCTCTTCACAAGGGACTAGGAGAGGAAGACACAAGCCTCTGTATGAGAAAAGCGTTCTGAGAAACTAGAGCCAGATTAGCCCAAGGGTTTTGTACCCCGAATTTTGGGACTAGATCCACAAAGCTGAGAGTGATACTCTTGAGTTGGGATCGGAGATGTGAGATTTTGAATTTTCTTTACATTTTTATCTTAAAAATGCAAATGAAATTTTGAAATAAGAGTGCATGAGGGGTTGCTAAGAAGAGTACATATGGATTACGATAGCCAAGTGGGAAATCTCTATGCAAAGTAGTTTGCACATATGGCAAGTATGCAAGCTATTCATGAAGTCCATTTGTAAATTTTTTCTCAAAAATGCAAGGATGCATATGGATTTCCTTGACCATCAATAGCCAAGTGCGAAATCTCTATGAAAAGTATTTTTCACATATTGCAAGTATGGAAGCGATTCATGAAGTCCATTTGCGTAGTTTTTCTAGAAAATGCAAGCGAACTTCAAAAATGACTTACCCGCTTGAGAAATTTTCTTGTTAGTTTGTGCAAAGATTGCACTTGTACCTATTGATGGTTTGGCCAAGCCATATGTAAACTTGTTAGCACAAACAACAAGGCAACAAGGTGTTTTTGAAGTTCATTTGCACCTTTTGTGTTAAGAACACAAATGCTTTATAAACAGCTTGATGTCTTGTCATTTGTGCTTGCCACTTTGCATATGGCTTGTCCAAATCATCAATAGGTACAAGTGCAATCCATCAATTATAGATCAAATTATTCCCCATCACATTCATTGATACATTTGAACAACAATAGAAAAACACATCTTTCTCACTTATTGGACTTACCTTGTACTAAAACTGTACATTCTCAATTCTTAAAAAAATAAAAAAATGGACATCATGCACTAATCACGTAATCTACAAGGCATCTTTGTATGTAATCCACTCTGCTAGAAAAGATGGCTACGTCTAAAGTGTCATCAAGCTCAAAGGGTGAGAACACAAAGAATCACCCTTACAAAAAGATATATGAGACAAAAATTGATAAAATAATTGAAACAATCATGGACTAAAAAAGGCTTGTTTATGATGATATGAAATGTAAAGTTGACACACCACTGCATAAAGAAGTTTCCAAATTGAAGACACAATTGGTTCTTCTAAACATGCAAGAAAAGTTTGGATGATGGAGTGACACATGTATCATAGAACTTTTCAAGTAACGGTTTACACTATGTTAACTGCAATTGTGTAATGATGATTTTTCACAAGTGAATTAATTCTTTTTTACATGTAGCTAAGGACATAGGTTGTGTCCTCCCTCAGGGCATTGGCCCCTCATAGATACCATTTCTAACACTATCACATGGCACTTCACACCCCCTATCCACTTCACCATACTATTCCCTTTATGTTCTACATATTTGGAGTCATCACAATGTACTCAGTAATCTATCTCTACCAGACACTCATGTGAGACCTCGCGAGCTTGGTATTGAGTGGTGGAGGAAATAGATTTTATGGTTGTGATGCCATTGATGCCTCCACACTACCTGATAGCTATTGCACCCATTATTTCTCTATCATTTGGCACTCTCACACCTCCTACAAAATTGCCATCTACTATGGCTTTTGCCTGATAGTCAGCCACTCCTACCTTCACACCATAGGACACACCTTGCCTCACACAGCTTTCCAATCATGTACTCACCCTATTGAAACTCCTAATGTGACACCCAAGGTATACATCCCTTGCACCATAGACCCTACCATAAGTGAGATTGAGGTACATGATAATGGTAGAAAGGTGACTGCTACCATACACAACTATTTCTTATAGGTATTCTATCACCACCTCATCACTAAATCAAAAGAGATAACAAGGAAATATCAAAGAAAGAGTAAACAACATGCTTTGCAACATTTTCAACATGGAAAGTGTGAAGCATCATTTCTCCACCAAATGGATGCACACCTTGATGTAAGACTACTTGAACCATAAGTACTACGAGGTATACAAAGCACTGAAGAAAAAAATTCCCAAGATATCTTGGATCAACAAGGAAGATTGGAAGATGACATAGAAATAATTTCTCAAAAATATTGACAAGTACAAGCAATAGACAGAGGCAATTAAGGCATGAGTGGAGTCTGGGACTTTTCATCACTTGGGCAGTGATGGATGGGTGAGGTTTGAGGACAAATTTGCAAGTCAAAATTGCATTTTATTTATGGTTAAAATATCATCAATTTGTAATTTCTTAATATAATATGATTATTTCTTTTAATGCTTTGAATAGCGAGCGATGCACCAATCAAGAGTGTACCTTGTTTGAGCAAAATTATGGTTCAAGCCACTATCTTAGTGGGCTAATGTAGATTTTGAGATTTTGACCCAACTAGATGAAACAAATAAACTTTGAAAAATAATTCCATTAATAATAAACTATGTGTTTGTATTTAGTTTTGTTACCTAATCTTCTTTTAGAGTCTTTTGTTCTAGAGAATGAGACTCAATCCTCGTTCCATTGCTGGTGGAGGCAAAGTGTCATAAAATCTAATATCTAACTAACCCAAATGATTTTCTCATATTAAATTGATCACTTAATGTGGGAGAATAAACGGGAACAAGTGTTAAGATATAGGTATGTGCTTTTAGATCTATCTCAACACGGGGCCAATGTAAAGGGGCCCAAAAGGGAGATGGTCTATCAAAGAGCAAGGCTAACCAATGGAGCATAAGACCTTAGGGTTAGCTTCATTGAAGACCTCCAATCAATGTGTGTAAAAGTCCTTTTGACCTTAAGTAAGCTAGGGCTGAGGTGGGAACCCGGCCCAAGCTCGAGGTGCTTGTCCTGCTTGAGGTGCTTGTCATGCTTGAGGTGTTTTTCATGCTTGAGGTGCTTGATTAAGATGCTTGAGGTGCTTGACTGGCTCCATGCTTGAGGTGCTTGACTTGCTGCATGATTAAGGTACTTGAGGTGCCTTGAGAAGCTTGCCTGAGATGCTTGTGGGAACACCCCCTAGTTCAAGTGCTTTGTCATGCTTGATGAGTAAGGTGCTTGATCACCTAAAGTCAAAATCATTCCTACAAGAGGGGGGGCGAGCCCTTTTCCTAGGAGCTAGAGAGAGAACACCCACTCACACACACAAGGGAAGCCCCAACTTGAAGAGGCAGCAAGGACACATGTCAGGCCCCTACCCATGTTACCTTCATGTGTTGCTTGAAGCCTATTGGCTAAGCTTCAAAGGGGTCCAATGATAAATTACATGAATTATCTAATTGTT
The DNA here is from genome assembly GCF_014529385.1 of Adiantum capillus-veneris. Lineage (NCBI taxonomy): Eukaryota > Viridiplantae > Streptophyta > Polypodiopsida > Polypodiales > Pteridaceae > Adiantum > Adiantum capillus-veneris. The sequence goes on along the minus strand of NC_140932.1, from coordinate 116,022,756 downwards.
TTAGCATTTATCAAGTCCTCTCTCTCAAAGGGGAAAGGGGGACACTTGTCCCAAGGCTACCCATGTTGCTTGTAATGGCTCCTGCTTGTGATTGGCTAGGCCTGGAGGGGTCCAATGAGCTTCAGGCATGAGCTACAAGGGGGGGTCGACCCAAGCAAGCTAGGGGGGTGTCTAGGGGGTATACTCACCCACACACACTCACAATCACTCTCATGGTGTGCTATGCAAAGTGCAAGAGCTCCCTCTCCAAGCAAGTAGAGGTTGAGAGCCTACACCAACACTCTTGGCTATGGAGTGCAAATCCAACCAAGAGCCATGCTTCAATGCTTAAGCTTGCCATCTCCTTCTTCTTCATTACTATGCTATTATGTATGCTAGCAACAAGAGTATGATAAGTGAGGAACTAATTCTTTCTCTTACGAAATGTTTCTTCTTCCTCTTCCCTACCCTCATTCCCTGCTAGCTCTCTCCACCTTCGAAGGTGTTTGAGGTCTTGGGACTGAGGCTTGGGATAGTTAAAGCTTTCTTCAAGTTTATGTTATGTTTGTGGTGCATGAAGCCTTCCATCTTCATGGCATCACCTAGGTCACAAGGAACACAAAGACTGTATTGTAACAAGTCTCTCTTTATGGGAGAAATCATAATACAAATGCCTATTGGAGGGGGGACCGGCTCCACATAAATCCGGTCCTCAATTGTTGTCATGTTCTCTAAACTCTCTCTCTTGCAAAAGTATTGTCTATGCCAAGTTAACTAATTGCTATGATTATGTTGCTATCTTCAATTATGTCTACCCGCTATGCTCACAAAATCATTTCTTGAAAGTACTCTCATTAAATTCCGCTATTCTCAAATTGAATAGGCAAATTCCATTACACAAAGTGTGTTGACCATAGCACAGGCCACAAGAATTGATATGTATGTTGATAGGTGCAATCTACTATGCTAAAGCAGGTACAAACTACCTGGGAAAATAGGCTATAGCTAAGATGTATGCTTGATGGGGTATATATAGTGTTTGTACAAAATTCATTAAGAAACCGAAAGGGGGTGTGATCTCCTTGAGCTCCTCCAGCGATGGAGTTCGGATAGCAGGGCACTATGCCTAGCACTGGCGGTCACCACTGATAACTTTTGATTATTGTGGGTGGTGATTGCGGCGGGCAATGCGGTGGTCAAGGGCTTGCAAAGCTGATGATGATTTGGCAATTTTCCTAGTAGGGGGCCTCTCCCATGAACCTCAAGGACACATTTTTGTTGAGGATAAGGGGGTGTCTTGCCTTTGTCACAACAATGTGACAACCAAGAAAATGGGACTTCTCACATGCAATCCTTGGGGTGCAAGTCATCCAAAAATAGCAAAAAGGGAATGGTTCTCATGCAAATAGGAGATAAAAAAAGAATATCAGCAAAAATAGCAAGGGGAGTTGCACTACATTTTGGATGTGTACTTGCATGAAGTGAAATTGAAGTTGGATGGTCTAAAGCAAAGCCTAGAAAAATATTTTCAAGCATTGAAATGGGAATTTAAAGCTCTTTGGAGACAGCTTATGGAGGCAACTACTGTCAATAATGTTGTTCTTTTGAAATTCAAGTTTATGGATTGTCTATATGAGGGGTTAGAGATAAAGTTGAAGCAGATGGGCCTATGATGTATGCAAAAGCGATTTATCCAACAAGAGGCCAAACCAAGAAGATATTGAAGAAACACAAAGCTCCAACTATGAAGAAGAGCAAGAGGTTCTAGATTGGGTAGAAGCTGCAAAGGAAAATTCATGGATGGTTGGTCAAGCTCCATTGAGGTGTGCTAGGGATCAAGAAGTGATGTTTGCAGATGAAGTTGAAGTACTGAAGGTATAGGAAATCCCCGAGCTTAGGACATAGAGAGAAGTGGAAGCAGATGATAGAAGTTCTATGAATGCGGATACAACATGGGATACAACATGCGGATACAACCTACTCAAGGTACAAGGAATTTGATCTTTTGCATGTAGATAAAGATGTAAAATATGTGCTGGAGGATAAAGAGAAAGTGCCAACCGATGTGCTTGATAGAATCCAAGTGGAGGAGTGTGGACCTACAGGGGTAAACATGCAAGTAAATATGCTCTGTGGTGCCATGCTAATGATTATGTTGGTGAAAGTCTCTATGGAATGTGCTACAATGGTGTGGTAGGTATGGAGATTTTCCATGAAAGAGAAAGCAAGGTGGAAGATATGGAGATTTGCCATAAAAGAGAAAGCAAGGTGGGATATGGAAAGGGGAAAAGTGCAATTGTAGAGGATGATTCTCTATCTCCTTTGGCTAAGGATGAAATAGAAGAACAAGTAGATGAAGCTGATCAGACTGAGGAGCTAGTTGACCTTCAAGGGCCGATGGATGATGAAGGGCTTGATGATGCTAGAATTGAGTTCATTGCAAATGTGAAAGAGAGCATGGAGCCAAATATGGAAGACTTTCAAAAGCAACATGCATGCTGTATGGCAAAGATTTCAAAAGAGGTATGCAACTCATGGTTGAAAAGTATGTTTGTAAGTGGAGTAGTGTAGTATGTTATCCTCTAGATATGGAGTTTCCTTTGGAGGAGCTTTACATGGTTGGGAGGGAGTATCATACGTGTTTGCTGAATCAGATGATGTGTTTGTAAGGCCAGATATGTGAAAGAGGCAGGTTGATGTTCGAAGAGGAGCAAAGGTGCTATGGGCCTATTGCATGCATGAATGGCTACATGCTTGGGTACAGCACTATTGGAAGTTGATACAAATGGATGGAAGAGATCAACGCCAAGTGTTTGATCTAGGAGGTCAGAATATGTAGGGGGTGGGGCAACCCACTTGAGGACTGGAGATTGATGGAAGGAAAAAGACATTGTACATATGGTAGTAGTTTTTTTTGTTTGCTCACAATGTTTGATAGTTTTGTAGTTTCTAGGTGAATAACGATGTTTTGTAGTTGAACATGAATGTTCAACAAGGGGGTTGGGCAACGATGGTGTAGCCAAAGTGTGTTGAGCATAGCAGAGGGCACAAGCATGGATATGTATGCTGATAGGTGGAAGCCAGAGTGCTAAAGTAGGTAAACGACCTGGGTAAGCAGGCTATAGCTGAGATGCATGCTTGATGGGGTATATATAGTGCATGTAAGAAAGCCATTAAGCAACCAAAAGGGCATGTGAGCTCCTTGAGCTCTCCCAACAATGGAGCTCGACTAGGAGGGCACTTTGCCTTACACTATCGAGAAACACTAACGGATTTCGGTTGTTGTTGGCGGATGTCGCAGGAGAAGTGGTGGTTGAGCGCCTTGCAAAGCTGACGATGACGTGGAAATGTTCTTGGTAGGGGGCCTATCCCACAACAATCAAGGCCACACTTTTTTGTTGAGGATAGGGGGGGGGGCATATCTCACCCTTATCATGGCGGTGTGACAACCAAGAAGGAGAGGACTCTTCACATGTGAGCCTTTTGGTGTAAGCCATCCAAAAATAGAACAAAGAGGTTGGTTCTCATGCAAACAGGAGTAAGAAAAAAAAGGCAAAAAAAGCAAGGGGAGTTGCACACACCCTTAAAGGGCCAAGATGTTTTGCAATTGGGGGAGGCCCTTTTGGAGAATGGAGGGTGATCGTTGTGGGGAGGAAGCTCTCAAGCTCTCAACAAGGAGAAGACAAGTGCTACCAAGGGTGTTCTTTTTACTTGTCAAGGCTGTGCCGATGGAGGAATCCCAATCTCTGAGTGATCATATTCGAGCAGGCACTAAACCGAGCAAAATAATTCAAATAGAATGAAAAGAAACAAACCCATAGTTGTTGACCTCAATAGTTGACAAAAAAAAATATTCGATCGTATATGTAAAGTAATGTGTTTCTTACAAGGCAAAGCCAAAAGAATAAAAAATCCATCCTATATAGTCCTAGGACGGAAGTTTCATAAAATCTAAATAAAGGAATATATATTCAACCATATATTGAATACTTTGTAAATTAATGTGTTTCTTACATGGAAAAGCCAAAAGATTCAAAACTCCATCGTGCAAAGTCCTTGGATAAAAGTTTCTTCTTGTAGATCCAAATGATAACAAAAAATGGTTGCAATGGTGTCTAGCACATAATCGAAACATTGTTTCCTTCTTGGAAACTCTCTTTTGGAAGTCCTCACATATCGAAATAGATTGTGATCAAGTACGTGATCCCCTTTATCATCAACCCCTTTGTGCTAACATAGAAAGTATGTGTTACATTGCACACAAAAATCAACTCTTTCACGAATTGTGCTGCAAGGTTGCTATGTAGTTTGATCCTTGTTTAAAAATCTTCGTAAGCTTTTATCTCTGTTTAACAAGTTTCCCATCCCTATACTTAGGCCAAAGGGAACTAGAAACTCTATTTCTTGCTCTCAAACCATCACTCAAATTTGCAGCTTGGAAACCCTGATTGAAAGACAAATTTATTTTCCTATAAGTGTTCTCCTTCACTAGGAAATAGTTGTGATCCTTGCACTATAGCCCAAACCCCTATCACCGGACCAAGTGGACCCACAATCATGTCATGTATCTGTTTCCATGTATGCATGTTACTCCAGTTGCAAAAGCACATAAAGCCCTCAACCAAACTACCTATATTTGTACAATTGAATTCCCCAAAAGCATGGATCTACAACCCTATATGTTACATTCAGCATTCCTTTATTGATGATTCTACCACATCTAACACCCTGGGCCAAGTCATGTAGGCTACAGGGCTCATTTTTTTCTCAAACCATCTTTTGAACATTCACCTCATGCCAAAACTCACAAACCCCAAAAGGGATGTCACCTACACTCGTGAGTGCAATGTGTATTATGTAGTCTTTGTTTGAGCTCTAGGAGCATGGCACTACAACCTCCACTAGCTACCCAACACACTAGCATACCAAGCCTCTCTCGGTACCCTCTTCAGGGGTGTCAGTGTGGCCTTTCCTGGACATTTGCTCCATTTTGCATTCATCTAGAGAAGTTTCATCTTGTTTCTAGGTCACAGCCATGCTACAAGGTGTATGGACCAAGAAAGAGCAAACACTTTCCTAGCGTGGTGCTGACCCATTCAACACAAACATCAGTTGCTACCCCTGAAGAAGTGGAAATCCAGGTTGGAGTGATGTCTTGAGAAAATAATGTCGTATCAAAGTTTGAAAAAATGAACAGGCTTTGCACATAGTTGAATTAGTTCTTGATCCTCATAACACCTCATCTACATTGGAACCATTAAAGCATGCCTTATTTATATGGAGAACTTCGAACAAAACTAGCTAGTAACTACAATTGATTTCGATATAGAAGGTGCCTCATTATTAGATGCCAATCAATCACAACCTGCAAGCTGATCAAGCTGGCAAGGCCCTTGGCAATGCCATGGCATCCTCACTTGCCTTGCATTAAAGTCAAAGACACAAAAGTGGGCACTGAGGGAAATACATGATCATTCTGCACATTGCAAGAGGATCCCTGATCTCCGCTTGGCCATCCACTACTCTCTCTATCTCTTTCACACAAACGCACACATACTATCAAGTATCACGCACACTCTCAAACTCAAAACTTGAAAGGAAGCTCGAATCGATCCACCATCTGCCATGATGGTCCATCCTTTGAGCCTTGGTCACATTGTTGTCGGGCAAAAGCACCTCTGAGTGACGAGCGCCACTCTTGCACCATTTCCTACATATAATGTACACCATTCTTGAGAGTTCTTTGGGCACATTCAATATATGTGTGCACAAAACAACGTCCATGAGACACATTGAGTCTCCCCAGCTCTGTAACATGCAAGCATTGTCATGTCATTGGGCAGACAGAGGGCTGTTCATGGATACTAGGACTATATAAATGCATTTTCATTGCCCATCTTCACCACACTAAAACAAAAATAGCCTTCAAATTAATTCCTGGAATCCTCAACTCACAAATCATGGTCCATGCATAGCAAACTCGACCAATTAGGACGTTCTAAGAGTCACAAGAAGATTTAGAAATTTACCATGTAGGAAAACGGAGTTTTTCTCAGTGTTTTCCATAGAATGCATAACATCATGAGCTTCTGCTCGAGAGGCACTCCATACCTAGCTAGGTATGCGGTGCCTCCCTCACAGAAGCTCATGATGTTGAGGTAAGTCACAATGTAGGAAATAATGTGAGAATTTGTCCAAAACTTCTTGTGAGTTTGACTCAAGAGGTCACGAACTTGATCTGCAATGGATGATCAGTTCAAATCATGCGAGGAGTGGCTCAAGATCCTACATACCAAGGCCTGTTCACGGATTTCCTAAACACTTGCAGATGAATTTTAAGAGACTAAGTCTGGATTTACAAAATTGCGGCTGGCTGCCAACACCGTGAACAGAGGAAGAGATCATCTTCATCGCAAAATTCTTCAGCGATGAGGGAAAGTTTAACACAACTCAAACCTGCAAGCCTCAAGAGAATCCACAATATCAATGCTTCCACCAATAACAGATAACTCTAAAATGAGCGCACGCCGGCCTGCAGCATAAGTTGAAGAAGCAACGGGCGGTGTAGTCCGATCGGTCAAGTGTATGAGTTATTGAGTTTGCAAAAAATAATTGACTGATTTGCTTGTCCCCAGCCCCAAACTTTGCATAGATCACTCGGACATCCCTATTTTATAGTGGACACAAGAAATAAGTATCGTGCGAGCACATGCAGTAGGTATTGAACTTCGTCATGCGCTGAACAAAGCAGAGCTAGCTTGGCCATTTGTTGCCCAAGCTACAAATTATAGTAAATATATTCTTAAAATTGCTATGTGTGACAACCAATGCATCTAAAAGAGCAGTTTTGGGCCATGTCTGGCACTCGCATGTGACAAGGGCCTAAAGCCTACGGCATTTTAAAAATGCATCCCCCCCTCCCAACACCCCCCACCCTTGTCCCTCGAGCCCAACTAGCTAAGCATGCAAGCAAGTGGGTGTAGATGGTTGGAGGGAGAACTCTTTTTGCAACATCAATTATTGCTTTTGTGTTCTCAGATCAAGCGGGTGCACGCGACTCTGAAGGGAGCTCTCCATTTGTAGCATCAATTGTTACGTGATACTAGCTTTGTTGAGTTATTGGTTTTTTATAGCCAGCAGCTTTTTGTATGAATTTGAAATTCTCTTAGGCAACCTTTGATTCTTAGCCTTCTTAGGAGTAATTTTCTATAAGCATGTTGAAATGCTAATTAAAGGGATTTTTACAAGACTAGTTTTTGGACATTGTTTTAGAGGTGCTTGACAGAAGCTCTAGTCTCTAGCAACCTCGATGATCCCAATTAATCAACCATCAACTATGGATAGTACAAAGACTAGAACTTATTAGCTTCTTTGGCACCATAGAAATCCTCATGGAAGATGTGGATCCATTTGTCTTGGGACTAAAAAGCCAAAGGAAAATAAATGCTATACAATGGCCATCTTGCAAGGGATTGCGCTAGGAGATGATGAGAAAGAATAGACTCATCATAATAGATCCATTGCTTCTCATCTATGGCAGGGATGTTGTACTTGCAAAGGATTGTGGTTACAAACAGATTAAACCAATGGCTTAGATATCATATGATGGGCCACCTCAAGGGATTGTCCTGGAGGATGACAATAGAGACACAATGGATCGTAGGAGAGCCAGGTCTTCTCAGCCACAAATTAATAGACCAAGCAAAGTGTTTCCTAGTAGTAGGATGCTTCCAAACATCAATATAAATATTAGAGGAGTCAGAGTCAATAGAGAAAAGTAGACAGAGCGAGCAGTAGAGGTAGAGGCCTATAGGTTTTGGTCAACATGTCTTTGTTAACACATATATAATGAGACAAAGTGTTGAGTAATGAGGAGGCAGAGCAGCCTCCAGGTGTACCTTTTGATGAGAGCTTACAACATGAGGATAGAGGGGTTTAAACTAGCTAGACATGCAAGTAGAGCACAAGGATCAATAGTTAGAGGCATTTGACGATCAGCTTGAGGTGTTGCAAGAGAAGTTAGCTCAAAAATTGGTCAATTATTTGACTGTTGCGGTCACAAGTGCTCTCACAATAGGCACTACGATGAGGCTCCACTCCTTCTATGACTTTGGCATTCCTTTCATGTTTTCTATCCTCCTTTTTTTTTGCCATCTATACACACACACACACACACACACACACACACACACACACACACACATATATATATATATATATATATATATATATATATATATATATATATATATATATATATATATATATATATATATCATGGATGCTTCTTAACTCCATTCTAGTTCACATGGAACTATTTTGTTGTGTGTTTTGATTGGCTTAAAGTTTTCTTGTTTTTTGAAAGTGCATTAATATTGCCAATCTATGTGCAGAAGGTGACTCAAAGGATGGCAAGGGATTTGTAGTACAACCATGTGCTCTCTTAATTATTTTCTCAGATTTGTATTCGCTCGAAAATATATTGCTTGGGATACGGTAAGACTCATGCTGATGAAGCTAGATGGTAGCAGGTTGAATGGTGTTTGTAGATGTTTTTTTTGTCAAAGAAGTAGCTATTCATTTCTAGATTCTATGCCATTTCTTCCCCGTTTCCCCCTTCTCTTCTTTGCTCTGCTTCAAGATGTATGGTGCTCATGTGTGAGTTAGTGTATGCCCCCCTTGGATGTTTGTGTGTGTGAGAGAGAGAGAGATGTGTGTTGTGAGATTACTAAAAATGTGAAAAATTGGGGTGACATACTCTCTACCAATTGTGTGAAGCATGCGTGCATTGATATGCATGCAAACGGTGATCTACATGCGAAGGTATGCAATTTTGAGAGTGTTTTCTAGTGGATAGGGGTGTTGTGGAGCCCATGGGCTATAGAGAGGCATTTTTGTTGTGTGTTGGGTGTTCTCTCCTTTAATTTTTTTCTAGCATGAGGAAACCTCCTCACTAGAGTAGAGCGCACTTATGCGCACTACCATATCTTTTAGTCTTAGCACATTCATAGTTTTATGTATCTTTCGAGGATAATAAGATTCTCCCATTTTGTATTGAAACATTCAACTTATAATATATACGTCATCTCAGTTTGATACATTTGCACATTTTTGTAATGCAACATTTGGCATTGTTTGAGAATGTTTTTTTACATTTGGAGTTGGCAATCTCTTATATATAGCACATTTCTATCAATGGAAAAAAAACTCTTCCAAATTTCATGTCATCTCAATGTTTTCAAGTTATATTGCTATTGTTCAATTTGTTATTGTCTTTGAAGGATAGTAAAAAAAGAGGGCATACATGGGAGTGAACCATAAAATGACATATATCTAACAGTTGGTTTCTCATATAGTTTCCTACAATGTGTGTACGTATCCACAAGACTCAACTTACTAAAACTCTCAACCCGCTTGCCCCTCAAGTTTCTCCAAAATCTTCCACATGTGTGTGACTTTTGTTGGACTTGAAAAAATTGATGCTTGACTTCCCATATTCTTCTCTTCTTTTGAATCGATGCTTTGTATGTATGCAAATGACTTTGATAATAGTATTTGTCCATGGTTTCATTAAGCTTTATCAAGGACTTTCGAGCATCTTGACATTCATTATCAAACCGCCTTTTGATACCATAGACATGCTTTATGATAAAGCATTATTTTGCAGAAGAACAAGTAACTTTCTAGAAAGCTTCCCATTTAGTTTCCAATGGTGTGTCATATTGAAGCTTTGTCATCCGTAACTTTTGCTCAATCATTTCAATATACATTGGTATTAGGAAATAAGACGTAGCTAAATAGATAATTGAGTAGATTACTTAATGGAGAGAGATAGATTTATATACACGAGATTATAGAGTAGAGAGAGAGAGAGAGAGAGTACACACAATATACGTGGTTCACCCAATGTGGGCTACGTCCACGGGAAAGCAGCCACTCAATGGCTTTAGTACTTCAAAACAAGAATTAGTTTACAAAGGGATTATATCCTTAATGGAGCTCCCGCCTTGCTTCACTCTCACCACCTCACACTCACCTTGTTGCATCAACTTCACACTATGAAATGTGTGTAGAAATGGCCTCCTTTTATAGGCCAAAAGGGCTATCCTCTCTTTTGAGAGACAGCCATGTGTAGCCGTCCTTGTGCGAATAAGTCCAAATCGGACCCTCCAATCCGCCCATGTGTGGCCGCCCTTGAGAAGACAAGTCCGCTTTTGAATTCGGCCACCGGCCATTGACTTCCGACCACCGGTCACCGGCCATTGACTTCCGACCACCGGCCACCGGCCATTGACTTCTGACCACCGGCCATCGGCCATTGACTACCGGCCACCGGCCAACCGACCGGTTGTTTTCCGACCACTTTCCGGCCGCCGGCCGGCCATAATATTCTGACGAAAAAGAATATTCCGGTGGGAAAAAAGTCTCGGGGGCCTCCGCCCCCGAGGCCTTTAAAGTTGCCCCTGATTCTTGTCCATGAAAATTTTGGTTTCCGGTGAGTGATTTTCCTTCACGCACGATGGCTTCTCCTCATAATGGGGGCCTTACAAATGTGCGCTTTTACCACAGAAAATTACAAGGGTAAATCAAGCTCCATACTTAACAATCTCCCACTTGGAGACTGATCTCCAAACCAAACCTGTGACTGCTTTCCATTCTGGCTTCTATCCTTGAATGCCGATTGAAGATGAGAAAAAGCTCAACTTCTCCTTGTTGACCACCTTTGTAAACATGTCTGCAGGATTTTCACTTGTATGCACCTTTCCTAGCTTTAGTTGTCCCTCTTCCAAAAGAGTGCGTATGAAGTGATATCTCACCTCAATGTGCTTTGTCTTGAATGAAAGGCTGAGTTCTTCGCAAGATGGATAGCGCTTTGGCTATCACTATACAAGACACAATTGTCTTGTTTGAATCCAAGCTTTTCTAAGAATCTGTGAAGCCACAAAATTTCTTCGCTTGCCTCCGTCATTGCTACATACTCTGCTTCCATGGTAGAAAGTGAAACCACTTTCTGCATCTTTGAAGCCCAGCTTACTGCTGTGCCTCCAACCGTGAACACATAGCCAGTAGTGCTCCTTCGAGTATCTTTGTCACCTGCCATATCTGCATCAGCATACCCTTCTAGAAAAATATCAGTTCCTCCAAAATACAAAGCATTTGTTGTTGTCCCTTTTAGATACCTAAGTATCCACTTCACAGCTTGCCAATGCTCTTTACCTGGGTTGTCCATGAACCTACTCACAACTCCCACTGCATGTGCAATGTCTGGCTTTGTCCAGACCATAGCATACATTAGAGAACCTACCACTGCAGCATATGGAACTTTAGACATATAGGCTATCTCCTCTTGTGTCTTTGGACACATATCCTTCGTTAGTTTAAAATGACCAGCCAAAGGTGTAGAAACTGGTTTTGCATTTTGCATTGCAAACCTTTCTAGTACCTTCTTGATGTAATCTTCTTGAGATAGCTTTATTGTCTTCTTCGTCCTGTCCCTTGATATTTTCATACCAAGTATCCTCTTTGCAGCACCTAAATCTTTCATTGAAAAAGATTTGGACAGCTCCTCTTTTAGGTCTTTGATGTCCTGCATGTTAGCACTTGCAATCAACATGTCATCATCATACAACATTAGGATGATGAATTTCCCATCTCCCAAATTCTCCGTGTAGACGCAGTGATCCGAGTTGCATCTTGTGAATCCATGATCCAACATCCATCGATCAAACTTCAAGTACCATTGTCTTGATGCTTGCTTTAAACCATACAAGCTCTTCTTTAATCTGCAAACCATTTTCTCCTTACCTTTTACTTCATACCCCTTTGGTTGAAGCATGTAGATTTCCTCCTCTAAGTCACCGTGAGGGAATGCCGTATTTACATCCATTTGCTCGAGATTTAGATCATGAGCAGCCACAAGGCTTAAGACAAGCCTAATTGAGTTCATTTTTACAACAGGAGAAAATATTTCATTGAAGTCAATACCTTTCTTTTGAGAAAAACCTTTTACCACAAGCCTAGACTTGTACCTTTTCTTCCCACCTTCTTCTTCCTTTAGCTTGTACACCCATTTGTTTTGAAGTGCCCGCTTACCTTTAGGCAACTCAACCAACTCCCATGTTTGGTTGCGATGTAGTGAGTCCATCTCCACTTGCATGCTCTTCGTCCATTCTTCTTTGGATTCATGTTGCATAGCTTCTTCATATGATTCCGGCTCTTCAGAATCTGAGATCAAGAGATGGTTGAAGGAAGGAACAAACCTTTCTGGAGGTCTACTTGCTCTTGTAGATCTTCGGGGAATAGGTTGAGGCTCCTCATTTGGTTGACATTGTTGCACATTGTCACCGTTTGCAGTCCTTGAGTCTTCACCGTCCTCAAGATCCATGTACTCATCACCTGTTTCTTTTGTTTGTTTTCTTTCCAAGTAATCTTTGTACATATTTTGTTCGTTAAAAATTACATCCCTACTCCTTAAGATTTTACCATCTTCAGGATTCCATAGGCGATACCCAAAGTCTCCTTCTCCATAGCCAATGAAGAAACACTTTTTGGACTTTGCATCTAACTTTGATCTTAGGCTTCTATCTATGTGCATGAAAGCCTCACACCCATACACTTTGAGAAATGAATAATTCACCGGTTTACCTGTCCATGCCTCTTCTGGAACTCCCCCATCCAATGCCGTTGAGGGTGACCGATTGATTAAGTACACAGACGTACTTACAGCTTCCGCCCAAAGCTCAAGCGGTAGGCCTGCATGTAGCCGCATGCTTCGTGCTCATTCCATGATTGTCCTGTTCATCCTTTCCGAAATCCCATTTTGTTGAGGTGTCCTTGGGGTTGTCCTTTGCCTCCGAATGCCATTGCTAGCACAAAAGCTTTCAAAAGCTTGGCTGCAATATTCGCCTCCATTGTTGGATCTGAGGCATTTAACCTTGGTACCTGTTTCATTCTCCACAAAGGCTTTCCACCTTTGAAATATGGAAAATACATCGGATTTATTCTTCATGACATAAACCCATGTTTTTCTAGTCGCATCGTCTATGAATGTTACATAGTACAATGAGCCACCAAGTGATGGTGTACTTGCAGTACCCCAAACATCACAATGAACCAACTCAAGTTTTTTATTTTTTCTTTCATTTCCTGATTTTTGAAATTTTACCCTCTTTTGTTTACCATAAACACAATCTTCACAGAACTCTAAGTCTACTTCTTTCAAACCTGGTAGAAGCTTCTTTGTTTGAAGGATTTGCATTCCTTTGGCACTCATATACCCAAGTCGGTAGCGCCACACCGCACTGTCAACTTCTGTAGTTGCTGCACAAGCTGAAGGTTGCGTGCTAATAGTACACAAGTAATGTGTACCGACTTTTTCACCTTTGGCAACCACCAAAGATCCCTTTGAGATCTTCCACCGTTTGTTTCCGAATGCAATGTTGTGACCTTCATCGTCCAATTGTCTTGTAGAGATCAAATTTTTGCGAAGAGAAGGAACGTGCCTAACATCTTTAAGCTTCCATTCATTTCCGTTAGCAGTTTTGACAGAAACTGCACCTTTGCCGACAATCTCACAAGCTTCATCATCTCCCAAGTATACATACCCAAAATTACCTTTGGTGTAGTCTTGGAAATGTTGCTTGTGTGGTGTCGCATGGAATGAAGCCCCGGAATCTACTATCTAGGAATTAGACACATTGTCTAATGAGAGAATTAGAGCATCTTGCTCTACTTTACCTGCCACATTGGCCTCCGATGTTGGCTTGTTGTCTTGAGACTCTGTCTCCTTCTTCTTCTTGGACCAGCAATCCTTCTTGAGGTGGCCCTTCTTGCCGCAGTTCCAACATTCAAGAACTGACTTTGTGCGTGACTTGCTCCGCCTTGAGCGATCACGAACCTTTTGGTTTTTGAACCTCTCCTTAAGCCTTCCTCTTGTTTCCACTGATAGTGCAGCACTTGATGATTCTCCTATGCTTCTCCTTCGCATTTCCTCGCTTAGGAGAACACCCACAACATCATCAAACTTAAGAGTATTTGTGCCAGAGATAGAATTACTTACAGCCATCACAAGGCTGCCCCAACTATCCGGTAGAGATGATAGTATAAGGAGAGCTCGCACTTCGTCATCGAAATTGATTTTCACTGATCTAAGTTGACTTATGTTTGTGTTAAAGTCATTTAGGTGTTTTGCAACTGAACCATTCTCTGCCATCTTTAGATTGAACAAGCGCTTCATAAGAAATACCTTATTGGATGCCGATGGTTTCTCGTAGAAGTCGTCAAGTGACTTCATCAAGTCCTCTGTGGTCTTCATCTCCGAAACATTGAAGGCCACCGTTGACGCCAAGCTTAACCGGATTGTTCCCAGTGCCTTTCGATCAAGGACAATCCATGCTTCATCTGCCATTGTTGCGGGCTTCTTCGCAAGACCGCCTAGTGGAAAATAGAGGTCCTTCTGGTAGAGATAGTCTTCAATCTGCATCTTCCAATGTTGGTAGTTTTTGCCGTTGAACTTCTCAATCTTGAGCTTCCCTTCCTCCGCCATAACTCCCACTCAATTCAAGGAATCCTTTCCTTGAGATAATTTAGCTACGAGCAAACCTTGCTCTGATACCAGTTGTTAGGAAATAAGACGTAGCTAAATAGATAATTGAGTAGATTACTTAATGGAGAGAGATAGATTTATATACACGAGATTATAGAGTAGAGAGAGAGAGAGAGAGAGTACACACGATATACGTGGTTCACCCAATGTGGGCTACGTCCACGGGAAAGCAGCCACTCAATGGCTTTAGTACTTCAAAACAAGAAGTAGTTTACAAAGGGATTATACCCTTAATGGAGCTCCCGCCTTGCTTCACTCTCACCACCTCACACTCACCTTGTTGCATCAACTTCACACTATGAAATGTGTGTAGAAATGGCCTCTTTTTATAGGCCAAAAGGGCTATCGTCTCTTTTGAGAGACAGCCATGTGTAGCCGCCCTTGTGCGAATAAGTCCAAATCGGACCCTCCAATCCGCCCATGTGTGGCCGCCCTTGAGAAGACAAGTCCGCTTTTGAATTCGGCCACCGGCCATTGACTTCCGACCACCGGCCATCGGCCATTGACTTCCGACCACTGGCCACCGGCCATTGACTTCCGACCACCGGCCATCGGCCATTGACTACCGGCCACCGGCCAACCGACCCGTTGTTTTCCGACCACTTTACGGCCGTCGTCCGGCCATAATAATCCGGCGAAAAAGAATATTCCGGCGGGAAAAAAGTCTCGGGGGCCTCCGTCCCCGAGGCCTTTAAAGTTGCCCCTGATTCTTGTCCGTGAAAATTTTGGTTTCCGGTGAGTGATTTTCCTTCACGCACGATGGCTTCTCCTCATAATGGGGGCCTTACAAATGTGCACTTTTACCACAGAAATTTACAAGGGTAAATCAGGCTCCATACTTAACAATTGGTACCCGTTTGAAATCCATACAAAGTGATAGCTTCTTTTCCCTTTGGTTGAGATTATCATGCTTAGTTGTTTCTCCACATGAAAGGTCAATACATTGGGTCTGATGGTCTAGTTTTGGGGTCCATTGAACTGTTTATGTCATACATGATGGCTTTGGAGAGTGGCATATAGTCAATCACACTATTCCTATTGTGTTTGTGGTTGTTACCTCATTTATGCAGATGTCTAGGGTGGCAATCATTGGTATTCATTCTAAGGAGTCACATGTCTTTTGGAAAGGGTTTCATAATGTAATTTGGGTCGTTGCAAGATAGTTCCAATTTTCACTCTTATTTCTACTAACTACCATAATTTGAAGCTCCACACATCCATAGTTGAGCTTTTGAGTTTAGTCGTGTCGATACTTCTATAGCTACTATTGTACCAGAGTCAAAATACTCTACTGGAATTTTTTGGCGTTTCAATAACTATATTAATTCAAGTGTGTTTCCATGTGGTGTAGGTAGATGTAATAATAGCCCCGATCTTGAACTATTTTCAATTGTCTCATCAATGCTCACCCAAGAATAACATCATAGTTATTTTTGGTAGCAAAATTTACCATAACAAAAGTGTGCTTGTATTCTATCTCACATAAACTCATGAACACTTGTTATAGCACTCCAATAGATCTTTCCACAAAACCATCTACTAATTGAAGATTAGTCTAGTTTGCTTCAAAGAAAGTTTATGCCATTTCTCCTAGATTTTCTTAGTGGCTATGGAAACTCCTACACCATTTTCTAGAATAGCCATGGATTCTACCCCATTGTACTCTATAGGTAGTGTATTGTTACTTTCTTTACCCTCGCAATAGTTTTTTATAGTTCATGCCAAGATCTTTAGTGTTCTAAACTACTTTCTCAAAATCTAATTGCCAGTGGTTAATTGGGTGCCAAGGCCTTTTGGTCCTACCACCCTCAAAGTTTGGCACATGCAAGCATCAATATGCATATTGGTATTGTAAATCATGCAACATCTTTATCACAATTGATATATGAATTGATATATTAGCATAGAGACACAACATTCACACCTTTATCCATGTTTTGGTTGTAACACTAATATAGGCATGGATGTATCAGCAGCAATGCACATAATGACACATATATCTATGTTTTGGTTGTAGCACTCATATTGATGCACATATTTTATTTTTAAAGATAAAAAACCAAATTTATTTTTATCGATATGGGCATCACAAGTGTGAAGATCCCCTTGTAGTGTTTGTACATCTCTTGAGGTTTTTGGGTGAGGTGGATTTTACAATTAGGGTTAGTTGATATTTGAGCTAAGTCGGTTATAACATTTAATTGTAATCACTAAGGTATTCACACAAAGTGCATTGAATTTTCATGGGTATATAAAATGGCTAAGGGGCTTGAGAGGTATAGAAAATCATAGAGGGTGTAAGAAAGTAGTAAAGGAGAGGGGATTTCACCTATTTACACCAGTGAATGAAGCAGTTAGTGCAGTAAAGTTGCAATTGTTAGTGAATATTTGTTGAATTGAAGAATTTTGATCTTTGATGCTAAAACATTTCAATTTGTAGAGGTATTTTTATTATTTAGAAAAGGATGAATTGAGAATGGTAGCATGGTAGTAGTTTTAGAGAAATATGGGAGTGTATATCTATGTAGAAGTAAAAGATCATGAAAAATATGGACATGTGGGAAAATAAAAATGGTGAAAAGGGTGAGAGAGGACATGGAAATTGCAAATTTTAGTGATTGATGTAGAGTAATGAGATCACGTGTGTATGTATTAAGAAGGAGGCAAGACGAGATGAGATGAATCTTTTGTGCATGAAGTGGGTAGACTGGAGGGTTTTGGAATATGCTTACTTGATGTTATTTTGTGGATTTGTATAGAGTGGAGTCATAGAAGACTTCATGTGTGAGTAGAATTAATTCATGAAGTAGAGAGTATGGTCTAATATACAAAGGTAAGACAAAACATGCAAACAATGAGACAACAAAATTAGCATACTTAGGCCAAAAAATAACATGCAAGTATTTGGATAAATAATCAAACTCACACAATGAATTCAAGAAAAACTCTCTATTTTGGTTCCATGAAACCTATCATTGTAAAAAATTCTTTAATATAATCCAAGCCGATGATGAAAAATCAAGGGATAATTAAGTATAATAATTAGAGATTTGATGGTACAAGGAAACCAAGAAGGTTATTTGGGGAGTCCACTATGTAAAAATTTCATATAGCATGTTGGAGAGGGGGAAAAGGGAACACACGCAGCACACTACACGATGCCTCACTATAGCCCAGGGTATACACAGTGCACCAATCCACTAGAGTTCCCCTTCAAAACTCCACACTACATGCAAGCTAACCACCACTTGCACACAACCATACACACACACTCCTTGCAATGTACCATACAGACTCAGTCACTCTGCTCCGCTCAATTCACAACCTTCCACACTCACACAACCTCTCTCTAGCTCTATTTTCACGACAAAATTTTGGGGGCACACACACCGACACAAGCCCAAAACCACACGCACACAAGTAGAGAAGAGAAGGGGGAAGGGAGAATGACACCCAGAGATAGTAGAGAATATCTCTCTTGCATATGCAACACCATATACAACCCATATATTTCCGCCATGAACCTCGGCAAAAAAAAAAAACAATCCCTCAAAGCCTACATAGGCAAAAACCTCCAATGGCAAAAAGACCCCAATGGTCCAAAGACCCTAAAAAATGAATGTTTGGAGGTGATAACAACATACAAGTGCCCACCTAGACAAGGCGCCCGTTGGGTCAACCGGCCAAAGTTTTGATGTGGTCACATTATTTTTCCGATGTTTAATACATCAAACCCTGTAAAATCCTAATGTCAATCGTCTATGTCAAGTCTAAGTCAAAGATATAATTTTTCCAATGATGTATGTAAAGGTCCATGAGAAGTTGGCCGCCGGCCACTTTAGAAAACCCTAGGTATATAATACACTAAGGTTAGTGTGAAAAGGGAGATTATTTTTTGAAGATAAGTGACTATTGCGTTATGCACAGAGAGCTACCTTTTTGCTCCAACTTGTCATCATCGCATTTGTGGCTACGGTAATCCAAATTCAGTTTTGTTTCTTGCATTGTGTTCCACTTACTCTGCTCTTTCATTCAAGTGTAAGCATTCAAGATTCGGTGAAGGTTTCAAACGCATCCCTTTAGGCCTTAAATCGTTGTTTTGAGTGTTTATATGCGTATTTTATGTTGTTTTGACCCTAGGAGAGGCTTTAGGGACCCAAAAACGACCCTTTAGGATCATCCGTTTACTGTTTTTGCGTAATGTAGGATGAACGATCGCGATCCATGTACCTTCCCAGAATGCTGTGACAGTGATATGATATGTTCCTGATAGTCCCGTGTAGCTTCCCTTCAATTTTCGTGCGATTCCGATATGAATTGCATGGTGAACGGGCTTGATGACTGTAGAGCTGTGTAGAAGGACAAAGGCAGATCACTTGGCTTTAGTGCGATTGATTTTCTTGTAGAGTTAGTAGTTGCATCTCTTCGAGTTCACTTCATTAGGGTTGACATCTTAATGAGTTTCCATGCTTCATCCGAGTCACTTCCTCTGTATGGATAATTTTATGTTGATGCTTTAGAGCTATGCTATGGACGTCCGTTGCGGCGACCCGCAAACATTGGCGCCATTTCCGGGGAATGAATCTTCGGTGATGAGTGACCGAGTGCGTATTCAGAGTTTTCTTATTGTTCCAAAAGATAATTTCCATTCCATTTACATTTCAGTGAAGCATCTAGACAGGGGTTTAGTGCTTAGTGGAGTATAGGGTCGCTGGATTGGCTAGATCTACTCTTGAGAGATATAGGGAGTTGTGAGTGAGGTTGCTTTAAGCATTTTTTATCTTCAAATTTCTTTGTATTGATTGAGTACTGATCCATCATCCATTTTTTTATCCTGTTTGTTTTGTTTGATTCATGTTCTTATGTTCTTTCAGTTCTGTACTTAGGAGTAGGATAAGTAAATCACATTCCAGTCAGATTTGGGAAAAAATATAGAGTCAAAAAAACCAGAAAACCATAACTTTGGCAAAAGGTCCATAAGACTCTGAAATTAGAAAACCTGACCAGACAGAGCTAAAATTGATTCAAATCACAAAGTGGTAGCACCAAACACTGGGAAATACTTGTCAGAGAGAGCCTATAAAATTTCATCAGATTTGGCTCTGGTACTACGATCGCGATCGGTGTACCTGAGTGTTTTAATTGTACAAGATTTGACATGTGCCTTCTTGATAAGATTCTAAACAAGTTTGTCTAAAGCAACCACGCCCAAAAACACCAAAAATCAAGGAAATCAAGCCACTTGGGTAAAACTAGCCTGACAGACCCAGAAACTATAAAATCTTGACTTTTTGTGATCCAAATGCAAAAAGACTTGGGGGATAGCCTTAAAACATCAGTGTCTACAAGCATGCCAAATTTGGTTGAATTTGGGCTCAGAACTACGATCGCGATCGGTGTACCTAAGTGCCAGATTTTGACCAGATTTCATCTGTGGGATCCTCAGGTGTATACAAACATAAAAGTCTAAAGGACCTAGAGCCATAAACCTCAAAATACCTGTCAAACCATCTGAATACAGATCCAAGTCAAAAACTGCTAAACTGACATAGAAATTGACTTTTAGTAGACCAAAACACATCAAAGGACAATCCCAAGTAGCTTTTATATCCCAAAACAAACACCAAAATCAATCAAACCAAACAAAATTGAAAAATCAGGCACTTCAAACCAAGAAACTGTAAATTCTTGACTTTTTTGAGTCCAAATATAAAAGTGTCTGGCAGATAGTCTTAAAATAGCCTAGTGAACAAGCAGGTGAAGTTTCATCCAATTTGGGCTCCAAACTACGATTGCGATCGGTGTACCTCAGAGCCAGATTTTGATCAGACTTTACCCACACATACACCTAGGTTATATAAGATACCAGGAGTTTTCAAAATTCAAAAAAGTGACCAAAATAGCCAAAAATAGCAAACAGTCAAAAAACCACTGGATTAGACCAAGATTTGGTGAAAACTTGACTTTTTCTTGTCCAAATTCAAAAGGATTTGGGGAGTAGACTGTACACATCATTGTCTACCATATCCACAAGTTTCACTTGAAAAGGAGCTAGTACTACGATCGCGATCGGTGTACTATAGTGACATTTTGAGTTGAGACTTGGTGAGTAGGTAGCTGATAACTAGACAAACAACTTTCTCAAAAGAACCAGGGTCAAAAAACCAAAAGACACTTGTCAAATAGGGAAAACACTAATCACTGATCCTTCAGAACAAAATTTTGAGAAAATTCAAGTTTTTGTGATCCCAAGTGGGTTTCGGAATAGACTATTCATACCCTTTTCTATCAACTCCTAAAATTTCATGCAAAAAGGAGCTAGAACTATGATCGCGATCGGTGTACCCAAGTGACATTTTGGATTGAAAATTTATGAGTAGGTAGCTGACATCTAGTGCAACATATTTTCCAAAAGGAGCAAGGTCAAAAAAGCAAAAGAAAGTGGTCAAAAGTCCCAGTTACACAATCAGGCCAATAACCGCAAAACCACCTGGGATTTGGGTTTTCATTGGTCAAAACATCTCCAAATTCAAAAATACAAAGACACTTGGTATCAAGACATCAAGGGTTAGCTTCTGTGCAAAAATCTTCCAAATCTGTGACATGGGGTCAATGATCACGATCGGTGTACCTCTACATAGTGGGGGTATCTGACTTCATAAGTTTGTAGACCTACTTGAGTACATCCCAAATCTCAAGTTTGAGTGAAAAATACCCTCTGGAAGCCAAGATACAAGCACAAAATCTCTTTGTGTCCTGATCCTGAAATTGTTTTGAGTGCTGTTTCAGGAGCAGTTCACCAAAAGTGCTCTAACTTTTGATAGACAACTCCAAATTGAGTCAGGTACAACTAGGAAGAAAGCTTGCAGGCAATAGAGCTGAATTTTTATAGGTTTCCTAAATCCAAACTTTTAGGGTACCCAAGACCAGTTTTCAGAGACCAAAAAGTCATAAATTCTTGACACTTTAGAGACTTGACGAGGGGCAAAAAGGGATTGTGTGCACTAAGCCAAGGTGTTCTTATCAAGGACCATCTTGAGAGTGTTGAGTGAGGCTTAATCATGACAACTCATCCATCATTAGGGTTTCCCACTCAACTCAGAGCTATGCCACCTACACAAACAACCAGAAATACTGCAACACCTATAACAAGAGGGTTGAGACAAGGCCATGAGGCTTATCAATCATATCAAGCCAAACCTCAAGGCATGGCTCATGGATATTTTTCAAGTGATCATGTAGCTCACTGGAAGCCAAACCAATCAACTAAAATGCGGGAGTTTGAAAAAGCAAAAGTGGAAATTGCTAGAGACTTAGAGGAGAAGCATTCTCTAATCAACAAACCCAACGTGAGGTTCATCAAAACCAATGAAGCCACGAGAGTTCTAACGGATTACACTTATGATGGCCTTTATAGGTTACCTATTGGGGATCAAAACAACTTCTATAAATGTTTAAATTCCATCATTGAAGAGTTGACAGACTACAAGAGCCTTTATGCCTTCACATACACAGATGACTAGGGAGTGCAAGTTCTAATGGTAGATAAGTATGGACGAGAGTACAAACTAGCCCAATTGAGCTAGAAAGATATACATACATGGGTACTCCAATCTTTGCGTACTAGTTTCAACCGAGCGTAAGCGTACCCGGGTTTTTTGAGACTGATTTGCAAGAAGCTAACATTGAAACTATGGAATCAAATGGATCTCAAACATCCAAAATAGCTATTCACAGGAGTGTAGCTCCTACCTCATTGAGTGGAACCAAGAGACCACCAATTAGACTTACAAATCCATCAAAATTTCCAAAACATGTCTCGAAGGGGATTCCACCAGGATTTGCTCCAAGACGAGAAGAAGGAACGAGGGATGTCTTTGTGAGAGACCCCAACACGCTAAGATACATGGTTGAACCAGAACCAATGAGACCATATCAATTGGCCAAATGTGTCAAGAAGAAGTATGATGGATTAAGGGATCCATACGTACATGCATCCTTGTTCAAACAAGTGTTAAGAGCCGAACAAGTATTTTATTTTCATACACCATTTGGCTTAACCTTGGAAGGGATATCATTGAATTGGTTCCAACCGTTGGACAAAAATGTCTTCTCAAACACTGAACAACTGTTGCAAGAATTTTTTGTGGAGTTCTCTAAAAGGGGAATCAAGCATAACACAGTGTCTCAAATCTATGCATTCAAGCAAAAAGAAGATGAGAGAGTGAAGGAAGCATCGCTACGCTTCAAACAATATATAGAGAGATGTCTGGAACGCGAGTTACCACAGGATGAAAGATTATCAATTCTCTTCATAGAGGGTTTGAAAAATGAAACTCTCAAGAAAGATTTGTGCTTAAAAGGATGTACTTCCTTTGAACAAGTCACGAGAGAAGCGTTATACCTAGTTGACAATTGTAAAGCCTATGGCGAGGAAATTGGTGATACAAAGATCACTATGGATAATGCTCCTTTAGCATCTAGTGAAACCAGCACAAGGCAAGTGGTTATGTCTCAATTAATGACCAACCTAGATGAGCTAGCAGCGCAAGTAGCACAACGAATAAAATGGTGTGCCATTGAGCAAAAATGGACCAATTATGAGATGAGTGAGTGCTACTATAATCAAACCTACACGAGGGGGATACTATTTGGACATCAAATATAAAAAAAAATGCCATTACCAAATCGTCCATTATTTCAAAATAGGATTGTATCAAGGGCTTTACAAAGAGCTGAGGTATCACAACCTAGGCTAGGGGAAGAACCTATGAGAAAACTCTATTCATTGAATGAGTACACTCTGATGTTCATAGCCAATCAAGACCGTAGACCAAAGACCATTCTGGCTAAGCAAGAACAACCATCAATTGTGCCACCAGTGACTCAACATGATGGACCATGCTACAAGTGTGGAGGTAATCATTGGGCCAAGAATTGTTCTCGTGTAGAGATAATTGGATATTGTTTGGAGTGTGCCATTACAAACGTTGTTCCTAATTGTCCAAAACACCCAAACAAACAAGGGAAAACAACAATGAATGTTGTGGGAGTGTTACCTTCTCCAAGTGGATCAAAGGCAGAACCCAAAATTCCTGTGAAGGTAGTGACTAGAGTCCAAGCAAAAGAAAATGCTGAGGACCATGCTAATGAGGAGAAAGATCAACAACCCAAACAAGGGAAAACAACTAGTGTGTCAGTGAGGACTGGGAGAAAATCCTGGAAAGCCAAAAGAGACAGATATAATTAAAAACAATTACAAATCAAATTGCACTACAAACAAAATTACAAGAGACAAAGGAGCAGTTAAAACAAGAACGGGAAAACAAAATGGTGGTGAGTGTGATAAGAAACCAAGGAAGGCGTCTTCC
This sequence comes from Adiantum capillus-veneris, assembly GCF_014529385.1. Taxonomy (NCBI): domain Eukaryota; kingdom Viridiplantae; phylum Streptophyta; class Polypodiopsida; order Polypodiales; family Pteridaceae; genus Adiantum; species Adiantum capillus-veneris. The sequence goes on along the minus strand of NC_140932.1, from coordinate 115,998,801 downwards.
GGAGGATCTGTGTTGGTAGACAAAGTCCTAGAGCCATTAGATGCTGCAATGGAAGCATATGAGGCTAGATTGAAACCCAACCAAACCCTAGAGCAACGAGGGATGAAATATCCTCATGCTGAGGTAGAGACTGAGAGGTTGAAAATGTGTAAGGAATTGGTAAAAACTGCACAGGCAATGATGGAGCCTGAAGCACCAATTCCACCTCCAAAAACAAAACCAAAAAGTGTTGGATTTGAAATGCCTAAGGCAAAGGTTGTTGAGACATTAACTCAAAGAAACACTGAGCTAGAATCACAAAAGGATGTGCAAGCCAAGACTGCAAGACAAGAAACCAACAACCTAGAAATTCAACTAGATGATCAAGTAGTGGCCAACACCACTAATGATGCAAGGTCAAGATCACAATTTATGGCACCTACCCTAGAGATAGATAAGCCATGGCCAAATGAATTGTGGGAAGCAATTAGAAGTGCAAAAGATGGAAGTCCGACTTTCCAATATGCACCATAACTGAGGTCAATACAGGGCATGAAGTCTATCAGGGAGACATTCAATCTCTAAATGGAGATGTAGGGACGGAAGTTTCAATTGAAAGAAAACTAGAGTCCTTGAAGACCTTACCCTCATACATAGAAGAACATGAGGCAGACTCAGAGACTAGAGTGGTGCCATCTCAGAGGAAAGTCGTATCGAAGATGATGGATACAAAGAGTATGCAAGAGTTGACATCAGCTCCAATACAGTGCACCATTACTCTATCTCAATGGGAAAGAGATACCTTCGTGGCTACAAACCAAACAAGAACTTTGGATGTGTGGTGCTTTGAAGTGTGGAAGCTCAATGAAGGAGGATTGCATCTTAGAAAGATCAATGGACGATGAAGCTTACATACCGGAACCCTTTCCAGAGCAATTATTTGAACCCTTTGGATGGGATCAAATACTGCTGACTCTTGATGTGTGTGTGAATGAGACGACCCTGACTAAATTTTGTGATGAGGAAGGCTATGATATTACTCCCTTATTTACAATAAGGATGTTTAAGGAAGCTAATGAAGTTTGTGAGTGTGAAAGCAGAAAAAGTGGGACAGATAGCTACATCCTGGAGCATGAGGCAAAATTGAAAACGAAGGAAGCAGAGCAACCACAAGAATATGTCATTATTGACATACCTGATGAGACAACAAAAGTTGTTTCAAAGAAGCCGACTCCAGAAAAAGTGCAAATGAAAGTAGATGAATGAGAAAAGCTTCCAAGTTCAACGACAAATCTTCAACAAACGCAAGATCAAAAGAAGAACAAGGACAAGGAAGAGGATGGACTATCTCCTACAATGATCAAATTCAGCATATGCGGAAAAACAGGGCTCAAGGTTACATGTTCGGCCGTAATAGATCCAGAAGCAACAAAGAATCTAATGACTTATGGAACGTGGATCATGATGGGAAAGCCACCAATCAATGAGCTAGAAGAAACAGTTTACACAAGTTCAAAAATGCCGATTCCTAGCTTTGGAGTGGCAGAAGCGGTACTCAAATTGAGTACTGGGGAGTATAAAGATACTTTCCACATAATCAACTCCCATCATATCAAAGAGAGTCTGGTCTTGACAGAAAGCTGGAGGAACATCTTCTTTCGACAACAATCAAAAGCTTCAACAACAACAACGGTAAGACTCCATGAAGCTTCTCAAATCCATGCAGAGAAGAAATTGCCAACCATCGTGGAAAAAGGTAAAGCAAAGGTAAACATTGACGTATATCAACCTCGCCATACGACTTTACCTTCAATGAGCTTCCATCAAATTTCCCATGAAGCCTCTACATCAAGAGCCATACCATCAACAATGCAATGGAAACCAAAGCAAAAAGTCTATCAACCAAAGTTTCCATCACAAAAAAGCATCCAGAAGAAGCCGAAGAATGTCAACCAAGTGTTGGTATCCAAAGAGCACATCCAAGTCAAAGACCCAGTTTGGATACATGAAACAGGGGTTCAACCACAACAACAAAAGGTGACAGGGTGGATAGCATCAAATGAGTCAATTACTGCTCAAGGCTACTTCCAAGGTAACACTAATGTTTGGGCCAAAAAGCCTAAAGTAATAGCCTGGACCCACCCACCTCAACCAACGAGTTCTACAAGGAACAAGACGCGCTATCAACATAATAAAAAATACTCAGGCAAGCGAAAGAACACCAACAAAAGGCAAACAAAAAGAGCTTCCAAGCGGGAAACGCGAAAAGTTTGGGTACCGAAATCAGACTTCAACGAAGATTCCCAACACAAACAGGTGAATTAGCGGATGATTCCAGTGAAGCTACTTGAAGCACAAGGAGTTTATGAAGGTAACACTCCAATATGGTTACCAAAAATTGTAGCTCAATCGGGAACAACAAAGAGAAATCAAGCAGCACAAGCTTCTACCCCAAAGCAAGCAATGACAACCAAAAGCCGACAGAAGCCAATTACAACCAAGGCTGCTGCAATCCACAGATGGATACCTTGTCATCAATTACAAAAGCAAGGCTTTTACGATGGAAATCATCAAGTCTCGATACCAAAGCCTAGTGTCCATCAAATTATAGAAGAAGACAAAATACCAAAGACGGTCACACAAGGACCAAAAACAAGATGGGTTCCAAAATTACAAGTGGAAACTCAATCACAGAGAAACCACACCTCTCGACAATCGCTTCTCATGGAAATTAATGCAAAGGCTACATCAAGCCCTATCAGAGCTGAAGGACTTGTTTTACAAAGAAGTATCAACATACAACAAGCAAGTCAAGAGGAGCCAAAATATGCCAACCTACTCGACAAAATGGTGACATCCAAAGACCAACACAATGGAAGAGGCCTAAATTTCAAGAACTTATGGAATTGGGTTTCCGGCCTTGAACATGTAAGTCCAAGTCGCCATTAAAAATACATGGCATAAAAGTCAAGAGTTGGGCAGCTGAGCCACTAAATGAGCAAGGCATTAGTCCCAAAGCTTCAAGTAATATTCTTTGTGGTCTAAAAGTCTTAGCTATTGTAGGTAATGCTCAAGGTGGAGGAGTTGAGCATATTTATGTTGTGTCGCTCATGCTGGTATAGGTGAGCATAAGAGTCCAAGTCTATGTATTTTAAGTTTGGTAAAGTGTAGAAGAGAGTCCAAAAGACACTCGCGCACTATACATAGTGAGTAATGAGTGGAGAAGCTTCAACATCAAAAACCCTTCTTGGAAATGTGGAAGCTATTGAGATGTCCTTGTATATCCCATGTGCTACATTTGTTCCTTGAAGTACCCAACAACTCATTTTTCGCACCGCATGATTTTCTTGAAAGAACTCTTGTGTGCATATAGAGTGTCCCATATTTGGCACTTGCATTACGCACTCTTACTTTATTTCTTGCAAGCACGCACCTTGCATGAACATGTACTCAACTTCCAAGTGCTCAACCCCAATAAGAGTGTATACCAAAGGCATTTTTTCCCGCTGGGTTTTTCCCTTTGGTCATTCAGGTTCTAGACCCTAATTTAGAAACACCCATCACTATTCTATTGTATATATTCCTTCCATCAAATGAAACCAATAAAGAATTTGTTACATGATCTTCAAAGAGATAAATACTTGAGGCCACATTGTTCTCAACTACGCTTCGACAAGAGCAGCTCTTATCTTCAAAGATACCAACAAAGCTCTATTGACAAAGTGGCAAAGAAAATCAAATTGGAGATGCCAGTGCACACATGTCAAAGTCTCAAACATTTTGAGATACGAGCTCCAATAAAAAGTCAACTGCACCAGGAGGCAAAATATCCAAAGAAGCAGGTATCATCGACCAACTGCACAAATGGAAAGGTAAAGCAGGATGTGCAACAACATGCACAAATTCCTCGTCCACTACATCCAAATCACAAAGAACACATGTTCATCAATCAAAGGCGCGAATGGGCACCCCATTTGAAAAAGCAAGACATGCCAGATATAACTCCATCAAGGAAGGGGGAGTCTCATCAACAAAAAGACCAAACTTAAAATTGTCGTGTCAAGGGACGACACAAGCTAGGAAGGGGGGAGTGTTTGGAGGTGATAACAACATACAAGTGCCCACCTAGCCAAGGCGCCCGTTGGGTCAGCCGGCCAAAGTTTTGATGTGGTCACATTATTTTTCCGATGTTTAATACATCAAACCCTGTAAAATCCTAATGTCAATCATCTATGTCAAGTTTAAGTCAAAGATGTAATTTTTCCAATGATGTATGTAAAGGTCCATGAGAAGTTGGCCGCCGGCCACTTTAGAAAGCCATAGGTATACAATACACTAAGGTTAGTGTGAAAAGGGAGATTATTTTTTGAAGATAAGTGACTATTGAGTTACGCACAGAGAGCTACCCTTTTGCTCCAACTTGTAATCATCGCATCTGTGGCTACGGTAATCCAAATTCAGTTTTGTTTCTTGCATTTTGTTCCTCTAACTCTGCTCTTTCATTCAAGTGTAAGCATTCAAGATTTGGTGAAGGTTTCAAACGTGTCCGTTTAGGCCTTAAATCGTTGTTTTGAGTGTTTATATACCTATTTTATGTTGTTTTGACCCTAGGAGAGGCTTTAGGGACCCAAAAACAACCCTTTAGGATCATCCATTTACTGTTTTTGCGTAATGTAGGACGAACAATCGCGATCCATGTACCTTCCGAGAATGTTGTGACAGTGATAGGATATGTTCTTGATAGTCCCGTGTAGCTTCCCTTCAATTTTCGTGCGATTCCGATATGAATTGCATGGTGAACGGGCTTGATGATTGTAGAGTTGTGTAGAAGGACATATGCAGATTACTTGGCTTTAGTGCGATTGATTTGCTTGTAGAGTTAGTAGTTGCATCTCTTCGAGTTCACTTCATTAGGGTTGACATCCTAATGAGTTTCCATGCCTCATCTTAGTCGCTTCCCCTGTATGGATAATTTTATGTTGATGCTTGAGACGACCCGCAAACAATGAACCTATACATCCTTTCATAGGGGTGTGTCTAGGAGACCTAAAAAAGAAAAAATGGGTGAGCTCCCATCTCGTGCACTTCACTTGCAGCTAATTTGGAATTTCCTTTGCATTGCCACCACTTGGCATAGTCTATTTTGGCAACCCTTGCATGGTACCTCTCTCTGTCCAATTTGACAATCCCACTCTCTATTTGAATTCAACCCCTTGGACCTTTGATTGTGCCCTAAACTGGCTCTCTCTTTCCACATCATTTGACCTTGTGGCGAGATACCCTCCTTGGCTCAACTTTAATTGACCTTTGCCCGGGCTTGGGAACCTCTCCCTCTCTCGCTCACTGCACTGTTGCGGGATAAAACCCTTGTATTGCCCTTTGCAGCCTTTGAACTATCTCTATCACCCCCTCTTGTTCTCCTATATGTCGGCCACCTGTCGTGGGACCCCTCCCCTACACATGCAATGGCAACATTGCTATTGGGGGGCACCTTGCCCTCAAGAAGACTTGGCCCTAGTGGGCGCGGGTACTACCGCTTACAGACCTGACACATCACCATTGTCATCACCAATTGCTGTCGGCCAGTCTAGTGGGCACACACACTATGCCGCCCTCTCGGCCCAAAACAGCGCCCAACTCCAACACACGCCACCAACAGCAGCACCCCTACGGGCCGCCATCGTTGAGGTAAGAGGGAGCTCTCGCTCACACTCCACATACTTCAAATCGGCACCCCTACTTGGGTTCAATACCCCGGTACCCGGACACCCTACTGCGCATTTGGGACAATGCTTGGCGCCATGTGGCAGCCCCTTGGGGGTCACCCTCCAAACTCCTTTTTTTTATTAAAAAAATCCATTTGACGCAAAAAATCACGTTCAACTTCAACATCCTTTCATTTGTGGCTAGGAACTCCGGTTCCCAATCCGTAAAGCCCGGTGTGCAACTCCATGATGTCGACTTGAAAAATCCCCAACTCTAACCACAACTCAATACTTCCCGAGCCCCCTAATCAAGGCTGCATAAACCGAGAAAACCATTTATGGCCAGCCTCGAACAAATGCATCCAACTTTCCGGTTTTTGTAACTTTCTGCTTCGGGCTCTGTTTGACGTGTAGTCAAATCCTGCTAGCTCCATACACTGCATACCCTACTCTAGAACCTTGTCAAGGCTCAAAAGATGCCAGATTGCACGATTCCCCATGTGGCCAGGTGGCACTAACCTACCCCTTGACAAAACTTCAGCTGGCCATAAAATGCAATCTGTGGCTCTGATCTGCAATCTGAAAACACAGGTAGGCTCCTTAAATAGAGCACTACATGCCTATACCTTGACTTCCACTTGGACCATCTGTCCCCAGTTTCCCTATTTGGCAAGAATCTGCAACACATTGAACCTTCAACCTTCAATATCTTGGGCTTCATAGCTCGGTTGATGAGTCGCTTGACCTTCTCCTTCAACACTTCAAGCTCTACATTCTTGGACCCAAAAGCTGCACTTTGCATATCCTTCACCTACTACCCGAATTAGCCCCTTTTGTAGTCTCTTTTGTCCTACAAATTGCATCAGTCATACATCTTCATTGCTACATGTCAGCCCATGATCTTCGTAGCTGCTCCAGCCTTTTACCATGCTTCTACTTATCTGCCCATTCCATCCTCTATGGTCGACACACTTTGGCTGTACCATCATTGCCCACCCCCTATTTGAGAATTTCTAAGTGAAGGTCCAGCGGCATTTTCATAAGAGCTTTATTCCATTTCTAAGTGCAAAACCTGTCACACAATATGAGAAACCCAAAACCATATTTATAGAGTCTTATTGCATCCTACTTTCAAACCTTCAAGTGGGTTGCCCCACCCGCTACATCACATAGCCTCCACCTGGATCAAACACCCGCCTTTGATATCCTTCACCCATCTATAACTGCTCACCATAGTGCCGTACCCCAACACATGGACCACCATGTGAGTAGGCTACCCCTAGCCTACCTTCAGCACTCCTTGCATCCCTCTGCAAACTTCTACTCCACAACAAACATCATCAAGCATATCACCATCAAAAAAACATGTACCTGACACCAAGCTCCAACACGTGTTTGACCCTCCCTCCCAACCAAATAAAGTAGAGGCCTCAACCATAGACCCATGTACCTGCTAAAGTAGCCAGTGCATAGGTGTATCTACCACCATATTCATCAACCATATCTTACATACCTTCAATGGAATCAAATCCACAGCTTGGAATTCTCCTTTGTTCACTGCTAGACATGTCAATTGCATCGGAAACTCCACCGTCTTTGGCATCACAACCTCCTCTTTGGCCACACACTCAATTCCAGCATCATCGAGTCCTTCCTCGTCAACCGGCCCTTCAAGGTCAATCAACACCACCTGCTCTTCAATCACCTCTTCTACCACTTCATCATGCTCCGCCAAGGAAGAGAGAAACTGGTTCTCTTTTGCATCCACCTCGAATTTCTCCATAGGCACAGCTTCTCCATCCTTTCTGGAAAAATTCTGCACTTGTTGCACCACCATGGCACATTCCACCACTACTTTCACTAGCACAGCCATTAGCATGGCCCCACACACCACCTTCACTTGCATTCCATCATTTGTAGACCTAGACTGATCCACTTGATCTTCATCATGCACCTCAGCTTACTCTATTCCTTGGTCTTCTTGCACATGGGCTACTACCACATCATCAAACACATAAGAGGGCAGATTTACCTCTACCAGCTCAGGTTCGTCAGACTCTGTCTCCTCTCCATAGGATGTGGACTCATCCACTCTATCCTCCTCGCTTGTCTCCTAGCTACTCGAGCTTGTATCATCATCATCATTAGCATCATATAACGACTCCATATCTACATCTTCATCTGCTTGCTACTCCATAAAATCTTGACCACACCACAACTTTGTTCATTCTCTTCATCAGCTTCAGAACCCTCGGTATATGCAACCCCATTGCATCCTACTACCTTTTCATGCAAACTTTCTACAAGAACAAGCTTTACCTCTTCAATCCGCATTGGAACCTCAACATCTGCTACCGCTCTTGCCTTCTGGTTCACTTCAATATGGAGCTTCTCTTCTTTGACAAGCTCATCCACCCTCAGCACATGCACATCACCAACCGGAAATCTCCAAGGAATAGATCCAACAATAGGCCTTACCTCAACAGGCTCTGCACTTTGAACAATTGGAACCACCTTTGGTCGGACCAAAGAACACTTTACTACCTCCGCAACAGGCATATAATCTGCTAGCTTCAACATGCCCAACTCCAACTTCCGCTTTATCTTCCTTCTCTTTATCTTTGCCAGATAGACCATGTCTTCATAGATATCCGCACCGTCTTCAACCTTTTCTCTAATCTTCGGATGCAAGCCCTCTAACAGCTTTGACAGCTTCAAATATTGATTGCTTTTGACCCTAGTAGCAACCTCAAACTGTTTCCAATAGGCTTCAAACTGCTCAATGAAAATGGAGAAATCCTTACTTACATCTTGGCGTACTTCCTTCAACCTTGCACCAGCTTCTTTTGCAGTAATCACCTCTCAAAACCGCTCCAAAAGCTGACTTTGCCATTTCTACAATGACTCTTGATCACTACTCATCGAACCACACCTTGGCTCGTCCTCACATCAACACTGGCACCATCTGCAACCTTTTTGTATCCGTCGACATACGCATCGACAATAGCCATAATTCAAAATCTACTAACCAATCCTCAGGATCTTCAATGCCCGTAAATATGGGGCCAAAACTTGGCTCCACCATCTCTCCTAGCTTGAAACTCGACCATCAAACGCCTCGAACATCGGCTGACCACATTGTCGGCTAAAAAACACCACTTTCAACCTCAAATCGGAGCATCAAATAGCTCCTCTGTGGGGGCACCAAAAGATGGAGAGGGGGGAAGAGAAACACACCCAACACACTACACGATGCCTCACTATAGCCGAGGGTATACAAAGCGCCCCAATCCACTAGATCTCACCTTCAAAACTCGACACTACACGCAAGCAAACCACCACTTGCACACAGCCATACGCACACACGCCTTGCAATGTACTAGACAGACTCAATCACTCTGCTCTGCTCAATTCATAGCCTTCCACACTCACACAGCCTCTCTCTAGCTCTCTTTGCATAACAAACATCGGGGGGCACATACGCCGATACAAGCCCAAAACCACACACACACAAGAAGAGAAGAGAAGGGGGAATGACGCCCAGAGACAGTAGAGAATAGCGCTCTCGCATATGCAACACCATATACAACCCATATAATGCCGGCATGAACCTCGACAAAAAAAAAAAGAAACAATCTCTCAAAGCCTACACAGGCAAAAACCTCCAATGGCAAAAAGACCCCAATGGTCCAAAGACCCTAAAAAATGAACGTATACATCATTTTATAGGGGTGTGTCTAGGAGACCTAAAAAAGAAAAAGTGGGTGAGCTCCCATCTCGTGCACTTCACTTGGAGCTTCATTTGGAATTTCCTTTGCATTGCCACCACTTGGCATAATCTATTTTGGCAACCCTTGCATGGCACCTCTCTCTCTCTCTCTCTCTCTCTCTCTCTCTCTCTCTCTCTCCAATTTGACAGTCCAAATCTCTATTTGAATTCACCCCCTTGGACCTTTGATTATGCCCCAAACTGGCTCTCTCACATCATTTGACCTCGTGGCGGGATACCCTCCTTGGCTCAACTTGGATTGACCTTTGCCCTGCCTTGGGCACTTCTCCCTCTCTGGCTCACTCCACTACTTCGGGATAAACCCCTTGTATTGCCCTTTGAAGCCTTTGAACTATCTCTATCACCCCCTCTTGTTCTCCTGCATGTCTGCCACCTGTCGTGGGACCCCTCCCCTACACAAGCAATAGCGACATCGCTATTTGGGGGGGGCGACGTTGCCCTCAAAAAGACTTGGCCCTAGTGGGCGGGCAGGGGCACAACCGCTTACAGACCTGCCAAGTCACCACTGTCATCACCAACCAGTGCCAACCAGTCCAGTGGGGGTGCCCACTATGCCGCCTAGCACCCAGTGCCAACACACGCCACCAAAAGCAGCACCCCTACGGGCCGCCATCGCTGAGGCAAGAGGGAGCTCTCGCTCACGATCCACATACTTCAAATGGGCGCCCCTACTTGGTTAAATACCCTGGCACATGGCCACCCTACTGCGGATATGAGACAATGCTCAGTGCCACGTGGCAGCCCCTTGGGGTCACCCTCAAAACTCTTTTAGAAATTAAAAAAAAAATTCCATTTAACGCAAAAAATCCCCTTCAACTTCAATATCCTTCCATTTGTGTCTCGAAACTCCAGTTCCCAATCCGCAAAGTCCGGTTGGAACTCCATGATTTTGCCTTGAAAAGTTCCCAACTCTAACTACAACTCAATACTCCCCGACCCCCCGAACCGAGGCTGCAAAAATAGAGAAAACCGTTTGTGGCCAACCTCGGACAAATGCATCCAACTTTTCGGCTTCTGTAACTTTTTGCTCCGGGCTTTGTTTGATGTGCAGTCAACTCTCACTAGCTCCATACATTGCATGCCCTATTGTAGAACCTTGTCAAGGCTCAAGAGATGCCAGATTGCATGATTCTCCACGTGGTCAGGTGGACACTAACCTAACCCCCGACAAAACTTCAACTGGCCAAAAAGTACAATTTGTGGCTCTGATCTGCAATCTAAGAAGATGGTTCGGCTCCATAAATAGAGAACTACACGCCTATACCTTGACTTCAACTTGGACCACCTGTCTCCAGCTGCCTTGTCCGACAAGAATCTGCAACACACTGAACCTTCAACCTTTAATATCTTGGGCTCCGTTTGATAAGCTGCCTAGACCTCCTCCTTCAGCACTTCAAGCTCTACATTCTTGGACCCAAAAGTTGCACTTTTCATATCCTTAACCTGCTACCCAAATTAGCCCCTTTTGCAGTCTTTCTTGGCCTATAAACCGCATCAGTCATTAATCTCCGCTCCTACCTGTCAGCCCATGATCTTCCTAGCTGCTCCAGCCTTTTGCCATGATTTTGCTAGCGTACACATATCTGTCCATGACATCTTGTATGGTTGACACACTTTGGCTGTACCAACGTGCGAACAAGAGATGTTTAAATAATCCCTTACCTATATATTTTCAAGTATTATATGCACCCCTTATGTATGCATTTTTGTAAAAAAACTAGCGCTTAAGTATGAAAATTTTCACTTTCTCAATTAAAAAACCCTTTATATAAGTACATTTTTCTGTAAGTGTGTCTAGTTATAAATCCCTTATTTTGTTCGCACGTGCTATCTTACGTACTTCCTAGTGGACACCCTGGGGAAGGTTCAAGAGTAATAAACAATTGCAAAGAGCTTATGCTGCTAATGCCCAAAACCCTCTACACTTAGATATTTTCTTCTTTGATTGTACTGAGGTTGGGAATTACCATGATAGATTCCCACGATTGTCTAATAGAGCAACAACACGTAAACAAGACAAACCAAGGATACCAGATTCATGTATGTAATTGTGAGAAAATAGTGGATGGGGTAGAGACAAGAAAGAGTAGCCAGAAAATTTGGAAGGATTGGAAAGAATGCGCATTGTTGTGTAGCCATAATAGAGCCTATTGTTGGTGAATATATGGGAGATAAATTTTTCATACAACTACCAACAAACCAAGAGCCCAATGATAATTTTCTCTTATTCATATTATTGCCATACATTTAGGTAATGCTTTAATCTTATCATTAGATATGGTATTATCATTCCTTTGAATCTCCAAAATTCTCACAAATGTTGAAGCTAAATTAGAAGCTAGATAGACCTACGATATTACAATCAGCTAATGGGAAGATCATCATATCTCAATATTATGTGGAAATCCTTGACATTGAACTAGAAGGATACTCTACCAGGTCCTCGCTAATATTTAGGACACTTGGTTTGGGATGCATGGTGGGATTCTTGAAATGGATTCATTATGAAGAAATTAGGCTAGAATAAATTGTGGACAGGGAAGTTTAACCTTTAAAGATAAACATGCACAAAAAGTCAAAGTGAAAGTGAAGAATGGGATTCCAAGAATTCATTTAGTAAAAAGAAGTTGCTTGCTCAAGGGAATGAGAGCTAGACAATAGATTTTTGTGGTCAAACTGAAGAAGATTGATCGAGAGTTAAACAATGAGAAACTTCATGGCTACATGAGGATGCCAATTTGCTACTTGAATAGATCACGTTGTTAGTGTGCAAACAAGAAGAAAACGAGAACCTCTATAGCCTTGCACACACCACACCGTCGGAAGGAATCACCATAAAGCTACGAAAAACACCTATATCGAACACCTGTAAAGTCGGGCGGGAAACAACCCTAACCCAAACAATGATTAAAATTGTTGAGAACCAAGACCATAAAGATGAATTTTGTGTTGTGTAGACCTCCATAGAGTATCCATATTCTTGATTTTGACAATAGACGAGAGAGTTACAAGCTTTCGAAGTTGGGGTATCTCTCAAAAGCTCCAAAAAAGGGGGATTTTTTGGCTCTTATCCCAAAGGATTTTCTCTCTCCTCTTAGCTGACATGGTTCTCTCCTTGGGAACCTTTTAACTGGTCAAATTTTGGCCTTTTTTGGGTGAAAAATGAGTTGTTGGTGACCATTAGACCAAGGAATGGGGCGGGGGCAAGTGTCCGAGGACCAAAAACATGGCAGGTGCCTGTTTAGGCAATGGGAACTCACAATGGGCACCCCCTCTCTCCCCCAACATCCACGAGCCCCATTAGCAAGGCAAGAGAGCTCCAATTTCCCCTTTGATACAACCTTAGGGGGTACCCACTCCCCCCCCTATACCCCCCATTTTACACTTCCTCCCCCCCATGTGGGATTACTTCATTGCCACTTGGCATCATCCTCCCATCTCCCCACTTAAGCACAATTTATTTTTTTTTGTTTTGCTCCCCACAGCGAGAAATCTTGACGCAGGCGTGGCGGGTGACTCCGAGCACCAAATGCGACGCTGTAAAGCCCGACTCGGAGCTTATCACTTCGGCCATTTTCAAAAATCTTCGACCACACCTTTTATAATTAAATCCATCAAATTGTCCCACTTGTCTTTCCTCGCATGCATCCGCACCCACCTTCTAAGTAAGGAACGACCCATTTCAAATGCATGTAACTGATGATGTATGAGTCCGATTCACCGGCTATCAAGCACGACTGAAAATACTCATTGAAAACCACCTTTCAGAAGTTAGACCTACCCAAAACTCTTGCAAATGACTAAGAAAAAACAAGACTTTATACATAAATTTTACAAGAGAACTCCAAAAACTCAAAGCATTGTGTACATCTATGTACTCGAGGCTCGTGAGCAAGCTTTTTAGCATGGAATAGTGACTTTATCTTCATTCAAACAATGCCTGACATAGCTTGCCAACCACCCTTAGCCTGCTTGATCATTCATGATAAGCAGAGGTGTCTAGGGTGAACAACTACTGCATCTCATCCCCAGAAACCTCATCCACACTTTCAGACGTTTCCACATTGTCTCCTTTTGTTAATAGCACTTCGTCAGTCACAATTGTCATCAAATGTGCCAGATACTTTTACAATCTATAACCATTAACATGATATTTATGCTGTGCACCATTCATGTATGCCAACTTATATGTGCCATTTTTAAAGTTTGTTTATAATAGTAAAAGGATCTTCCCATTTGATTTGAAATTTCTTTTGAAAGGTATTGTCCAATTTACTATTGTATCGCAACACCAAATCACCCTTCTAAATTTTTTTATTCTTCACGCACTCATTGGATTTAAGTTGAGCCTTCCTTGACACTTCCTCATAGTAGCTCAAAGCTAAAACTCTATCCAATTGCAAGCATTGTAAATCCAATAACCTTTTCTGCCATGCATTTGTTTGCTCCTCATCTTCCCATGAAAACAACTTGAGAGCAGGAATTTCCACTTCAATTGGCAATAAAGCTTCCTTGCCATAAACCAAGTGGCAAGGGGAAAATTTTGTGTTCGTTTTGATAGCAGTTCTTGTTGGGCCTCGGCTAGGGTGGATGCTCATGTGAAGCATTCATAGTGAGTGTGTGTGAGTGTAAATGAGAATGTACACAATAGAGAAAGAGAATGCAACCTTCTATTATGCAAATGAGAGATTGAGTTACATGCTTGAGAGCCTTCTCTTATATAGGCTTATGATGGAAGGCCTAGAATGTTCTAGGGATAGAGATTGTTCCCGCATGGTTTAGGTAAGAGTGAGTGTGAGCTTGTGTTTATACTCTTCAATCTCCCCCTTAAACACATGCTTACACACAAGCTAAGGTTCTCAACAGGAAGAAGGTAAGAGTCATGATGGTTCTCAATTGGATTCATCATTCATGCTCTTTACAACATAGAGAGATGGATTCAACACTTAAGGTTCTAATGTGATCATGAGTGGTTCTCAATTGGATTCATCACTCATGTCTACAAAGATACAACATAAGAGGTTCTCACATGAGAAATGCAACTTCACAATTGAGATTCAACATAGTGTGTTTAGGGTAGCATCCTTCTTTCTAATAAATATCATTTCCTTCACTGTAGCTATATTTGAGTTGGCCCTTAGCATGTTTATTTGAAGAAGAAATAGAAGTAGAGGGTGAAGAGAAAGCGGAAGTTACCATATTCACTTCATCATTGTCGGAGTGAGCTCTTTGATCTTCATCATCACTATCATCACTTTCACTTTGCACATAGTTGACACGTTTACCTTTGAAGGTAACCTTCTTGCCGCCGTTGTCGCCATTGCCGCCATTGCCTTTGGTACAAAATTGAGGTGGATGCCCCAATTTCCCGCACTTCACACATTTTTTGATTTTGTAGCATTCGGAAGATAAGTGGTTGTACTTCCCGCAATGCTTGCAAGCCTTGGTGTGCTTTGAACTTGAAACATAGAGTGCTTTTGATGCATTAGTTTCATTGTGTGGGTGCTTGTTGTTATGGTCCTCTTGGAGAGAGTTGATTACACTTTCTAGTGTAGGGATAGGCTCTTTTTCCTTAAGTACGGTTACAATATTGTCATATGTAGAAGGAAGTGCTTTTAGAAGAACCGCAACTTTATCATCATCATCTATATGACACTCAATGTATGAAAGTTGAGTGCATAAGCTTTTTAGCCTATTAACAAGACTAGATAGTGTTTCATTTTCATACATTGCTAGACCATATAATTGCATCTTGAGAGATATTTTAGAGTGCTTAGATTTTGCCCCAAATGTGCGTTCTAAAGTCTCCCATGCTTGCTTGGCCGATGTGGCTTCATCTAAGTGGTGAATGATATCATCCGCCACACTAGTGATGAGAATGCCTAGGGCTTTCTCATCCTTGGCTTGACGCTCTCGGATTTGTTGTGCTGTGAGGTTTTGTGCATCAGTGGTTATGATACTCCATAGCCCTTTTCTCATTAGATGACCCTTGAGTTTCACTTGCCATGTGTGAAATCCGATGCCATTGAACATAGCTATCTCCTTGTTACCCATAATGCTTAGTGATATGTGAAATTGCAAGCAAGGGGGTCCTATTTCAAGACTCTTGAAATGGTGTCTACCCTTTTACAAAAGCATGTGAGAAATGGGAGATGCGGTAATGAAAAAAGGGATTATGAATAAGCACAAAAATGACAATTATGATTACCAAATATACTCCAAATGTGCCGGAGTAGATGGGGATGATATAACTCAGCTTTGCCTTGAGATTTGATGTTGAATTTGGAGTCAAATCTGAAATTCTATTTGCTGTTTTGAACTCCACCAATAGTTGTAGCCAAAAGTGCCTTCAAAATGCCTCCAAAATGAGCTAAAATGACCGCAAAATTGATGTAGAATGACACCAAATGAAGCACCGAGGTTGCCCGACCTTTGATAAAGGTTCTCGAGGCCGTAAACCACCAATTTTTGAGCTAATGTGGGCTGGAAATTTTCTGTTATGAAACAGAAAATTAAAACATGTACTTCTTGACTAGTTTTGTGGTACTAGTCTTCACCGCATTGCCCGCAATGTGTAGAGAACTTATGGTAGACTAATGATGGATTAATGATGAGATTTTAGTGATATTATGAGGCTGAGAATGCTCAAATTACAGCAGCAAATCTCAAACTTTGGTTATGAGAAAGAGCTTAGAGAGAGAAAATGAGAGCTAGTGAGGTAGGAAATGCATTGAAATGATGTAGGAAAGGGTGGATATGAGCTATGGGCTGAGTATGAAGTTGAGAAAGCTTTCCATTAAAGCTTGAGGAGCTGAGGAAGAAGAAGAATCAGCCCCAAAATCCCACGCCTAGATTTGGGCACCCTTGAGGAGAGAGAAGAGAGAGAAAGTGGCAAAAAGTCAAAAGTAGGTAGAAGAGGTGGCAAGTGGGCATGTGGGCTAGTGCCCAACTTTTCCTAAAGGAAAGGGAGAGCTGAAAAAATTGTGGGCTTAGAGAGAGAGACTCCTAGAGAGAAGGGAAGTTCACATGAGTAGGCCAAGGATCATTCAAAGCTCTGATACCAGTTGTTGGGCCTCGGCTAGGGTGGATGCTCATGTGAAGCATTCATAGTGAGTGTGTGTGAGTGTAAATGAGAATGTACACAATAGAGAAAGAGAATGCAACCTTCTATTATGCAAATGAGAGATTGAGTTACATGCTTGAGAGCCTTCTCTTATATAGGCTTATGATGGAAGGCCTAGAATGTTCTAGGGATAGAGATTGTTCCCGCATGGTTTAGGTAAGAGTGAGTGTGAGCTTGTGTTTATACTCTTCAGTTCTGTAGGCCCATAACGCACAAGACAAATCTGAATCCCAAGTCTTCCCATGTGTTCAAGTCATCTTTGTCAAGAAATTTATCAACTCTCCATTGAACATTTCATTAAGACCATTGCATTGTGGATAACAGGGAGAACTGTAACTATGCTGTATATTGAGTTTCTCGCATAAGAAATAAAACAGCTCCCCTCTAAATCCTTGTCCTCTATCAGAAAGTAGCTTTAGTGGCACACAAATTTGCAACATATGTACTCATAAACAAATTTCCCCATCTCTTTACTGGTAAGCTGTTTGACAGCCTTGGCTTCTACCCATCGTGACAAATAATCCACTGTTGTCAAGATATAAGCATTTCTTTTGGTAGTCATAGGTAAGTGTCCAATGGTATCAAGACCCCATTTTTCAAACACATCAAAAGCTAGAATTGTCTTTCGCAATTCAGGCTTCAAAATTCTCTTTCCCATCCTCCTCTGACAAGGCAAACATGACTCGCATCAATGATCAACATCCCATTGAATACTTGGCCATATATAACCTTCTTGCAAGACCTTATGCAACATGATCTTCATAGCAAAATGGGCTCCACAAGATCTCTCGTGATTTTCTTCTAAGATTTGGTAAATTTCCTCTTTCCAAGGCACACGACGCAAAACCAAATCACTGTTGGAATTAGGGTTGCAAAGAAACGTACATAGCTTGGAGAAGACAAAGAAAGCTCAAGGCACACAATAGAGAGTGTGTTACTTAGTGTGTAATGGTGATAGATAGCCCTAGAGTGATGGACGTATATACAATGCACGGGGAAAAAAAACCTCCCTAAGAGGGAAAAAATGCCCCGGCGGTCCTAGTGTGTTCACACACATCACTACGACATGTATATGGTAACAAATCCCCCCTGGAGTGATGCGGTGAACTAGAGCTGGCACATGAGTAAAGGGAAGTGCCATGCCCTAAGGACATGATCAGTCCACAAAGGGGAGTAATCCCAAAGCTTTGCGGAAAGCTTCAAGATTCTCACAAGACAATGCCTTTGTGAAATGTTATGCAAGGTTGTCCTGTGTTGGCACATAAGCCAAGCTGATCTCTCCTACTGAGAGCTTCTCCCTGACATAGTGATAATGCACTTCAATGTGCTTTGTGCAAGCATGAAAAGCTGGGTTCCTCGTAACTGCCAATGCGCTCTAAGTGTCAGTGTAGATAGTGTTCGCAGTGTCCTGTCCAACACCCAAATCAGCCATAAGGCATCTGAGCCATACACACTCAATCTTAGCTATGAAGACAGCCCTGTACTCAGTCTCACAAGTAGAAGTGGCCACAGTAGGTTTCTTCTTGCTCAACCATGATATACATGAACTGCCAAGTATGAAACAAAAACCACTAGTGGACACTCTCGTGTCAAAACGACCAGCCCAATATGAGTGCAAAAAAGCATGTAAGTCTGGTGGCAATGATCCCCCTTGGGATAAAACAAGCCAAGATGTAAAGTGCCACTAAGGTAGCAAAAAATCCTTTTGACAACCTGCCAATGCTTAGACCTTGGGCTATGCATAAATCTGCTGACCTGTGAGGCTGCAAACTGAATATCCGGCCTTGTGTTACATACATAAATGAGGCAACCAGCAACAATTTGGTAAAGAGTGACATCAGTAGGATCACGAGCATCATGTAGACTCAACTTCAAACATGTTTCCATGGGAGTGGCAATAGGTTTGCAATCCTCAAGCCCAAACCTACATAGAAATGTCTCTATGTAACTTTTCTGACAAGGCAATAGCACCATCACACTGCTTAAACTGTATACCCAAGTAATGATGCAACATCCCCAAATATTTTATCTTGAAAGTAGCATTCAAATCAGCCTTAAATTCAGCAATATGTCTCTCATTTGGCCCAGTGATCAGTAAATCATCAACATAAAGAACCAGAATGAGAAGTACATCACCCTCACGCTTTACATATAATGTGCTTTCTGTTGGGCTGCTACTACAAAAGCCTTGTTTGACCAAATGAATGTCAGCTTTTTTATACCAAGCACGACAAGATTGCTTCAACCCATAAAAAGCCTTCTTACATCTGCACACTTTGTCCTCTTGTCTTTTCTTGACAAAACCTCGAGGCTGTGTTACATAAACTTCCTCGAATATGTCACCATTCAAGAAAGCAGTAACAATGTCTGATTGATGTACATCCCAACGAAAATGAGCTGCCAATGCACATAGAAATCTCATAGTAGTCATAAGACAAGTGGGAGAAAAATTATCTTCATAATCTATGCCTTTTTGTTGTGCATAACCTTTTGCAACAAGTCGATGGCGATCGATCTCACCATCCGGCTTGCGTTTCAACTTGTAAACCCACTTTGTACCAATGGCCTTTTTGCCAAGAGGCAAATCACATAAAGTCCATGTGTCATTTTCTATAAGTGCATCATATTCAAATTGCATGGTAGCCATCCAATTTTTTGAATTTTGTGCTTTATCAAAAGACAGAGGTTCCTCAACATCATGTAAGCTAGACACAGCCAAAGCATAACAATCTAATGCATAAGATGCATGGTGAGATCTTGAACGAGTACGACTAGACAAAGGTGCATCCAATTTATTGTCACGCAATGTATGCACCGGCCATTTTGGCATACCTCTAGCCTGCTCATTTTCAGTCCTTTCCTCATCAAGTACATCATGTACATCTACATTAGTAATAGACTGATCTATAACATTTTTTGAAACCCCCATAGGTTGTACATTTGCCTCATTGGAATTTACATTTGAACTTCCACCACTAAAAAGAGGTAACAAAGTGTCATAAATGTCTTGTGAGCTTACATTCTAGTACATGACAACAAGGGCTAAGCAGAATATTCCACAAACACTACATCCCATGAAACCAGAATACGCTTTGTTTGCAGATGATACAACCTGTAACCTTTGCTTTCAGTACTATAACCAACAAAAATACATGTGCACTCTTGTCATCCAATTTTTTGCACTGTGTTTGTGGCACCAAAGCATATGCCAAACAACCAAAAACACTCATGTGCTCAATAGAAGGCTTTCTATCATGCCATGCTTTATATGAAGTGATAGACTGTAAAGCTTTTGTAGGACACCTGTTTAGTCCATAAGTGGCACACATGATGGCCTCAAGCTAAAAAGAATGCGGCAAAGCTTCACTTTTGACCATACATCGTGCCATTTCTAGCAGTGACCTGTCTTTCCTCTTAGCAACACCATTTTGCTGAGGTGTATAAGGCACTGTACATTGGTGTTTTATCCCACGACTAGCCAGGAATGCATTAAATTCATGAGACATATACTCCCCCCCTTGATGGTAACGAAGGGTGCCCATAGTACATTTTGATACATTTCTAGCCATAGCCAGATATTGTTTGAAGCACATAAAAACTTCAGAATTTGCTTTAAGCGGAAATACCCATGCATGCCTAGAGTAATTATCAATGAGAGTAACGAAGTAAAGGTAATTTCCCAAGGACAGAGTTTGCATGGGCCCACAAGAATCACTATGCACAAGCTACAACCTGCATGTCACCCTAACTGAACCATCCTTTGGAACTTCAAACACTATATTTTACCCAAAATACATCCTTCACAAACATGTTTAATAGGTGCTTCAAGAGGCGGAAAAGAAGCAACCATATCATAGTTCTGCAAACGTAGCAAACTGGCAAAATTCAGATGACCAAAATGTGCATGCCAAAGGTTTGCATCTAAAATAGCCCTTAAATCTGCAACTGCATTTGCAAAATTTTGTCCACACTTGTGATACAAAGTGAGATTATACAGCCCACGACACAAAAGCGTAGATACAACAATTTCATCACTAAAACTGAGATCATGAAGTGTACATCTGTCATCCACAAATTTGACTACAAGTCCAAGTCTAGAAAGTGCAGATACAGAAAAAAGATTCTTATTGATCCCAGGTACATAAAGTGCATCAACAAGTGTGAAATAACTTCCATTTGCAGCAGTAAGCACAATCTTTCCAACTCCCTGAACCGGATAAGAGGCACTGTTGGCACAAGTGATTGAATTCCCATGAGGGATAGACTCGAGAGAGGTGAACAATTCACGATGTGAGGTAATGTGATTTGTAGCATCACTGTCGAAATACCACGCATGTGAATTTCAAGAAACTTACAAGCATTCATCATGGACATCAGGATTGTAAGTGCACTCTACACTAAAGCCCATTCTGCATCAACGGCAACATCACGGTCTCTTTTCACAGAAGACTCAATAATGGCTGCATTTGTAGTGGAACCAGCATTTGGAGTGGAACCACCCTCTTTCTTCTAGACTCTTTGGCCTTTGACTTAGGACATTGCTTGATCAAGTGATCATTAGCTTTATAATAATGGCAACGCATCTTCTTTTTGCCCTTATCACCATAATTTCTAGATGAATTGCTCCCAACAAAATAATTAAGAAAGGAAGTTTTGCCACTCGTAGCAGAACCATAACAAGTGGTTGCATTCCTATTACCACCCTTTCTTTTAGAAGGAATAAAAGCCTGCTCAACTGCATGCTTCCTAGTCCTTTTTTTTTGGAAAAAGACTCTTGCAATAGCAATGTGCATAATGCATCAAACTTGACAACTTTAGGATTTCCTTGGGTCATCAGTCTCCAAGTACTAGCAGAAGTCTGGTATGAATGTGGTAAGGCATCAAGAACAGTCTGCACAAGAGAACTGTCTAAAATGACTTCACTTGCAAAAATAAGTTTCTCATTGATATCCTTGACACTAGCCAGGAAAGTGTCCATATCATCTTCCTCATGCATAATCTTTGACTCCAGCTCTTTACACATCAAAGCAATTTTAGTCTCATTGCGTCTTGCATAAAGAGCATCCAAAATATCCCAAGCCTGTCTTGCAAATTTTGCTAAACGAATGTGAGGAACAATGGTGCGCTTCACAGACAATGCAATCAATGCATGAGCCTGTGCATCCTTTACATCCCAATGAGATTGTTCTACCATAGGCAAAACAACTCTAATAGTAGCAATCCTTGCAGCAAGACCTGCAACATTCTCAACATCATCTGCATCCTCAGAACCAGGACGTAAATCAATGCCCTGCACAATATTCCAGACGCCCTTTGACACAAGAACATGTTGCATCATGTAAGCCCACATAGGGTAATTGTCCCCATCCAACCTGTCCTCAGCAGCAAACATCTTGAACACATTTGTGTTGTTTTCAGCCATGGTAACAACTGCACTTGATGTGAAAGCTCCCCAAAAAGAGGAGAAACAAAGCGGGAACAACGTGTTCTATATAGCACAAACCGTAGAAGACTCTAAGGCACTTGTTATGCAAAAAATGGCATTGAAAACAATTTTGCACAAAGTGATGAAATAGCTTGTGCAGTACTGCCTATAGTGGAAACAGAGGCCGAAATGAGCCCGAATCAAAAACCTGAGTAGACTAAGCTCTACGAGTTTCCCAAAATATTTGTCGACCTACGAACACTCGCCAAAGCTCACAGACATTAGGGAAAGTGTGTACGCGTGTACTGGTGCTGCTGGCGACTGAGCCAAGGGAGGACACAACCGGCTCTGATACCAATCGTTGGAATTAGGGTTGCAGAGAAACACACACAGCTTGGAGAAGGCAAAGAAATCTCAAGGCACACAATAGAGAGTGTGTTACTTAGTGTGTAATGGAGATAGATATCCCTAGAGTGATGGGCGTATA
This sequence comes from Adiantum capillus-veneris, assembly GCF_014529385.1. NCBI lineage: Eukaryota > Viridiplantae > Streptophyta > Polypodiopsida > Polypodiales > Pteridaceae > Adiantum > Adiantum capillus-veneris. Next base: position 115,976,292 of record NC_140932.1, on the reverse strand, counting down.
TACAATACACGAGGGTAAAAAACCTCCTAAAGAGGAAAAAAATGCCCCGGCGGTCCTAGTGTGTTCACACACATCACTACCACATGTATATGGTAACAATCACCTCCTTTCATGTAAAGCATATCATCAAGCATTTTGTATTTCTTGGCTTTCCTTATGAACGCATATTTTTTAGAACACGGTAAACCTTCAGATAGAACACCTGTCAATAGAAAATCCACTTCCTTTGATAAGATTTACCTCCCATGATATAAAGGAGCATTTGCCTTTACCACAAATACACAAGTGATCATCTCTTGGGCAGCATCATGAGCTTCCTCATTTTGAGATCTCTCAACATGTTGCAAAATCCATGCTTCAAGCTTTTTGAGCAACGCTTTCCTTTGAAGCATAAATTCTTCAGTTTAGGGTTCTTATTCTTCCATACTCCCAACACTTTCTTCACAACAAACGAAGCATCTCCTTTAATTTGCAAGCGTCTAATTCCCAATTGTAAGCAAATATGGAAACCACCTTCAAGAGCCATATATTCTGCTTCATTGTTACTTTTGGCATCAAGTTTTAGCCCTGGCTTCCTCATAAGCTTCCGTTGTGCATCATAAATAACAATGCCTCTTGAAGCAGCATCATGACTTCTTCAATAAGAACCATCAAAGTATAACAGTGAAGCATTAGAGAGGCTGTGCCAAATGACATTTCTTAGGACTCTCACACAAAACTCATGGAACACTTAGTTGAGCTCAAAATTTTTTTAATTCAAAAGTTGTCTTAGGATTACAAAAATTGGCTTTTATACCTCATCCTTGGAGGTTCTAATTTATCAAAAGCATCTCCTAATTTCTACCATGGGTTTGGCTAGTCTGTCTATTTAGTATATTCTAATCTAGAAACTCAATCGACTCTCAAAAAATAATTACATTGAGTTTGACAGAATATATAATACAAAATTGGGCTTTTCCCGTGTTCAATGGCTAACACTCCCCCCCTTTGCGTCCATATCGCCCTTGACATGACGCGTCTTTGTCTTTTGGATCTTTTGGTCCTTGTGTCCTAATGTAGCAGTCTTCATCCAGTTGTGTTGAAGAAAACCTTGTGGCCTTAGCATCTTTAAGTATGATTTGTATCTGATGTTGCCCAAGGTGATTGTAGGGTCAAAAATCTTGTTGTCGTAAGTGAAAAAGCCGGTGTAGAAGGCATCCTCAAAGGCTTGCATGTGATAGCTTGGCAAAAACATCAACCTTTGATAAAATAGATGTAACACATTAAGGGATGGCTGTTTTGACAAATCATATGTCATTTTGGTGACAGTTGCCTATTGATAGTAGTGTGGAGTCCGTTGCTTTGGACGGTGCAAACACTTCGAGGTAGGCGAAGAGGGATTTGCATATTTCCTTGATCATTATACACATTGTCAGGCATTTTCTGGGTGGAAATGAAGTTGCTAATTCATGCTAAAAAGCTTGCTCACTAGCCCCGAGTACATAGATGTACATAATGCTTTGAGTTTTTGGAGTGCTCTTGTAAAATTTATGTATAAAACACCTATTTAGGAAAATAGGGAAAAACTCACACATTTGGGATGATTCTTTGTGTCTCACGGACTTGAGGTAAGATTGTATTGTACTAGGTTGTTGCACATATGAAAACTGAGATACAATGTTTAGTGGATGCTTATGAGTCTGCAAGATCCAATATGGTCCGTTTTCAAGAACCATACTATACACTAGAGTGTTTTTGCACATGTTAGTTTACAAATACACACACACACACGTGCGCGTGTGCGTTCACACACACACACACACACACACACATGCTCATGCACCCAAAATTTTCTTCCCACACATGCTTCATTTGATAAAACAATTAAAATGTAAGCTGCAAGAAAAACTTGGGTGACTAATGTGAAAAAAAACACCATTCATATTGAATAAGATTTCTTGAAGATTACAAAGGTGGGATGCCATTATCAATGTTGATAATGACCATAGCTATGGGTGGAATAATTGGACCCATTGCTAGAAGATTACAAAGTTGAAAGGCGAATGCTAAGCGATCATTCCTCTTCATTTGCATTGAGATTTGATGGTGCCTCATGTTCATCAAGTTTCAACTGACTCTCTTTGGCCTTGAGGATTATTGCCTTTGGAATCTGGATTTTTTGAGGAATTCGTCCACCCTTGGGCTTCCATGCCCAAATGATGCAGCTATTGTCTTCCCAACGTTGAGGATCATTGATGTTCTGTCTCCAATACTTGTTCCAACAATCCTTGTAAACCTCCACATCACTTGCATTCTTCTTCTTTGAAATTGGTGCCCAGTATTGTATCTTCACTTGAAGATAGGTTGCCGAGTCATTGTTCTGATCAATATATGTTGCTGCCACTCCTAACCAAATTGGGTAATTTTCATCACATGGTTGCACAAGTACAAAGTCTCCCTTTGCCACATCAAGAGCTAGGTTGAACTCCTCAGCAGGTTTGTTGCGCATTGGACCACAATAGTGGCCCTCTATTATGTCAAGTGCTTCATCTAGACCGTCTTCCAATGGAACTTCAAGAGGATGATCTTGTTCACGCATACTCCTTGGACAAAAGTCATCAAATAAAGTGTTTTCACTTTGTCCAGTACATAAGAACTGGATTGATCCACCTAGCATACTCACTTTCATCTCCTTTCTCTTGCAAGTGATCTTTCCACCAACTAACATACTTATTTATTCCTTCCATAGCTTTCTCACTATCTTTAACATACTCAAAGGGTGCTAATACTTTTGGAACACCTTCAGGAAGCTTGGCTCCTCCTTGGTCATTTCTCTTCCATAACTCTATACCATTTTTGGGTAACCAATCCACATTTTTAGGGTGCACTTTGTACTGCATCAAAGGTATTCCGTCACTCATATAGAACCTAAATTGAATTGGCTTTGAATGACCCACTAAGTTATCTGCTCCATCATCTAAGAACCCCTTTTCAAATCCTTTAAAGTCTGCCACCTTTTGTAGGAGACAAGGTGTTGGATGCATGCTAACACACTCACTGAAGATCTTCATCAAATGTGGAAATGTAAAAATGGCTTGTTTTCTAAGCTTCTCAGAAAAGCAACTGAACAATGCATCAATGTCTTCATGAGTGTGACCAACCATAAGAAATCCAATTTGTACAGTGTCAAAGACTCCTCGTGCAACCAACAATGATAGGTATGCAAACACATATCGATTCTTATTTTCTGAACCACAATTGTCAAGTTGCAACAGCAATGTTCTTGGCAACCTCTTGAACCCAAATACATTGCCATCCTCCTGTACATGTGCATTAGTACCAAATATTGATTGCATCCTTGGACAATCATTTCTCTGTCTAGAAGCAAAATTCTCAGTGTCCACATTCACATTTTTTTTTAGATTAGTCCCTGCCTCTTCATTCTAAGCACTCTGTTCCTTGCAGTACTAGTTTTTCTCCTTAAGCACTTTCATATGGTGATAGAGAGAAGCTGTAGACAAACACAATCAAAAAGATTTGTTCGTGGTTCTACACTTGATTTTTCTAAGCTCAAGTCACCAAACATATGTTTATCTCTTCTTTCTAAGTTTCTTAGACATTTTGAGAGAGATGCAATTGTGAAGTTGGTATCACTTGGCCATAATCCCAATGCAAAGTGACCATAAGTTGTTTGTCCATGTACATGAGTGAGCATTCATGTCAAGGATATTGGAAGCCTCTCAACTCCATTGAGAGATTTTGGAACTGGTTTAATTTGTGGTATAGCAGTCTTACTCTAGTCCATCTTGTCATGTATAATGCACAAGAACTTGGTTGGATTCATTTTTGAAGAGCTCCTCCAAGCATAGTACAGATTTCTACAGCTCATTTGTTGCAACATGTGTGATCTCCTCTGTGACATGCATCTAACACGCTCCACCTGATTTTTGGTAGACTCCAGCTTGACCTTTATGGATGTTCAAATGTCACATTTAGAGAATGTGCTTGATTTTGATAAAGTGACTGTCTTGAAGACTGCGTTCCACAACCTTGAGAATGTTGGCTGTGACAACGTTTTGTATTCCATTGTGACAAGTGTGTCGTTTACTTCCCGCAAAATGTCCACTTGTTTGTACATCGTTGGTAGAACATGTTGAGTTTCCCGAGTGCCATGCATGGTTGTCCTTGACTTATGTGGCATTTGATCTGCATTATTAGCTATGAAGCCTTGTATGAGTGCTTTTGCCATCTCAACATGTGTCAAGCTCTTCCTTATTATTCCAGTGTTTCCATGATTGCCATTGCATGCTCCATCCAATAATTTTTTACACAGCCTATAAAATGTTGATTTTCCTATTCCATGCATTACATACCATGCTTTATACATACCTTCTTTCCATCAAAAGTAAACTCAAAGAATTCCTCTTCTTGATCTTTTCTATGATCCATGCTCATACAATCCAATACAAATGTACATCGACTAGTGTAGCTTTGTCCCCAAAAGTCTGCCCTTGCTTGCATGATTTTGGATCTGTTTCCAATCTGGCAGCATCGCATCTCACAACAATCAATTGTTGCAACTTTGTGAATGTTTGCAGCATCACATTGTTTGTTGAAAGCATGAGCATTACCTTTTTTTTTTCTAGGCCTAACTTTATGTACATAACTCCTTTTCTTACCTGTCCCATCTCTTATATCATAGTCACCGTCAATGGAATCATGCTCTCTATCATTTTGAGTATGAAGAAGAAGACCTAGTTCTGTACTGGTGGTACCTTCTTCAAAACTAGTTTCAGTGTTGTTATGTATGCCATCATCCTCGTAGTCATCACTAGAAGCATATAAGCTATCAAGGGAATCTCCCGTTTCTTCCATGAGGAAATCTTGAATACCCTCAATGGCCGAAGAGGATCCAGTGTCTTTGATCAAGGGCTCACCATTCTCAAATGTGAGCTGCCTAATAGGCCAGGTTACCAAATTCAAACTTGAAATATCACTTTGATGTGGATGCATCGACCCTTCCACAATGACAGCCAAGCTACTCTCACCTAGTTCAGTACAGTTTATAGCCTCATATGGGTGGACCAACGATACCACTCCACTACCAAGTTTTGTAGCTCTATTGTCAGCCCAAAGGATGACTCTTTTCTCTTTCCAACTCGCTCTATCTATCAAGCCATCTTCTTGACCAACAAGAAAATCCTCATCTATTGTGTGAGATTTTCCTCTGTCCATAACAATATTATGCAATGGCCATTTGATGATGCTTCCAACTGCTTGAGACATGGTTCTTGCATCCATTGTGACGAATGGAATCAAGAAGGTGTCATCAAAACTTTCTAGTACATGTATCGCCACACATGTTTTGCCAATCATTTCAAAACCACAACGTTGAGATGCATCAGTGGAATGAATAACTCCACAAGCTTTCCTTATGGAACCATCAACAAGAAACACTGAATCACCTTGCTTTGGACCCTGCAATTTTTGAGAAAATCAAGAGGTATCAGTAAAATTGTATGTCTGAACATATAACTCAAAATTTAATGCATTCCCAAGATACACTCACAATTTTGGCAAAATCTTGCATCCCATTCAATTAAGAAAATCTACACTGAATCAATCCATGGACGATGGTAGGAGGCTTGAGCTCAAGTTTGAGCCTGTATGTACATCCAAGTGCTAGAAATATAAAGCTGACAAGAGTTTCAAGATAGGGACTATGTTACATTGCAGAGGCACCCATGGAATTTGATAGGAGGATGGAGCCTTTATGCACATCCAAGTGCTAGAAATATATAGCTCACAAGAGTTACAAGATGGATCTCGAGTTATATTGAATCAACCCATTGGGTATGGTAGGAGGCTCGAGCTCAAGTTTGAGCCTAAATGTACATCTAAGTGCTAGAAATCTAAAGCTGAAAATAGGTCCATTATGGTGCCTAAGTTACAATGCTGGAGCATAGATGGAGCCTAAATGTAGGTCTAAGTGCTAGAAATCTTTAGCTTAAAATAGTTGCAAGATGGATCTCAAGCTATAAGTCAACCCACACACGACGGTAGGATGCTTAAGCTCAAGTTTGATCCTAGATGTACATCTAAGTGCTATAAATACCTAGATAAAAAGAGTTTCACAAAGCCAAAGTTTCATAGAGTCAAGCATGGAATTTTGTAGGTGGCTCAATCTCAAGTTTGAGCCTAAATGTACATCCAAGTGTTAGAAATCTATACTTGTCACACGGGTTGCAAGATGTAGCCCAAGTTACATGGAGGCACCCATGGAATTTGGTAGAAGGCTCAAACTCAAGTTTGAGCATAGATGCACATTCAAGTGTTAGAAATATACGAGCAACAACAGGTGTGAGAAAAAACCCAAGCTATGTTGAAGTAGCCTTGAATTTGGAAGGAGACTCAAATTGAAGTTCGAGCTATATTATACATTTAAAGAGTTGTAAGGTGGAGCCAAGGTAATAATGAGCTTTACATCAAACCCAAGTTTCCTTGAATGACCTATCAAAAAAGTCGGAGCTTACAAGAAGGTGAGGCTTCAAAGTAGTTGCACGAGTGGCTCAAACTTAAGTTCGAGCCTAGTTAGTCATATAGTTTTCTTTTAGGATAGGACATTAGTTCGAGTATAGGTGGCCTTGGAGATTATGCTATGACAATTGAGCGTTGATGGACATTCAAAATACAATGAGGTTTTTTTCTCAGTTGTTTATGTGTAAATCGATTCTTGGTGATTATAGTCCTGGTGTTTTACGTGTTGTAGCAGGACAATTTTACATGCAAAAAGGTGCGATGAAATCGGTTAAGGAAGAGGGTTGGTGGAGGTGGATCCCTCACTCATTGATCCTAAGAGGTTTTAGCCAAGGGAAGTCAAAACTATGTCCAACTTGTGAGTATTATTTTCCCAAAACTCTCAAAAAACTAGTTCTAGACACCCCTAACTTTGTCGAATTTTTTGACCCCTTAAACATCATTTTTTTGAAAATTGTTCATAAACAATATATTTTTTGAACAGGGTTTGTTCAGAAAAGCGTAAAGCCGCTCTCAAGCTATAGGCTCATAAAAAAAGTTTTGCAATTGGACTTCGTATGTGAAAGTTATGCTGATTTTCGTGAAAAGTTTTTTTTTCACTTCTTTTAACCATCATGAAAACCATTAGTTTTGGTCCACGCATGTGAGTTTGCTAATCTAACCTTGGTAGGGTTGGTGGGAAAAGCTATTAAAGGCTTTTTAATGCTTTTAAAACCTTCTATATTATAATAGGTTTGGATTTTTCTACAGACTGTGACGAATTAGACGACGGCGCGACATGTGAAGTTCTTTACTCACGCATCTCCTTGCCCTATGCGAATCTGCTCGCGGCCCCACAAGTCTCTTTTTAACAACTCTAGATTAATTCTCTATCTCTCTCTCTCTCTCTCTCTCCCTCTCTCTCTTCTACATTAAAACAGGGTTTCGATTTTTGTGCAGACAGTGAAAAAACTGACGACGACGTGACAGGTATGGCTCTTTACTTTCCCATCTCCCTCTCCTCAATGAATCTATTTGCAATCCCAAAACGCTCTACATTAACTCTGTGTGTGTGTGTGTGTGTGCATATCTTTCTCTTTTTGATTGCAGGTGAAGATCTGATTGCAGTTTAGATTTGAAATTTGAATTTCAAATTCGAAAGGCTTCTTTGTCTCTCTCTCTCTCTCTCTCTCGTGTGTGTGTGTGTGTGTGATATCTTCTTCTAATCTTTCTGTGTAATTACCATCAACTCCTCCTAATCACTCCCTAATCTCTCTGTGTAATCTCCTTTACCTCCTCTTAATCACTCCCTAATCTCTTCTAATCTCTTCATGTAATCTCCCTTGCCTCCTCTTAAATCACTCCCTAATCTCTTATAATCTCTCTATGTAATCTCCCTTGCCTCCTCTTAATCACTCCCTCCCTTCCTCTTAATCTCTCCTAAACCTGCATCTCAAAAGTTCAGTCTTCAATATCATTCTGTTAATTTCTAATCTCTATTTAATCTACTTCTAATGACTACTTATACTCATTATTGTTTTCTCCCGTCTCCTTGATACACCTTTTAAACTCTATCATTAAGTTAATCAAACTACAACTACGTCTAAAACCACGCTCTATAAATTGAAAGTAAGTGGCTATTCTTTAATTAGAGTACTTAATCAATAAGTACTTTGATTAAAAAATTTTAAAACTATAATTAAGTAATTAATCTACTTAAAAAAAAAGATAGATAACAACACTTACTTGGTTGGGTATTGAGTGTGACATTTCCACTTGACGTAGATTCTTTGCTTTTGATATTCAGCTCGTTTTTGGTGCCTTGTTTCCTTGTTGAGAAACTAGAACAATGAGATGTTGTAGCTTAAACATCACCTTCTAATGCTCTCAAAGCACTAGCATATTCCACTCTAGTGTGACCTCATGAGTTTATTGTGGATATTTTAGCATGATAGCGTTGCCTCATGCAAGTGCTTGAGACTTAACTAGGGCTAGAGCATAATAGCTCTAGGAAAAGCGGCTCAAATTTAAGTTCGAACCTCACCTACATATGCTATTGTAGCAAGTCTGGCTTAATGGCATCCTTGTGGCTACTTAGGGAAAGAGGCTCGAGCTTAAGTTCAAACCTTGCCTACATATGCTAATATAGCAAGTCTGCCTTGAACTTAAGTTTGAGCCTCAACTGTATATGTTACTTTAGCACTAGTGTGTACTGTTAGCCTCATGAAATCTGTGTGGCTACCAATGCTAGTAGGTTCAAACTTAAGTTCGATCTTCACTTGCATATAGTAGAGTAGCACCATCATGTAGGGCTTGTTGCTACATGGGGCATAGAAGAACACCTTTAGGCTCGATCTTAAGTTCGAGCCTCAAGTGCATATTCTTTAGAACTAGGATGTAAGGTTTGCCTCCTAACATCCTTGTAGCTACCAATGGAAAGAGCCTTGCTTGTTGTGTAGCCCTACTATGCAAGGGCACAGCCTCATGACATCCTTGTGGCTATCAAGGACATGGAAAAATATCTTTAGACTCAAGCTAAAGTTTGAGTATTTAGGGGGAAAGATTAGCCTTGTGAAATCCTTATAGCTACTAAGGTCATAGAATAGCATCCTTGTGGCAAACAATGGAAAAAAGCTTGCACTTAAGTGTAGACCTTTCCTACAAATGTCAGTATAGCACTACGATGCATGTATAGCTTCATGACATCCATGTGGATACCAAAGGAAAAGAAAAACACTTTGAGGCTCGAGCTTAAGTTCGAGCCTCAATTGTATAAGCTATTGTAGCACTAGGGAGTATGTCTAGACTCATCCTTTAGAGATACTAATTCCAAGAGGCTCGAACTTAAGTTTGATCCTCACTTGCATAGGCTACTGTAGCACTAGAATGCAAGCCTAATGCCATCCTTGTGGCTACCATGGGTATAGAATAGCACCTTAAGTTCAAGCCTCATTTTCATATGCTAGTGTAGCACTAGGATGCAAGGCTTTCCTCATGACATCCTTGTGTCTACTAAGGGCAAGAGGCTCGAACTTAAGTTTGAGCCTTGCCTACATATGCTAGTATAGCACTAGCATGAAAGTCTAGCTTCATGATATCCTTGTGGATACCAAGGGAACAGAACAACACCTTTAGGTTCAAACTTAAGTTTAAGCCTCAATTGCATATAATATTGTAGAACCAATGTGTAAGGCTAGCCGAGGGATATCCTTGTGGATACTCAGGGAAAGAGGCTCGAGCTTAAGTTCGAACCTTGCCTACATATGCTAGTATAGCAAGTCTAACCTAATGACATCCTTGTGAATACTTAGGGAAAGCGGCTCAAATTTAAGTTCGAACCTTGCCTGCATATGCTATTGTAGGCTATTTTAATGACATCCTTGTGGCTACTTAGGGAAAGAGGCTCAAACTTAAGTTTGAACCTTGCCTATTTATACTAACATAGCAAGTCTAACTTAATGTCATCCTTGTGTCTACTTAGGGAAAGCGGCTCCAATTTAAGTTCGAACCTTGCCTACATATGCTAGTGTAGCAAGTCTGGCATAATGACATCCTTGTGGCTACTTAGGGAAAGAGGCTCGAGCTTAAGTTCGAACCTTGCCTACATATGCTAATATAGCAAGTCTGCCTTGAACTTAAGTTTGAGCATCAACTGTATATGTTACTTTAGCACTAGGGTGTAAGGTTAGCCTCATGACATCTATGTGGCTACCAATGCCAGTAGACTCAAACTTAAGTTTGATCCTCACTTTCATATACTAGAGTAGCACCAGCATGTAGGGCTTGTTGCTACCAAGGGCATAGAAGAACACCTTTAGGCTCAATCTTAAGTTTGAGCCTCAAGTGCATATTCTTTAGCACTAGGATGCAAGGCTTGCCTCATGACATCCTTGTGGCTAGCCTTATTTGCATATGCTATTGTAGCACTAGGGTGTAAGGCTAGCCGAGGGACATCCTTGTGGCTACCAGAGGCAAGAGGCTCGAGCTTAAGTTCGAGCCTCACCTAGATATGTTAGTATAGCACTATCATGAACATCTAGATTCACTAAGTACTTTTAGGATTCATGCAAGAATAGAAAAACACTTAGGATTGAACTTAAGTCTCATGGCATCCTTTTGGTTACCAATGACAAGAGGCTCAAACTTAAGTTTGATCCCCACTTGCATATTTGAGTGTAGCACTAGCATGGAAGGCTAGCTTGATGACATATTTGTGGCTATCAAGGGCATAGAGTAGCACCTTTAGGCTCGATCTTAAGTTCGAGCCTCAAGTGCATCAGGGAATAAAAAATCACTTTTAGGCTCCAACTTAAGTTTGAGATTCCTCTCCATATGCTAATGTAGCACTAGGGTGCATGCCTAGCCTCATGACATCCTTCTAGCTAGATAAATCATAGATCTTCACTTTTAGGCTCAAATTTAATGTAGCACCAACTTGCAAGACTACTCTCATGACATCCTTGTGGTTAGCAAGGATACAAAACAACATCTTTTGGCTCAAACTTAAGTTCGAGCCTCGCCTACACATGCTAGTGTTTTTTTTAAAATGTACTATTTAACTTAAACATATGCTCCTTGTTTAGGTTCTAACATTGTTCTTTTTGGTTGTTTCAGGAATGGAGGCTTCCAATGTACCAAGTATACCAGAGCAGGGTGCACAAGTCTTCACACTCGATGTTCTTGGAATGTCCACTCACGCCAAAACTACTGCTCCAAGAATAAAGGTTGACAAGACCTTTGAGTTAACAAAAGAAGAAGGAGTGAAGTGGTTTGTGGATACCTACGATACAGATGCAAACTACAAAGGTGACATCCATCTATATTTTTCACAAGGTGATATGAAATATGGAGACATGGGGATTGTTGTGGGTGTCAAAGATGATGTGGATGCAACAGCAATGCCATGCTTTGCATGTAATGTGCTACCTATTGGAGAGACCACAAAGGCAAACAAGTTTTGCTTATCATTGGGCACTTTTCATGTAGCATACATGAATGGTAGCAAACTAGGAAAAGAAAATTCTATTGTAAAATTAGGATTGAAGATCTCCAGCTTCACTAATCAAGAAGACTGGGGTGTGGATTGTGTGGAAGACCTCAGGCAGTGAAACATGCAAAGCGAGTCTTGAGCTTACCAAAGAAGCTTGTACCTGCAAAGAAACCAATAGGGGCACTACCTAAGAAAGTTGTGGAGAAGACAGGGAAAGCCATAGTTAGTAGTGCACTTGCAGCATCAAGAGGTGCCCGTGCAAGCGCTTCAAAACATGTAGAGAAGATCACTGCCACCATTAATTTAGAGGAGCAAGAAGGTTCACAAGGGCAAGATGCACAAGGACTCAGAAGAAAAAGAAAGGCAAAGGATGATTCTACTATTGAGGAAGATCGACAAAAACTAGCAAAGAGGAATATGAAAAAGAGTGCAGAAGAAAAAGAGGTTTCAGAAGAGGAGTTGATGGACATGGAAACTCCATCCAAAGATAACAAGGCACTAACCTCTTTAGAAATCAAGAAGGGATTCTATCCTTTTGGGATCAATGAATTCTTTAGCATTGACGTGACAAGGTGTTTTCCTGCTCCATCAAACTATGTGTACAAAAGATTAAATCTAGATTGGGTCAGGATTTTGACTTTAGACTTCATTCAAGAACCAAAGCAAGAGGAGATACTAGAAATTTTGATGCCTTGTGATCCTTCCAAAAAACATTCTCTTGACAAACTTGCCAAAGAGGATGTTCGCAATGTTGATTACTGGATCATCTCTGGACAACACTCCATTAGTGCTGCAAAACGTTTGCAAGGTGCAAACATTGCAAAGGTTACCCCTCAATTGCGTCAACAATTCAAATATAGACGATCAAAGATTATTCTCAATTGCCCACCAAAGATCTCTTGTGAAATCTCCAAAGATGGGAAACTATCTATTGCAATGTCAATGCAAAAGGAGCCATTTCTTGACCAACTTATGCAAGCACAAGCACAATGGCATGCAAATGGTTGTCCTTCTAAGACACCACTTGGTGTCAACCAAACCAAGAAGGACTTTGAGGCTTGAAAGGTACTTGTTTGATTCTTTGAAAACATGGATGTGAGTCCTTTTTAATCAATATCTATTTGTAAACTAGAGTCTATCATAGGCTCAAGCAAGACCTCCATGTGCTCATTTAGAAATTAAATTGAGGTTTTAACTTAAGATTTAGTGTCACTTGCATATGAGGTTAAGCGAGGCTCAAACTTAAGTTTGAGCCCCACTTACATATACCCATGTATTTTGGACTTTGCATAGATGTATGTGAGCATATGAAGAAACAATTCAATCTAGCTACGCTTGAACTTATTAAGTATACATCTCAATCCCACAAGTTAGAGCCTTGTCAATATTGATGTTGGAATTTTCAATTTTGCAGACCTTTGTTGAGACAATAGAGCACACACTTCAAAAGGGATTTGTCAAGACCGACTTGCATTTGCTTCTATGTGATGAGAAGATATGGAAGAATTGGGTCAAGATCATGAGACAATATGTTCAAGGCTTGCTACCAAATACAAAGGGAGAAACAATTGACGAAGGTTCCAACGAAAATCCTAAATTTCTAACTATGAAGGGAGGTCAGATTCGACAAGCACCTGGCACAACAACACTGGCACCTACATTGTTCAGGTGCATTTTAGGCCTCGAGAATAAATAAGTTGAACTACAAAATGCAATCCTGGACAAAACCATCTTGCTAAAGAAGAGCAAGCATACCCCTCATACAATGGACATGGATGAGATGGCTTGGAAGCTAAAAACAGATCGAGTGTTGAAAGAAGCAATAATATCATTCTTCTTTGATTTGACAAGGGAAAATTTATCTTGGGAGAAAGTTTGTGAGAAGTACAAGCTAGGAGATCATGAGTACAATCAAATGAGGATCTATAGCCAATACTATGTCAAGAACTCCCTCAACAGAGAAAATAAGACTCCACCCTCACTTCCAAAAAGTGTAATAACTCTCCTCAATCATCTTTATAGAGCTAATATGGGCATAATATCTCAAGATGAGTCTATTACATGGAGAATCAAGGGGGTGGGCTTTGATATGGAGAAGATCAAAGACTTTTGCAATATAGAGCACGTACCATTTCAATTGGTTGTCTTGGATCTTCATGGTACTAAAGAAAAGCTCTCTATAGATTTTTTTGCAAATTTGGCACTCAATCTAAACACATTGAGTGGACAATACGAATATGTGCTAGTGTGTTTCATTGATTTCATCAATATCGGAATGCTTGTTGAAGGGGTTTCTAGCCAGTCAACTAAGGTCCATATTGAATATGGAAATATCCAAGCAACAAGAGATGACTCATGGATAGATGGAACTGTGGACTCTGCAATGGTTTCTCTTTTTGTTAGCAAGGTTGATAGATTTGAGGCTATTGACAAAGCTCATACAAAAAGAGTCTTTTTCTTAGGCTCTTGTGGCAAGGATCATGAATTTATTGATAGAAACTTCATTGATGGCCTTATCACAGGGTTTTGTCCTGAGCAAAGCTATGTGTTGGAAATTTTTTGCGGTCGAGTTGTGTTGGAGCAAATCTTGTCGAAGAAGAGAAGGGAAATTTCTCTATGTAAAGATGATTTTGAAGCAATGGAGTTAGAATCTCAATGCTCTAGTCTTTTGGAGAGCAATCCGTCCTTATAGGAGTGGTGTGGTGCAAGTCAAGCATCACTTGCGAGACAAACAATGGAGCTGGATGATGAAGAAAAATAAGACCTTAACAATCTTGACATCGATGAGCAACAAAGCAGTGGAGAGGATGTTGATGGAAATGAAGACAACGATAACGTAGACAACACGGATGATAGTGAAGTTCAAGAAGCTACAAATTTTGATCATCAAGGGGGGGCAGACAATGTTGGAGAAATGAGTCCAGTTGTGGATGTTGATTGTGCAAAAGAAAATGATGAAGATAATGAGGATGATGATGCAGGCCATGAGGATGCACAAGAGGATGATAGAGCCCCTCAAGACATTGTAGTAGTTGATGAAAAAGGTGCAAATGCTTCTTAGAGTATTTTTGATACTAGGTTTAATGATGCATGCCATTATCATGTACCAATAGACTTCTAACGTATAAACAGGCAGGATAGTGTATTGAATTGATCAATTGTGATACTTTAGGTCCTTCAAACACTATTTTCTTAATACTATCTTGTGTCTTTATCTAAAAGTATGTCATTTTAATTAGATTTAATTATTGTTTTTTTTTTAAATGATGGGGGGGATCAAACTTGAGTTTGAGCCATCACAAAGCACATGTATTTATTTAAAGTGTCAATTTACAAAGCATAGCTAGCATACAGATGTGGTTTAAGAGTAAGAAATTTTGGTTTTGGTGAGACAATAATGAAGCATTACCAAACACTAATGAGGCTCAAACTTAAGTTCAAGCCTAACAAGGAGAGATAGTGAAGCACTTGTGTATGAACTTAAGTCAAAAAAGTCATGGCTGAGTTGTTCTAAGTGAGACTTGAACTTCCTTTTCCTACTGTAGCACTTGCATATGTTACGTGAAACTCATAATGTCTTTGTACCTAACAAGGCATTGAAATTTATTTTGTAGGCTCAAACTTAAGTTTGAACCTTGTCTCCACATGTTAGTGTAGCACTACCATGTGAGGCCGAGCTCATGAGCACTACCATGTTATGCCAATCTCAAGAGGATTGTAGTAATATAATCTTCCAAATAGCAATACTTACGGATCATGAAGTAAAAAGGATCATACCTTGAAAAATTCATAGTTAAGAGGTTTTTTGAATAGGCCCTAGATGTGCACAATATAATAATTTTATACATAGTGAATGCGTTGCGACTAGACATGGCTTGAGATTTAAGCCTTACACTTGAAACAGGTTAAGACTTAAGCCTTAGGCATGAACTTAAGTTTGAGCCTCAAAAGTCCTTGTCATAGAATCCTACCTCAGTACTTCCAAGTGAAGCTCACAATTTCATATCCTATTGTAGCGATTACATATGTTAAGAAAGAGAAAGAGTCATAATCTATAACAAGAAACTGAAATTTATTTTGTAGGATCGAACTTAAGTTCGAGCCTTGCCTTTGTATGTTAGTGTAGCACTGCCATATGAGTCCAGTCTCATGAGCATTGTAGCAAAAAAATGTTACAAATAACAAAATACTTATAGATTATGAAGAAAATTGGATGATACCTCGAAAAATTCATAGATAAGGGGTTTTATAAATAGGTCTTCAGTGCACATAGTATAAAAGGTTTTCACATAGTGAATGAAGAAGACTAAAAAGGGCTTAGGACTTACATTTTAAACTTCAAACATAAGCATAAATTTTGAGACTTAAGTTTTAGGCTTGAAACAAAAGCCTAAACTTTGAGACTTAAGCCTTAGGCTGGAGCTTAAGATTAAGCCTTACTTTCAAATGTGCTTTAGGTATCATTCTAGGTTAGCATTTTTGTGTTAATGTGCTAAATGGAGCCTTTCTAGCATAAAACGTCTGGGTTAGATGATGGAAATGAAATGGATTCTATGGTTATTGAAAATCCACTAGACTATTTTCTAAATAGTTAAAAATTTGGCTTTTTTCATCTTTCAGATGAAGACAACAAAATAGAAGACGGAGATAACATATCTCAAGCAGCACAAGTGCTACCCACCATTGTTGGAGATACCGAGTTTCATAAAGGTGATCTTGTAGAGCAAAAAAGTGATCTTGTAGAACAAAACTCTCAAAAAACTTCAAATGACATGACTAAAGAGAGCAAGAACATGCTACCTACAATTGGAGAGACCCAAATTCATGAAAGTGACATTAGGAATAGTGAAGAGGAGATGGTGGTTGTAGAGCATCAAAGTGATTTTGTTGTGCAAAATTCTCCAAAACCTTCACACGACACTAGCAACATGCCTCAAAGAGATGAGGATGCTGAGGGTCGTGAGAAGAAGGGTGAAGCCAATGAAGAGCTCCAAGCGACTCTTGCAACCAAGGACATACAAGAAAAAACTGACAAAGGGACAGGAAAAGCGACACCAAATACATACAAAGTCGAGAGCATTCAAGAAAGGGAGCTAGGGATTGAAGTTGGTGAGAAAAACAAAGGTTCTTATTTGTCCAATGTGATTAGTATAGATATGGCCCTTTTTGAAAGATAATACAAAATTCCATTATGTTGTCTTTGCAGGTGAAATTGACATTCAAAATCAAGGATCCAGTGTGCCACAAGTAGACATCAACGTTGAGGAGCTACGTCCTGATGCACAAAAATGTAGGCCACTTGGAAGCTTATATTCTTTTGAGAGAGATGGAGATAAACTAGTCTTTCAATCTTCCCACATCAATAGAGAAATGCAATCACTTTTAGGAGACATCATTATAGATGATTATGGGAGTATGAGAAGTAAATAAACATGTGCAATATACAATTGTGTGCTGCAAATATATGGTCCCTTGTTTTGAGATTTATAAGTGCAAAAACTTAAAATATTATCATTCTTTTGTATCGTATGCAGAAAATATTGCTCATGCAATCAGCATGAAGAAACATGCACTCATTCTTCATCTTAATGGAGTTTTACTCAGCAAAGAAGACAAGAGGCATCCATGTACAGATTGTGTCAAAATTGACCTTGGTCACACCACAATTGTTGTTCGCCCGGGTTGTTTTCAATTTTTGGATAAGATATGTCAGTACTTTCATGTTGGTATTTGGTCCACCATGCTACAAAAGAATGTTTGCACTTATGTGAACACTCTTGAAAAGCATGCACATAAAAAATATCATTTCTTTATGGTATGGGGACAAGAAGATTGCTACATCCATAATCTTCGAAAAGTGTATAGACCGGATAAGCCTAATGTTGAGGCTATGTTTAAGCCTTTGTTGAGGGTTTGGTATCAATCAAGGAATTTATGCAGTACAAAGAATACATTGCTCATTGATGACAGACCTTTCAAGGGATGTATTAACCCAAATGATAATTGCTTATATCCTGAAAGTTTTCAAGGGAGGCCTGACTATCTTCTTTGCAATGAGCTTCTACCATACCTTTTAAATATAAATAATAGAGATGACATTTGATATGTTATTTCACTCAATCGGCTAGGACAATCTCCAATCACAGAGGTTCATGACCTATTTACAAAGTTTCAAGACATTATGGAAGAATGGGGCATGTTCAATGTCCAAGTTCTAATGGAAGAACTTGACAACAATTCAGTCGAAGTGGAAAGCTCATCTTGTGCATCTTCACAGCTACCACTGTGAAATAAAAAGTTAAGTTATGTTCAAGAAAGTAGAGGCAAGAAAGTAGTAAACTCCTTAAGCAAGGATCCAGCTATGTTGGCATCCAAGTTTGGTGTGCCACTATTATCTTCAAACCAGCTGAACTTGTTAAAATTGTCTCACAAAACAAAAAACTTGTACAGCTTGGGGTATGGTCGTGGTCATTTCATTAGCGGAGTTGCAGCAAAAGCATACATATCAAAGCTACAAAAGGCCTACTTAACACTAGGTTGGTAATGGGACACTTTTATGTACTGTTAAGTGACCATTTTCCTTGAATTATGTCAAGTGTTTCAAAATGGATTTTGAGGTGCTATCTGTCTAGAAATTTGTCTCATGAGCTGAAAAAAACTCGACATTTTTTTGGAATATCAATTCCATCTTTAACCTTGTCCTTGCACAACATTTCACAACCTAAACTGTGTGAAAAAACGGGTCCTATTTTTGGCTTTTTTCAACTTTTTGCAACTATACCACTCTAGAATTCATCCTTGTGACGTCTATAATGCTAGAGAACTATCTTTAGTAGTCCTGCACATGTCCTGATGCTTCTAGGGAGAAATAAATGTTAAAGTTGTAAGTTATGACCAAATTACAAAAATTGTCAAATCCTATTTTTTAGCCAATTTTAGCTCTTCTATGATTTTTTTGGTGGCTTTCGTGATATCCAAATGCAGTTTTGATTTTCTATGTTGCATATTGTAACATAAAGCTAATATTCCTTGAGTTTTGGGGCACCTAATACCCTGTTTTGCATAGTAGACAACAATGGTTAATTTTTTCAATTATAGAAGAAAACGAAACATTCTAGTATATCAAGTATAGCTTTTTCAATATTGTTAGTTTCTTGTGACAACTACATGCATTTTGTAGGTAGTAACCATATCTAGTCATAAGGATCAAAGTTGGCTAGATATTGAATAGTTTCTATGGGATTCTACAACTCATAATGTTGAACCCAGTTTTTTCATGTTTGTTGTATTTAGCACTTCATCTTTGTCCCCAGGATTCCCCTTGGTAAGAGATGTATTATTCTTTTGACATGCTCCATGGCTCCTTATGAACCTAAAGGACAATAGGGAACTAAGAAAACATGCATATATTATTTGTATTGAGCGTGGCTATAGAAACTTTGATGATAGGTTTGCAAAATGGTAAAAATTCAACTTTTTTGTACCTATTTCTTTTGACAAAACAAAAAATAGTGAGTGAGAAGCAATCATATGTTCTGATCACGAACCCATTGAAGTTAAGTAGGGAATTTATCTCAAGTCCTACAAAAATCTCTAATCCTATTTTTATGCAACAAAACGTAAGAAATGATTGTTTTGATGAAAATGTACTGGTCCATCAACTTTGGAGACTTGGTGGGACCAAAATATGAGAAATTTTACATGTTTCTTATTTTTTCCATGTGTAGTAGGCCTTGAACTATAACCTCATGAAAGGATTTTACAAAATGAGTGGATCTACTATGGTTTTGGAGGTTTTTTTCAAAACCCTGAACGGACACTTTTATGTCCTGTTAGGTTACCAACCTAGTGTTAAGCTTATGGGTAGGACTCACTTTAGATTTATCAAAAAATATAAAAAATAAAATCAAAATTTTATCTAATCTAGCATATTTGTTATTGCAGGTGGAAGAAAACAACCAATAAGGGCTTGGCGTGCACGTTGACTCAATCACCTGGAATGTTCACATACATCTAGAGTGGTGGAAATGTGTTAAGAAGATTTTGGCCAAAACAATGTGTTGGGCTCTAGTATTCCGGCCAAAACAATGTGTTGGGTCCAATTATTTGAACATGAACCAAATATGTACACTTTTATATTTCATCAACTAGATGTTATTCAGCCTTGGAAAAGAAGTCTCTCTTTTATCTTTGTGGTTGGAGCTCTTTGTACAAGATTTCTTCTGTGTATTGAAGAAAAATATTTTCTTTTGTTGTCTTCTCAAGGTTTAAGTCTATATATATCATGGATAAAATAAATAATGTTGGTGCACAGTGTGTTAATTGAAAATAATATCTCTTCCATTGACCATCATGCCTTTTTTCTGGAACAGGAGATTCTCAAGCATATAAAATTGATTTCAAATGTACAAAGCATTACTATTGAGGTGGCACATGTCATTGAGGACTCATAGACCTAGAAGGAAATTGATTCCACCACCCTCAGATACTATACGGAAACAAAGAAGAGTATTGATCCTTGAACTCAATGGTGTTTTACTTAAGACCATTGAAATGCAACATGGTGATGTATGCCCAGATTGGGGAAAACATATGCATCTCGTTGAAGAGAGTACAAATGTGTGGCATTTTATTCGCAAAGATGCATTCACTTTCCTTGATTTTTTCATGCAATGGTTTGAGGTGTGGATTTGGAGCACTAATAGATTGCAAAGGATTCATCATATTCTTGAGTTATTCTTTCCACAACACCATCAAAAATTTAATGTCATAGCAGGAAAGACAGCATGCCAAAAGACAGATCTTCTAATTGGATATCGATTTGTATACCACAAGAACTTGGATGTAGCATGGAGAATTTTTCATGATCTGGATGGAAATAATACCTTAATTTTTGACGAGGCCCTTTATAGTGTAATGTGGAATATGCCCGGAACCTACTTGATTTTTCCAAAAATGTGGAATCAATCAAATGAAGAGCTTGAAAGTTTTTTGGAGAGAACAATCACTGCATGGTTACTTGGTTGGATCTATGCAAGGGACAAATGAGAGTATACTTGCAATATGCTGGTAAATGAAGCAGCTTGTGATAGAGAAACCTTGTACGTATCGGAGAAATACATGAGAAAACGCAAAGTTTAATGATGTATTTATAGTCATTGAACCTCTTGACATAGTATCATTTCCTCAGATGAGTTGTACAATACTTGGATCTATGTAAATATGTGAATTGGATTTTATTTTTTATCTTGGTTTCTCTAAATACCACACTATTTTGAGGTCCCTTCAATTCTAAAATTTGTTTTTGATTATTATAGATTCTTTTTATGAGTGTTGATATAACCAATTCTTTAACATTAATGTCTCATATCTGAGCTGCTGATTCAAAGAACTTGTTCTACATGAATAATGCAGTATAATGCAAATTGAGTTAGTGCCATGCTTTCCTCATTCTTTTGATGTCATTGTAGTTGATGCATATAAGTATGTATATAAATACACATATCCCTATAGATATGTGTTAAGGGGTATATGAAACATAGAGTGTAACCGTGAATAGATGATAGCTCAAACTACACAAAAATACTAAGTTTTTTAATAACGTTATAAGAAATGGGACTTGAATAGTTCCCAAAATTCCTAAATAGGTCTTATAAAGTATTGGTTCTTCTTAGTAATTTGCAAGAGTTTCACGTCGGTCGAACTTCTAAAAGGTGGTTTTTAATCAGTGCTTTCACTCATGCTTGATAGCCAGTGAATCGGACTCATACATCATGAGTTACATGCATTGGAGGTGGGTGGTATCCTACTTAGAAAGTGGATGCGGATGCATGCGAGGAAAGGAAAGTGGGATGATTTGATGGATTTAATTAGAAAAAGCGTGGCGGAGAATTTTTGGAAATAGCCAAACAGATAAGCTCCGAGACGAGCTTTACAGCGTTGCATTCGGTGCTCGGAGTCACCTGGCACGCCTCCACCAAGATTGCTCAATGTGGGGAGCAAAACAAGAAATTTATTGGCTCAATCGGGGAGGTGGGAGGATGGTGCCAAGTGGCAATGGAATAACCCCACATGGGGGGGAGCAAATGAAAATTGGAGGATATAAGGGGGGTTGTGGGTACCCCCTAAGAGTGTATCAAAGGAGTTAATGGAGCTTCTTGGCCTTGCTTGTGAGGGCTCATGGACTTTGGGGAGAGGAAGGGGCGCCAAGTTTGTGTTCCCACTACCTCGACAGGCGCCGTGCATATTTTTAGGTCCCCAGACACTATCCCCACCCCACTTGCCTTGGTCAAAAAGTGGCCGACAGCCCATTTTTTACCCAAAAAAGGCTCAAAATGGACCAATAAAAAGAAGCCCAGAGGGGGAAATGAAGTCGGCTAAGAGGGGAGAGAAAATACCTTGGGATAAGAGCCAAAAAAAATCCCCTGTAATAGATGCATTTTCTCTACACACCTGCAGACACTTTCCAGAGACCTCCTTTTTGGAGCTTTTTCAAAACCCCCTGACTTCAAATGCTTGTAATTTGCTCATTCCTTGTCGGAATCAAGCATATGGATTCTCTACGGATATCTATGCAAGCCAACCTACAAACTTATGTTCTCTAATCCTCCTAATTCCAAGTGTGGTTTCTGCTAGAGTTGTTCTTCTCCAAGCTTTACAGGTGTTTAATATTGGTGAATTCGACGGTGCAGCTGTTGTTCTTTCCGACGGTGTGATCGGCGCAAGGCTATAGGGGCATTCGTTTTCATTGTCATTTGCACTCCACATTGTTTTGGTGCCCCCACGAAGGAGAAATCATCATGTGCTCCAATTTTTGTAAAATTTGTTCACTATGCAGGCAGAGAATGTAAAGGGGATGTGGGTCCTACCAAAACGGTCGCATGGATAAATTTTTGCAAATAAACTCCAAATTTGGCGGAGGTTTGACAGTTAGAATGTCCTCTTCAAGATCTACTGATATATAGCATGCCATGAGATTCCTCATATTTTAGAAGATTCTTTTTTTGATTCACTTAGATTCCGACAGAGTTGTCACATCATAGGTGAATAAAAAAAAGAATCTTCTAAAATATGAGGAATCTCATGGCGTGCTATATATCAGTAGATAGAGCTTGAAGAGGAAATTCTAACTGTCAAACCTCCACCAACTTTGGATTTTATTTGCAAAAATTTATCCATGCGCCCGTTTTGGTAGAGAGAGGTAAAGTCAAACTCCTTAAAGGGCCCCTTTGTGAGTTCAAATTTTGCCTAATGGCTATTTGTGAACAGTATTTGAGGCGGTCGTTTAATTTGGATTGCAGCCTTTATGAGGGTCGTGAGGTTTTTTGAAGCCAAGCAATCAAGGCCAGGTTACCCAGTGTGAGGTGGATTAGGTACTAGAGCGATCCATCGACGTCCCTTGAGTTTTCAACGTCACATGTAAGTGTTTTTGTAGCAATCAAACATGACAGACGAGTTCCCACAGTTTCATGGATTGCCTAATGACAATGCAGAGATGTTTATTGAAAAGTTGGAAGTCAATTGATTATTGCGTAATATACTAGACCAAGCTATATTGTTGCGGCTGCTGCAATATAGTTTACAGGTTGAGGCAAAAGTTTGGTTACACAATTTTGAGGAGTTGATGCAGGCACAAAACCTAGGGGTGGTTTTGGACTATAGTCGTGTGAAGCAAGATTTCCTGGCACAATACCGATCCATTGAAGTACCAGATGAAGTTTGGCATGAAATTATGGGATACACTCAAAGGGCTAGTCAAAGTGTTGATGATTTTGTCATGCAGTTCACCCATTTATGGGATAAATGGGCCCGGGCTTTGGGAAATGAGATCCCTCCATCGATGTTAAAGAAGGACCGTTTTGTGGAAAACTTAAAAGAAAGTTTGAAGTTCAAAGTTGAGCTGAAAAGGCTTGCCACCTTTGAGGAGGCAGTCGCCATTGCCAGAGAGAAAGAGTGGAAATCTCAAAGGCTTAATGAATACGGGAAAGCGGTCCCTGAGCAAAATAATGGTATCTAGAAGGAGAAGAATCAGGCAGAAGCTGGAGGCCAACGTGTCCAAAGGGCTGCTAGTGCTGAACAACTACAACGAAATAGCAAGACATGATGATCATGATGCAAGAATTACGACTTAGCGTTACTGGTGGTGGAGGTGGTTGTGGTCGTTGAAGCGGTAGAGGGATGGCTCAGGCATGTGAAGCTCATCCTAATGCTAACCAAGTTCGTGAGAAAGGTGGTTTTGAGCCACAGAGGAGGTTCATTCCTACTTGTTATAATTGTGGTGAGCTTGTTCACATCAGCACTCATTGTCCAAAGCCAATTAGGATGGGAGGGGATATGTTTCCTTCCTCAGCAGATTCCTAACAGAGCTAATGATTATGCATTGGATATACGGGGAGATCAAGGTACTGAACATGAAAATCAAGCCTCACTTCTAGTGGTCATGTGGGTATTGTGCAAGTAGAGAAGAAAGACGCAGATGTGTTGCCAGTAGGCAAAAGAGAGAGGGAAGGCTATGCAACACCAGGGCCTAGTCGAAAGAAAGGGACGGAGAAGGAGGGTGAAGATGCAAAATTCAAGAGAAAGATAAAGCCTCGTAGATGATTTGAAGTGGCAGATTTTCCTTTGAAAGAAGGCCAAACAACTTACAGTTTAAAGGAAGACCTGATTGGGAGGAAAGTAGATTGTACTTTTGGAAAGTTGATGAATATGGTGCCCAAACTCAAAAGGCAGTGGAAGTCATTAGTGAATCCAGAAAAAGAGCCGAAGCATGGACAAGTTAGAGTGTTGGCCGTGGGTGAGTTACTTGACATCTGTCCTATGGTGAATGCTTGGCACAAAGGTGAGGGCATGGGAGCAGCCTACATTGATGGAGGTGCTCAAGTTTGTGTGATCACATAGTCATGTGTCAAGAGATTGGGTCTCATTACATGCGGAAGCTCTGGGTTTCGGATTCGACTAGCAAACCATGCCAAGGTGAAATATTTGGGGATGATCAAGAATTTGGAAGTTGAAGTTTTTAACGTGAAAGTTATGGTGAACTTTCATGTTATGCCAGCTGGTCTGGGAGCCTTTCCTCTCATTTTGGGACGACCTTGGTTGAGAGCTGTTGGTGCCGTGCAAGATTGGGGCAAGGGCTCAATTGGTGTGCATAGCAAGAAGGGTGAAAAAAGGGTGTTTGATATGACTACCAAACAACCTATGGCACTTGAAGATGTGATTGAGAATGATGAGTCCGAAACTACAAGTGATGATAGTTCTCAAGAATCAGAAAGTAGCACTACTTCAAGTTCCAGTGATGAGGGTGAAGTGTCATTCTTGTTGCTAGACGGGGAATAGAGAGAAGTTAGTGAAGTGCTATACTTATCAGGGAATATAAATGCTTCAAGCCATTTAGAGCAACTTGAAGAGTTGATTCAACCTAAACAGGAACTACCAGTGAAGAAAGAGTTAATTCAAAATATGTTGAGTACTGATCTGACACAAGGAGAAAGAAGGGAGTACTTAGCAATGTTGGATAGGTTTCCAAATCTTTTCATTGACTCATATCAAGAAATAAGGGGTTTTTTTGGGGATCCTATGAAGATCAAGCTAGTTGAAGGGGCAAAACCAATCAGACAGAAGTTAAGGAGGATGGGCAAGGAGCATATGAATGCCCTAAAGGAAGAAGTGGATAAGCTTTTGGATGCAGGGTTTCATTGTGCCAGTGGATAATGCTGAATGGGTAAGCCCTGTAGTAGTCACCCCAAATAAAGATGGGCGTTGGAGAGGATGTGTTGATTACAAGCCACTAAATGCGGTGAGCAAGAAAGATCCTTATCCTTTGCCTTTTATTGATCAATTGCTAGATGCAGTGGCAGGTTTTTAAAGGTACAATGTTTGCGATGGCTTTTCAGGATACTTCCAACTTGTTCTTGCTCCTGATGATCGGAAAAAGATACCTTTATCACCCCATGGGGTTGGTTTTGCTTTTGCTACTGAGGTTGTCTGGGGTGGGCAACAAGAAGAGCGGCCTCTAAACACCCTTCGAGGCTCCCGTGCTGCTCAATTGGGGCTGGGGCAAGCACAATCAAAGACAACAACAACCCACAGCCAGAAACCAAACAAGAAAAGGGGCACCACTTAGTTGTAGATGCGAACTAGGACGCACGTGATATCTCCTTGTACTCAAACGCACAAAGAGAGGGGAATGCAAGATAGCCACACACACCAAACACAAACATTCACCACGCCAAAGAGAGGTAAAGAGCACAAATCAACTTGAGCAACTCAGTCTTAGCCTTAAAGACTAGATGCACACAAAGCTCGATGAGAAATAGAGAGACAACACAAAACTTGACCTTGTTGCCAATACACAAATTGTCTTAGGGTCACGGGAGCCCTCTCACCGAGCACCCTCTTACAATTGACCTTTTAGGCAAACAATTCAACAAGCCCTCAAACCACCAAGCATGAAATGGCACAAAAAACTTCAAGGACAATATACCTTCAACCACCTGATTAGCCAACTTATCAAGTCAATTTGGAGAGAAGAGTCATAGTTGCAGCATACAATTGCACCCAAAACTATGAATCTTATTTATGGACAAGAGTAGGCTACACGTGTGATTGCAGAGTATAGTATCACTCCACTCCTCTAGATGGCATAACTAACTTCAAGATTCTCCATGCACCTATGTGTAGTGATGGAATAGAGCACTCAAATTGCACACACTCTACACAACTAGGCTTGAAGAGTGGTGTGTTATGTGTTGAGAATGGTGTGGTGTAGTGTGATCATGTGTTGATTTACAAGGGAGAGAAGGGCTCTATTTATAGGTTTTAGAAGCCTCGATTTGGATTAGGCCTAATCAAGTTTATTTGAAGGAATAAAAGATTATGCATATTTTTATTTTTTTTAATGAGGGTGGGTCTCTCTTGTCCTTTGAGTCACATGGATGTGGGCTCAAGGGAAGAGAATTATTGAGGATGAAAGGAGAGAGGGATTGAGTAAATAATTTGGGAGGGCCTACTCTAGTAGAGGGTGCATTTTACAATAAGGTTAGTGGTTAGTAGTTATTAATTATCACTAAAAAATATTTACAAAATCATTCACCAAATGGTGAGATATATGATGAGAAAAGTTAGAGAAGGGATAAGCTTGTAAAGCAAGGTTGAAGCTTGGAGAAGTTGACATTCACCTCTTTACAGCACCGGTAGAAGAAGCGGTCAGCATGGCGAAGTAGCACGTGTCGATGAAGCTATGTTATCTTCAAACCTTGGAAAATTCATGATAAAATCCTTCATTTGCAGAGGTTATCCTTGGATTTTTTCTGATTTTTTGAAGTTCTTTACAAAGCTGAAGAGAGTATGGTAATATGGACATATATGTAGAGAGAAAGGGGGACACATAGGGTGTAGAAATGGAGGATGAAGGCTATGGAGGTGTGAGAGATGTGGAAATGGTGAAGAGGGTGAATAAGAACATGGGAGTTGCAGGTTTGGGAGTGGGAAGGAGAGGGAGGAGTGTGTGTGAAAGAGGAAAATGATAAAGTGGAAGAGGGAGTGTGACTGCATAGCATGGGCAAACTGGGGTCTACCAATAAAATCATATCTCACAGCTCGTAGCTCAAAAAAATATGAAAAACTTTGAGGTGAAAGTTCAGCTCACGAGCTACAACTTTTGTGTGTATCACCTTTTCAAATTCGGGGAGCATGTGATCTTTAAAAATTCAGCAAAACCGACTGTTTTTTCCACTGCACAAAGTCCTTGTGAGGTCTTTCTTTGGATGATTCTTTTGAATACCTCCAAGAGTGAGCCCCCCATGGTGCATGAATGCATTCCACATACCCTTGAACCTATTTGGGTAGGTCTATAATTGAAGATATTGTTGAGATCATGATTAAGTGAATAGTACAATTAAGAAAATCAAATATTGAGGGGTTTAAAAAAATATGTACATGTCAAATATAAATAATATAGGTGGAAAAAATATAAAGGGGTCAAAATAAATCTCTCTCATTATAAGTCTACCATAAAAAGATGAATATTTTTGGTGGTCTAATTTATGAGAGTAATAGAGAATAGATGTAGGAAGGAAAAAATCACAATAGTGAAAAAATATACACATAAATAGAACTAGTTTTTTTGGATTTTTATTGGGATGGAGTTACACCAAAAATAAGAGAAGCTTGCATGAAATTATTTTTATATGGAATAAAGAGTATGCAAAATGGTAAGAAAAATATGGTAATGGTGAGTCAATGTACATAGCATAAATAGCACACCATAGGTAGAAATATTTAAATAAATACCAAAATAATTATGAAAAATCCTTTTATTTAGGCCCTATATACAATGAAATTTTTACACACAAATGGGCCATAATATACTTATATTTTTTATATTTTTTATTTTTTTGGCTCAACTAGCCCAGTGACTAGCTAGCTGAGGGTTTTTAAGAAGATATGGGAAAAGTCCCCTAACTCACACACCTATATACAGTGAAATGGTAGGGATAGTCACAGTGTTTGGATGATTTTGGTAGGATGGGTTAACTCACTATGGCAATTACGGAGAGCCGAAAAACAGCTATCACTACCTTCCTTTTGGGTTAACAAATGGGCCGGGAGCTTTTGAAAGGAAAGTAGACTAGGTCCTTGCCCCATTTCTTGGGAAGTTTGTCAAAGGTTCATAGATGATTTTTGTGTATACAATTCAAGGAAAGAGCATGTTCAGAAGCTTGAAATGACGTTTTCAAGGTATGATGAATGTGGGGGTCAGTTAAACCCCAAAAAAATGTCATTTGGCGCAGCCAAGGGTGAAGGTTCTTGGACATGTGATTTCAGAAGATGGGATTGAGGCAGATCCAGAGAAAGTGGAAACCTTATGATTGCTGTCATCCCCAAAGGATACAAGATAAGTGGATACTTTCATTCAAAAGGTTAAATATATATCTTGATTCATACCTTTGGCATCATAGTTGCTGTACCCACTGTAGTAAGTGGTTAAAAATGATCCATTGGAGTGGACACAAGACTGTGAAGAAGTTTTCGATAAGGTCAAAGAAGTTTTGAGCACACTGCCTATTATGCAAGCTCTTGACTGGGAGAAAGAATTTTATGTTAACCTGTCAGTTGGAGATGATTCCATCGGGGCTATGCTATTGCAAAGAGGGAAGGAGTCCAAGTTTATGAAGCCTGTTTATTATGCTAGCTGGGTTAAAACCCCTCATGAAAGAGAGTACTCAAAGATGGAGTTGGTGATGATCAATATGGTCTATGCTTGCAGACGATTCATGCATTACCTATTTCAAAAGTCATTCACTTTTCTCACCAGCCATTCATTGCTGCCTTGGTTGTTTAATAACTCAAATATATCAAAGACAATGATGAAATGGGTTATAGAACTGCACGAATTTCAATTCACTTTTTTGGTGGAAGAGAGTACTCGGGCTACCCTGGTAGATTTACTCACTTACAAAGATACTCCTATTTTGGTTAAGGAAGAGATGGTGCAAAGGAAGAAGTTAAAAACTGTTGCTATATCCAATTCTTCAGTGTTATATTTTGATGGCTCTTATCGAAGAAGTCATGAAGCTGCTTCTGGAGGGATTGTTGTCTATGATGCGCAAGGAAATCTTGTGAGGAAACAAGGGTCAAAGCTTGATGCGAAAAGTAATAATGAAGCTGAGTACATGGACCTTGAGGGTGGTCTGTACATTTGCTTACAGTTGGGAAGTAAACGCCTGCAAGTCAAAGGAGATGCCTTGTTGGTGGTGAAGCAGGTATTGGGGGTGTGGAAGAATAAGAACCATAAGTTGAAAAATTTGTGTTTCAAAGTGAAATCTTTGCTTAGGGAGGTGGGAGGATGGTGCCAAGTGGCAATGGAATAACCCCACATGGGGGGGAGCAATTGAAAATTGGAGGGTATAAGGGGGGGAGTGGGTACCCCCTAAGAGTGTATCAAAGGAGTTAATGGAGCTTGTGAGGGCTCGTGGACTTTGGAGAGAGGAGAGGGTGCCCAATTTGTGTTCCCACTGCCTCGACAAGCGTGTGCCCATTTATTGGTCCCCAGACACTGTCCCCCCCCCCCCCCCACTTGCCTTGGTCAAAAAGTGGCCGCCGACAGCCCATTTTGAACCCAAAAAAGGCTCAAAATGGACCAATAAAATGTGCCCAAAGGGGGAAATGAAGTCATCTAAGAGGGGAGAGAAAATCCCTTGGGATAAGAGCTAAAAAAATACCCCTATAATAGCTGCATTTTCTTTGCATACCTGTAGACACTTTCCAGAGACCTCCTGTTTGGAGTTTTTTCAAAAACCCCGAACTTGAAATGCTTGTAATTTGCTCATTCCTTATTGGAATCAAGCATATGGATGCTCCACGGACATCTAAGTGATCCAATCTACATAGTTATGTTATATAATTCTCCTAATTCCAAGTGTGGGTTTTTCTAGAGCTGTTCTTCTCCAAGATTTACAAGTGTTTAACATAGGTGAATTTGACGGTGCAAGTGTTGTTCTTTCCGACGGTGTGATCGGTGCAAGGATATAGGGGCATTCATTTTCACTCCACAACGTCAAGTTAGGAGAGCTAGTGAAAATTTTAATGGTGCCATTTCGGGTTTTCACCATGTAAGATACACTTATTGTCTCTCCTTCCTTGGGTGGTAGCATTGGCAGGTAGTTGAGCCAGGTGGGATGCTTCTTCAAGAGTCTAGAGTGGTTTTCCCGTGTGTGTATGGGAGGTACTTGAAAATACAAAATGTTATCCCTTGTGATTTTTGGGGCTTCTACCAAGTACTTCAGAAATTTGGGGTACTTGCGGAGCCACCCTTTTCTCCACTTTGGCTAGGAGTCCACAATCCTCTTTGTAGATTCTAGGTCCTTGACATCCCCTTCATATAAAGGCTAGGCGCCTTCTACTTCAACTCTCTTTTTTATGGTAAGAACTTCATACTTCAAGAGAGGGTAGGGGCGTCATGGTTGCATCCACTCTTTCCTAAGCACATTTGTGGCCAGCCCTTGGACTCCAACTAAGTGGATCATATGCTTTTCCAATTCCAAGGCCATCTTATGGTCTTCTATTGTGGCTTGTTCAACTAGACCTTGGAGGTCTGTCTCCTCCTCTACCATCAATTGTTGTTCTTCCTCTCCTTGCACATGTAAGTGCTGCTCTAGGTCTGTAGATCTTTGCACCTTCAAGGACCTCAATGGGCTCATGTTTGTAAAGTGTGAGCTTTGTCCTAAGGTGTGAGTCAAGGAGAGGAGAGTGGATTTATCCCACATACTGTGGAGCAAGGATGTAGAGCTACTTAAAGCTCAAATCTTTAATCAATAAACAACAACTTCATTTTGCATTACATGCTTGTCTATGGTGAGCTTGTGCTAAGTTAAGTCAATACTCAAGATTGTGTTTATGAGTCCAAGCTAATTCTATCTTGGAACCTAATTCACTTGAGTGATAACCTTCCTTACACACACTCACACACTTGCACCATGTTTCTCTTTCATCCACCATAGCTAGCACAATCCAAATCCTAACATTTGGTAACAGAGCTTGGATATGCTAGCTAGCATTATTGCTATTCACTTGCGTGTTAATAGGATTAGTATTTCTTTGCATTGCATAATTATTATTTAATCCAATTCCTAATCACCCTGTTAATGCTAATAAACGATGGGATATGCACCCTTGAAGGTATGTGCCACTACCCACGTTCATTAATCTAACAAAGGAGGATTATCTGTCATTAGAAGTCACTAATAGACAACTTCGCATTGGTAGTTTCATTGATTGGCATTTTAGACCACGTTCGTGCTGATTTTTTGTTTCAATTTTTTACAATTGTTAATCCTCAATTAATCTCCTTGACCTCATGCTCGCCAAGCATCACTCACATCCTATCAAAGTGCTTCTCATTATCTTTCCATAGAACCTTTAAACTCTGCAATCTGAGCTCGGAAACGCCTTAAACTCCATCCCCAATGTTTTACTAAAAAAGGGTGTGTGTGTGTTGAGTTTTGTGGGTGCACCTCTCTGCAACGCCGAGAATAAGTTTGATTTTTGTGAGGCCCTACCACAAGCAAAGTGGTAAGGCCACTTGGCTAGAGGAGTTTGACCCTTGGAACAAGGGCGCTAGTCGTGTGTTCAATGTGACCTATTTTAAGCAAAGGCGCCCACTAGGCGGATTTAAAACCAGTCAATTGCGCCTTTTTAAAGGCTAGAGGGTCCGCTGGAGAACATTCACGTGCAAAGTTCCTTTTTTCTCGATGCTACTCACTGCCCGGCGTGCTGCCCGTCTGCTCGCGCTTCTGCCCGCTGCCCGGCGCCCTTGCCCGGTTGCCCGCGCCTGCCTGATTGACTAACTGCCCAAAAGCAACGCGCCCTAGCTGCCAGTTGTCCGCGCTCTAAACCCCTTTCTCGCGCTGCTCTCGACTTCAAGGCAAGTGCCTTCAAAGCCTCCAAGAGTTTTTTTTAGGGCTTATTCCTGCGAGCAGACTATTCAAAACTCCAAGGAAAACCTCCGAGCCCCTCA
Source organism: Adiantum capillus-veneris (assembly GCF_014529385.1). Classification (NCBI taxonomy): domain Eukaryota; kingdom Viridiplantae; phylum Streptophyta; class Polypodiopsida; order Polypodiales; family Pteridaceae; genus Adiantum; species Adiantum capillus-veneris. Next base: position 115,944,292 of record NC_140932.1, on the reverse strand, counting down.
AAAGGGTATTCACAACCATTCTCACGGCCTCAAAAGCTCCAATTACTCCCGGGTCTCGAGCACTCAAATTTTTGCAAAGCTTCTACACCGGCATTCAAAGGCGGCTTCGAGCATACAAAGCTTTTAAAAATGAAGCTTCAAAGACATCCAAAGCCAACTTTGAAGGTTCATTTGAGCCATCAAAGAAGAACTCAAAGGTGTATGTGAAGGGTGACTTCACCTCGACTGAAGAGGTACTTCACATTGAGAGAATTTTTTATTAGAGTGACATTAAAATTAAAATCTTGCAGCCAAGCACAATTTTAAAAATTAAAAATTTCTATCATCAATTGTGCACAGTGTAAAGAGGCAGAAACTGGCTAGGACAGTCTCCTAAGCTAAGACCCCTCTATTGACACAAATGGGGGACAAGGGAATAGAGAAATTCAATGGGGAGGGATTTCACACTTGGCAAACGAAGTTAAGAGGTTATCTTATGAAAAAATGTTTGTGGTCTATCATCATTAGCACTGCATTAGAGCAACAAGCTGAACCCGATGGAGTGCACACTAGGGCATCTACACTCATAGCAAGTGCACAAAATTTGGCCAAAGACAAACAAGCATTGGGAATCATCATCACTTCCTTGCATGACAACTACGTGCATTTCAAAGATGAATGTAAACATGCACATGAAGCTTGGCATGTCCTAGAAAGTAACTTTGGAGCTAGGGCCAAAAGAAGCCAAGTTAGTCTTAAAAGATAGCTTTACAAAGTTACTATGCTTCAAGGGGAGGACATTGCTAGCCTAGTGAACACGCTTAACACTAGGTTGGTAACCTAACAGGACATAAAAGTGTCCTTTCAGGGTTTTGAAAAAAACCTCCAAAACCATAGTAGATCCACTCATTTTGTAAAATCCTTTCATGAGGTTATAGTTCAAGGCCTACTACACATGGAAAAAATAAGAAACTTGTAAAATTTCTCATCGTTTGGTCACACCAAGCCTCCAAAGTTGATGGACCAGTACATTTTCATCAAAACAGTCATTTCTTACGTTTTGTTGCATAAAAATAAGATTAGGGATTTTTGTAGGACTTGAGATAAATTCCCTAGATAACTTCAATGGGCTGGTGATCAGAACATATGATTGCTTCTCACTCACTATTTTTTGTTTTGCCAAAAGAAATAGGTACAAAAAAGGTTGATTTTTTACCATTCTGCAAGCCTATCATCAAAGTTTCTATAGCCACGCTCAATACAAATAATATATGCATGTTTTCTTAGTTCCGTATTGTCCTTTAGGTTCATAAGGAGCCATGGAGCATGTCAAAATAATAATACATCTCTTACCAAGGGGAATCTTGGGGACAAAGATGAAGTGCTAAATACAGCAAACATGAAAAAACTGGGCTCAACATTATGAGTTGTAGAATCCCATAGAAACTATTCAATATCTAGCCAAATTTGATCCTTATGACTAGATATGGTTACTACCTACAAAATTCATGTAGTTGTCACAAGAAACTAATAAAATTGAAAAAGCTATACTTGATATACTAGAATGTTTCGTTTTCTTCTGTAATTGAAAAAATCAACCATCTTTGTCTACTATGAAAAATAGGATGTTAGGTGCCCCAAAACTCAAGGAATATTGGCTTTATGTTACAATATTCGACATAGAAAATCAAAAATGCATTTGGATATCATGAAAGCCACCAAAAAAATCATAGAAGAGCTAAAATTGGCTAAAAAACAGGATTTGACAATTTTTGTAATTTGGTCATAACTTACAACTTTAATATTTATTTCCCCCTAGAAGCATCAGGACATGTTGAGGACTACTAAAGATAGTTTTCTAGCATTATAGACCTCACAAACATGAATTCTAGAGTGGTATAGTTGCAAAAAGCTGAAAAAAGACAAAAATAGGACCTGTTTTTTCACACAGTTTAGGTTGTGAAATGATGTGCAAGGACAAGGTTAAAGATGAAATTGATGTTCCCAAAAAATGTCGACTTTTTTTCAGCTCATGAGACAACTTTCTAGATCGATAGCACCTCAAAATCCATTTTGAAACTCTTGATATAATTCAAGGAAAATGGTTACTTAAAAGGACATAAAAGTGTCCCATTACCAACCTAGTGTTAAAAGCATTGTCACGTAGCTCACTTACATCCAAGTTAAAGTACCAGAAGATGACAATGTGGCTATACTTTTAAGTGCACTTCCATCTTCTTATGACCACTTAGTCACAATTCTTGAAGAGAAAGAACCAACACCACCATTTCAAGATGTAATCAACTTAGTCCAAGCAGAAGAGAAAGCAAAGAGGTTCACTCACCCCATTAGGAGAAGTTTTCATCGCAACATCCTCAAGGGGAAGATATTCACCACCATCAACATCAACAAACGGAAGAAAGTGTTATGAATGTGTAAGAATGGGACACGTTGTCGAGAAATTTGCGGTCTTGCCAGGAAAGCACTGGGCTTATGGCCGTGAGAGTTTGTGAGAGAACTCAACAAAAACTATATGAAGGAGTTAAGCCATAGATGCCATGAAAAATAGGGTTTGGAAAGAAGTGCAATCAAAGAAGACACACTCTTTCTCTCTTGCACTCACACACACAAAGAAAGAACACAAAAGAGAGTGTCAAAACAACACAAAGATGAAAACATCAAGGCTATGGTCATATCGTATCATGGGGAGTATGAAAGGGTTAATAGATGAGTTAATGGCATTCAATCTTGTCTGACCAAATAGGCTACGAATTGTTCTTTGGAATTGTAGTTTTGTGCTTACCATAATATATATATTTTGTCTAGTGATTGGGATTAATTGTGTGTACAAATTTTCTTGGTTCATAGCAAGATAACTACGCTTTCATCAAAAGAAAATTTGTAGTCTATGAGAGGTAGTATGATGGGATCTGGTGATAGAAGGATTTTGATTGAGCCTTTCAGGGCCGAAAAGAAACACTATACGTTGTTGAAAGTGTATATTACGGCTAATCCATACGTTAGTTCTAATAGATCGTACAAAGTGAAAGCGATAGAAATGATCATCATGTGGGTTATTCATCTAGGATAGTATGTGACAAATGTAGATATGAGAGAAGTGAAGAGATGAGAACTTTCCCTCCCAAGCGCTATTCTTGCCCGTAGGCAATAAGGATACTGCGGGGAGAGATGTACCTGTAGTAGCAAGGAGAACCTAAAATTTGTAGAGAGGATGAATTACTAAGAGTGAGAGGGATAGGTTTGGTTAAGGAAATGAGATTATATATATATATATATATATATATATATATATATATATATATATATATATATATATATATATATATATGTTGGATTAGAGATGAAAAAGAAAACAACAAGAAATCATGAAAACATAAATGTAGAACACATCTTACTTGACAAACCCTTCGGCACCATTATTGATGGAGAGAGAAGAAGAGTGGATAATTTCACTTTGATTGATACATCAAGTGCAAAACCTTCTTTTATTAGAGTTGATCTTCAAAGGTTAGCTTGTTGCAAGAATGGCTAGTCTTCTTCTAGGAGAAAGTGTAGGCTTAGGCTTATGTTAATGGCTAAGTACAATTAGGCATTACTACTCACTCCCTCAAGAATTCCTCTCATCAATGGCTTGAATGCTTGAGTTATTTTCAAGGAAGAAAAGGGCCCCTTTTATAGGTGAAGGGAACCCCCAAGGGTTTACACAAGAAGAGAGGAGCCAGTGTGAATAGGAATTGGAAAAGTTGGAAATGAGCTGTCCGTGCATGATGTGGGCAGACTGGGGTCCAGTTTATTGATCATATCTCCTCAACCATGGCTCCAAATAAAAAAGTAAAAATATGGGCAGAAAATTCAGCTCATTAGCTACGATTTTCATTTTAAAATAGTTTTCCAATTCGGATTGGAACCTTGTGTAAAAAATTCATCAAAATAGGGTCCATTTCTGGCAGCAAAAGTCTTCCTGTGGTCCCCTTAGCCTAGAGTTTCATTGATTCCAAAGGACACCTCATGCCATATGAAAGCATGACATTTCTCCTTGACAAAGTTTTATAATCATGCTTGCAATAATGCATTAAAATAAGTGTATCTTTGAAATCATGCCACCTAGTGTCCCACTAGGATTTGATTCCCCCCTAGTAGCTATTTAAAAAGAAAAATATGAAAAATATATAGAATATATATATATATTGGAGTTTACCCTAGATATAGGATCTAGCTAGGGTGTGAGATGATAATGAGATAGTAAAAATAAAGAATCAATGCTTTTTGCCCCAAGTTAAAGAGGCGGAGCTATTGATGCTTTTCCCATAGTATTTTCTAATGGTAAATTAAGAATAGGTTACCCTTGAAAAAAATAATAGGATGAGATAGAAGGATTATTATTATACTTAAATATGCATATGTACATTATAGGAAAGATAATTATGTATCTACAAAATTACAAGATAGATCTTGTAGCATGCATTCCCACTATGTACGTGTCACAGCACGACATCCACCCCCTCTAAACCTGCACATCCTTCGGTATGTGCCAAAATATTTATTTGTAACATCAGCCCTCTTGTACATCTTCCTTGCTTTCTTCTTCACTGGATGATTCTAAAGCTTCATCTTCACTTTGATCTTTACCTATGGTTTTCTCTTCTTCCTCATCAACATCTTCTGGATCATTGTCTCCTCTTCTCTTAAACATTTCGATCCTTTTTCCTGCAATGGGAATATTTACTTATGTACCATCTAGTTCAGACAAGCTGTAAGTAGCATTTTCATACACATGCATTACAACATACACCATCTTTTTGAAAACTTACGCATGACTGTGTGCTGGTTATCAAGGCTACTATCATACACCAAAACCCAGTCACCTTTGTCAATTAATTTTCTCCTGAGTCGATGTCGCTTATCAAAGTAGTCCTTGTTTTTCAACCTTGCATTTTTGAGTCGTTCTTTTGCAGCTTCAATGTCTCCAGGTCTTCTCTGTAGCTTCCTTATATGGAGTGCAAGGATATCTTCCCTGCTAAGCCCCTCTTGCCAAGGTAGTACATTCCATGTGGGAATTGTATCTTCAATCGGTATCACTGGCTTTTGACCATACAATAGCTCCGTAGGCATGTAGCCAGTTACTGAGCTATGTGTTGTACGATCAGCCCATAAAGCATATGGTAACAGTTTTGGCCACTCACCAACTCTTCCTTAACAAGCCTTGGACAAAGCTTTGATGATAGGAGGATGCCCTCTTTCACTCTTTCCATTGCCTTCAGGGTTGTAAGCTTTAGTAAGAAAAAGCTTGATTCCTAATCTAGAAAAGAACTCCCTTGCTTCTTCGGCATCCAGTTCACCTCTATCTGCAGTGATCTTTCCCACACAACCATAACGGCAAATCACCTCATCAAGAAGGAATTTGCACACAGCTTTTGTGGTTTTAGCTCTTAATGGTCTTCCTTCAACTTGACTAGTTAGGTCTTCTCGTGCAAGAACCAAGTATCTCATCTGCCAGAGTCCTAAAGGCATTGTGACTAGATCCACAACCCATTTATAGTGCATGGCTAGTGGATATGTAGGGTGCAATCCATCACGATGTCGGACATTTGAATACATTTGACAAGTTACACATGACTCTACAAATTGAGATACATCTTTATACATACCCTTCCACCAATATTTTTCTTTCAACTTGGAGAAGGTTGCCCACACACCCCTGTGTCCAGCCCATAGACTCTCATGAAACTCTTGCATGAGCTTTACTTGAGTCTCTTTTTTACATATAACCCGTTGTGGTGTAGCACTCTTTTGTTTAGGATGCTTCCACAAGTAACCATCCCTCAAAAAGTACCCATATGCTTTCCTGCGTATCCTCTTGAATTCTTGTTCAGACCAATCATCCTGTTTTGTTAGAGTACTCAAGTAGCTTCCAATAAGAAGCCAATCACCTTCATAAAGCTCTTTCAAGAATGATTCAAATAGATTAGTCATGCAGACATTGTTACCTTTGACATGAGAGATAGAATAGAACTTTGTGCCTACATCATCTCCCTCGTCAATCATTTGTGACTCATCTTCATACCTTGCCCTTGATAGCATATCTGCCACTATATTGTCTTTACCTGCAATGTGCTTAAACTCAAGATTTAAGGACTTAATGTAGGCAATCCACCACAACATAGCAATGTCTGGTGTTGAGCAGCTTGTAATCATCCCAAGAAGTGGTAGAAAATCTGTTTCTACAACCACACATGCACCAATTAGGTACTCTTTCCCACTTTTCAAGGCTGTAACCATACCCCATAACTCTCTCTTTATCTGTGGATAGTTTCTTTGGCAAGCACTTAGTACCTTTGCTCCAAATCTTACCACATACCTGTGTCCTTCTTTGTCATCTTGCCCTATTGCCCATCCAATCCCTGTAGGACTGGTGTCTACTGTCACAATTACTGGCCTTTGACACTCATAGTCTACCTTTCTCAAAGTTGTTCCTGACTGGAGCAACTCCTTTAGCTTTTTCATGGATTCTACATGTGCTTCTGTCCATTTAAACTTCTGATTCTTTCTAAGCAGTTGATAAAGAGGATCAGCTACATGTGCATAATGTGGAATCCAAATAACATAGAAGACACATGCTCCCAGAAACCTTTTCACCTCAGTGATGCTAGTGCATGTTTCTTTCATTCTTTGGATGGCATCTACCTTTGATGGACAAGGTTTCCTACCATATGGCCCGCACATGTGCCCCACAATAAGCACTTCAGTGACACCAAACATAGACTTTTTCCCTGACAATGTAAGATTCACTTCTTCCAACCTAGAAAAAATTTTATCACAATCATTTATGTGATTTATCACAAACCTGCGACATCCCTTGAGATCCAAAGCTTCATCTTTGTCACTTTCTTCACATCCTTTGATAGGAAAATCATCAATGAAAGGCATTGTGATTTGAGGAATAAAGTCACGTAAGACCTTATTCATCCCATTCATCATATGTGCAACCGAGTTGGTTGCTCCCTGTGGCAAGATACACATCCTTACCAAACCCAAAGGTGTCCTCATGGTTGTCAAGTCTCTGCTTTCGATTGCAAGCTGAAATTGATCATACCCTGAGTAGAGATCCCCCATTGAGTAGATTTCCCTCCCTGCAAACGCCTCTGCAAACTCATCCACAATTGGACCTGTACCTACATTTCTAATTGTCACCTTATTCACTGGTTGCATATCTTGGATGAAGCATAGAGAACCATTCTTCTTTGGAAGTGTGAACCACCTATATTGAGTATGGAGCACAAGAAGGCTCCAAGATTCCCATTTTGATTTTCTCATTCAGTAGCTCTACTAACTTTGGCAAATGAGCCTTTGGAACTAGAATAGGCTCATGAGGTATTGTGAAAATTACCATAGGAGCTACAATAGAAGGATCAACACATCCTATCTCATGTGGATCAAATGCAAAATCCTTACCATGCTTTGAAAGCATTTCTTTGAAGCACTTTGTCTCCTCCTGTGTTAGAAACTCCTCGCGACCAATCTGCAACTCTTGGAAAGACTCCTTTATGAAGGTATGTCCAATATTTTTAGGATCCCTCAAACTTGGTTGTAAAGAAGCCTGGTCGATCTTTTGTGTTAGGTGGTAAGGGTGAAGCTACTGGTTTCACCTTCTTTGCTACACTCTTGTACTTAGTTTCAACATGGACTTCTAGGCCAATTGTTTGGATTTCTTTAAAGGCTTCTATTACTGCATACATTTCCACAAAGCATAATTCCACAACTTCATTTTCAAGATGCAAACTAGACTCCATTATAGCATCAAGCTCACCCATAGTATCTACAAAAGAAACTTGCTCACACAAACCCAAAACATTTTCAGTAGGCTCTAGCAACCCACTCCTTTTCATGCCTATTTGTACATTATGCACATATTGCCTCTCACATTTCTTCAAATCTTCAAGTTTTGTAAAACATACTGATCCATTCTTTGTTACCGAGGAGCTCGTTGAAAAAGCTTCACCTATTTTTGGATCAGGCGAGACTCTTTTTCTTTCTGTACCACTGCAATCCCGCTTTACAATGGTACTTGGCCAAAACCCATCATTTCCCTATGGTCATGAAACTCTTTGCTCACCTTTGGTAGAGGATGTTCTCTGAGGTTGTCAAGATTTCTTTCATGGTTCACACAAACTGTGAGAAATTGGACCGCTCGTTTACCATCTTTGCTACGTATCCTAGCATATGCTGAACCATCATCCATTACCTTTGTTTCCATTCGAACTCCCACAATGTAGGGTTGTCCAAGGATGAGATGATATGAAGATGTATCCTGGACAAAGCAGTTTTGGTCAATCTTTACATCACCTATTGTTACCTTCACACCTGGACATGCTGCATACAATTCACCGGATGAATTGTTTTCCACTTTTACCATCCAGCCATGATCTATGTCCATCAGCCATTTGCACTTGTTGTAGAGACTCTTTGACATGGTCAATCAAGGAAACAAATGGCTCTTCAAGATCACCTACCTTGACCAAAGTTTCTGTAGTAGCCCTTGCCCAATGACTTCGTGAATAGTAACTCCTAGGAATATCTTCAACTTCTTCATCATCATTTGAGAAATGCACTTGCTTCACTCTCCCACTAGATTGGTAGCATCCTACCACATCTCCATTATTCTCCTTATTTTGCAGTTGCATCCCTTGTGTCTTTGAGGTTTCCCCTTCAACCTGTGGATGAGAAACTTCAGCAAGGGTTTGCCTCTTCCTCTTGATGATGTCAATAATCTCCTCATGGAATTCACTCTTTGCAATGCCAAGAACTTCTCCCAGAGTAAACTCAATCTTGATATTCAAGATCCTTTCCTCCAAGACTTTCTTTAAATTTGTAGCAACCTCAATATCAGATTGTAGTTTTTAAGTTGGGCCTTTTGTCTTACCTTTTGTTGGCTCTTTCTTCTTTCCTGTTGTAGACTCCTCCATGAGTACTTCATGTGGAGATACTCCTTGTGTTGAGGGTGCTTGAGAAGGCATTGAGTCGCTTCTTCCCACACCTCTAGAAGCTCTTTTTGATGGTCCTTCATTAGCATTCTCACGTCTGCGCTTCTCTTCTACAATCGCCTCATTTTGTTGGCATTTTGTAATGTAGGCATGCACTGATAATGAGTCCACTGGATCATTCCATCCTGTTTCTAGACGTATGCAATCACCTGCTTCATGTAGAATCTCGGTTGTAAGCTTTCCTTTTTTAGCTAATTGCATGACATTTGGCCAAATTTGACCATGATGGTCACTCACCTCTTCATCACAAAAATGTTCAATTTTTACTCCATAAGTAGCTGCCTCAACTGAAGAGGTGGCATGCTTGGTTGCCATATCTTCAACTAAGGTTTGCATTCCCCCCTTCCCAAAGTTAGTTCTCAAGGGTAGACCTGTCTCTCTTAAGTGGATTTTACCATCCTTAAAAAAGACAACATCTTTTGACAAAGCATCACTAAAATCATCACAATCCCTTCTTTGGGCTGTTGTCTTTCCCTAGTAAGTGGCCCTCATGGTTGGCCTTTTTCTTCAAGCTTTGCAAACTTCACCTTCAAGTCACGCATTCCCTTCACAAGCTCATCTAGCATGGACTCATAAAACTTAGGAGCGATAAAATAGGCTTTACCATTTTGTCAAAAGTTGAGGTGGAAGGACTTGTAATGTTTACTACCATCTTGTCCCTTCTTCTTTGTCGTTTGGCAAGCAGTGAGACAACACCTTCAACCTCATTCCAGTCGGTCTTTAGTCCTTGCTCAGCATCTTTATCTTCAAGAAGAAGCTTTAAATTTTCTTGAAACTCTTTACCTGCAGCTTGTAAGAAAAGATATGTCTTCTCTGCATCTATTGTGGCCCTTTCTGTCCTTGTGAGTTGTGCATAGCGCCGCTCAAATTCCCTAAGTAGCTTTGTTATTGATAGTCCTTGCTTTGGCTTGACTACCCATTCTAAGAATGTCCTTTTGGTCACTCTCTCCGAGTCCTTCATGAAATATTCCTCCTTTAAAGCTACTTTGAGTTCTTCCTAATTTATTCCATGCTCATCTTTAATTTCCCTAATATGCTCCCTAATTTCTGGAGCAACAACTAGCTCAAAGCTTTGAATCATCTCACCTTGTGACACGCGATGCAGCTCCATCTCCTTCACATACTCACGTAAGTACTTGGTTACATATTTTCCATTGAATTGATCCATTCTGTTGACGAACGCTTGTATGACCTTTGTTGCTGAAATCTCCCTTTTTTCAGTGGCATGTTGTTGTTGCATGAACATTGCAAATGCTTGAAACATTTGCATTGTTGATGGGTCAAAATGCATACCCTGTTGCTCAACATGATCACCCATGGTTACCCACAAAATCTCACCCTGGCAGTTTCGCGTCGGGTTCACCAAAAATATGTCGAGAAATTTGCGGTCTTGTCAGGAAAGCACCGGGCTTATGGCTGTGACAGAACTCAACAAAAACTATATGAAGGAGTTAAACCATAGATTCCATGAAGAATAGGGTTGGGAAAGAAGTGCAATCAAAGAAGACACACTCTTTCTCTCGTGCACTCACACACACAAAGAAAGAACACAAAAGAGAGTGTCAAAACAACACAAAGATGAAAACATCAAGGCTATGGTCATATCGTATCATGGGGAGTATGAAAGGGTTAATAGATGAGTTAATGGCATTCAATCTTGGCTAACCAAATAGGCTACGAATTGTTCTTTGGAATTGTAGTTTTGTGCTTACCATAATATATATATTTTGTCTAGTGCTTGGGATTAATTGTGTGTACAAATTTTCTTGGTTCATAGCAAGATAACTACGCTTACATCAAAAGAAAATTTGTAGTCTATGAGAGGTAGTATGATGGGATCTGGTGATAGAAGTATTTCATTGAGCCTTTCAGGGCCGAAAAGAAACACTATACGTTGTTGAAAGTGTATTTTACGGCTAATCCATACGTTAATTCTAATAGATCGTACAGAGTGAAAGCGATAGAAATGATCATCAAGTGGGTTATTCATCTAGGGTATTATGTGACAAATGTAGATATGAGAGAAGTGAAGAGATGAGAACTTTCCCTCCCAAGCCCTATTCTTGCCCGTAGGCAATAAGGATATTGCGGGGAGAGATGTACCTGTAGTAGCAAGGAGAACCTAAAATTTGTAGAGAGGATGAATTACTAAGAGTGAGAGAGATAGGTTTGGTTAAGGAGATGAGATTAGATATATATATATATATATGTTGGATTAGAGATGAAAAAGAAAACAACAAGAAATCATGAAAACATAAATGTAGAACGCATCTTACTTGACAAACCCTTCGACACCATTATTGATGGAGAGAGAAGAAGAGTGGATAATTCCACTTTGATTGATACATCAACTGCAAGACCTTCTTTTCTTAGAGTTGATCTTCCAAGGTTAGCTTGTTGCAAGAATGGCTAGTCTTCTTCTAGGAGAAAGTGTAGGCTTAGGCTTATGTTAATGGCTAAGTACAATTAGGCATTACTACTCACTCCCTCAAGAATTCCTCTCATCAATGGCTTGAATGCTTGAGTTATTTTCAAGAAAGAAAAGGGCCCCTTTTATAGGTGAAGGGAACCCCCAAGGGTTTACACAAGAAGAGAGAAGCCAGTGTGAATAGGAATTGGAAAAGTTGGAAATGATCTATCCCTGCATGATGTGGGCTGATTGGGGTCTAGTATTTTGATCATATCTCCTCAACCATGACTCCAAATAAAAAAGTAAAAATATGGGCAGAAAATTCAGCTCATTAGCTATGGTTTTCATTTTAAAATATTTTTCCAATTCGGATTGGAACCTTGTGTAAAAAATTCATCAAAATAGGGTCCATTTCTGGCAGCAAAAGTCTTCCTGTGGTCCCCTTAGCCTAGAGTTTCATTGATTCCAAAGGACACCTCATGCCATATGAAAGCATGACATTTCTCCTTGACAAAGTTTTGTAATCATGCTTGCAATAATGCATTAAAATAAGTGTATCTTTGAAATCATGCCACCTAGTGTCCCACTAGGATTTGATTCCCCCCTAGTAGCTATTTAAAAAGAAAAATATGAAAAATATATAGAATATATATATATATTGGAGTTTACCCTAGATATAGGATCTAGCTAGGGTGTGAGATGATAATGAGATAGTAAAAATAAAGAATCAATGCTTTTTGCCCCAAGTTAAAGAGGCGGAGCTATTGATGCTTTTCCCATAGTATTTTCTGATGGTAAATTAAGAATAGGTTACCCTTGAAAAAAATAATAGGATGAGATAGAAGGATTATTATTATACTTAAATATGCATATGTACATTATAGGAAAGATAATTATGTATCTACAAAATTACAAGATAGATCTTGTAGCATGTGTTCCCACTAATGTACGTGTCACAGCATGACAACGTAGCGAAAGATTTCTACACAAACAAACCTTGCAATAAATGTGGTAGGAAGGCAGACCCTCCTTCTCGGTGCTACTCAAGTGGAGGCAGTAGCAGTGGAGAAAGCAGCAGTAGAAGCAACAACAGAAGCAATGAAGGCAAGAGACCTGATAGAGGATCAGCTCACATAGTAGAAGACAAAAAGGACGAAGACGAAGGTAGCGTTTGGGAAGAACCATTTTGAAGATGCAGACTCTCTACTTGTAGGGGAGGACTGTTTCCTGTGTGGATACCAACTTACCATCGTGTGTGGACATCACCATCCTTTGTGGATCTTTCTTGTGTGGATTTTTTGGATATCACCATCTTTTGTGGACTTTATTTTCCTGTGTGGATATCACCATCCTATGTGGATTTTGTTAGCCTGTGTGGATCATGAATCTTCAGTATCTTGTCTTAGTCCAAACCTCAAGGGGAGGATTGTAAAGTGTGAGCCTTGTCCTAAGGTGTGAGTCAAGGAGAGGAGAGTGGATTTATCCCACATACTGTGGAGCAAAGCTGTAGAGCTACTTAAAGCTCATTTCTTGAATCAATAAACAACAACTTCATTTTGCACTACATGCTTGTCTATGGTGAGCTTGTGCTAAGCTAAGTCAATACTCAAGATTGTGTTTATGAGTCCAAGCTAATTCTATCTTGGAACCTAATTCACTTGAGTGATAACCTTGCTTACACACACTCACACACTTGCACCATGTTTCTCTTTCATCCACCATAGCTAGCACGATCCAAATCCTAACAATGTTGTGCATTGATGCCCATGTCACAAGTCCCTGACTCCATCTCTTGTGATCTTGCTTCTTCTACTTCTTGTTGGAGCCTTAACAACTGTTGTTGGGCTAGGATGTCCTTCCTTGTGGCATCTTCAACTTGATCTACTAATAGCTCTTTTATATTTCCTAGCTGGAATTTGAGTTGTTCATTCTCTTTTTGTAGTTCTTCGCTGACTAGAAATCTCTCTTCCGCGACTTGGGCTAGGCTGTCCTTCCTTGTGGCATCTTCTACTTGATCTAATAATAGCTCTTTTATATTTCCTAGCTAGAATTTTAGCTGTTCATTATCTTTTTGTAGTTCTTCTTAGATGACTAGAAATCTCTCTTCCGTGACTAGGGAACCTTATGCCATATGCATTCTTTGTCTTTGTTCCAGTCGTAATTCCTTCTGTAGTGCAATGACTTGAGTCTCCAAGGCTTGTATAGCCTGGCTACCTACTCCAATACTTGCTCTTGCAGCCCTTGGGGTTGCTTTGAGCCTCTATATTGTCAAATCTTGGAGCTCTATCTTGGATTTTATCTCCATTACCTCGTCTTTAACTGCCTCTAGCTCATCCTCCATCTTTTTCTTCTCTTCATGCAAACTCTTGACTTCACTTGAGACCTCTGCCATTTGTAGTTTAAGTGTGTCTCATTCACTCTCAGCATCCCTTAGTGTTTTAATGAGATCCTGAAGCTCTTGTTCTGCCACTTCAACTCTTTAACTCGTCGTTTGGAGAGTTTTGGTGAGGCTTTCATACTCTTCTTGCATATTTTCCTCCCTGATGCATAGCATGATGTTCTCCTCTCGGAGTGTAATAGATCAATCGCATTCTAGTTCTTTCTATTATTTTTTGAGCATCTCTTGCATCTTGTTCATTAGTTGCTACCATGTTGCTTGGTGGTGGCCTAGGGAGTGGACCTGAAAATGGAACCTGGTGTCTCGTGCTTAGCATTAACCCCACTAGAGGAGGTCTCCAAGGGTTGGGCAAAGGTCTCCACTGTGAGACTGGTGGAACGTTTACCATCCCTGGTACTCCAGGTGGTGGTGATTGCACTTTTGGTGGTCTTCTCTGTGTATCTTGGTCCTTGAGTTTTTCTTCACCCCTCTCTTTGTCTTTTGCATTCCACGGTGGAATAGAGGTGCCATATACAGCCTTAGACGCATCCTTATGTGAATATCCAGCTTTGAGGATGTCTTCATAGGTGCATCTCTTTGCCTTTTCTTTTTCTTATGGCATCAATTTAGCCTCTGTTTTCTTCTTTGGTAAGTCTCTCTATTGAGATGCCGAGGGTTTAGGGCTTGGAGGTAGAGAGGTAGGTCTCGGGGAACGTTCAGGTGGTGGAGTATTCCCTCCTTGCTCACTTTCTTTGTCATCCTTCTCTTGTGTTTCTAGCATCTCTTTCAACTTCTTTTTTATATCTTGGACTTCTTTAACTGTGAAGGGCTCTAAATCCTGTTGTTCAATCACCCTTTCAGATTATTCATAGGCTCGAATGTAGTGATTGAACTGATCTTCTAGTGGTCTTAAGGAGCTTCCCCCAATCTTTGTAAGGTCTAGCACCCAGTACTCCTCAAAGTCCCCTTTTAGAAATTGCTCGGCCTTGAGTTGCTCAATCAACCTCTCGATGTAGATTCATCCATCCAAGCCTTGACTGGCTTCATGTAGCTGGTGAATCTGATTGAAGCTTGAATTGGTTGATATAATTTCCGACATCAATTTGATTCAGTTTTGTTTGTTTGGTAATTTGAAAAGCTCCTCGATGGTGAGGCCAAGGATTGAGTCACAAGCATTGTGTTTGGAATCCATAACTGAGCTGGTTTTGATGGCATGAGATATTTCCTAATCCAGATTTGGATAATTTTATTTTTTGGATATCTAGCGGGTAGTTTCAGTATAGAACCAAGCCCTTCTTTTTCTATTTCACCTTCACTTGTATTTGTTCTTTCATCCCATATGTGATCTGTCTACACGAATGACGTAACATAAGATTTATCTTTTAGACAATAATGCAACACGTCATCCTTCCAATCTAGAACAACTTTGTAAGTCTATGCATTCATGAAACTCCCAAAATGATGCACTTGTTGAGAACTTTGTCAGCCATAATATGAAACCAATGTGGGCATTGGTTTCCATTAGCGTTAATTGAGACATTGGCTTGTCCCAAACTAGCTGTGGTCTCCTTATTGACTACTTTGTGTTTAATCTTGGTCATTTCAATCATTAATTTTGATAGTTTCAGGTAGGTGGGATACTGCATATCAATGACACGTGATCCGATATCCACAAGTTCTCTTTCTGTGTTGCCATCAGCTAGCCAAACATTGATCCAGACATCCATTCCACCAAGCCAAGATTGTTCAACTTGACCCGCTGCGATAGGAGGCGATGGTTGCTATTTATTTTTTATCTTCCAACTCTATAATTTGGCTTTTGTATGTGCTTGATCTTTAACTGCTTGAACTTCTTATGTCGTTCCTCAGCTAAATGTATCTTTGCTAGCATGTGCATTGTGAGAGGTTCGTGATACTTTTTCAATCTGCAACCATTTATCCAATTGGACATCACCTCTCCCTCTAATTTTGCGAGTTGGATGGCTGCACTTGGAGATATGTTGTTGATCACAAAGGGATCAACAACTTCTTGGAATGTTGCTTAAGGGTATAGAATAACACGTAGTCATCCTTTTGAAATTTTACATGTTGTTCATGGAGCTGTTTCAATTGTCGTTTGTGCGCATACTTAGCTACAACGGATTGAAGTCTAGTCTCATATAATTGGATTAGTTGGCTCAATCTGTGAGACAGCTCATGTCCCTTTCACTCCAAGTTTTGAGCTACACATAGTGTTGGAATCAAGAACTTTACCAGCACTATAGAATTTATTCCAAACACTAAGTTGAAAGGAGTTTTATTTTGTGGTGTTTCATTAGGAAATTTCGGAGGTCATTTAGAGGGCCATATGAAGAGAGAGAAAAATAGAGCGCGTCCAATGAGCAGGAGGGCTACGTTACGTAGGAAAGTACATGGAAAGACTCAAAAAATACAAGAAAGAGGAATATAGACTTCTCAAATGATGCAGATGTCCCAGAAAGCAGTCCCTGTGCAAGTAAAGGTAAAGCCAAAGAGGATGTGTCTTCTCTGGAAGACCCAGATGCAACTGATGAGAGGCTGTTTGATTTTGCAGCATCTTCTGGTGCTGGGGACAAATATGATCTAGTTCATTCTATGTTTAACCCAAAATTTGACATTGAAGACCTGTTAGCTCAGCACAGTGAATTCTTGCAGTCCTACAGAGATAAATTTGAAGTGATGGTGCAGGTAGGGAGGGTTGTTCTGCCCAGTATGAGTGTTGTGCATTTAAATGACTGTGGTGGAAAGGAACAGGGACTGAATAAGCATAGGGAATTACCACCTGCTTGCCGACATTCAGCTTGCACTTTGCACCAAAAAGAGTGCAAACTTATTCAGGAATCCTTTGGCTTTATGATTTACCTGAATAGCCTGTTTAGATTCCTCATGCAGAATCCTGATGAGGTGTTAGAGGAGCAGGATGTAGCACCAGATGAAGAATGCGAGGAGACAACACATATACAAGAAGGCGAGGAGATTGAAGATACAGTCGACCTTGAGGTTGAGGCAATTGAAGTACAAAGAAGTAATATGCTCTCTGTGAAAACCACATAAATCAAACTACCTTTGGATGTCAGTATCTTCACTGAGAAGCATGCTCGGATGATGCTGCCTGCTGTGCCTGAATTCAGGATTGGAGACAAGACCTATATCTTTTTACATGATGTGAAAAGCATCTTTTATTTAAGGGAGGACTTCTCCCTGGCTATCATTTCCAGAGTCCAAGAGGAGAGGAGTGGATTTGTTTCAGAGGATAGTGGTGATGATGAGGCAATAGAAACATCCAGCAATCCAATGGAATGCCTCAGAATATGCTTTGAGAAAGCTGAAAAATACAAGGAGACACTACCTGATGAGTCCACCTTCCAAGAAATAAGACAAAGCCTAAGACCATCAACAAGTAACAAAGAAGTGGAGGATTGGTTTAACCATTCAGGTCAGGGGTCAACTACATCTGTAGACCTGTGGCAAGAAAACCTCTTTCTGCAGGATGAGAGATTCATGGTAACTCTGTGTGTGTGTGTGTGTGTGTGTGTGTCACTTACTCAGACATGATATGTGCAGTCTTGGATTGCTGACAAGGATGACTTCCTTCGGCGGCGGACTCGAGAGTATCGTGGAAGGGATGCAGCCCTAGCGCAGTACCTTTCAAAGCTTTGCGAGTCACCGATAGTAGTTTTTCACAATTCTATGTCACAAGAGGGTTCAATAGCAACTTACACGTTAAAGACACTATCACGCTTCTTGGGTGGACCCGTGCTTCCCAAAAGTGCAAATAAAGTCATTCTTGTGAACAAAGTGTTTGCTAGAGATTTTTTTGGTTACTGCCTGGGCTATACAGGTGGTCGGGCAGCCTATTACTACACTTACACATCAATGGCACTAGCTCTTGGTAGACAAAACCCAGATGAACGTTTAGAGTATGGCAAACATCTCATGATTCGTTACAAGGGTGATGTGCCAAAAAAAAAAATTGAACCTTCAAAATCTTGATACACTTCAAGTAGCAATTGTATAAGATCATGTATTACATAAATTTTGTACAATGTCATCCACTCAGAGTATCTTTCTCCACTTGTGGTTCACATAAACCATTGTCTCTCGCCACCTTCGTTGACTTTCACGAGCACCGGAGTTGTTGTATGCCACTGATCTTTTAACTTTTTGTTGTTGTAAATGTCTGATGGCTTGTGCTCTTGCTGAAGAGGCCAAGACTTCTTTTGCCTGCATTCGATGAATGATGCTACGATAGAACCATTCAAATAGTTCTCTCAAACTGTTAGCCTTGATTCCAGAGCCACCATGTCGTGTGTGCCTGAAATAAGCATTTCTCGCCATGTAATGAGACTTTTCCATCCCTTGGGTATTCCATATTTCCGGGTTCCCATACTTTTGTATAAAATATGGTAAATGATTGAAGATGATGTGCTGGATATGAAAACAGATTAGTTAGAATGTTTTACACTCACATAGTTGCACATAAAAGAGAATCAAATACACGATAATACCATGTAGTGAGTAATCTAGGTGTCTGTCCATGCTGTCTTGAATGATTTTTTGAGAAGGTTGAGATTCTCCTTGAACTTGTTCATATCACCTTGTGACCAGTCATCTTTGTCGCACATCAAAAATAGGATGTCTGTTGATCGCCAAACCTCAGCCTTACGAGTAGTTGGTTCTTGGTCTTTGCCTGCAATATGTAGCTTTTTCCAACTCGGATACTCTACCTTGCTAACATAAGATGTGTTATATATTTTTCCATGTTTTGTTAGCTTCGGATCTCGTATACCTTGGGGTTTAGATAAAAACCTCCGTGCCCTCACCCCAAAGATGGATGGTTTGCATGGGACATCCTTCTCAGCAGTTGATCTCTTTTCATCCCGCTGGATTTTCACATTGCCACCATGAAGCCCCATATCCGACAGTACAAATTCTAAGCACTGCAGGGCTACTTTTCGCTCTGCTAAGTTCTTAATTTTCCAAGCAAACCCGATATATAAGTAGACCAATTTCTCCACAATTCTACAAAGGGCATGCATTGTACAGATGTGTACATTCACAAGTGGTATTTTCAAAACCGGTCGAAAAGCAAGGTCCTCAATGTGACGTGTTGGAGCTTTTGTCCACCACTTTGGGTCCATGACCTTTGCAGGCTCCATGCAGAACAAACACGGTGACTTTGCCATTGCACCCATTCCACAATTATACATGCACTTTAATGTTTTGAGGTCACCTGCAAGATGCCACTGAACTTGAAAGTATCCCCTTCCATCTAGACGTAGTACCTCTCCCTGGTTAGTCTGTCGATCAATCACCTCCGGAATATTAGTTCAATGGAACACCCAATATAGAATCTCATGATCTTCTTTCTTTACCTGCAACACAAAATAAATGAGACTTAAGTAGATGTGAACATTTGAGCTTACCTGAGAATCTCGCTTACCTCAAACACACCAAGCCCCCATATGTTAGATTCTGATTGAACACTAAAATACAAAGGATCATTACTGGGACACTTTGAGAGGGCTCTATTCATTAAAGTAATAGTAACACGCTCTAGCTTTTTCTCTTTAACAAGCTCCCACTCATCTAGTTTTAACACAAAATGTAATACCCCTCGTGACTCTTCAAATGTGATGTTGTAAAACTCCACCATTCTCTTTTGTAACATCTGCAGGTCCATAAAAATATTATTGAGCTCATCATATGCCATGTTTGCTCCATGGCCACTGTAAGTTTCTTTAATATGAAAGGGCTATCCAAGATAGTCTCCCTGTGCCTCGTTAAGCTGAAGCCTCTCTTTCCAAACACTTGAGGCTGATGGTAAAAGTTTGGATTTTATACCCTTCTTAATAAAGATGGATGAGACAGATTTTTGTATGGCCGAATATCCTCTTTTGCTTACACCAAGTGAATCAAGTGTGCCTTGTATCTCTTTTGCACGCACTGAGTTCTTTGAAATAAAGCGGTTCACTACATTTTGTTGTAGGACCTTAAACTTCTTGTCATGTACTATATATGCTGCCAGGCTTCTACTTATAAGTGGCTTCAATCTCTTTCCTATATTGGCTTTGGGGTCAATGTTTTCCTTGTCAGGATAGATTGAATCTCTACATGAAGACAATGCATAAGTAAATAACAGAAAATTTACTTCACTAACACTATTTAGGCACATGAAAACAATGCATAACAAGAAAAAACAAAAAGATTACTTAACTAAGACAATGTAGCCAACCAAGAAGCATCACCTTAATGCTCGGATTCTTTTCTTGAGACCTCCAGATGCAACCTGCAATGTTTCAAGATTGCGCAATTTCTTCTTTCGGATACAACCACCCAAGATGGTGTCCTTCATTTGACAACTTCGTACCTTTCCTTTCAGTTCTTGTACCTCTGTTTTGTGTTGCAAAATGGTAACCTGATCTGTAGAATGTAAATGTGAAAGATGAACAATCTCACATTGTTGAGCTTGGAGAATGCCCCTATAAGTTTCAGCTTCTCTTGTAAGAGATTTACAATAACCCAAAAGGCCCTTTTCTCCATCACCAGCAAAGGTCAATAAGCTTGTAGGATTGACAAACAGTGGAGACGCATTAGTCATTGGATTCTTAGGGTAGAGAGACCCTCTCGTCCAGATATCTATGTGTTTAGCTCCCTGAGCTCTGAGCGTTTCTATGGAAGCGGAAGGTATATGTGTGTTTGTTGTACTACGCTTAATCAATGGTTGGTACTCATTGTCCAAATCAATGTGAAGTTGATATTTGGCTCGTTTCTGCGTAACATTTGTGCCATTTGAGGAGTGTGCCATTAGCCAAATGTGCAGGTTTAATGGAAAGTGAATAGCGGTTGCGCCTTCGTCCCTCCATGTTAGCATCATTCCCTCCATATTGACGAGGTTCATTCAATGCAACTGAAAAGAAGATTATCCCTCAATCATTAAGAACGAATGTTCAGAAGAGTAAGGAATCTACTTAAAGTACACTTTTTGAACTTTTACCATGAAAGATCCAGATCTATTATTTGCCATTTTTTCTAGAGAGAGAGTGCAAAAAATACATTTTCTTAGAAGGCCCTCCAAATGACCTCCGAAATTTCCTAATGTATACGTAACTTGGGATATGCCCATATGGCTGAATGTAGGTTCAGTTTCCAATCCATCCTATATTCACTGACAGTCTTTGTGAGCACTATGCACAAATCTTTGTTGGTACTCTTAGCCTGTCCATTGGCCTGAGGGTGATATGGAGCTGATTTATAATAAATGATCATAAATTCATGGAAGAATAATTCAATCAATTCATTGAGGAGATGCATACCTCGATCACTCACAATCTCAATCAGAAGGCCATAGCGCGTGAAAATGATCTCGTACAAGAATTGTGTTGTGATGCAAGAATCATCCCATTGGGTTGCCTTAGCCTCAACCCACATGGTGAAATAATCCATTTCCACTATAATGTATTGAGCATGCGTTCTACATGCTAATGGAGATATAGGCCCACAAAGTCTAATCCCCACTTGGAAAAATCGCGTGCTCCCATCATTGGCCTTAGCGGCATGTCATCTTGTCATGTCGATACTTTTAGTATCTTGGTGAGTGTCACATTGCTTCACATAATATTAAGAATCCATGAACAAGGTAGGCAACCAAATCCCTACTACGAGTATCACTTTTACGTACGGTTTTTTGATCTACAAAAGGATCCTCCTACTCGATCAACAGGAGCTTTCTTGAGTACGTGCAGGAACTGGCTTTTTGTAGCACAAATTCTTAAATTTTCATTCATCCGTCTCTGATAAAGTTGGTTTCTAATTATAGGATATTTTTTGGCTTCGTGCTGAATTGATCGTACTCTCGCTGTGCTCAAGTTTTCTTGTAGAAATCCTTGTTCTAAGTAGTCCACTAGGTACATTGCCCATTTGAGTGCTATTGCTATCTTGAACAATGTAACATGCTTGATTGGCTTTTTGACTGCGTAAACATGACATGAGCGAACATAGTTGTGCATGATTTTTTGCATGTGAGGACAGTATATCATCAATCTCTGATATATTTGCATGTTGGCATTATGTATGTTTGTGATTTGTACATGAGCTTGTTGTAGATACATCTCTTTTTTGCAGAGCTTGATACATAACCTGAGTATGCCATCGTGTCCTCTTTCTTAAAACCTCCTTGCAATCAAGAGTAAGTTGCGAGATTGTTCGATGATTCATGGTTGTCTCTCGATCTAGAGTGAACCTATGGTGAGCAAGGGTATGACCTCCTTGATCCACCTTGGTACCATCTAGATGTTGAAGAGAAGAGTCTGGCAAATCATCTTCAACCCCTATAAGAGCTTCCCCATGTAGCATTTACAAAAAATGGTATCCTCTCTAATGTGTAGTTTCTTTTTTTACCACCATCATGAAATCAAACTCAATCAATATTAAGAACCATCGAACGATGCGTCCCGTGTTGCATGGTTTGTTAACTAGGTATAACAATGCTTGATAATCTACAAAGAATAAAAATTTGTTTGCGAGTAGGTAATGTCTAAACATTTTTACAGAAGAGTAGATCATTCCCAAACCCTCTCTTTGTGGTTGTATAATTTTGTTATGCATTATTAAACTATCTAGTAAAGTAACAGATTGGAAAGTCCATGTTGTTCTCTCTAGGTTGAGCCAAGATACATCCAATTTCATAAATTGATGCATCTACAAGGACATAGAAAATCTTGTCCTAGTCAGGAGCTCTTAAAATCAAAAAAGAAATGAGTTTTTGCATCATTGTTGAAAATTTTTTACAAATGAGTTTAAATTTTTTTACAAATGACTGCGTAGAGTGGTTTTACAAATGATCGCGTACATGTAAATGAATCTGTAATAATACTACCAGTGGCCCATGAAGGCCTGTACCTCTCTAACATTCATTGGTCTCGGAAGAGCAGCAATCACCTGTATTTTTGCAGGATCAGTGGAAATATTTTTTTTGTACAGAATATATCCATGAAAACACACTTTTTGGGGTTAGGCACATACAATATATACTACATTTCTCAAAGACTTTCTTTTGGTGATCAACATGCTCAATCTTGTGAAGAGAATGTACACATAGGTCATCCATATAAATGTCTAAGAATTTTCCTAGATACTCCACGAAGGCATGACTCATCAGCCTTTGGAATGTGACAGGTGTATTGGTCAAACCAAATGGCATTGCCCAAAATGCAAATATGTCCCATTATGTAGCAAAGGCAGTCTTGTGTTGACCCTCCAATTTGATTGTGAGTTGATTATAGCCTGAAAAGCCAACTAGAAAGCTGTAGGATTTCTTTCTAGCAACTATTTCAATCGCATGATCAATCATAGGTAAAGGATAGTTTTCTCTGATAGTGGAAGTGTCTACTTGTTTGAGATTTATGTATACTTGTGAGGGCGAGCCTTTTGAAACGGGACCTCTAAACCCAAACCAATCGGCCTACCCTCACAAAATGTTCGTAAAGAGGTACGCACACTACTTGGGGCACCACCTTCTTTTGGGAGTGGAAAAGGAAACCAATCAAAATAACACTTGCACTCACCCACTCAAGCAACACACTTTGAAAACCCCCTTACTCTATATACAATTTGGACACTTGAACACCATCAACGATTATGCAACCCAATGCCGTGCATCAAAAATGAAATATGCAATTTGTGGAATAGCATTCACCTTCTCCCCATAAGAATACCGATAATACATCCAAACTCTTCCTCTCTCAAGCACTCATCAAAAAAATCATGCGCACAAGACTTGCCTCTCAAACACACAAGAGAATCACTTACATCAAACTAACACACTTTGTATAGAGAGCTCATCTCCATCTATGCAATGCCGTGACACAAATAAAATCACCAGGAGAGGTAGCCACATGCATATGTAATGAAGCAAAAGAGAGTTGGAGTGAGAAATTTCTTTAGACCAATTGAGTAAGTGTGGAGAAACAAACCAATGGTAAATTGAGAATAGAACACTTACTTGATTTCTCGCACACCTTTTAAGGGGAGGACAGACGCTGGCTAACCATCACGAATTGCGACACTTGAAAGTTTTGAAGATGATTTCATGATCATTAACATAACCATGAGAGAGATCATGATGTATTTACAAGTTATTGAGGTGCTACAAATGATTTATTGGGTTGATGGAGTAAGAGATTGTAGAATGGAAAGAGTGGAGAATAGAGTTGCACTTCCTCCAAAGAGGAGGGTTAGGAGGGAGGATGTGAAAGAGGGAGAGTTGGGGTTTTCTCTACTATTGATCAAGAAAAAACATGAAGTTGAAAATATAGGTGTGTGTCCTTGAGTCTCTCCAAGGGGGCTATTTATAGTTGTGTAGGAGTGGGATTATGCTACACTTAATTAGAGTAAGTGATTAGACCTAATTAAGTGTCCTTTGACCACTCATTGAATATTGGACATAAAAGGGACTATTTATTCACCAAGAATATCATTTTAGACCGTGAAGTCTCCATAGGGGTGCATAATGTAGGTGGGCCCCACCATGAGGCCCTATGGGTGGCTCCTGCGGGGTATCTCAACTTGTCTGTCTTGGCATTTAGAAAGCATCTTTAGGTTGGTCCCATCACATGCAAGTGATCTTGAACACTCATTGCTCTTGTAGAAGATGAGTAGGGGAAAAATAAGATCTCACCCTCTTGATTTACTTGATTTACTTGATTTACAGTTCCCTTTTGCTACGAATCTGACAGATTTACACTATTTTGACCATAACTTTTTACCTGTAGCTCGGAATGACATGCTTCAAAAGGCAAAATTGACCTTCTCAACATGTTTGATATGAATTTGGACTATTATTCACGCCCATGCACCAAGGAATTCGGTTTGGAAGGTCCACACTACGCTAGGGAACCTTTTGCTTCCAAGTCTTCTTGTATGGGCCCTTTGTTTGTATGCATCCAAGGGGAATCATGCTTTTTCAAAAGGCTATGATGCTTAAACAAATAGAGGAGGGCCCAATATTATTTGCTTGTGAAAAGAATATACAATTGAAAGGAGAGAAACTATATGTATATTATTAAGAGATATTGGGCCACCTATGTAGGGGGCATAGAAGACTTGTAGAGAGGGACCATTATCTTTGGTAAAGACAAGTGGAGAGTTGATTTCCATGGGAATTTATCTATATGGGGTGGAAGATGGATATATTATTTTTCTACTACTAATTCACAAGAGGTAAGAAAGTTTGGGGGTATATAGTTGGTTATTGTATGCTTATTCTATTTACAAAGCAAAAAAGAAAAGGGTGGTAATATAAATATATGACTAAGGTGACATTTTTGGGAAGAGTATAATGTATGTGTCGCCACAAACGTTAAACGAAGAGGGGGAATTTACTCTAGATAACTTAATAGCGTAGAAAAATATATACACATATGAGGAAGGGGACGTTGAGTAGGCTGACAAATGTTGCAAAAAGATGGTTACCATTTTATGCCACTCATATTAGCCCTCCCCCAAGCCTAGAGATATTCATATCTTTAGGAGGACGGTGTTGCTTCTTTTTCTTCTTTTTTTTTTCTCTTTTCTTTGTCATTTTTCCTTTTCCACATTTTTTTTTTCAATAGGAGGAGTGTCATGCACTCTTTTACTCCATTAGACCTGCTTTTCATTACCTCAATCCCATAAATCGGAGATGGGAGGGTTGCCTTGGGTATGTTCAGATTCCAAGGCTGGTTCTTCTTTACACATCAA
This sequence comes from Adiantum capillus-veneris, assembly GCF_014529385.1. Classification (NCBI taxonomy): domain Eukaryota; kingdom Viridiplantae; phylum Streptophyta; class Polypodiopsida; order Polypodiales; family Pteridaceae; genus Adiantum; species Adiantum capillus-veneris. The sequence continues at coordinate 115,918,707 of NC_140932.1, read as the reverse complement.
AGCTTTAAAAATAGGTGGAGCATTTGCCAAGCCGAAGGGAGCCATGTCAATTTGGAGCTTAGACGATGTAGGTAGATGACTGCCTATCAACGGATTGATACGTTGAAAGTAGGGCTTTAATCTCCATCCATTGACTGTGGTCTTGTGGAGTTTTCCTGATAAATTTGCTAATCTGTAACTACCATTCCCAAACTTTGTTTTTATCATGAAAGGACCCTCCCATCTTTGCAAAAACTTTCTATCAAGTCGAGTATCAAGTCGGTTATCATAGCGAAGAACCAACATACCTTTCTTCAATCCTTTCCCCTTGAGCTTCTTGTTGATTTTATCCCTTTGGCTTGTCTCTTTGGTAATGTAGTGATCAATGGACTCTTCTCTATCTAGCTCAAGTCGTTGGAGATCTAAGATCCTTTCATGTAGAACCTCTTTTGGTTTTTTTTCCACTCTTGCAAGAACGCGCAAGCTTGAGAGCTCTACCTCAATGGGGAGAAGTGTCTCCTGTCCATAAACTAGATGAAAAGGGGTGAATTGGGTAGATACCTTGAAAGATGTCCTATACGCCCAAAGAGCACTTGTCAAATGGCGATCCCAATCATTAGGCCGGTCCACAACCTGCTTAGAAATGATCTTACATATCATTCCATTCACTTTTTCCACCAATCCATTGAATTGAGGATAGTAGGGTGTGGAATGCAGGTGTTTCACTTTTACCCTCCTCAAGAGATCATTCAGAAGGTCAGCCCTAAAACCCGGGCCTCGATCTGATAAGATTTCTAGGGGTGTTCCAAATCTACTACAAATATGATCAAAAATAAACTTTGATAGCTCTTCAGCTGTGATTCGGGTTGCGTTTGTTGCTTCCGCCCATCGTGTCATGTAGTCAACACCCATGATGGTGAAAACCTTCCCTGTAGAAGTACGAGGTAGGGGACCTATTGCATCCACACCCCACTTTTCAAAAGGGCCATAAGATATTATTGGGACTCGAGGCTCATATGTTAGTCGTCTATCCCCAGCAATTTGGCATGGCTTACATGCCTTACACCAATATTGGACATCACGATGTAAGCTCGGCCAAATAAACCCTGCTTGTAAAATCTTCCTACTTGTAATATCTTGAGAAAAGTGACCACCACAGACATCATCATGACATGAAAGAAGAATTTTCTCTATCTCTTGCACACCTGGTACTCTCTTGAAGACCAAATCTTTCCCTTTGTGATATAAATCATCCCCGATCAACTGGTAAGGTGTGGCCTTCTTAACTAGTCTATGTCTTTGCACCTTGTCTAAGTGTTTGGGACACTCACCTGCTTGTAGAAAGAAGATAATGTCTTTTATCTACTCTTGACCTTGATATTTGGTTTCATATAGTTTCACACCTCCTACCGCCATTTGAAGCTTTTCATTTGCGAGTAAGTTTGCTTCCTTGTTATGAGTTCTCACAATGTGTTGTACCTGTGTTGCTTTAAAACCCTTCATCAAAGCTCTTACACTACTAAGCCACTCAAACAATGTACGATTCTTGCACCTCCAAGTCCCTTGGATTTGCCTGACCACTAGCAAAGAATCACCTTTTATAATAAGTCTTTGTATGCCTAATTCTTTGCATTCTTCTAACCCAAGGGTTAGAGCAGCATACTCAGCCTCATTGTTAGAGTGAACACTGGATAGAGTGATACCTTTTCTAACCATTACCTCCTTTTGTGGGTTCAAAATGATGATTCCCCCTGCTGCTTTGTCTTGTTGGCGTTGATAAGCTCCGTCAAAGCATAAAGTATGGGCATTATCAATCTCCTTCACTTTGAATTGTTTTGAGCCTTCCTCTCTTTGTAGTCGTGATCCTTCTCTTTCTCTCACTTTGTAGGTGAGAATGTCTGCAAGTCCTGCTCTTGTGCTATCTTCTACAAGGAAAGTGTATTCAAATTCTTGGAGTTCAAGCACCCACTTTTCTATTCTAGATGAGAGGCTCATCTGTTGTACTACATATGGTAGATTGTGCTCTAAGGTGAGAAAAACAAATGGCACAGGGAGAAGATACGATCGAAACTTCCTTACCACAAACAAGATTGCAAAGACCACTTTCTCCATTTCAGTGTATCCCTTCTCGGCCGGAGTCATCACCTTGCTTGCAAAATAGATCGGCCTCATGTATGATGTTTTAGGATCTTTTTGCATCAAAACAACACCAATTGCTTCGAAACCTACACTTGGAGTGACATAGTAGGTCTCCTTTGGATCTGGTGGCATTAGGATTGGGAGAGAGCTAAGAATGCCCTTCACTTCCTCAAAACATTTTTCATGTTCCCTCCCCCATTCAAATGTAGATTGTCTTGCGAACCTATGCAAAGGGGCGGTGGATTTTGCTAGGAGATGGATGAAGCGAGACATGTACCTCACTTTGTGGTTGAAGGTCATTAGCTCCTTAGTTGTTGTTGGTGGAGATAATGACAAAAGGGCCTCTACTTTAGAGGGATCCACTTGAATTCCTTGTGAAGAAACCATATGGCCTAGCAAAACCACCTGAGATTCACCGATATGACACTTCTCTTGGTTGAGTTATCCCCCAAATTGATGGAGCCTCTTAAGCCTCTCTTCAACCTTTTGGCAATGAAGTGATCTACAACTATAAATACAGAAATCATCCATAAAGACTCTTATAGATTTTCCAAAGAATGGCTGAAATACAAATATTGTGAATCTCATGAAGGTGCTAGGAGCATTGGTGAGCCCAAAAGGCATTACTCTGAATGCAAAACATCCCCAAGGTGTGATGAAGGTGGTTTTTGGTTGGTCCTCTTCTGCTATTCTAATTTGAAAATATCCTGAATACCCATCACACAGTGTAGCATTCGTGACCTACTACTTCATTCAAAATTTCATCTTGGAAAGGGAGAGGGAAGTGGTCCCTCTTTGTCGCAGCGTTGAGGGGTTTGTAATCCACGCAGACCCTCCACTTACCATTCTTCTTGGGAGTGACTACAATAGGTGATACCCATTCGGAGTTGGATACTAGGTAGATGAAGCCAGCCTTCAAGAGTCGATTCACTTCTTGTAGGAGAGCCTTTTGTTGCACAGATCCTAGTCTCCTTAACTTTTGAGCCACGGGTTTGGTCCGTGGTTTCAATTCAATTCGATGCTCTATTACATCTACACCTCTTATTTGTGAGTAGTCAGTGATAAACAAATTGGGATACCTCCTTAACATATTGATGTAGGACCTCTTCTCCTCACAAGTAAGATCTTTTGCAAGCATCTTCTCAAATCCTTCTTCAAGGTGGTGGCATCTTTCATCCCCTCGTGTGTGATTGTCTGTTGGCTTTTCTTCTACTGGAACATCTTGAGTGTTGGCGTTGAATACAATTCCCATTACCTCCAAAGAAGACTCCTCTTCACTGGTTGATGCACTAGTTGATGCTTCCTCATCACTTGATTAAGGACTCTCCTCCTCGCTCTCTTCATCTTCCGTGGTTTCATAGTTGATATCTAGTTGCTTTCCTTCTCGCCAATCATACACCACCGGTTGACCCTTCTTAAGAATCAAACGACCACTTCCCCATTTTTTATCTGCATTCACAGCAATGAGCCAAGACCTCCCTAGGATGATGGGATAGCCCTCCCCCTTAGCTGGCATGACATACATATCCACTCGTGCATCTATGTTACATACAGAGACTTTTACATTTTCAATGATCCCCAAACACTTCACACTTGAGTTGTTGGCTAGCCTAGCTTGACAATTAGAGGACTTTGTAATTTCAAGCCCTAACTTGTTCATTGATTTTTCTGTGATCACACACATTTGAGCTCCACCATCAACATATACATTAGACACCTTTTTACCCCTTATGTAAGCATCCACAATGGGTTCCACATCTTTTTGTAGCTTTGAGGCCACAACCTTAATGGAAAGATTTGCTTTCTTTTTTGGAATTCTTGTACTTACCAACTTTGGCCATTGCCTTCTTACTTTGGCTGATAGGTGTAGAAGTTGAGGCCATGAAATGTTTGGCTTTTGGGTTTGTAAATCCTCTAGGATGTTGTAGGGCTCTAACTCCTTTCCCAATAGGAAGTCATTGATACCAATTTCCCTTCGCCTTGATCTTTTCTTCCTGCTACTTTCAGCTTCTTCCATCTTTGACTTCTTCTTCTTGTCCCTTCTGGCTGAATTTGTTCCTTCACTTCTCATGTCTTCATCCTTATCATGTGCTCTTGTGCGTTTTTTTGCCGACATAACATCAAAGTTTAGAGTATGCTCATCTATTAACTATTCTAGCTTGATGATGTTGACTCCTCTTTCTTCCTCCTCATGTGGGATGGGAGGTATATTTGCTGGTGGTGGTGGTCGACGAAGGATTTGTGGGCCTTGAGATAGTTCTTGTTGCACAGTGAGAGGAGGCGGTCTGGGGGGATATATGTCTCCCGGAAGTCGCCTTGGACGTGGACAATTGTACATGCCATGGCCCATTTCATTGCAATTCCAACATCGCAAATCTTGAGCTTGTCTTCGTTGATTGCGATTCCCTTCTCTTGGTTGTCGTTGTTGAGGTAGGCCGTGTACTAGATTCAGAGTGAGGTTCTCAAGTTGTTGAGTTAGCCTTTGTAAAACCTCTTGTTGAGAGTTATCTCCTATTTGTGAAGATTGTGCAAGAGGAGCCCTAATTGGTGCTTCCATGGTTTGTGAAGACTCCCTCTCACTCACTTCATTCAAACCCCTTGCTCTATGTGCTTGGAAGTGTAGTTTTCTAAACTTGATGATGGCTACCTCACGTGCTTCTTCGAAGGTGGATGGGAATTTTAGCTCTACTTTAGCCTTTAAAAGTGGATACAAGCCAACCATGAATCTCTCTTTTTTTAGAAAGTTAGGTGCACCACCATGATTTTCTAATGTAGCCTCCCACCTACCCCATAGATTGACAAAGGTTGCTTCATAAGAGGGATAGTCTTCAAGTGATACCTGCTTATGTCCAATAAGACATTTCCATAGTCCTTCAAAAGTATCACCTTGCCTGAACTTGGAGAGGAAGCTTGCTCGCAGTCTCTCCCAATTGGACTTGATTTGGGGTTGCAAGGTCTCATACCATGCTTTAGCTTCTGCTTTTAGAACCAACGGGAAGGCTCGTAGCTTTACTTCCTCTTCATCTCTCCCGGATATGAGATGTGCCATCTCCAAGTTGTCAAGAAACTCTTGCGCATCTTCCCCACTTCTTGCATAGAACGTGGGAAAAGAACTTGACATTTTGTTTAGACTTTTTGAAATTTCTTTTTTTTAAAGAAACTTTTCTCTTACGGGCCGCACAAGATTGTTGACACTATAAATCTGATTACATTAAAATGAAGATGTACACATCCATTGTTAATTCGTACTTTATCATAGGTAGAATAAATGGATTAATTGAAGCATTGATTTCATTGAGGCGAGTGGATCCAAATATCCTCCTTATGATAGATTGAAACCTAAACTTAGTTGCACTGATTATATGAATGGATTGCCGAGCAATAGGCCTAAAAGGTTCATTGTTTTGATCATGATTCATGTGCTACTCCTCGTTGTTGGTTTGAAGACCTCGTTCCTTCATATGGCCCTTGAGCACCCCTTCACCACTCCTTGTTCCTGCCTTTAAAACAAAATGAAAACGTGAACATCAAAAGAAGTTTCATAATTGATGATTGGAAGTATAATTGGATTGGGTGATGCCAGTATTTCTCTAAGTCTTTCTGCACCAAATATAAAAACAATGCGTTGCTGGAAAAAGACTTTTCTATCTATGTGAACATTTACTCTAATGTGTTGTGCAAAATGAAATGGATAGATGGGAACTCCATTGTTCATCACTAAAAAATTTGAAGGTAACTTTGAAATATGTTCCTCAGTGGGGGCACCTGTCATAAAATCTTAATATCTAACCAACCCAAATGATTTTCTCATATTAAATTGATCACTTAATGTGGGAGAATAAATGGGAACAAGTGTTAACACTAGGTTGGTAATGGGACACTTTTATGTCCTGTTAAGTGACCATTTTCTTTGAATTATGTCAAGAGTTTCAAAATGGATTTTGAGGTGCTATCTGTCTAGAAATTTGTCTCATGAGCTGAAAAAAACTTGACATTGTTTTGGAATATCAATTCCATCTTTAACCTTGTCCTTGCACAACATTTCACAACCTAAACTGTGTGAAAAAACGGGTCCTGTTTTTGTCTTTTTTCAACTTTTTGCAAATATACCACTCTAGAATTCATGTTTGTGAGGTCTATAATGCTAGATAACTATCTTTAGTAGTCCCCAACATGTCCTGATGATTCTAGGGAGGAATAAATTTTAAAGTTGTAAGTTATGACCAAATTACAAAAATTATCAAATCCTGTTTTTTAGCCAATTTTAGCTCTTCTATGATTTTTTTGGTGGCTTTCATGATATCCAAATGCAGTTTTGATTTTCTATGTCGCATATTGTAACATAAAGCTAATATTCCTTGAGTTTTGAGGCACCTAATACCCTATTTTGCATAGTAGACAACGATGGTTTATTTTTTCAATTATAGAAGAAAACGAAACATTCTAGTATATCAAGTATAGCTTTTTCAATATTGTTAGTTTCTTGTGACAACTACATGCATTTTGTAGGTAGTAATCATATCTAGTCATAAGGATCAAATTTGGCTAGATATTGAATAGTTTCTATGGGATTCTACAACTCATAATGTTGAACCCAGTTTTTTCATGTTTGCTGTATTTAGCACTTCATCAATGTCCCCAAGATTCCCCTTGGTAAGAGATATATTATTCTTTTGACATGCTCCATGGCTCCTTATCAACCTAAAGGACAATAGGGAACTAAGAAAACATGAATGTATTATTTGTATTGAGCGTGGCTATAGAAACTTTGATGATAGGTTTGCAGAATGGTAAAAATTCAACTTTTTTGTACCTATTTCTTTTGGCAAAACAAAAAATAGTGAGTGAGAAGAAATCATATGTTGATCACCAACCCATTGAAGTTAACTAGGGAATTTATCTCAAGTCCGACAAAAATCCCTAATCTTACTTTTATGCAACAAAACATAAGAAATGACTGTTTTGATGAAAATGTACTGGTCCATCAACTTTGGAGGCTTGGTGTGACCAAAAGATGAGAAATTTTACAAGTTTCTTATTTTTTCCATGTGTAGTAGGCCTTGAACTATAACCTCATGAAAGGATTTTACAAAATGAGTGGATCTACTATGGTTTTGGAGGTTTTTCTCAAAACCCTGAAAGGACACTTTTATGTCCTGTTCGGTTACCAACCTAGTGTTAAGATATAGATATGTGCTTATAGATCTATCTCAACACGGGGCCAATAGTAAAGGGGCCCAAATGGGAGATGGTCTATCAAGAGCAAGGCTAACCAATGGAGCATAAGACCTTAGGGTTAGCTTCATTGAAGACCTCCAATAATGTGTGTAAAAGTCCTTTGAGCTCAGGTAAGCTAGGGCTGAGCTTGAGGTGGGACCCCGGCCCAAGCTCGAGGTGCTTGACCTGCTTGAGGTGCTTGTCGTGCTTGAGGTGTTTGTCCTGCTTGAGGTTCTTGATTAAGGTGCTTGAGGTGCTTGACTTACTCCATGCTTGAGGTGCTTGACTTGCCGCTTGATTAAGGTGCTTGAGGTGCCTTGACATGCTTGCCTGAGATGCTTGTGGGAATACCCCCTAGTCGAAGTGCTTTGTCATTCTTGATGACTAAGGTGCTTGAGCTCCTAAATTCAAAATCATCCCTACAAGAGGGGGGGCGAGCCCTTTTCCTAGGGATTAGAGAGAGAACACACACTCACACGCACAAGGGAAGCCCCAGCTTGAAGAGGCAGCAAGGACACATGTTAGGTCCCTACCCATGTTACCTTCATTTGTTGCTTGAAGTCTATTGGCTAGGCTTCAAAGGGGTCCAATGATAAATTACTTGAATTATCTAATTGTTTTTTCATTTATCAAGGTCCTCTCTCTCAAAGGGGAAAGGGGGACACTTGTCCCAAGGCTATCCCTGTTGCTTGTAATGGCTTCTGCTTGTGATTGGCTAGGCCTGGAGGGGTCCAATGAGCTTCAAGCATGAGCTACAAGGGGGGGTCAACCCAAGAAAGCTAGGGGGGTGCTTAGGGGGTATACTCACCTACACACACTCACAAACACTCTCATTGTGTACTATGAAAAGTGCAAGAGCTCCCTCTCCTTCCCCAAGCAAGTAGAGGTTGAGAGCCTACACCAACACTCTTGGCTATTGAGTGCAAATCCATCCAAGAGCCATGATTCAATGCTTAAGCTTGCCATATATTTCTTCTTCATTACTATGCTATTATGTATGCTAGCACAAGAGTTATGATAAGTGAGGAACTAGCTCTTTCTCGTATGAAATGTTTCTTCTTCCTCTTCCCTACCCTCATTCCTTGCTAGCTCTCTCGACCTTCGAAGGTGTTTGAGGTCTTGGGACTGAGGCTTGGTATAGTTAAAGCTTTCTTCAAGTTTATGTTATGCTTGTGATGCTAGAAATCATAATACAAATGCCTATTGGAGGGGGGACCGGCTCCACATAAATCCGGTCCTCAACTGTTGTCATGTTCTCTAAATTCTCTCTCTTGCAAAAGTATTGTCTATGCCAAGTTAACTAATTGCTATGATTATGTTGCTATCTTCAATTATGTCTACCCGCTATGCTCACAAAATCATTTCTTGAAAGTACTCTCATTAAATTCCTCTATTCTCAAATTGAATAGGCAAATTCCATTACATTGGTTTCAGAGCATTTGGTTTCTCTTTTATTGCTTAAGAAGAGAGGTCCTTAAGTAGCCTATAAATGGTTGATGTTGTTAATTATAATAGAGTAAGTGGAACTGGGATCTAATATCGGTTTTGTTAAGCCCACTATGTGGGGGATGGTGCACACCTCGGGAGCTTTGTACTTAATAATGGAGTCTTTCTAGACTTGCCTACGGCTTTACCATTATTGAGCCATAAGAAGTCCAAAAGGAGCTAACCCTTGGCAACTCTGCTATGTTAGACCTACTCCTCTACTCTCTATAATTAAGTGCTTTGAGATGTGGGTGTAGATACGTAAGAGCCAATTTTCAAAGGCTAAGAGGAGTGGCAACTAAGGTTTTGTATTGCCAAAGCATACACTAAGTATAAACATAATTTTTTTTAACATGGCTGACAATAATGAAGAGAGTAGAATGAACATTGATAGCTTTGATTTTGCACATGAAGGTGCTAATGATGATGCTCCCATGTTTGTGAATTATCTCGTCACTAGGTTGCAACAAGCTATGGGCAACCCTGTTTTGCAAGCCGAAGTTACTCAACAACTTCGTGCTTATGGAATTTCCCTTCCTCTCCCAGAGGAAGGAGAGCTTAGGAGTCCTCTTGAAGAGACCCCCAAAAGAAGACTCTCTCCCATTCGAGAGGATGAATCCAAAGAGTAAGAAAGCAATGACAGTCTAAGTTCTTCTGAAGATGTGGCTCCACGAAGACGGCGGTCTAGACGATCGCCTACTCCTCCTAAGAGGAAAAGAGCAACCTATAGTTCTTCTCCTCATCACTCTGAAAGGCAAGAGAGGAAACAAAGGAAGAAAAGGGCTAGGAAGAGGTCACCCTCTTCTCCTTCTTCTTCACCTTCCTCCTCTTCCGATGAAAGATATGGCTATTCTCCTAGAGAATACAAGAGGGGAGGACATCGCAAATCATTTCCTGCATGGCGAAGGTCACAAAAGCTAAAGAAGTTCAAGGAGGGAGGAAAGAGTATCTCTTTTCTCACCTATGATGGCACCTTTGGTGCTACCGACAAAGTGTTGGCCTTCATCCAGCAATTTGATGCGGCCTTTGGGGACGAGGGCTTCACAGAGTCCTCCAAGCTATGCCATGTAGCTATGCACTTCCAAAAATTAGCTCGTCAATGGTGGGCTAGCCTTCGTGGCAATGGAGAAGCCCCAAAGACATGGAAAACTCTACGAGTTTCCATCATGAAGCAATTTCTTCCAAGCGATACTAAAGATAAAGTTCTTACCGAATGGCGCGGCTTGAAGCTTCTCTCTCATGAGTCTATCAACAAGTATGTAGACAAGTTTTGGGATTTACATCTCAAAGCTACTGTCTTCCAAAAGATAGACTTTGCCGAACAAAGACAGCAATTATGTGCGGGATTACCTGAAGAGATGGCCGAATACATCAACTCTCAACGGCCCGGTACTATTACCGAAGTAATCCACCACACCATGGTTGCTTCACGCATCAATTTCCATCAAGGGGCTAGACGTAATGTCAAGCCCATGGAAAACAAAGATAAAAATGACGCAAAGGGGAAATCCAATGCTCAAAATAATTCCCAAGGCACTTCCAACAACAACAACAATCGGTCCAAGGAGAAGGGAGTTTACAAAGGTAAAAACAAACTCTCTCCTGAAGAGCTTGAAGCTTTTCGCAAGGACCATAAGTGTTTCAAGTGTGGAGAGCAAGGACATGGCTATCGTTATTGCCCCAAGAAGAATACTCTCAATGAGACTCCTAGGGCTTCCACCATCGAAGCTCCAAAAGAGGATGGTCATTGCAAAGGATCATCACTTTCCTATGCGTGGGGAAAGGTAAGAGAGCATGATGCCTTCATCTTGTTTGACCCTGGCTCTACTCTCAACTTCATATGAATAGAGTTGGCCACCAAGTTGGGCATTCAAGCTTTTGAGATGGGAGATATAGTAACAGCTGATGCAACTTTCGAGGGACAACAAGCCTCCGTTACTCCCTTGATTGGGAAGTTGAGGCTTCATGTCCAAAGCTATGTCGACAAAGAAGACTTCTTCATCTCTCCTCTCCAACATCAGGATGTTATCCTAGGGGCACCATGGTTTGATCGCATGGCTGCCAACATGAAGTTCCCTGAAAGGAGAATTTACTTCACCTATAGGGGAAAGAACATGTATATAGATGCTAGTGAGCATGGTCGCACTATTCCACTTGTAAATCCTCTTTCTTTTGATAAATCAATGAAGAGCTCAGTTTTTGCGTACATGATTTATGTCAAAGAGTCTCTAAAAGCTAATAATGTTTCATCAAATGTAAATGATAGGAATCAAGAAGAGTTAGACTTGTCTACTTTTCTAAAAGGATTCCAAGATGTGTTCATCGATGATATCCCTATGGACCTACCTCCAAAACGAGGGGATGATGACCATCGTATTGATCTCCTTCTAGGAAGCCCACCGCCTAACAAACCTCCTTATCGAGTCTCACAAGCTCAGCAAGAGGAGATTATGAGGCAAGTACAGGAATTGGTAGACAAAGGGATGGTGAGGCCTAGTTCCTCTCCCTTTTGTTCTCCAGTCCTTTTAGTGAAAAAGAAAGATGGTACATACCGTATGTGTGTGGACTATCGAGCACTAAACCATATCACTATCAAAAACAGATTTCCAGTGCCTTGGGTAGAAGATCTGTTTGATAAGCTACAAGGCTCTACCTACTTCAGTAGGATTGACCTTAAGAGTGGCTATCATCAAATAAGGATAGTGGATGAAGATATCCTAAAGACCTCGTTTTGCACAACATTTGGTCTTTATGAATATCTAGTCATGCCTTTTGCCTTGACTAATGCACCAGCTACTTTCAATCTTCTCATGGAGAAACTTTTTAGACCATATCGTAAATTCACTGGAGTGTTCTTTGATGATATCATCATCTACTCCAAGTCTTTGGAGGAACATAAGCAGCATCTCCAAGTGATTTTTCAAGCCTTGAGGGAGAACAAACTTTTTCTCAACCAAAAGAAAAGTGAATTCTTCCTTCAAGGGATTCAATATCTAGGTCATATTATCTCTCACGATGGTATTCGTATGGATCCATCAAAGTTAGAGGTAATAAAATCATGGCCTAACCCAAGGAATCTACATGAGCTAAGAAGCTTTATTGGTATGTGTGCATACTATAGACGCTTCATAGCAAAATTCTCTCAAGTAGCAGGACCACTACACGACTTAACAAAGAAGAACGTTAAGTTTGTATGGACTGCTAAGGAGAAAAATGCTTTTGAAAAACTCAAAGAGAAGCTTACTTCCGAACCAGTCCTTGTGCTTCCGGATCTCTCAAAGCCATTTGAGGTCCAATGTGATGTGTGTGGTGATTGCCTTGGAGCGGTTTTGCTTCAAGAAGGGCATGCCATAGAATATGAGAGCCGAAGAGATTTTAGATGTTCTACATGCCCTAGACACATGGAAGCACTACCTATTGGGGACTCCATTTATCCTATGAACCGACCACCAAAGTCTCAAGTATTTCATGATGCAAACCAAGCTTTTCGACAAACAAATGAGGTGGGCAAATTTTCTTTCGCAGTTTAATTTCCATATTGCTCACATAGCTGGTAAGCACAATCAAGTTGCCGATGCACTTTCACGACGACCAAAATTTAATGCGGTGTCTATAGCTACTCACAATGATCTATCCTCTATGATAGATGAGTATGCTACTGACCCTGACTTTAAAGAAATAATGTCAGCCCTTTCTTTGGGGAAGAAAGAGGAACCATTCAACTTGCAGGATGGTTATCTTCTCCATGGCAATAGGCTATGTGTTACCCATGCCCTTCGTGAGAAGGTTGTGTATGAATCCCATGCTCCTCCATATGCAGGGCATAGAGGTATTCAACCTACTCTCCGAGGAGTAGAGACGTATTTCTATTGGCCTACCCTGAAAGTGGACATACAAGAGTATGTTTCAAAATGTGTAGTATGCCAAAAAACCAAGTATGATAGAGGGAAGCAACCTGGATTACTCTAGCCATTGCCTATTCCAAATTCACCATGGGAGAGTATATCCATGGATTTCATCTTTGGATTACCCAAGTCTATCCATCGGAATACAGGAATATGGACAATAGTCGACAGGTTTAGCAAGCAAGCACATTTTATTCCTGTCAAAAAGACTATTAAGGCACATCAAATGGCAACTCTCTTCATATCTCAGATTTTCAAGCACCATGGATTACCCACATCCATCGTGTCATATAGAGATCCTAGAATGACCAGTAATTTTTGGAAAGGTCTCTTTGAAAATCTAGGAACAAGATTGAATTTCTCTTCGGCCTATCACCCACAAACGGATGGCCAAAGTGAGATAGCCAATCTTACGATACTCGATCTACTCAAGACTTATGTTACCGAAGTAGATCAACGCTCACAATGGAAAAAGTATTTACCTCTAGTAGAGTATGCCTACAATGATACTGTACATACTTCTACGAGGAAAGCACCTTTCGAGATCATAGAGGGAAGACCTAAAAGTCCCTTGCTACTCAAAGTACATGGGAAGATCTTCGCCGCCGATGAATATAGCCGTGACCTAAAAGAATCTTTTCAAAAGATTAGGGAAGCTATAGCCATCTCTCAACAAAGGCAAAAAGCTGTTGCTGATAAGCACAGAAGAGCCTTAATGTTCAAAGAAAATGATTGGGTCTTACTCAAGTTTCCTAAGGCTCGATTAAGGCAAACGACGGGCAAAAATCCTACGGGCCATCAAAAGTATTGTGCTAAACTAGTAAAAAGATACTATGGTCCTTTCCAAATCTTGAAGCCTATCAATGAGACGACTTATCAACTCAAGTTGCCCAACCATTGGCTTATACACAATGACTTTTATGTAAGCCTACTTAAGCCCTACAAAGGAGAGCCACCAATTGAACCAATTATTGAAGACCCTCCCGAAGTTGAAGACCAAGAAGAGGTGCTACAACCCGAAGCTGTCCTTCGGCATGAAGACAAGGTACTACGACATGGTAAGATAATCCGACGGTATCTTATTAAGTTCAAAAATTATCCTTTTGAAGATGCTAAATGGATGCAAGGAATACAACTTAAGGATAGTATGAACCTTTTCAATACTTACAATGCTACCTTAGAGTAAGCAAATGTACAAATTTCTTTTAAATGACTCATGTTTTTGTCTTATATGACTAGTCCTCTTTTTAATTGTGCACAAATTTAACTACTATGCATGCTTAGAATCATGTTTGTGATGACGACGTCTCTCAAACACCAAGTAGAATTTGTCCCTCTACTTTGGGAGAATGAAATGGACAAAAGAGCAGACATGCTTGCGGCAGCTATGTCTCCCAAGCACCAAATGGATTAGTCATCCATCTTGGAAAGATGTCGTAGGGTAAAAAAAGGGATCCTCTACCCGCTAAGTACGATTGACTAATGGCTAAGGCTTTATCTCTTCTACCTCATAGTCGAGGACGACTATGATTTCAAGAGAGAGGTAATGTCATAAAATCTAATATCTAACCAACCCAAATGATTTTCTCATATTAAATTGATCACTTAATGTGGGAGAATAAATGGGAACAAGTGTTAAGATATAGATATGTGCTTATAGATCTATCTCAACACGGGGCCAATAGTAAAGGGGCCCAAATGGGAGATGGTCTATCAAGAGCAAGGCTAACCAATGGAGCATAAGACCTTAGGGTTAGCTTCATTGAAGACCTCCAATAATGTGTGTAAAAGTCCTTTGACCTTAGGTAAGCTAGGGCTGAGTGGGACCCCGGCCCAAGCTCGAGGTGCTTGACCTGCTTGAGGTGCTTGTCGTGCTTGAGGTGTTTGTCCTGCTTGAGGTGCTTGATTAAGGTGCTTGAGGTGCTTGACTTACTCCATGCTTGAGGTGCTTGACTTGCCGCTTGATTAAGGTGCTTGAGGTGCCTTGACATGCTTGCTTGAGATGCTTGTGGGAATACCCCCTAGTCGAAGTGCTTTGTCATGCTTGACGACTAAGGTGCTTGAGCTCCTAAAGTCAAAAGCATCCCTACAAGAGGGGTGGCGAGCCCTTTTCCTAGGGATTAGAGAGATAACACACACTCGCACTCACAAGGGAAGCCCCAGCTTGAAGAGGCAGCAAGGACACATGTCAGGTCCCTACCCATGTTACCTTCATGTGTTGCTTGAAGCCTATTGGCTAGGCTTCAAAGGGGTCCAATGATAAATTACTTGAATTATCTAATTGTTTTTGCATTTATCAAGGTCCTCTCTCTCAAAGGGGAAAGGGGGACACTTGTCCCAAGGCTATCCCTGTTGCTTGTAATGGCTTTTGCTTGTGATTGGCTAGGCCTGGAGGGGTCCAATGAGCTTCAAGCATGAGCTACAAGGGGGGGTCGACCCAAGCAAGCTAGGGGGGTGCTTAGGGGGTATACTCACCCACACACACTCACAAACACTCTCATTGTGTACTATGCAAAGTGCAAGAGCTCCCTCTCCTTCCCCAAGCAAGTAGAGGTTGAGAGCCTACACCAACACTCTTGGCTATGGAGTGCAAATCCATCCAAGAGCCATGCTTCAATGCTTGAGCTTGCCATCTATTTCTTCTTCATTACTATGCTATTATGTATGCTAGCACAAGAGTTATGATAAGTGAGGAACTAGCTCTTTCTCGTATGAAATGTTTCTTCTTCCTCTTCCCTACCCTCATTCCCTTCTAGCTCTCTCCACCTTCGAAGATGTTTGAGGTCTTGGGACTGAGGCTTGGTATAGTTAAAGCTTTCTTCAAGTTTAGGTTATGCTATGATGGTGATACATGAATCTTTCCATCCTCATTGCTTCACCTAGGTCACAAGGAACACAAAGAATGTATTATAACAAGTCTCTCTTTATGGGATAAATCATAATACAAATGCCTATTGGAGGGGTGACCGGCTTCACATAAATCCAGTCCTCAACTGTTGTCATGATCTCTAAATTCTCTCTCTTGCAAAAGTATTGTCTATGCCAAGTTAACTAATTGCTATTATTATGTTGCTATCTTTAATTATGTCTACCCGCTATGCTCACAAAATCATTTCTTGAAGGTACTCTCATTAAATTCCTCTATTCTCAAATTGAATAGGCAAATTCCATTACAGCACCACTTTATGAGGGCGAGCCTTTTGAAATGGGGCCTCTAACCCCAAACCAATGGGCCTACCCTCACAAAATGTTTGTAAAGAGGTACAACACTACTTGGGGCACCACCTTCTTTTGGGAGTGGAGAAGGAAACCAATCAAAATAACACTTGCACTCACCCACTCAAGCAACACACTTTGAAAACCCCCTTACTCTATATACACTTTGGACACTTGAACACCATCAACGATTATGCAACCCAATGCCGTGCATCAAAAATGAAATATGCAATTTGTGGAATAGCATTCACCTTCTCCCCATAAGAATACCCATAATACATCCAAACTCTTCCTCTCTCAAGAACTCATCAAAAGAATCATGCGCACAAGACTTGACTCTCAATTACACAAGAGAATCACTTACATCAAACTAACACACTTTGCATAGAGAGCTCATCTCCATCTATGCAATGCCGTGACACAAATAAAATCACCATGAGAGGTAGCCACATGCATATGTAATGAAGCAAAAGAGAGTTGGAGTGAGAAATTTCTTTAGACCAATTGAGTAAGTGTGGAGAAACAAACCAATGGTAAATTGAGAATAGAACACTTACTTGATTTCTTGCACACCTTTTAAGGGGAGGACAGACGCTGGCTAACCATCACGAATTGCGACACTTGAAAGTTTTGAAGATGATTTCATGATCATTAACATAACCATGAGAGAGATCATGATGTATTTACAAGTTATTGAGGTGCTACAAATGATTTATTGGGTTGATGGAGTAAGAGATTGTAGAATGGAAAGAGTGGAGAATAGAGTTGCACTTCCTCCAAAGAGGAGGGTTAGGAGGGAGGATGTGAAAGAGGGAGAGTTGGGGTTTTCTATACTATTGATCAAGAAACAACATGAAGTTGAAAATATAGGTGTGTGTCCTTGAGTCTCTCCAAGGGGGCTATTTATAGTTGTGTAGGAGTGGGATTATGCTACACTTAATTAGAGTAAGTGATTAGACCTAATTAAGTATCCTTTGACCACTCATTGAATATTGGACATAAAAGGGACTATTTATTCACCAAAAATATCCTTTTAGACCGTGAAGGCTCCATAGGGGTGCATAATGTAGGTGGGCCCCACCATGAGGCCCTACGGGTGGCTCCTACGGGGTATCTCAACTTGTCTGTCTTGGCATTTAGAAAGCATCTTTAGGGTTGTCCCATCACATGCAAGTGACCTTGAACACTCATTGCTCTTCTAGAAGATGAGTAGGGGAAAAAATAAGATCTCACCCTCTTGATTTACTTGATTTACAGTTCCCTTTTGCTGCGAATCTGAAAGATTTACACTATTTTGACCATAACTTTTTACCTGTAGCTCGGAATGACATGCTTCAAAAGGAAAAATTGACCTTCTCAACATGTTTGATATGAATTTGGACTATTGTTCATGCCCATGCACCAAGGAATTCTATTTGGAAGGTCCACACTAGGCTAGGGAACCTTTTGCTTCCAAGTCTTCTTGTATGGGCCCTTTGTTTGTATGCATCCAAGGGGAATCATGCTTTTTCAAAAGGATATGATGCTTAAACAAATAAAGGAGGGCCCAATATTATTTTCTTGTGAAAAGAATATATACATTTAAAGGAGAGAAACTATATGTATATTCTTAAGGGATATTGGGCCACCTATGTAGGGGGCATAGAAGACTTGTAGAGAGGGACCATAATCTTTGGTAAAGACAAGTGGAGAGTTGATTTCCATGGGAATTTTTTTATATGGGGTGGAAAATGGATATATTATTTTTCTACTACTAATTCACAAGAGGTAAGAAAGTTTGGGGGTATATAGTTGGTTATTGTATGCTTATTCTATTTACAAAGCAAAAAAGAAAAGGGTGGTAATATAAATATATGACTAAGGTGACATTTTTGGGAAGAGTATAATGTATATGTCGCCACAAAGGTTAAACAAAGAGGGGGAATTTACTCTAGATAACTTAATAGCGTAGAAACATATATACACATATGAGGAAGAGGACGTTGAGTAGGCTGACAAATGTTGCAAAAAGATGGTTACCATTTCATGCCACTCACTTGTAATTTACCATTTTTCTTAGGCCCCACAACTATTGGTGACACACATTCTGTATGCTCGATCTCATAGATGAATTTTGTCTCTCTTCATTTTGTCTATCTCTTGTTTAATTTTCTTTGCAATGGTTTTGTTGTGAGTGTATGGACGTTGTGGGTGTGGTTTTGCATCTATTTTTAGAGATATCGTGTGCTGACGAATGCCAAGATCTACCCCAGGGCTTCATATCTTTGTAAGACCATGCAAACACATCTTTATATTGTTTGAGGATAGCTGTCAACAATTGTTACTCCTCCTCGGTGAGATCTGTGGCTATGTATGTTGGTCTTGGTTCTTCCCCTGGTTTTGCTAGATCAATCTTCTTTGCATTTTTAGGCCCATCATACGATATTTCCGGTTCTTTTGGCTCTCTCATTGGTTTCTCAACCACAATACGTCGATCCTAAATTGTAAACATCTTGTAATGAGAGGGTGCGTCAATTTTTTTTGATTTAGAGTCCCCTTCACTTTCCATTTCTCTAATCCAAAGCTCCTTCAATTTTTGTTTTAATTTTTGCTATTTAATTTCTCGTTCCATTTTGGACATTTCAATGACTTTTAGGTTTTTTTTTTGTCGCTTCTTGCTCTTTTTTTTTTACTTTGCCCGAAAATTTGTCAGTTTCAATGGTTTTCACGTTATTTTTTCTTGGACACAATCATCTGCTCCCACGAGCATAAGATATAGCATTTTGGTCATCAACTTTGGCATTTGTTTCTCAATTTTGTTTTGTTGTTTCTGCATTTTTTTTCTTACATATCTCTCTTGTCTCCGTGTTTTTTGGTTAGAAAACTCGTGGAAAACTGGCTCATCCTCCCTTTTTGCAATTTTGTGCTCAAAATCATCCGAGAGTTCATGTTTTGCATCATTTCCTAATTTTTTTCTTCTCAAATCGTGGTATTCGTCTTCATCCTCATGTGAAAGGTCACATATAGAAACCCCATCCACTATCCATTTATAGTCGTTTATCAATTTTGTTCTAGTAGCTTTCAAAAGGTTTTCAATTTCTTAAACCGCCAAAAGCATTAGTAAGGGTCTTATGTCATAGCCATCTTTGTCGCAAAATATGGTGTTGGTTACCTCGTTTACGTAGAAATCAATTTGATCCCATCCAAAGGGTTCAAAAAACTCCTTTGGATATGGCTCCCTAATGTAAGCTTCATTTTCTACTGCACGCTCTATGATGCAATCCTCTTTCTTAAGACTTCCACATTTTGATGCTCGGCACGTACAAATGTGAGGATTCTTGGTGTTCACCTTGGTTATGACCCCCTTGTGCCGCAAAGAGAGATGGTCATAGCCCCAATCTTCAATCATTTTAAGTTGATGCATAAAAGGTCACCCCAAAATAGCTTTAAAATTGCCTTTTTCAAAATCTACCACTGCAAAGGTGTGTTCATACCCCGAAGATACTATCACTTGTTACAACATTCCCAAGGGTCCCTCCACATATCCATCAGCTAATTGCAATTTCATCTACGTTTTTTGAGAGTTTGTCTTTCCCATTTCTTCCAGATTCCTTTTATAGTGATGGCTACTCTAGCCCCACTATAGAGTATCGCAATGGCGACCACTCTCATATATTCCAAAGGTAAGGTGGTGTTTTCGTCTTTGCCTTCACAATAATCACCTACCTTATTTATTGGTTTCGCACGATGGTTTATTTTCTTGGTTTCTTCCACGAGTTCGTCTATTGGTTGACTTTTATCCCCATCTTCTCCAAGTTTTTTTTCAGTTTTATCCACAAGTGTGGTTTGATTTTGATCAACTATGCGAGGGTGATTGTGCACCTTATAGGAGAAGATAATAAATCATCCAATCTCTTTGTGTCTGTCACTTGTGGAATGGAATTTCAATGTGATGGCACAACTCTTCCTTCAAATTTTGTCTCATATTTCTCTCCAAAGGACGGTAAAATTTTTATGGTTGCAAGTTTGCTTTCTACAAAAACTTCCATTCTTGCATCTCCATAGAATGGATGAATATCACACGGGTAGATTTCATGGTCCAAATTAATTTTAGGAACTCGTGCTAACAATAATATAGAACTTTTGACTTTCATATTTCTAATCATTTTCCATAATGATTGTGGCCATGGTTTGTCTACTTTTGGAATTAGCTGCATCTCCAGAGATCTATCCTCATATGTTGTGTTTGTAACAATTCCAGTAGTACGTGGATCCTCTTTGTCTGCTTCCATAGTTTTTTTATTATTATCTGGATTCTGAGTGCTCTTTCGTATTGGTCATAGAATCCTTGTCTTTTGTCTTCTTCACCTATGTTGGTTTCCCCTTGTTTTTTTGTGTTTTCTGTTCTCAGTTCCTACATTATCGACCCAAAAGTTTTTGGAACTTTAGGCTGCAATATGTCTTGAGAAACTTCAACAAATCTCTTGTATACTTTCATTCTCTTGGTTTCATCTTTTGGATGTGGATAGATCAACAACCTTTGCTACATATTTTGATTGGTATGAAGCCTTGCAGCATATGCTTGCAATATTCATCTAAGTGCTCGTTCACTTTCTCCACCAAGATCAAACCACCTTACTCAGTCTTTGACTCTTTCGCCTAGGATTTCATTAACATGATCACAAATATGTGAACACGTTAATAACATTGACTGATCACGTTTCAAAATACATGGCCACGTTAAATATTCATATGACTTCACCTTATCTTATAGAAACCATCTAATTCGGTAAGCCTGTTGGGATTTTTTCATTTTTTAACAGGCTCGGTTAAGGGTTCACATAGTTTTGTACTAAGATCGTCAAAAAAACACATACCTGGATGGAGTTTTGGTGAGTTGCCACATCACCACTTATCAGATTTTTTGTGATCATGTTTATTGTGATTATAAACATTGTGATCACAATAAACTTCACGTGATCACATGAATATTAAATCCCTGTCTTCTTCTTCTTTTGTGTAAGCCGTTCTTTGGTTTGGTTTAGTTTAGTTTCCAAAGAAATTTTCTCCAGCCTGTTCGCTTTTATTTTGTCCTGTTTGGATTTCTATGATTTTCTTTTAGTTCTAATTGATCCATTCTCAAATTTGGTATGTTTTAGAAGTTTTAGATTATCTATTATCGATTGATTTTTTGCAACTTCTTGATCTTGAGCTCGAGTAAGTAACTTTGAGAGGATCTGTTGGCTTAGACTCTGATCCACTCATGCATGGTAATATTCCAATGACATTAATTGTTGCTTTCCTAGGATTTTCTATTTTTTTGCATAATTTCGAATAAAATGGTCTCTTCCACACTCGTCGTAAAATCCAAGGGGCATCCCCTTGCCAATGGTCACCTCCACATTCATAGCATGGGCCCTTGGGTCTGGCTGGCTAGTGGTGCTCCCATTAGATTTCTTGTTCTAGGCGGATAATCCCTAGGCTTGTAGTTCTCATTTTCTATGAACATGAGTGTGTTTTCATCCATCGTGAACTAGTTTCTAGATGTTTGAGCCACATACAAAGGTTCAAGAGTTTCCTCAGAACTAGCCCAATATGGAATTTATTATAGACAGCTGGTGGCATCATTAACTGAGTTACAGATGACTCTGCAAGCTACACATAATTCACAATGGCTTGATTATCATGCGGCAAAGGTGACTGTTGCCCCAATACTCGTTGCGGTTTTTCCCCTCCCTGTATCTCATTATTATGTCCCATCTAGTACCTTGGAGGTGCCAGCAATTGTTGCAGTGTTGACAGTCCATACGGCCTTCCCCTCACGTAGTTATGATTAAAGAAACACTTGCTAGTGTCATGGTTAGTGTATTTTTTCTCTGTGGCACACCATTTCAACATTCGTGGAGCATTAACTTATTATGCTTGTTTCGGTATCAGGGCTTGTAGGTATGATTCATCCTACGGACCACTTCTTTGACTAAGGGATGAATCTGTGCACTTTGTATTAGGGGGTCATGGATCGCGATCCATGTATCCCAAGACACAATTAATTGAAATTTGACACACACGATTTTCATAGCCTCTTGATGATTGCTAGGTGAATTTTAGATGATTTGATGACCTTTAGCTCTCCAAAAATTCCCTTGATCAATTTGTTTGTGGATTTTGGTCTAGATTGTCTTTGACCTGGTTTGGGCCTCCTTTGAGTGTTTTTGCTATCCTTGTTTTGGGGAAAATGTTTATTTTAGTCACTACTACAAATCTGTGAAGTTACAGTCCCAAAATCTAGTAGGGGGTCATCGATCGCGATCCATGTTCCTCCATGTCTGGACCCAAAACTTGGTCAGATGATTATTTGAAGTATGTGGGGTTCACCTATCTACTTCTTTTTGGATTTGAATCCCTTTTGCCTTGAAAGAGGTCAAGTTCTGTGTCTGCTTGCGATTTTTGACTTACAACTTGTTTTTGGGTGTTTTGGTCAACTTTTTGTTGTTTTTTGCTATCAAGGTCTTCACAATAGTTTTTCTAAATGGCAGAACATCTCACTAGCCAAATGTTAGTGTCAGCTCTCTTAGGGGCTCATGAATCATGATCCATGTTTCACTGCATGTGGACATGAAATTTTGTCAGATGTATATTGTGTCCATGTACAAGTCAGCCTTTCACTTCTTTTTGAATTTGGATACCAAAAATTCAAAAAAACCCAATTTTTGTATATTTCTAAAGTTCTTTGTGTTTTTTCCCAATTTCCTTGATTTGGGTGAGCTTTTATGTAAATTATTCCACCAAAAGTGTATAGATGGAGATTTGGAATCACCTTGGACCTAATGGTATCAGTTTTTGCCAGAATGTTACAGGGGGTCATAGATTGCGATCCATGTTTCTGCATGGAACTTTCTAGATTTACTCTCTCTGGTTTGGTTATCTCTTTGTTTCCCTTATTTTTGAGTTTTAATCAGCTTTCAAGTTTTGACCATCAATTTTTTAGTATTTCAGAGTTTATGATCTTTTTGTCAGAAATATGATTTTCACATTTTTCTTCTCCAATCATTCAACCAAATTTTGATAATGACAATTACTAATTACCATACTTTAAGTACTGAAATGAAACATGAAACTAAAACAGACAAAACAATACAAATTAAATTCGAAACGGAAAATGGAACATCACTCTGAAAGTAATGAGAAAATTGGAGAATGAAATGCTCTTGACTATCTCAACACAACCCTCTTTACCTCTTGAGAATAGATCTAGGGAGTCCTCAACTCCTAGACTCTACCAAGCACTAAACCTAGTGTCTAGCTTCTAGACTGCTAATGTGTAAATGAAGTAGATATCACAATCAAAGTTTCTAAGTAAAAGCTACGACTTGGTCACTCACCGCCTAAGGATCACTTCCCCTGCAACGGCGCCAATGTTAGTGGGTCAACGCGACGGGCGTTTATAGCATAGCTTTCCAGCACTAGCACAATGACAATACTTGAGGAAGCAGCTTGGATGGGACACGGAGACTCTTTGTGGGTATCAACCTCGAGAAGTGAACCGATGGAATAAATCTATCTCTAACACATGAAAATCTCTTGCTCTTAGATCTGGCAATCTACCTGTGTCCTACGTCATCGCACTCAATCATCAACCCATTTTCACACTGGAACAGAGTCCAAATGCTACAAAACTTTAGAAGGAGGTCAAGAACACTTAGAGACACTAACCTACCATGTTTGTTCGCATTTCAAGAAGGTACCAATATCACGATCCATCATAATTTAGGCCTCAAATATTGCAATAGAATGCATCAAAAAGGTCACCCTGGGCTCTAGGAACACTCTCCCATAGTCGGAATGTAAAAAAAAAAAAATCATTAATGCATCAAATCAACAGTTTATCCTATTAACAATGGGCATAATTAAATGAAAGAGCATCAAACAAGGAACGCATTACAAGTTTTAGAATTCAAATGTCACTACCAGAGCTCAAGATATGAGGATTACAAGTTGTAGGAAAGAAGCCACTCTCAGTCATATGGTGCAAACTCTTCAAACTTGATAATGATAATGTCATTTTCCCACTTTACAAAACGTAGGCTTCATACCTAGGGCTCTCTTGGACAATGGTCAACTTGACAAAACTCGAACCTTTTACAAACTTTTACAACTTTACATCTCAAAGCGCTTGCCCATTTATAATTAGAAAATTCAAATAATTACAAAGCTTTTTGAAAAATAAATGAAGAGATATGGAAATTCTAGGCTTATCAAAGAAGGGATCGACTCGAAGGGCACCTGGCTGGCTTGACCGCCAACACTTGGTGACGTAGTCGTATCTCCCCCTCTTCATCCTCACTTGAAGATTCCAATTTTGTTACTTGGATTGAGAGAAATCATGAGATAAAAAAGATTTAAGATATGGAAAGCTTAATGTTTATAAGAGAGGAGACGGAGAGTGTAATGTGAAGAAGAAGGTCAAGTTTTGAAACACTTGATTAGGGTTTTGGCCATGGCTGCTCATAGAGAGGGTATGTGTGTTGGAGGTGTGTGTGTGAAAGAGGCTTATCTATGGCTTCTCAAGCTTACTGTAAAGTTTTCATTTTGAGAAATAAAGAAAATAAGTGTAAAATGAGAAGAGAAGCCCTCTTTTTATGCACATTTTAGATAAATGCCTTCACTTATTTTGATAGCTTATCTTTCTTATCGATAAATTCTTTTACTTATCTTGATAACTTATTCTCCTTTTCAAAACTTCTTCAACAAGTTACTCATTCAACAAGTTACTCATTCAACAAGCTACTTATTCAACAAGTTATTTACTCAACTTTTCCTTATCTTCTCTTTTCCTTTTTCTTATCTTTTTTGTTTCCTTTTTTCTTGTCTTATCTTTTTCTTTTTCCGTATCTTTTTCTTGAGATGAAAGGCTTATTTCGCATACATTGGTTATGCCCATGTTCCCATGGTGTAAACCTAAAGTGTCTCATTAGTAAATTGTGGTGCTTGAATTTAGCTTGAATCTACTCGAAAAATTTCTTTTAAGTCTATGGTTTTGATGTGTTGGTTAAGAGTAACAGATAGAAGAAGTCGCTCTCCAACAAAAAGAAAGAGCTATCCTCAACTCAAAACAATAAAGGAAGGTGATAAATCTTCATCCACAAGTTAAATCTTTAACTTTTAGGTAACACTAGTTCATTCTTTGTAGTTTACTCATCTATATAAGGTGAAATCTATCCTCACCTCTTACAATATTTTTGCCTTCATCTATCTCTTTTTTTGTCAAGAACTTCTCAAGATTGACTCTTTTAATTCTTTAGGGTGTCTCTTTGCTCATTTTCATTACCTTACTTTATGGTTCGGTGGAAGGAGCTGATTTTGATATATGGCCATTTCTCATCTTCAACAAGTAAGTGAATCTATAAGGAGAGAATTTTTGGAGCAATATGAGCACTTGCACTTACCTCACTTGGGAACTTCAGAAGCACAAACCAAATGTTCAATGTTTTGAGGCATAACAAGGGTGACACGTTGGGGTTGGGATCACTTTCACAACAATGTTCGCTTGGATATGGTTATCAAAGCTATGGGGTTGGGCCCTCGCTATTACTACTTTGTACTGAGATCAATGCCTTGTGGTTTCTTTGAACGAGTCTTTTTGCTTGCACAATTCCTTCCTCACCACAAGATATGTTTTTATCTCTATTTGGGCTTGCTTCTTAGAGGTCCTTTTGGCATTTCACCTCATGCTTATGAGGTGGGGCTATGATAACACACTGAATTATTAAAGGAGTTACCTAATATGTGTCCCACTTGATAGTTGTTTTTGTGATCATGTGACAGATGGGCTTATTGGCTTGTTTAAAAAAATATATCTTCCACTACAAGAGGTTGTGTGCACTTGTGACGTTGTTAGCGATGGAAATACATTGGGTTTTTATACTCCCCGGTCGCTAAGATCGTCACAAACAGTGTCGATACGGGAACATTTCTATGAGCGTCGTTATAATTGGTGCTATATGCATTGCTATAGCTGTGGCTATATAGCGACGCCTATAGCGACGATCATAGCGACGTTTACAGGCCACCTATAGCGACGTTTATAGCGACGCTGCAAAACCTTATATAGCGACGATCATAGCGATGCCCGAGAGAAATGTTTTTTGGTGGAAGGGGAGCCACCCATCAACCATATTGAATGTTTCATTGATTGATTCACTTTTGAAAGAAAGTGCAAGCTTAGATATAGATCCAAAGTAGTCACCCACAAGACAATATAACCATTAACTCTATCATCCATAATATTGTTTGCAGAATAAAGATACAAAACTGACAAAAGTAAATTGATGAAATAAATCAATGACAATTGTACACATCATAGGAAAAATCACTTGATTTGTTAAACTTTGCAAATGTAATAGTTACAACACCATTGTCATTATTGAAAAAATATACATGGTTTTCAAAAAGACGTATAAACGTCATCTCATGATACATATGCTATGACAAAAGGAAACTAATGCTATCTAGCTACGGCTAAACTGACGTCGTCTAATTATACATCTCATCGCCAAGCAGCGTATCTGTCGGATTCTGCAAAAAAAGAACAATAAGACAGCTTTCTGTAAGTATAAACATATAGCGACGTTTATAAAAAAATACAACAAATATAAAAGAGTAAACCCTAATACTAACCATGCCGCCGTGAGAACTCAAAATGTTTATCAGGGCATTTTAAGTCCTTCTTGCTTGCATACTCACGCTCATACGATGTGGGGTCACATCTTGTCACATCGACCACTGTCAAAACATACAAAGAATCCATTATGTTAGAATTTAAAAATCCCTAAACCCTAAACTATCAAACCGAAAGAGCAATGCGAAAATAATTACAAAATTGGCCGCAAATGATGCCCACCCGCCGCTCCCCAAGTGGTGCAAGCTCCCTGCCTCTATTCGCGCTCTGGCTGCCTCCTTTTGTTGCTTCCACTTGTCCGGATTCTTGCGTGCTGCTTTCTTTGCATTCTTCCAATCTTCTTTGGCCAGCCAATTTGGTATGAGTCCACCCATGCTTAATTGCTTTTTGCACTTCGGAACGCTTGTGCTTGCAGTATTCGCACATTGGAACCTTCATCACGTCTTCATTGAAGCTGTCATCCCGTGTTGGAACTCGTCATGACCCATGCTGATGAATCTGTCTTTTAAATCACTTGGTACTTCACTCCAGGTGTTTAGTATGTAGTGTCTAAACACCTGAGAGCAAAGACCACGCATGCACGAGATCACATTCTGGCCTTCATCATCCAAGATGATGCCGCTGCTGAAGTCGTCGGAGTAAGGCAAGCCCTCTTGCCGGTGACGCATGAACCTGGGTGTCCCAATAGGGGTCTCTAGTGGTGTGTCGATGGGGGTACGGACTGCAGGTGTCTCCACTGGATTCTGGGCCCCGAAGCGAGGAGTGTCGATTGGAGTAACTCCTGGAGGAGTAGCTAGTGGTGTGTAGCCGCTAGGAACGGCCGTCAGCCGTGCAGAACCTGGTGTAGATGGTGATGCCATGGCTGGTGTCCGGGCGGGCAAAGAAGGGGAGGGTAAAGAGCCTTGTCGAGCACAAGGCGGTGCCGAGGCATCGGCGGTGGAATCCCCACAACAACCGCCGCCACCACCACTAGAGCGCCGGCGAGATGAGACGAGTGTGAAGATCATATCATCCTCGACACCAAAGCTTTGGAGCACGCTGAATGCTCCGAAACAGAGGGGGACGCGATCGGAGTAAGAATGCGTGATGGTGCACTGGAGTGATGACGCTCCAGGTACCACTCTCTCCGCTAGGGTGACAAAGAAGAAAGAAACTCCTCATCATCCATACCTGCATTAAACACACGAACATTTAAACTTATTATTGAATGAATGGAGAAGAAAACATGGACAAGTAGAGAGAGAGAGAGAGAGAGAGAGAGAGAGAGAGAGAGAGAGAGAGAGAGAGAGAGAGAGAGAGAGGACTCATAAAAGGGGAGGGATTTCTGTGTAGACAATGACGGAATGACGCATATAGACAGAATGGACAAAAAGATACGTGAATACAATATACATTATGAAACGGAGGTAGATTGTTCAAATACAATATTTATGGGTTTAAGAGGCTCTCTCTCATCCTCGCAAAGCTCAGCATAACTTCCTATATCTATATAGAGCTCTCCGTTTCATTTTGTAGATCCTCTGCATACACCCCATAGAGAGTAGTAGCTTCATGCTTGTCTGGCACCACCTCAGCAGCTTCTGACTGAACATCTTCTCCGATCTCCTCCATTGATGCTGCTGTGATTGGCACATGGTAGCCTTCATACGTCCGTTCACTACAAGGGGCTATCTCTATGACGTACCACCAGTTTGATGTAGACTTTGTAGGATGAAATATCACCTGCCAGAGCCACACAACTTACATGAAAGCTTCCAAGCATATAACTTCTAAAATTGGATGTTAACTATTTACATACTTGTTCACAATGCTCGGGTACTATGAAAGTGTCTCTTAGGTCAGTCCATTTCTTAGTTGAATCCACCTCAAGAAAACCAGACTCTCCTCTACGCACAGTAGCGTTGCGACCCTCCATGATTATCTTGAACCATTGCACGTCAAACAAGTCGACAAAAAATCCTCTATAATCGATCCTCAAAATCTCTTGTAGCGTGCCAAAGTAATTGAGTTCCGCCACCACAAGATCTGCATCAGAGGACCGTCGTCGACTAGACTGTTCAAATTTTGCGATGATTCCACAATCTTGAGTAAAACGCTTTTTGTCGATCCATTCCACCCTAAAATGATGACCTTTACACCATGTTGTTGTGTATTGACTTATACTACAACCAACAAAGATTATGAGTGGCCGTTCAAACATCTAGAAAGTCACTAGTCGTACATTGCAAACTTACCTTGGTCGCGCAACCCCGAGAATACTCCCACTCGTCCTCAATCACTTCTTCACCACACTGTTGTGCGCTTTTCAATTGGTTGTGCGACCATCTTAAGCTCATGAATGTTGGTAGGCTCTCCAGACCCGTCGAATAGTGCATCGGTGGTCGTCTTCCCCGTCTCCACTCGATTCGTGTCCCTTGTCGCTCTTTCTTTGCATCCTCATACTGTGAAATCCACTTTTGCATCACTCGATTGTGAAGCATGCAAAATCGGTTGATTTTAGCCTCTAGATCTTCCATCATCTTCTTCTCAAAACCAAGATTGCAGACGACAATCCGAGATATGCGCTCATCATCTATGGTTCGCCATAGCATGTCCCGGGCTTTATCAAATCCGTCTAGCCACTCTCCAATGTACACTAGGGACTCTGATACCAACCAACCTTCTACCATGCTACCCTCTGGACGTGCCTTCTGATGCACATATCTCTTGAGCGTTTTCATGAAATGTTCTAAAAATGACATCCATCTGGAATGCACTGTGCCAGCTATTTCCACCTCATCAACTATGTGAACAAGAAGATGCACCTGAATGGTTAGCATGGTAGTAGGAAAGTGTTTCTCAAACATGCACACAACCTCCACAACGTTTAGTTTGGCGAATGGTATGGACTCTACGTTGATCTTGTTTAGTGAGATCCATTGCACCAACTTTGCAAGTTTGTAGATTGTGTTACGTCAAGAGACAAACATCCCTCAACGGCCACCGGTATAATAAACTACAAAACACATGCAGCAATGATATTAAAGTCCACACACAATTTTGTTACACAATTCCCACTATGATATATTCCACTATGACCATACCTAACACATTTTATGCCAGTCGTGTGACTTCAAACCGATAAGATTTCCTTCTTTAGTAAAACACGTTTGAAGCGAGTGCATTACGCGAGTGGGGGTCCGCAAAGATCGAATGGTCTCTTTTACTTTGCATTCTTGGGCTCTTGTGAAAATCCATGGCGCTTTAGGGAGTTTTATTGATCCATCGGATGCTATTTGCGGCCAATAATGCTCCATACGATCCACATTTCTAAGGTCAACCCAGCTCCCAAAGTATCTTTCTTGCCGGTCAGATGGTCCCATAGTAGATTACCCACATTCTTGACAATGTGCATTTGATCGAGCAAGTGATTGATCATGAGTCGTGGCCAATATCGTACCATAGAGATAGTCTCTTCATCCCTAGAGGTAAACCGTCATCACACATCTCCTTCTGCTCTAACCATGCTTGTGCAGACATCCTCGGTGGCTCTCTTCCCAAAAAGCCATCGCGTAACACATGATTCTCTGGAGGATACACTTGATGACCTTCGTAGATTTGCTTCTTCAATGAGGGCGCTCGACGTGCATTCAGTCTAGGTCCACATGTGACACATGCTTTGTATCCGCTTGTATGAAGTCCTGCATGTATACACATGATAATAGATAAGCTTGAGAAAAACTAAGATTTATAGTGTTTAAGTTTAAGTGTAAATCACCTAAGCATTCTGTTGGTCCGGGATAGTCATGCATGGTCCACATTAGAATGCCTCTTATCAAAGCATTCTGTCGACCTGTGTGTCGGCTCATATCCACCACTTCTATGCCAATCCACAATTGTTGTAGCTCTTCCAATAGTGGACGAAGATACACATCCATATTCTTCACTTTATACCGCCCGGGCACAAGCTTAGCCAGAGGTGCCCCTTCTTTGTAGTCAACCACGGGGGAATGTTGTAGTTGACGATGACAACAGTCCATACACTGTAAGATGTTGATCTTTGACCAAATGGATTTATGCCATCCGTAGCCAGGCCTAGGTGCAAATTTCGAGTTTCCCTGGCAAAATCCGACCATGTTTCATCTATATGTTTCCAGGCTGCGCAATCTGTAGGAATTCGTAACACACCATCCGAAGATTTATTCTCCTCATGCCATGATGCTAGGGCGGCCATGGACTTACATTCAAAGAAATGCTTGATGCAAGCAAGCAGAGGAATATGTTGCAAAACCTTTTGTGGAATTTTTGTTCCGTGGAGATCTACTCGATATCTCTCGGAATCATATTTCGAACACTTCTCCATGTCTATGTATTTCCCTCTGAAAAGAATACAGTCGTTAGGACAAGCGTGGATCAAATTGTAATCCATCCCCAAGTTTCACAAAATCTTTCTTGCTTCCTCTCTGAAATCTGGCATCTTATTATCAGCTGGCAGTATATGCTCTTTGAGCAATCTACACAATGAAAAAAATACGATACAATTGTCTAAAACTCTATCAGATCATTATACATCTAGAGTTTTTTATTAAAGTAAACTAATTGTAATAGATCACCTGAAAAGCGCTGTAACTCTAGTGTCACTCCATCCAAACTTTTTCTGCATGTGGAGAAGAACCAGGAGCGCCTTCAATCTAGACACACGTGCTCCATCATACAATGGCGTATCGGATTCACTTTCATATCATCATAGATAAGCATTTTTGAATCCATGATTGTCTCAATCATTTCATCGATCTCGGGCTCAAACATTGCCTCGTTGGGAATGTGGTCTACATGATCATCCCCCGAGCTGTCAGAGGCTACATCTTGTGGCCTCACATATGCTGCTTGACCAAAGTGCTTGCGAACACGTCTATTGGCTTGCAAGATTGCTGCCTGTTCGCCAGCGTGAGAGTCCGACGAGTTATAATTGGCAACAACTTGATCTAGAATAGATGGATTGAACTCGCCAAATTCGTGAACGTGTTGCAAAGAAACGCGTCTTGTCCGTCGCATAGTATGCTTGCATTGATTACAAGGACATAAGATCCTCGTTGAGAGATAGTTGTTTTGGTTGGACGGCCCCACATCCTCGTCACTACTCATAATGAGGGTAAAAACCTTATAACTTGGACAAAAAATTTAATCTTATATTGGCATTCTTCGTCTTTTATCTCTCTCTCTCTCTCTCTCTCTCTCTCTCTCTCTCTCTCTCTCTCTCTCTCTCTCTCTCTCTCTCTCTCTCTCTCTCTTTGTTCACATTGTAAACTACCTCACATTCTCTAGTCATGTCCAATCCCCACACACCTCGGTCTAGAAGTGCACGGAGATCAGAACCACTGGGTTATAATCTTGTCTTTATTGGTCAATGCCTATATTTGTGGGTACAAGATAGTGCATGTAGTGGACAAAACCCCTTTGCCTCTTCTCTAGTTGTAGCATTTCACAACATCTTAACATCTTTTCACAGTAGATCTTTTCACCATTCGTCCAACTCTAATTTTTTTACCGTAATCTCAAAGGTAGACTTTAATATAAAAACTCAATCCAACATCTAATCTTAAATTTAACCTAATTAAACATGTGGTGATTCGCTCCATTGAAGGGTAAAAGACATACCAATGGGGCTACTAGCTACGTAGATGTTAATGGGCCTCACATATACAAATACTTCAATGCAAGAGTTTAGTAATCTCACCTCTCCACCCCATTGATCCATGACCCACTCCTCTCTTTCAAACCAGTCAGGTATGGCATCTGTGCATCTGACCTCCGATGTTTCATGTAGTCGCGCAGGCGTCTCCTAATCCAAGCATCGTCAAATGTATTCTCCAAAGAGGGAACTGGAAACTCCTGATGTAGCATAGCAATAATATAATCCTTGGAGGCTTTATCCTGATCCCTCCAAGAGACCATGACAGACTATAGTGTGTTAGAAAACCTGTCTACACAACTGTCGTATGCGGCCCATCACCTGCTTCCCCTCAGGGGTCATAATGATCTCATCGGACATACGATTGATGAGGTAGGTGTATCCCTTCGGCATGTCCCTCCCATGAACAATAGCAACCATGTCCGGTGAATGCTCATCGTCTAGGCCTCTAGGCAGCCCCGATGCAGTGTTCGGGTCACTCTGTAGGCATCTACGACGCAATGGCCAGGACACCACTCTCAAACGCATAGGCGGTATAATCCTCTGATGTAGTCTGAGCAGTCTCACAA
The DNA here is from genome assembly GCF_014529385.1 of Adiantum capillus-veneris. Classification (NCBI taxonomy): domain Eukaryota; kingdom Viridiplantae; phylum Streptophyta; class Polypodiopsida; order Polypodiales; family Pteridaceae; genus Adiantum; species Adiantum capillus-veneris. The sequence goes on along the minus strand of NC_140932.1, from coordinate 115,885,869 downwards.
GGATGGACACTCCTCGGTGTTTCCTAGGGACTCTGCAACAAATGAGCTCCAGGAACGACGTGCTCCTCGCCACAACAACCACCACCGCTAGACTCTCGTGGAATTTCTAGTCCGCATGGTCCATCGAACATAAATCTAGATCTAATTTAAACTTAAACTCAAAATAGACCTAAATTTAATCTAATCTAATGTAAATCTAAATGTAAAGCGCGTAAATAAACTTAAACTAATCGAACGTAAATCTAACGCAAAATAAACCTAAATCTAATCTAATCTAACCTAAATAAACCTAAATCTAATCTAACATAAATCTAAATCTAACTTAATCTTAATCTAACCTAATCTTAAACGATAAAAAGAGGAAAATGGTATAACCTTTCTATCACCCAAGTGTGGTAGATTGGTTATGCCATTTCCCTCTTGAATAACAAGTCTTGACTTCAACTCCTTGTCGACTAGATCTTTAAGGTCTCTTGGGATAGTTCCCTACGATGTTAAAACTTTCTTCTTCTTGGGGATGTGTGTGTGTGTGTGTGTGTGTGTGTGTGCCAATAAAAAGAGGAAAATGGTATACCTTTCTATCACCCAAGTGTGGTAGATTGGTTATGCCATTTCCCTCTTGAATAACAGGTCTTGAGTTCAACTCCTCGTCAGCTAGATCTTTAAGGTCTCTAGGGATAGTTTCCTACGACATTAAAAGTCTCTTCTTCTCGGGTGTGTGTGTGTGTGTGAGGGTGTGTGTGTGCGCCAATAAAAAGAGGAAAATGGTACAACCTTTCTATCACCTAAGTGTGGTAGATTGGTTATGCCATTTCCCTCTTGAATAACAGGTCTTGAGTTCAACTCCTCGCCGATTAGATCTTTAAGGTCTCTTGGGATAGTTTCCTACGACGTTAAAACTCTCTTCTTCTTCTTCTTCTTCTTCTTCTCTCTCTCTCTCTCTCTCTCTCTCTCTCTCTCTCTCTCTCTCTCTCTCTCTCTCTCTCTCTCTCTCTCTCTCTCTCTCTTGTTGGAATTAGGGTTGCAGAGAAACGCACACAGCTTTTAGAAGACGAAAGAAGCTCAAGGCAAACAATAGAGAGTATGTTACTTAGTGTGCAATAGAAAGATAGATAGGCCTAGAGTGATGGGCGTATAGACAATCCTCGGGGGAAAAAACCTCCTAAAGAGGAAAAAAATGCCTCGGCAGTCCTAGTTTGTTCATCACTACCACATGTATATGGTAACAAATCCCCCCTGGAGTGATGCGGTGAACGAGAGTTGGCACATGAGTAAAGGGAAGTGCCATGCCCTGAGGACATGATCAGTCCACAAAGGGGAGAAAGCCCAAAGCTTTGCGGAAAGCTTCGAGCTTCTCACGAGACATTGCCTTTGTGAAAATATCTGCAAGGTTGTCTTGTGCTGGCACATAAGCCAAACTGATCTCTCCTGCTGAGAGCCTCTACCTGACATAGTGGTAATGCACCTCAATGTACTTTGTGAGAGCATGAAAAACTCGGTTCCTCGCAATCGCCAATGCGCTCTAACTGTCAGTGTAGATAGTGTTGGTAGTGTCCTGTCCAACACCCAAATCATCCATAAGGCTTTTGAGCCATACACAATCAACCGTAGCTGTAAAGACTACCTTGTACTCAGCCTCACAACTCGAAGTGGCCACAGTAGGTTACTTCTTGCTCAACCATGATATACATAAACTGCCAAGCATGAACCAAAAACAACTTGTGGACACTCTCGTGTCAAAAAAACCAGCCCAATCCGAGTCCGAAAAAGCATGTAAGTCTGGTGGCAATGATCCCCCCTTGGGATAAAACAAGCCAAGATGTAAAGTGCCACTAAGGTAGTGAAAAATCCTCTTGACAGTCTGCCAATGCTTAGACCCTGGACTATGCCTAAATCTGTTGACTTGTGAGACTGCAAACTGAATATCCAGCCTCGTGTTGCATACATAAATGAGGCAGCCAATAGCAGTTTGGTAAAGAGTGACATCAGCAGGATCGTCAGCATCATGTAGAATCAACTTCAAATCTGTTTCCATGGGAGTGGCAATAGGTTTGCAATCCTCAAGTCCAAATTTACTTAGCAATGTCTCTATGTAACTTTTCTGACACAAGGCAATGCCACCATCACATTGCTTAAACTGTATACCCAAGTAATGATGCAACAGACCCAAATCTTTCATCTTGAAAGTAGCATTTAAATTAGCCTTAAATTCAGAAATATGTCTCTCATTTGGTCCAATGATCAGCAAATCATCGACATGAAGAACCACAATGAGAAGTACATCACCCTCACGCTTTACATACAATGTGCTTTTTGTTGGATTGTTACGGAAGCCTCGTTTAACCAAATGAGTGTCAGCTTTCTCATACCAAGCACGAGGAGATTGCTTCAACCCATACAAAGCCTTCTTACATCTGCACACTTTGTTCTCTTGTCCTTTTATGACAAAACCGCGAGGCTGCGTTACATAAACTTCCTCAAATATGTCACCATTCAAGAAAGCAGTAACAATATCTAATTGATGTACATCCCAAGCAAAATGAGCTGTCGATGCACATAGAAAATGCACAGTAGTCATACCACAAGTGGGAGCAAAGGTCTCTTCATAATCTATGCCTTTTTGCTGTGCATAACCCTTTGCAACAAGTCGAGCCTTATGTCGATCGATCTCACCATCCGGCTTGCGTTTCAACTTGTAAACCCACTTCGTACCAATGGCCTTTTTGCCAAGAGGCAAATCACATAAAGTCCATGTGTCATTTTCTATAAATGCATCATATGCTGATTGGTTGGCAGTCATCCAATTTTTTGAATTATGTGCTTCATCAAAAGATAGAGGCTCCTCAACATCATGTAAGTTGGACACAGCCAAAGCGTAACAATTTGATGCATAAGATGCATGGCGAGAGCCTGAACGAGTACGAGTAGACAAAGGTGCATCCAATTTATTGTCATACAAAGTGTGCACCAGCCATTTTGGCATACCTCTAGCCTGGTCATTTTCAGCCATTTCCTTATCAAGTACATCATGTACATCTGCGTCAGTAATAGGATGATCTGTAACATTTCAAAAACCACCATAGGCTGTACATTTGCCTCATTGGAACTTACATTCGTATTTCCACCATCGAAAAGAGGGAACAAAGTGTCATAAATGTACTGTGAGCTTACATTATTGTCTCTAGTACATGATAGCAAGGGCTGAACCAAATCTTCCACAAACACTACATCCCGTGAAACCAGAATATGTTTTGTTTGCGGATGATAGAACCTGTAACCTTTGCTTTCAGCACTATAACCCAAAAAAAATTACATTTGACAGCCTTATCATCCAATTTTCTGCACTGTGTTTGTGGCACCAAAGCATATGCCAAACAACCAAAAACACTCATGTCCTCAATAGAAGGCTTTCTATCATGCCATGCTTCAGATGGAGTAATATACTGCAAAGCTTTTGTAGGACACCTGTTTAGTACATAAGTGGCACACATGATGGCCTCAAGCCAAAAAGAATGTGGCAAAGCTTGACTTTTGACCATACATTGTGCCATTTCCGTAAGTGACTTGTCTTTCCTCTCAGCAACACCATTTTGTTGAGGTGTATAAGGCATTGTACATTGGTGTTTTATCCCATGACTAGCCAAAAATTCATTGAATTCATGAGACATATACTCCCCCCCTCGATCGGAATGGAGGGTGCCCATAGTACATTTCGAGACATTTTCAGCCATGGCCAGGAAATGTTTGAAGCACATAAAAACTTCCCATTTCTCTTTAAGCAGAAATACCCATGCATGCCTGGAGTAATCATCAATGAAAGTCACGAAGTACGGGTAATTGCCCAAGGACGGAGTTTACATGGGCCCACAAACATCACTATGCACAAGATGCAACCTACATGTGACCCTAATTGAAACCATCCTTTGGAAACTTAGAACGCTGCATTTTACCCAGAATACAGCCTTCACAAACATGTTTGACGGTTGCTTCAAGAGGCAGCAAAGAAGCAACCATATCAGATTTCTGCAAACGAGAAAACTGGCAAAATTCAGATGACCAAAGCATGCATACCAAAGTTTTGCATCTGAAATAGCCCTTGAATCTGCAATTGCATTTGCAAAATTTTATCCACACCTGTCATACAAAGTGAGCTTATACAACCCACGGCACAAAAGGCCAGATGCAACAATTTCATCACCAAGACTGAGATCATGAACTGTACATCTGTCATCCACAAATATGACTACAAGTCCAAGTCAAGAAAGTGCGGATACAGACAAAAGATTCTTCTTGATCCCAGGTACATAAAGTGCATCAACAAGTGTGAAAGAACTGCCATTAGCAGCAGTAAGCACAATCTTTCCAACTCCCTGAACCGGATAAGAGGCATTGTTGGCACAAGTGACTGGATTTCCATGAGGGACAGACTGGAGACAGGTGAACAATTCACGATGTGAGGTAATGTGCTTTGTAGCACCACTATCAAAATACCACACATGTGAATCTACAGCAACTCACAAGCATGCATCATGGACAGCAGGATTGTAAGTGCACTTTGTACTAAAAGCCCATTCTGCATCAACATCAGCATCGCAGTCTCCTTTCATAAAAGACTTACCAATGGCTGCATTTGTGGTGGAAGGAGCATCTCTAGTGGAACCACCCTCTTTCTTCTTAGCCTCTTTTGCGTTCAACTTAGGACACAGCTTGAGCAAGTGATGATTAGCTTTACAATAATGGCAACGCATCGTCTTTTTTCCCTTATCACCAGAATTGCCAGACGAAGTGTTGCCAACAAAAGCATTAGGAACATAAGTTTTTCCAGTCGCAACAGAACCATAAGAAGTGGTTGCATTACTTTTACCACCCTTTCTTTGAGAAGCAATAAAAGCCTGTTCAACTGCACAATCTATTCCTGTTTTTTTTTGGAAAGTGACTCTTGCAACACAATGTGCATAATGCATCAAACTTGACAACTTCAGGATTTCCTTGGTTCATCAGTCTCCAAGTACTAGCAAAAGTCTGGTAAGAATCTGGTTAGGCATCAAGAACAGTCTGCACAAGGGAACTGTCTGAAATGACGTCACCTGCAAAAATAAGTTGCTCATTGATATCCTTGACACTATCAAGGAAAGTGTCCATATCATCTTCCTCATGCATAATCTTTGACTCCAGCTCTTTACGCAGCAAAGCAATTTTAGCCTCATTACGACTTGCATATAGACCATCCAGAATATCCCAAGCCTGTTTTGCAGATTTTGCTGAACGGATGTGAGAAACAATGGTGCGCTTCACAGACAACGCAATCAATGCATGAGCCTACGCACCTTTACATCCCAACAAGCTTGTTCTGCTGTAGGCAAAACAACTCTAATAGCAGCAATCCTTGCAGCAAGACCTGCAACATCCTCAACATCGCTTACATACTCAAAAGCAGGACGTACATCAATGCCCTACACAATATTCCAGACGCCCTTTGACACAAGAATGTGTTGCATCATATAAGCCCACATAGGGTAATCGTCCCCATCCAACCTGCCCTCAGCAGCAAACATCTTGAACACATCTATGTTGTTGTTGTCAACCATGGTAAATGCTGCACCTGTTGTGAAAACTTCCCAAAAATAGGAGAAACAAAGCGGGAACAACACATGCTATATAGCACAAACTATAGAAGACTATAAGACACCTGTTATGCAGAAAATGGCATTGACAGAAATTTTGCACAAAATGACAAAATTGCCTGCAAAGACGTGCCTGTAGTGGAAACGGAGGCCAAAATGAGCCCGAATAAAAAATCTAGCAGACCAAGCTCTACGAGCTCGCCCAAAATATTTGTCGACATGCAAAAGCTCGCCAAAACTCACTGAAATTGGAGAAAGTGAGTAGGCGTGTACTGGAACTGTTGACGACTAAGCCCAAGAGGAGGTAACCTGCTCTGATACAAATTGTTGGAATTAGGGTTGCAGAGAAACGTACACATCTTGGAGAAGACAAAGGAAGCTCAAGGCACACAATAGAGAGTGTGTTACTAAGTGTGCAATAGAAAGATAGATAGCCCTAGAGTGATGGCCGTATATACAATGCTCGGGGGAAAAAACCTCCAAAAGAGGGAAAAAATGCCCCGGTGGTCCTAGTGTGTTCACCACATCACTACCACATGTATATGGTAACATCTCTCTCTCTCTCTCTCTCTCTCTCTCTCTCTCTTTTCCTCTCCCAATGTGTGTGTGTATGCATTCTTTCTTTATGCATGTGTGTGTGTGTGTGTGTGTGTTTTGTTTATGCATGTTCTCTCTCTCTCTCTCTCTCTCTCTCTCTCTCTCTCTCTCTCTCTCTCTCTCTCTCAAAAACACAATGTGTATGTGTGTGTGTGTGTGTGTGAGAGAGAGAGAGAGGGAGAGAGAGAGAAAGAGGGGAAGGAAACATGAGAGAGAGGAGAGGGAAGGAGCATACCTGGCTCTCCTTCCTCTCATCGTGTGTGTGTGTGTGGAGAAGAAAGAGAGAGAGAGAGAGGGAGAGCGCGGGTTACCTTTGCTTGCTTGAGCGCCGAAAACTCAGATCTGAGAGCTGAGCTTTCGGACACTCTCGGTTGTTTTTTTACCCCTATCGGTGTCGCTATAGGCGTCGCTAGTTTACTTGTAACTTAGTGACACCCATAGCGACGCCCCTGGGTTTTTACTATTGAACATCGCACTGCGAGCGTCGCTAATATGAAGTATCTCTTGTAGTGTTCATTGTATCTCTTAACAAGTTCATCGTATTTAAGATCTTGGTTCTTGTCTTGAGTCCTTCTTTACTTGATTCCACTTGACAAATATAGTTAAATTCATTCTTAGCTTCCTATGGTGCTATTTTGTCAATATATCTTGATATATTTTAGATTCTAAGCCAAGTGATTCCTTCTTGGGATTATTTAAGTTGATGGCATACTTGAATATACCTTTATTAAGTCTCTTCACCGGTTGATTAACCTTAAATACTTTAGAGGAGCCTTGCTCATTCTTCAATGTACTTGTATCTTGATTTCTTTAACACTAGGTTGGTAACCTAACAGGACATAAAAGTGTCCTTTCAGGGTTTTGAAAAAAACCTCCAAAACCAAGGTAGATCCACTCATTTTGTAAATTCCTTTCATGAGGTTATAGTTCAAGGCCTACTAAACATGGAAAAAATAAGAAACTTGTAAAATTTCTGATCTTTTGGTCACACCAAGCCTCCAAAGTTGATGGACCAGTGAATTTTCATCAAAACAGCCATTTCTTACGTTTTGTTGCATAAAAATAAGATTAGGGATTTTTGTAGGACTTGAGATAAATTCCCTAGTTAACTTCAATGGGTTGGTGATCAGAACATATGATTGCTTCTCACTCACTACTTTTTGTTTTGCCAAAATAAATAGGTACAAAAAAGTTGAATTTTTACCATTCTGCAAACCTATCATCAAAGTTTCTATAGCCACACTCAATACAAATAATATATGCATGTTTCCTTAGTTCCCTATTGTCCTTTATGTTCATAAGGAGCCATGGAGCATGTCAAAAGAATAATACATCTCTAACCCAGGGGATCTTGGGGACAAAGGTGAAGTGTTAAATACAGCAAACATGAAAAAATTGGGTTGAACATTATGAGTTGTAGAATCCCATAGAAACTATTCAATATCTAGCCAAATTTGATTCTTATGACTAGATATGGTTACTACCTACAAAATGCATGTAGTTGTCACAAGAAACTAACAATATTGAAAAGCTATACTTGATATACTAGAAGGTTTCGTTTTCTTCCATAATTGAAAAAATCAACCATCGTTATGTACTATGCAAAATAGGGTATTAGGTGCCCCAAAACTCAAGGAATGTTAGCTTTATGTTACAATATGCGACATAGAAAATCAAAAATGAATTTGAATATCATGAAATCCACCAAAAAAATCATAGAAGAGCTAAAATTGGCTAAAAAATAGGATTTGACAATTTTTGTAATTTGGTCAGAACTTACAACTTTAATATTTATTTCTCCCTAGAAGCATCAGGACATGTTGAGGACTACTAAAGATAGTTTTCTAGCATTATAGACCTCACAAACATGAATTCTAGAGTGGTATAGTTGCAAAAAGTTGAAAAAAATCCAAAAACAGGACCCGTTTTTCACACAGTTTAGGTTGTGAAATGTTGTGCAAGGACAATGTGAAAGATGGAATTGATATTCCAAAAAAATGTCGAGTTTTTTTCAGCTCATGAGACAACTTTCTAGATAGATAGCACCTCAAAATCCATTTTGAAACTCTTGACATAATTCAAGGAAAATGGTCACTTCACAGGACATAAAAGTGCCCATTACCAACCTAGTGTTAACACTAGTCTGATAACCTAATAGGACACAAAAGTGTCCTTTTAAGGTTTTGGGAAAAAATTCCAAAGCCATAGTAGATCCACTCATTTTGAAGACTTATAGTTCAAGAACTACTACATATGGAAAAAATGAGAAACTTGTAAAATTTCTCATCTCTTGGTCACTACAAACCGCCAAAGTTGATGGATCAGTGCATTTTGCCCAAAACAGCCATTTCTTACAGCTGATTGCATATGAATAAGAGTGGGGATTTTTGTAGGACATGAGATAAAATGCCCTGTTAACTTCAATGGGTTGGTGATCAAAACATATGGTTGATTTTACCTCACTAATTTTTTTTTGGGCAAAAAACGTGTACAAGAAGTTGTATTTTTGTCATTCTGCCGACCTATCATCAAAGTTTCTATAGTCACCCTCAATACAGATACTATATACATGTTTTCTTAGTTTCATTTGGGCCTTTGGATTTAAAAGGATTCATGGAGTATGTCAAAAGGATAATTGATCTCTTACTAAGTGGAACCTTGGGAACAATGATAAAGTACTAAATATAACAAACATGAAAAAACTGGGTTTAGCATTATGACCTCTAAAAACCCATAAAAACTACTCAATATCTAGCAAAGTTTGTATTTTATGATTTAGATATGGTTACTACCAACAAAATACACGTAATTGGCCTAAGAAACTAGCAATATTGAGAAATTTATACTTCCTACTCTAAAATGTCTCGTATTCGTCAGCAATCAATACAACTATCATCATATTCTATGCTATATAGCATATTAGGTACCCCAAAACTCAAGGAAGATTATCTTTATGTTATACATTCAGTTTCACAATCAAAATTGAATTTGGATATCAAGAAAGCGACCAAAAAATCATAAAAGAGCTAATTTTGGCCAAAAAACAGGATTATGCAATTCTTGTAAGTTGGTCATAAGTTTCAATTTTAACACTTAGTTCTCCCTAGAAGCATCAGAACATGTTGAGAACTATGAAGGATTATCCTCTAGCAATCTAAACCTCACAAACATGAAGTTTAGAGTGGTATAGTTGCAAAACTTTGAAAAAACCCCAAAAACAGGATCCGTTTTTTCACACAATTTAAGTTCAAAAATGTTGTGCAAGAGTAAGGTTAATGGTGAGATCAATATTCCAAAAAAAAAAGTCAAGTTTTTTCCATCTCATAAGGCAACTTTGTGGATATATAGCACCTAGAAATTCATTTCTTCAAATAATTCAAGAAAAATGGTCACTTATTAGGACAAAAAAGTGTCTAAGGACATAAAAGTGTCCTCTTACCATTCTAGTATTTATTGTTTGCAAATATTACATTCCCTTGATTGCAATAACTTGATTTTTTTTTTCTCAATCACTCCATCCTTATATTTTCTTAATATATATATAATGTTTCCATCTTGAGTACACAAAATTGAATGAGAACTAGAATGACCTTTAAGTTCAAAAACAAGGTTTATGCCTTCATTGTCTATGAAAATAGTGTACCTACTAGCCAATGATATTCTCAACTCCTTACCCATAGGCCAAGGCTTGAGTTGCAATCTCTTAGTAAGGAGATTATATTTGAACTTATCTTGCTAAGTCTCATTTTTTTGTGTTTCCTTGTTCCTTAAAAATCTTAATTTCCACAATGATCTTATTAACATTTGATTTTGTTACAAAAGTTTGTTACAAAAGATCTCTAGTCTGTGAGTAATGTCAAGGAGCTTCTCTTGCTCTATCTTGCACTATAACTTGTTCACCATTTGTGTTTTTAAAAAGAAACAATCCATTTTGCAGGAAAGATGAGGTGGAAAAAATGCTCTAGCATGGTTTTATCTTCTAGAGTTTCTATTTCCATTTCCTCTTGCACAACTTTGAGAACATCTTCTTCTCAAGAATTCCTTTTGCCATTATTTACTTTTGTTTGCTCGAGCACAATTTTTGAGAAGGTGTCCTTCTTGAGAGTTTCATGCCATTTTTTTCTGTACCTCACTCTCTTTCTACAAAACCTCTACTAAAATCTTTATCCGACCAAGGATAGAAACTGCACTCTGATATCTCTTGTGAGATCCATGCCAAAAACCACTGGCTGCACCATCTCCAAATGGATACACCACAATTCTTGGCATCCCTCTTGCTTGAGACCGACACCAATACAAGACTCCTCATGCTCTTCAATGCCAACTCAAGGGGGTGATAGCATTCACTTTTTTCATATGGAACCCTTATCCCCGAAATATCTTTCCTTATTGATTCAAACTTTCCAGTCAAAGTCATCAAACTAAATGGGAGTTCTCTAATTCACACTTGGTTCAAGGTCACTAACGCTTTTATCTTGGTTATGATCGAGAGCATCCATTAGTGCATTCCCCTAAGAGGTGTGTATGTACTAACTACACAAAGTCCTTGTTCCCCCATGCACTCTGATTGTCAGTGTAGATAGTGTTGGCAGTGTCCTCTCCAACACCCAAATCAGCCATAAGGCGTCTGAGCCATACACACTCAACCATAGCTGTGAAGCCTTCCCTGTACTCAGACTCACAACTCAAAGTGGCCACATTAGCTGCTTCTTGCTCAAACATGATATACATGAACTACCAAGCATGAAATAAAAACCACTTGTGGACACTCGCGTGTCAGAACAACCAGCCCAATCTGAGTCCGAAAAAGCATGTAAGTCTGGCAGCAATGATCCCCGCTTGGGATAAAACAAGCCAAGATGTAAAGTTCCACTAAGGTAGCGTAAAATCCTCTTGACAGCCTGCCAATGCTTAGACCCTGGGCTATGCATAAATCTGCTGACCTGTGAGACTACAAACTGAATATATGGCCTCCTGTTGCATACATAAATGAGGCAGCCAACAGCAGTTTGGTAAAGAGTGACATCAGCAAGATCGCCAGCATCATGTAGAATCAAGTTCAAATTTGTTTCCATGGGAGTGGCAATAGGTTTGCAATCCTCATGTCCAAACTTACATAGCAATGATTCTATGTAACTTTTCGGACATAAGGCAATACCACCATCACACTGCTTAAACTGTATACCCAAGTAATGATGCAACAACCCCAAATATTTCATCTTGAAAGTAGCATTCAAATCAGCCTAATTATATTCAGCAATATGTCTTTCATTTGGTCCAGTGATCAGCAAATCATCGACATAAAGAACCACAATGAGAAGTACATCATCCTCACGCTTTACATACAATGTGCTTTCTGTTGGACTGTTACGAAAGCCTCGTTTGACCAAATGAGTGTCATATTTCTCATACCAAGCATGAGGAGATTGCTTCAACCCATACAAAGCCTTCTTACATCTGCACACTTTGTTCTGTTGTCCTTTTATGACAAAACCGCGAGGCTGCGTTACATAAACTTCCTCAAATATGTCACCATTCAAGAAAGTAGTAACAATGTCTGATTAATGTACATCCCAACCAAAATGATCTAGCAATGCACATAGAAAATGTACAGTAGTCATACGACAAGTGGGAGCAAAAGTCTCTTCATAAGCTTTGCCTTTTTGCTGTGCATAACCCTTTGCAACAAGTTGAGCCTTATGGCGATAGATCTCACCATCTGGCTTGCGTTTCAACTTGTAAACCCACTTCGTACCAATGGCCTTTTTGCCCGGAGGCAAATCACATAAAGTCCATGTGTCATTTTCTATTAATGCATCATATTCTGATTGCATGGCAGCCATCCAATTTTGTGAATTCTGTGCTTCATCATAAGACAGAGGCTCCTCAACATCATGTAATCTAGACACAGCCAAAGCCTAACAATCTGATGTATAAGATGCATGGCGAGAGCCTAAACGAGTACGACTAGACCAAGGTGCATCCAATTTACTGTCACGCAAAGTGTGCACTAGCCATTTTGGCATACCTCTAGCTTGGTCATTTTCAGCCGTTTCCTCGTCAGGTACATCATGTACCCCTGCATCAGTAATAGGCTGATCTGTAACATTTTCAGAAACCCCCATAGGCTGTACATTTGCCTCATTGGAATTTACATTCGTATTTCCACCACTGAAAAGAGGCAACAAAGTGTCATAAATGTCCTCTGAGCTTACATTACTGTCTCTAGTACATGACAGCAAGGGATGAACAGAATCTTCCACAAACACTACATCCCGTGAAACTAGAATATGTTTTGTTTGCGGATGATACAACCTGTAACCTTTGCTTTCAGCACTATAACCAATAAAAATACATTTGACAGCGTTATCATCCAATTTTATGCGCTGCACTTGTGGCACCAAAGCATATGCCAAACAGCCAAAAACACACATGTGCTCAAAAGAAGGCTTTCTATCATGCCATGCTTCATATGGAGTAATAGACTGCATATGAAGGCTTTCTATCATGCCATGCTTCATATGGAGTAATAGAAGGCTTTCTATCATGCCATGCATTGAATCTGCAACTGTATTTGAAATAATTTGTCCAAACTTGTCATACAAAGTGAGCTTATACAGCCCACAACACAAAAGGCCAGATGCAACAATTTCATCACCAAAACTGAGATCATTCTTCTTGATCCCAGGTACATAAAGTGCATCAACAAGTGTGAAGGAACTTCCATTTGCAGCAGTAAGCACAATCTTTCCAACTCCCTGAACCGGATAAGAGGCATTGCTGGCACAAGCGACGGAATTCCCATGAGGGACAAACTCAAGAGAGGTGAACAATCCACGATGTGAGGTAATGTGCTTTGTAGCACCACTGTCAAAATACCACACATGTGAATCTGCAGCAAACAACTGACAAGCATGCATCATGGACAGCAGGATTGTAAGTGCACTCTAAGCTAAAAGCCCATTCTGCATCAACATCAGCAACACAGTCTCCGTTCAGAGAAGACTCAACAATGCCTGCATTTGAACCAACATTTGCAGTGGAACCACCCTCTTTCTTCTTAGCCTCTTTGGCCTTCAACTTAGGACACAACTTGATCAAGTGATCATTAGCTTTACAATAATGGCAACGCATCTTCTTTTTACCCTTATCACCAGAATTGCCAGACGAAGTGCTGCCAACAAAAGCATTAGGAACATAAGTTTTTCCACTCGCAACAGAACCATACGAAGTGGCTGCATTGCTGTTACCTCCCTTTCTTTGAGAAGCAATAAAAGCTTGTTCAACTACACACTGTCTAGTCTTGTTTTTTTTGGAAAGTGACTCTTGCAACAGCAATGTGCATAATGCATCAAACTTGACAACTTCAGGATTTCCTTGGGTCATCAGTCTCCAAGTACTAGCAAAAGTCTAGTAGGAATCTGGTAAGGCATCAAGAACAGTCTGCACAAGGGAACTGTCTGAAATGACGTCACCTGCAAAAATAAGTTGCTCATTGATATCCTTGACACTATCAAGGAAAGTGTCCATATCATCTTCCTCATGCATAATCTTCGACTCCAGCTCTTTACGTAGCAAAGCAATTTTAGCCTCATTACGACTTGCATATAGACCATCCAGAATATCCCAAGCCTGTTTTGCAGATTTTGCTGAACGGATGTGAGGAACAATGGTGCGCTTCACAGACAACGCAATCAGTGCATGAGCCTGCACATCCTCAACATCCCAACGAGCTTGTTCTGTCATAGGCAAAACAACTCTAACAGCAGCAATCCTTGCAGCAAGACCTGCAACATCTTCAACATCGCCTACATCCTCAGAACCAGGACGTACATCAATGCATTGCACAATATTCCGGATGCCCTTTGACAAAAGAATGTGTTGCATCATATAACCCCATATAGGGTAATTGACCCCATCCAACCTATCCTCAGCATCAAACTTCTTGAACACATCTGTGTTGTTGTTGTCAGCCATGGTAAATGTTGCACTTGATGTGAAAACTGCCCGAAAATAGGAGAAATGGAGTGGGAACAACCTGTGCTATATAGCACAAACCGTAGCACCTGTTATGCAGAAAACCGCACTGACAGAAATTCTGCACAAAATGACAAAATAGCCTGTGTAGTACTGCCTATAGTGGAAGCGAAGGCCGAAATGAGCCTGAATCAAAAATCTGAGTAGACTAAGATCTACAAGTACTCCCAAAATATTTGTCGACCTGGGAACGCTCGCCAAAGCTCACTGAAATCGGAGAAAGTGAGTAGGCGTGTGCTGGAGTAGCTGGCGAGTAAGCTCGGGAGGATGCAGCCTGCTCTGATACCAATTGTTGGAATTAGGGTTGCAGAGAAACACCCATAGCTTGGAGAAGAGGAAGGAAGATCAAGCCACACAATAGAGAGTGTGTTACTTAGTGTGCAATCATTAGGAGAAATATGAACCTTGCATGGGCCTTGTAAGGAATCCTAGTTTTTAGGGATTAAGGCTAATGTTGTGTGGGGTTTAGGGGGCAAGGGCATTGAAGAAGGCAATTTTGAGTAGGCTTTTCTAGCCTTTTTTTAAAAAAAATTTAGGATGTGGACCTAAAGGATTACTTTCTCTCTCTAGCTTTTTTTAAAGTGAAGGAAGCATAGGGGTGTGGGGCCACATTAGCAAAAACGTGGGTCACAAAGAGACAAAATTTGACTTTTTAACAAAAAAATCATTTTTACTTGTTTTTTACTTAAAACTCCCTCCCAACATATATACATATCCAAAAATCATTTTTGACCCATTTTTTAACCCACAAGCTTAGAAAGTCCATTTTTTCAAAACTCTTTTCCTCCAAAAAGTAATAAACATTTTGTTCTCTCCTCCTCCCTCCTCCCTCCTCTCTCTCTCTCTCTCTCTCCCTCTCCTCTCCCTCCGTGCCCCTACCTTCCTCCTCCTCCCCCTCCCCCCTTCTCTCCTCCCATCTTCCTCAACCTCTCTACCCTTACCCCTCTATCTTTTCATCATTTGCTTCCTCATGCAACAGCTTCCATGGTGCTCACGGACATCACAAATGGTTTTCTTCCACCACCATGTACTCCGCACACCAAAAGCATACATATTCGCTTACCCACGGCATTTGCACCAAAGACCACTAGTGAAGGTGATCAAAGGTCATCACAGGAACATCGCACCGCTTGTGAGACCAATGTTGACATTTGGGTGGATGGCCATTTGTATCCTTACGATCCTATAAGCCGCTTCCATCCACCGTTTAATAGACTTTCCACATTTCTTCAATTTCTTGGGAGGGGAGAAGCAGGTTTGTTAGGCTATTGCAAGCGGTTGTGTATGGGTGCATGTGCTTCTTTGCATATGTGGATGCACGAATGTCAATCTCTTCACCTCAAGACGATGGCATTACAAGAGAGTGTTGCCTCTTCGGAGAGGGTAGTTAAAACTCTTGAACAACAAATGCAAGAAAAGGAGTCCCACATCCAGAAGCTTACCAACACCATCACATACTTGAAAGAAACACTCCTTGGTGCAAGGGAACGCAAATGCACGTATTCATCCATTGAAACTCTTTCACATTCGGGAGGAGCACGCAAATGACGAGTTACAGCCACAAGGTGATTTGGTCTTTACTTGCATGATGCATTCTTACTTCACACTATTTTCTAACATTTATGTTTATTTGTTGCTAGAAACTTCATCCAGGAGGCATGTGGTGGAACAAGCCAAGATGATCGAGTCAACCTTCTCACTAGTTGTCTCAATAACCCAGGACATGATTTCTATCTTACAATCACCTGGAGGTAAGCACATTAAGGATGCAGTAACCAAGGACCTTATGCGTAAATTAAGAAATGTGGTTAGTGATGATGATGTTCAACAAGCTTGTGATGAGGTTGGAATCAGCACCAAAGCCTATCAGACTATTTTTCAACTCCTAAAGGATGCCCTCAAAGAACATGGCATTGTGGAAAACCTATTTCTCGTTCCTCACAAGGTCAAGCTCACAAAGAAGGCCACAAACGAAGATGTGTTCTCCCGCATTGGGACATACCTACACATTGAGGACACAATGCCAACTTCCCTTTATGCTTCGTGCGCAACAAATACAAGGGGAAAAGGTAAGAAACAATCCATAAGACCTTCGGAGAAGGGCTTTCCTTACACAATGTGTAACAATATTTTCGTGGATCTTAGAAGGCTTCAAGAAGCCATGCTTAGATTTTACGAGTTACCTGAAGAAGGTGACACACTTTACTTTTTTTTTTTGGTATTATTCTTATCATAGACTCTGAAGTTTAAGGTCTTAGCACTATTTATTTTGTAGTGCTTGGAACAAAAGTCGCTTTTGTGTTGAAACTCGATGAGTGTCAAATAGTGAAAGGCCGAAGGTTAGAGAGGCTAGCATGCAAAATTGCATCTTTGGACTGAATATGTACGGAGAGGCATACCATTAGTACATGGCCAAGCATTGTTGAAAGGATCATGATGAGAATAATATCAATCCAAACACAACAACTTATGCCCATATTAAAGTGTAGTTAAAGAAGAATTATAAAAATAGAATTTATCACTCTGATTGCATGAAAATTTCTTGATTGTACTCTAGAAACCGGAGACTTAGAGCATTGTCAAGTACCTCTAGTGGGAATGACTTAGGAAGTCAAGGTAGCACGTTCTGTACTAGGTGTACAAAATACTTTGAAGATAATTAGGTTCCAAAGCTTGTGCCTAACAAATTTTCTTGATGCATAAAAGCTCATTGAGCTCAAAATATTGAATGGTAGTAAAAGACCTGGACTAAAGGATGCAACTAGATCTTCACATTCTCAAACTTGGAAGCCATGTTACATAAAAGAGCAATAAGATATCACCTTTGCTTCAAGTTTTTTGAGCCTCACCATGTGGGTCCAGATTGTCCATTTTAATGATCCAACAAATTATAAACTTGCAAGACAAAATGATGTTGGAACTATAGACACTAATAGAAACTTTAAAAATCCATAGCCTAGACCTAATGTGGCATTAAAAAATTCTTATCAAGGCTCAACTTCAAGACGTGAAGCTCAGGCTAATAGTACTCAAAATACTAAAGCTGAAGGAAATCAATCAAATGTTTGGGTTCACACAGTCTTGAAGATCAAGGAAAAAATGAATATTTTTTGGTACCTTTTAGGCTAGCTAATGCTCCAACATTATTCCTTGCTATCGTAATCAAAATCTCTAGTGGACATGATTATAACTAAATATCTGATAGAGAACTCAATTAAAATATAATTATAGAGGGTTTCTGACTTAGTTATCCTATTTCTATGTTGAAGTGAGGACACCTCAAATCTTCCAAGTGTGGGAGGGTGTAGAATCCCCAATTTTTGTTCTCCTTTAAAAGAATAATAAAATTATGTTTATGGCGTACAATTTAATTTTAGTTTAGAACTCTTGTTGTGCAATGTTGGGAAACTTTAATTTCCTTGCTTTTTATGCTTTTTGGCACCTTTTTGTGAAAAGCAGGGCTAGATTCTTAATCTGCAAAATAGAATGTGAGTTCAATAGAAGGGGTTATATTCTCTTATGAACTTACATAAAATATACATACAGAAGGGTGTTTTAAATTGAAAACCTAAAGTTTTGGTACTTAAGGGGTCTTTTTTATTGAGAAAATTGGTACGTAAGGGGTCTCTACATACCTCAAAAAATGAAGAAGAAGGGGTTTTACAAAATACCTCTTGAATGCACGTGCTATACAAGTTCTTTGTATAGTGATCCACCCAAAGGGAAGTTAGGGTTTAATTCAATGTAGAAATTCTCTTTTTGAGTGCTTTTCATACTTATTGGTGCTTTTCACAATTAAAATAATTTCCATTTTATAGTTTATGTAGACTAAGTGAATTTGTAACCGATCAAAACTTGTCAACATAAGCCGTGACTTTCTCATGTTCCTTATGAGCAAGCTAGTCCCATTCCTTCCAAATGTCCTTCTCGGATATATCACTCTAATTGCACAAATGAATTTCTAGACTGTACTCTAGAAACTAGAGACTTAAAGTCATATTATCAAAATTTCTTGACCATTGTCAAGTACCTCCAGTGGGTATGACTCGGGAAGTCAAGGTAGCATGTTTTGTACTAGGTTTACAAAATAATTTAAAGATTAGGCTCCAAAGCTTGCACTGATAAATTTTGCAAATTTTCTTGATGCAAAAAAGCTCATTGAGCTCAAAATATTGAATGATAGTAAACGACCTCAAATGTTTTGTACTAGGTTTACAAATAATTTGAATATTAGGGTCCAAAGCTTGCGCCTGACAAATTTTGCAAATTTTGTTGATGCAAAAAAGCTCATTGAGCTCAAAATATTGAATGATAGTAAAAGACCTCGACTACAGGATGCGAGTAGATCTTCACATTCTCAAACTTGGAGCCATGTTACATAAGAGAGCAATAATGGATCACCTTTGCTTCAAGTTTTTTGAGCCTCACCATGTCTGTCGAGATTGTCCATTTTAATGACCCAACAAATTATAAACTTGCAAGACAAAATGATGTTGGGACTATAGACAGTAATAGAGACTTTAAAAATCCATAGCCTAGACCTAATGTGGCATAAAAACATTCTTATCAATGTTCAACTTCAAGACGTGTAGCTCAGGCTAATAGAACTCAGAATACTAAAGGTGGAGGAAATCAATCAAATGTTTGGGTTCACACAGCCTTGAAGATCAAGGAGAAAATGAATATTTTTTGGTACCTTCTAATTTAGCTAACGCTCCAACGTTACTCCATGCTATTGTAATCAAAATCTTTAGTGGACATGATCATAACTAAATATATTATAGAGTACTCAATTTAACCTATAGTTATAGAGGGTTTGTGACTTGGTTATTTTATTTCTATGCTAAAGTGAGGACACCTCAAATCTTCCAAGTGCGGGAGGATGTAGAATCCCCAATTTTTGTTCTCTTTTAAAAGAATAATAAAATTACGTTTATGATGTACATTAGTTTAATTTTTAGTTTGGAGTTCTTATTGTGCAATGTTGGGAAATTTTAATTTCCTTGCTTTTTATGCTTTTTGGTACCTTTTTGTGGAAAGCAAGGCTGGATTCTTAATCTGCAGAATAGAATGAAGTTCAATAGAAGGGGTTATAATCTCTGATGAACTTACATAAAATATACATACAGAAGGGTGTTTTAAACTGAAAACCTAAAGTTTTGGTACATAAGGGGTCTTTTTTATTGAGAAAATTGGTACATAAGGGGTCTCTACATGCCCCAAAAAATGGAGAATAAGGAGTTTTACAAAATACCTCTTGAATGCACGTGATATACAAGATCTCTATATAATGACCCATCCAAAGGGAAGTTAGGGTTTAATTTAGTGTAGAAATTTTCTTTTTGAGTGCTTTTCATGCTTGTTGGTGCTTTTCACAAATAAAAGAATGTCCATTTTATAGTTTATGTAGACTAAGTGAATTTGTGACCGATCAAAACTTGTCAACATAAGCCGTGACTTTCTCATGTTCCTTTTGGGCAAGCTAGTCCCATTCCTTCCGAATGTCCTTTTTAAAATCAGGCGGAAGAAATTGTTCATAAAATTCAGCTTTGAATTGAGTCCACATTCTAGCTTGTGTGCCTTCGAGAAATTTGGCTAACCACCATGGTGATGTCTCCTTGAGATGCATCCCAACATGAGGAAACTTGGGTTTTTCGGTGAAGTTCCCATTGGCAAAAACAACTTCAAACTTCCTGATGAAAGAAAGTGCCTTGGAGATATCTTTTCGTCCTGTGTAGTTGTCAAACTTCACATCCTTGTCATCGAATTTGAAAACCCGCATCTTGCGGTGACGTCTACGGTTATCTTTTTTGAACTGGGGCTTTTCTTTAGTATTACGTAGGAAAGTAGTAGGATTTTTTTTCTTTGGAGAAGATTTAGATATTATATGAGAAGTAGATGTAGTAGTAAGTGGAGAGATTATGATGGAGAAGAGATCGAGACATCCTTGCTTTCGTTAAGCAAAGAAGGTTCTTTTTTCGAGCCCTTGCTCTTGGAAAGTCGTTTGTCCTGATCCGAGATCCCTTGTGCCCTTCGGCACCTCTTTTCGCACCATCCTCTTGTGGGTTGCTTCCACCGATCGGGTTTTGCTCACGCCCATCGTCATATATTCTTTGTGGCTTCTTGATTCCGTCCAAAACTTCTGCAAATCGAAGGAAAGGAATTTTGTAATTTTGAAAAAATGATTTCTCCCGAACACTACTGGGCTGGGAGAAATTCACCACACATATTGCAAGATAGCTTGAGGCTTGAGCATCAGCACACGACAGAGATAGAAACAGCCAATAGCCTCGCAGGTGTACAGAACAACGAGAGGCCCTTGGGCCCTCACAAGCCCATGGAGGCAACGTGGTTGAAGAGATCACAAAGATTTGTTGCTGCAACCTTCTCTTCGTGTCTCTTCTAGAGCTCTCTAGAATGGAAGCTACATCTCTCTCTCTCTCTCTCTCTCTCTCTCTCTCTCTCTCTCTCTCTCTCTCTCTCTCTCTCTCTCTCTCTCTCTCTCTCTCTCTCTCTCTCTCCCCCAACCCAAAACACACGAGCATGCCTCCTATTCATGGCCTGCCTTGTGAGCCTAACCATACCACAAGGAGCTTTTGACGTGTTGCTATATAGCAATATTCTAGCCGTTTGATCTATTTCCTAGATAGAAATAGCAAGTCCACAATTTATGTAGTATAATTGCTAGATGGAGCTAG
This sequence comes from Adiantum capillus-veneris, assembly GCF_014529385.1. Classification (NCBI taxonomy): domain Eukaryota; kingdom Viridiplantae; phylum Streptophyta; class Polypodiopsida; order Polypodiales; family Pteridaceae; genus Adiantum; species Adiantum capillus-veneris. The sequence continues at coordinate 115,864,913 of NC_140932.1, read as the reverse complement.
CAAAGTCATAATTTTGTGAGCTTGCAACATAGTAAGTTTGTTATTGCTAGATAGAGCTGGCAAATTCATAGTGCTGACCCATTTACCATATAGTAAATAAACAGTGAAGTTGCTAATTGGAAGTAGCAAATCCTAGTCTCGATGCACTTACTATATAGCAATTACTCATTTCCTTATTTTCTATTTAGTAACTAGGCAGTATTAAACACTTACTGTAGGGAGTTCTTTAAACATTCATGTTTTTTTTTTGCTCACTATACGAGAAAGTCCTTCCAATTATTTTTCATATAGTTTATATTGTAAGTCATATTGATTCTATTAAACAATGTATCTTTTTTTCCCATACTCACAATTTAAGTGGTATTATATGAGCTCAACAAAGAATGTACATTAGGTCTCACACCTCACATGTGCCTTGAGGAAACTACAACACCAAAAGAGGGTAGAGTAAGTAACTATCACCAAACCTTTGATTATTATTAGCCCACAAAACAATGTACTTAATTTGGATAATATACGCATATTTCTATGCATTTTGACATAGAACCATGCTCTTGCCAACCATCCGATGCTACTAAGCACCTACTTCCAATCATAGTCATGCCTATCATACCCTACACTAGAGCCCACCATACTCATTACTTTGGTGCTTTCTTGCAAGATATCATTAAGCTGTGCCACCACATATTTTTTTTCAATCAAATACTCATAGGTTTTTGACCTTCCAAGTGTGATTCAGATAGCAATGTCTGGTTATTTGTATGCACACCAAAATTGCTAGGTTATGAAGCCTTCTCCCTCCCAAAAAGCAAGTCAATCCTAAGGAAGGAAACTTTCTAGGTTTTTTACAACCATTTGCATATTTTACAAATCACAAGACCCCTTATGGAAGGAATTTTTTTGAAAAGATCCAAGGGATCTTTTGAAGCTTCCTTGCACCCAAAACAAGTATTGGAGCCAACACCTTTCATGCGAAGGCTTTTATAGAGCTTGGCCATTTTAATGGCTAGATGTTGTTGGCATAATTTAACCATTTTGCCTCCATCCAATCTGTCCCCCACAATTTTTTGGGTGGAGCAAACCAATCTGCCTTCATACGGTTACCTTATAAGAACAAGTCAAAATTCCATCTAACCCCACCATTTTATGTCTATGGTGTTGCCTCCTAGCAAGCAATGAGCCTTCATGCTCAACCTCTTTCCACTTAGCCTTTAGACCCTGTTCTCTTTTCTTGTCTTCAAGGAGTAGCTCTAAGGAATAGTTCAGTCTTTCACTATCCAAAGTAGCTCGCTATGTTTTTGACAGCTGAGCATAGTGCTGTTCAAACTCTCTCAACAGTTCAGTGATGGAAAGTCCTTCTTTTGGCTTTGCAACCCATTCCAAGAAAGTCCTTTTTTGTAACCCTTTTAGAGTCCTCCATGAAGTATTCCTTCTTTAGGGCTAATTTGAATTTCTCCCAATCTCCTTCATGCTCCTCCCTGATTCCCCTTACATGGTGTCTAATCTCGGGGACAACAACAAGCCCAAAACTACGAATCATGTCCACCTTTTGAACTTGTTGTAGCTCCATATCCTTTACATAACCACAAAGAAAATTTGTGACATCTTCTCCTTCAAATTGGTCATTTTTTTAAACAATAGATTGAAGGGCTTTGACTGCTCACACCTCCCTTCTTTCCTGCAGCCTATTGTTGTTGCATGAACATAGCAAATTCTTGAAACATTTGAATTGTGCCTTGATCCAAACACATGCCTTGTTGATCTTGCTGATCCATAGCTTTCATTATTGTATTTGAATTTTTGAAAACAAGTTTTTGAAATCCAACCCCAGCTTTTTTGTGTGAGGTTCACCAAGAATGTCGGAATGTGTGCGTTTTACCTGGAAAGGTGCAGAACCTATGGTGGCTGGAAGAGTTTGTGATGACTGTCACAAACACTATGAAAAAGCATTTATGGAGAATCACCAACCCTCTTCCTAAAGATGGTTTAAATTCTAAGAGCGTTCGTAACAAGAGAGTTGTCATAAAATCTAATATCTAGTTAACCCAAATGATTTTCTCATATTAAATTGATCATTTAATGTGGGAGAATAAACGGGAACAAGAGCTAGAATAGAGACATGGGCTTCTATACCTATCTCAATAGGGGACCAAAAGGAGAGATGATTACATCTCAATAGGGGTCCAAAGGTAGAGGGTCTACCAAAGAGAAATATGTAATAAGTGCTTCTAGACCTATCTCAATAGGGGACCAAAAGGCAAATGGTTGCATCTCAATAGGGGTCCAAAAGGAGATGGTCTACGAAAGAGCAATGTGCAATAAGTGCTTCTAGACTTATCTCAATAGGGGACCAAGAGGAGATATGGTTACATCTCAATAGGGGTCCAAAAGGAGGTCTATAAAAGAGCAACATGCATCTAATGGAGCTTAAAAGACCTTATGCTTAGCTTCATTAAAGACCTCAAAAGGTTAGTGTTAAAAGTCCTTAGACCTTAGGCAAGCTAGGATTGTGCTTGAGGTGGGAACCCAGTCCAAGCTTGAGGTGCTTCTCATGCTTGGTGACTAAGGTGCTTGAGGTGCTTGTCGTGCTTGCTTACTAAGGTGCTTCAGGTGCTTGTCATGCTTAATGAGGGAGGTGCTTGAAAAGCTTCCCATGCATAGGGGGTAAGGTTCTTGAGTAAAAAAGAGACCCTACAAAGGAGGGGGAAAGCCCCAAAGTTAGGGGAATCTTTAACTTAACCTCCCATTCACCCAAAGGGCAACCCCTTTCTCAAGGGGCACATAGATACATGTCAAGCTCTCCCTATGCTTAGCCACATGGTGTGCTTGAATCCTATTGGCTTGGCTAAAGAGGAGTTGAATGAGCTTCTAGTTCAATTCAGCAAATACCTAGATATTTCAAGCTCTCTCTCTCTCAAAGAGGTAAGGAGGGAACTTTTCCAAACACTACACGTGTTGCTTGAAATGCATTGTGCATGTGATTGGCTAGCCTTAGAGGGGTCCAATGAGCTTCAAGTTGGAGCAAAAAGGAGAGGTCGACCAAAGCAAGAAAGGGGTGTGCTTGGGGGTATACAGCCTCTCACACACTCCCTTTTCAAGAATTTTCTCACTTGGTGAAAGTGGAAGAACTCCATCTCCTTCTCCAAGCTTATTGAGAAATTGAGAGCCTACACCAACACTCTTGGTTATGGAATGCAAATCCACCTGAGAGCCATGCTTCAATAATTAAGCTTTCAATGTTCTCCATCTTCATTACTATGCTATTATTTTATGCTAAGCAAGAAGAGTGATGATAAGTGAGGAACTATTTCTTTCTCCTATGAATGATTCTTCTTCATCTTCCCTACCCTCATTCCCCGCTAGCTCTCTCCACCTTCGAAGGTGTTTGGAGGCCGAGGATGGTTAATGCTTTTACAAAGTTTATGTTATGCTCATGATGCATGAAGATTTCCATATTCATAGCATCACCAAGGTCACAAGGAACACAAAGATTGTATTATACCAAGTCTCTCTCTTTATGAGAGAATCTATAATACAAAAGCCTATTGGAGGGGGAACCGGCTCCACATAGATGTGGTCCTCAACTGCTGTAAAGTTCCTAATTCTCTCTCTCTTGCAAAAGAATTTTTCATGACAAGCTAATTAAGTATAATGGTTATGTTGCTACCGCTAATTAAGTTCACCCTCTATGTTCTCAAAGTAGTCTCACAAAAATGCTCTCTTTAATTCTCCTGATTCCGCTATTCTCAGAGTTTATGGGCCATTCTCATTACATTGGTATTAGAGCTATTGGTTTCTCTTTTCTTACTTAAGAAGAGAGGTCCTTAAGTTGTTGTTGGACGGGAGCGACTCACACACCCATGAAGTGCATGCAAACACTACCTAGATCAACATAATGTCAATTGAGGACACAGATGACACGATAGGCACACGGAGAAAATCTCTTTAGCTTGTCAGGCTGAGACCATCAGGCTGAGACCATCCTACACATACAACACTCTGGAAGGCCAACTAAACCACAATCAAGAACCTCACTGCCCTCAACTACACCACCTAGCCACATACATACATACGGAAGGTAACTCACCTAATCATGCCGGATTCATACGAAACTTAAGTAACACCATCCCCTCACTAGGATACACCTGTCCCTAAGCTTCTACACTCAAAACCCTCACTTTAAACCCATCTATGGAAGACGCATCGGATGACAGAGCAGAATTTTGAAAGTGCTCGAAACTAAAATTTATGAATACCTATGCGTAGCTTATGTGGCCACGATTCTATAGACTACTAGCACGCAAAAAATAGACATCGTTTGATACACTTACGGCCACAAATAGCTCGTAGATGTGTCGGTGTGTGTGCTTCGTCTCGCGTGGAATGCTTGGCATTTTTGCATAGCTCTCCTTGAGCCTACAGCAATGGTGCACACGCTCACTCTCTTTCTCTCTCACACACAGTAGCGTAGCGAGAGGATAAAGCTCACGCTCACTCTCTTTCTCTCTCACACACAGTAGCGTAGCGAGAGGATAAAGCTCACGCTCACTCTCTTTCTCTCTCACACACAGTAGATGGCAGTGCTAAAGTTTTGATTATGATTAAAAGCCCTCCTTTACAAAATGACCTAGGTACCTTATATACTAAGGCTACCTTAGGTTTAACCAAAAATGGGGTTGAAAGGGTCAAATGGCTTTGTATTTACAATCTGGAAGTGCCATTGCACCCCGACTTCTGAAACTAGAATAACTACTCATTACAAATGACGTTTATAGCCATAATCTGCAGCATTTCATAACTCACAAAAGATAAGACTTTGGTACGAAACTTGAGTTATGTTGTGTTGTTGACCCAGCAGTCAGTTGTCCATGAAGGTTGGGCATGTGTAGTGCAATAGGGTAAGTGGGACAGGGATCTATTATCTTGGTTGACAAGGACTTAGTTCGAGGTACACCGTTGGGAATTATAGTCTTAATAATGGAGTCTCTCGGGGCTTGCATTTGGGTTACCCATTATTGAGTTATTAGCAAGCTCAACAGGAACTATAATCAACCGAGCAATGTAGACCCTCTCCACTAGTCTTTGCAATCAACTATGTCTAAACCACGTGTGGCTACTTGAGAACTAATTTTAAAAGTTAAAGAAGAGTAGCGACTAAGGTTTTTGAGGGTACCAAAGCACAAATTAATTCTATAAATAAGTTTAATTAGCATGGCTGACAATAACCAAGAGAGTAAGATGAACAACAAACTGGTGCTTCAAGTGCGGAGAGCAAGGACATGCCTATCGTGTCTGCCCGCAGAGAAATGTGCGCAATGATCCTCCTAGAACCTCTATGGTTGAAGCTCCAAAAGAGGATGCTCATTGCCAGGGATTTCTCCTTTCCTATGCTTGGGGAAAGATGCAAGAGAATGATGCCTTTATTTTGTCTAACCTTGGTTCAACTCACAACTTCATATCCATGTAGTTGACCACCAAGCTAGGCATACAAGCCCACAAGATGGGAGATGCATTGAAAGCCGATGGAGCTATCAAGGAACTAGACATCTCAATTATTCCCTTAATTGGAAAATTGAGGCTTCATATCCAAATCTATGTGGACAAAGAGGATTTCTTCATCTCCCCTCTCAAACATGAGGATGTTATCATTGGCACCATGGTTTAACCGCATGGCTTCATGAAGTTACCTGAAAGGAGAATCTACTTCACCTACAGGGAATAGAGCTTGTATATAGATGCTAATGAGTCGGGGAACACCATATCCATGGTAAATACGCTTGCTTTTGACAAGTCCATGAAAAGCTCTACTTTTGCATACATGATTTTTGTTGGAGATGCTGTAGATGATTCCAATGGTTTAACAAGTAGTAATAAATGGAATCCAGAGGAATTAGAGTTTTCTAATTTCCTAAATGGATTCCAAGATGTTTTCATTGATGACATCCCTAGTGAGATACCTCCAAAACGAGGGATGATGACAATGCAATAGAGCTTCTACCAAGAAGCTCACCGCCTAACAAGCCTCCTTATTGTGTTTCCCAAGCTCAACAAGAGGAGATCATGAGGCAAGTGCATTATTTGGCGGAAAAAGGGATGGTGAGGCCCATTAGGAAATTTCGGAGGTCATTTGGAGGGCCTTTTAAGAAAAATAGAATTTTGACTTTCTCTCTCTAGAAATAGGTGTGGTAAAAGCAATTGTAAACTTGGAATAACCATTCAAAAAGTGCACTTACAAGTAGATTCTTTCCACAGTGTCATAATGGCCGTGATGATTGAAGAATAAATCATTTTCAGTTGCATTTAATGAACAACCTATAATTGGACGGAGTTTCCTGTATATGGAATGTATGACTAAAGGAAATAGGACGTATCCTTCCAAACCTGCTCTCTCCTTACTCTCTCACTGTTTGTGCACTCACCTTAAAGAAATCCTCCCTTTCTTGCCCTGTTGCATACATGGCTTCTTCTTCCACCCCCACAAAAATGTCCTCCTTAAAAGACCCTTCTATCATCTACACATCGACCTGGATCCCCAATATACGCCAATGTGTAAGCGAGGAAAAACTAACATCAAAGTGACACCGATCATGACAAAGAGACTCAGAGTAGAGGGAGAAAAACACTTAGATATTTGGACAAAAGTCTCACTTTATCCATTGAATCCCATGACCAATGCTTTACCAGCATTTTCAAATCCCACTAACTTATTGACCTTTGTAGGTAATGGAGAGAATGGATTGCTTGGCTACTGTAAAGCTCTAAACAACAAATCAGAAACTTATAAAGACATGGTGAAGCACCAAGCAAATGAGATTCAGAGACTTTCAAACTTGCATCATGAGGACCAAAAGACTGTAATGCAGCACACACAAGAATCACAAGTCTTATTGAAGGTAGGCTCTGGCGGCCTTAAGAAAAGAATCCAAGAATTGAGGTGAGAATTGTAAACTATCTAATTAATTTAGACTAATCTAAGTTTTTGTTTATGTTAGTTATGATTTCTTTGTATAGATTCCATCTATCCAGACAAAGAAAACATAGACCCGAAGGCCAATGTAGGAAAGCAGTTAAAGCCATTGATAACTAGTGATCTTGCAAAGGATATCATGCATGACAAAAAGTTTAAGGTTTTGCAATGAGATGTCGTTGACAGATTCATTTCAAAGAATGCAGTGCCTGCCAAGCATATACATGCTACATTGGACTCCCTTGGAGTTAGTAAAAGAGGTTACTCAACTATTCAACAGTCTATCTCTTCCATGTTTGTGAAGAAGGGAATAAAGTCTAAGCTTTTACCAACAGCTGCAAGTGCTTGGAAGGAAAGACGACAGCTCAATAATGAACAGACAGACTTCATTGTATGTCCATTTCATATTCAAGATATTTATAGCTCACAGGTAACTACTATCACTTATGATGAGTACAACAATATCTTCATGGACCTCAATTTGTTGCAAACTAGAATGGTAGAGTTCTACAATATCATATTCGAAGAGACATGTGGCGTTCTACATTTTTTTTTGAAGCTAGATGAGTGTGAGATTCTTAAAGACAAGAAGCTAGAGCAAGTTACAATCACATTAATGAATAGGGATCTTTCCAAATGTCCCAATGATGACCCTTCATACCTCAGTGTTCAATAAAAAACAAACATATGGTGGCTTGGTGCATTTCAGGTAATCCAGTTATCTCCAATTTTGCAGCTCTAGCAAGCCCTCTATTGTACCTAAATTTTAGATTTATTTTTTGTATCTCATAACGATTGATCTTGTAGGATAGAGATAGTGTACTACATCTCAAGATTACTATTTTACACACTATTTCATCATCAATAAAATTAAGGTTTTTTTCTTAAAAGGCATGAACTAGATTTCAAATCTTTCTCCATCCACTTGTGGATCACGACGTAAAATAGGCTATTATCCCATATCAAAGCTGAGCCCGCGCGCTGTGATCTACAGAAAGAGAGAGAGAGAGAGAGAGAGAGAGAGAGAGAGAGAGAGAGAGAGAGAGTTTGCATTTTTCTCTTCCAGTCGAATGGCAAGAACCAAGTCAACAACAAGGAAGGCAGGGAAAGGACCAGGGGTTGCAAAGAAAGCATGTGGAAGGTCTGCTAGTAAGAATGAAGAATATTCAAAGAAACATGGGTTTATTCAAGGAGATCAGAAAAGCTCAGAAATGTATTGAGCTTTGTGTCCCTAAACTTCCTTTCCAAAGAGCAGTAAGGAAAATTTGTGAGGAAGCATGTGCTGGTACAATGAGATGGAAGGTTGTTGCCCTGCTCTGTCTTCAAGAAGTAGCAGATGATTTTTTACAGGAGTATTTTAATGATATCACCACTGTTGCTACTCAGGCTCATCGGGTGACAATAATGGACAAGGATAGTGAGACTCTCAAGAGAGTATGTTGGAGATACGATAAGCTCCTTATCCCTAATGAGTTTATTGACCCCAGAATGAAAGATATATTGCTAATACCACCAGGCCGCCGGGATCATGGGGTTAATATTCATTTTGTTACTCATGATGTGAACACGAGAGCGAGAGATGAGCAAGAAGAAAGACGTCACCTGGAAGTAGAGAAATTAAAGAGGATACAGTCTGTTGGTGCTGGTGAAGAGACCCAAAGGAGAAATTATGGGAAAGTTACCACAAACTTAAATGAAAGAAACAATGATATTTTACATTTCATGAAAGAAGGACTATTAGCAACCATTCCCATTGGCCGCTGGTACTACGCAATTATCACTGGATTCTGTTGATATTGGGATCTAGAAAGATCCCAATGCACAAATTACAAAATCTATTGTTTATTTATGCCTAAAGTAAGTGCTCTTCTCTACCTTTAAGATCGTTTTTTTTCTGTACTTGGTCTCTAATTAAATCCTTGTTTTTTATTGTAGCTTAATAAAGAGCCAACTCCCTCAAGAAACCCATACTGAAATATATGTTTTAGATTCACAGTTGTTTGTGCCACTCTCAATAAAAAACACCCCTCATGGCACATTGGAGAGATGGTTTGTCCACTGTCTCAAGTCACAACTCTGGTGTTACCATACGAATCAAATAATCATTGCAGCCTTGTATGCATTGAACTGGACAAACAAGTGGTATGAACTATCAACTCCATACAAGGAACACATTCACAGATAAGAGTGTGAGTGTTAATAAAAACTTGAGTGTTTATTTGGGATATGGTTGATGACCTGAATATTGTTAATAACAAATAACCTTCATTGTTCATAGATGTGTAAAAAGATTACTTAATGTCTATGGAAGTCTTTGTGGAAATCATGAACTCTACAAGTCAACCTTTAAAGCTGTCCAAGTGCCTAATCAGACAGATCCAAATTCTTGTGGGTTGGATATGTCTTCTCCATGCAGAGTACATACTACAGAGTTTTTTTGCTTTGAATCCATTTATGTCAAAGATATTTCCTTGCTATGGTTTGGACCAACTTGGTGCTATTATTAATTACAGTATTGACCACAAGCTAACCTAATTTTGTAGAATCATGTGGAAAATTATACCTTCAAATATTTACAAAGGTACCGCGCTTCAATGATTCAACATCTACTATCTCTTTCAACCCCAAGAGTTTTAGGTGTTGAAGACAATTTGGTCTACGACCATATAATAACTTTATCAATGAACGATGAAGAGGAAGTCATGCCAGTTTCCACCACTGGAAATGGAATCCCTAAAACTAACCCCATATTAGAGGAACAGGCACCGGTATGCTTTGCAGTTGGAGCAGTTGAATCTGAAGTTGGGGTTGATCAATGTGAAGTAGACCAAGCCCTTGAAAATGTAGATGTAAAATGCTGCTCAGAGTCGAGGAATGCAACAGAGTTTCTAGGCCAAGTAGAAGAGGATAAGGAAGTGCCTATTATTGTGGCACAGGATGCGGCACATGATCAAAATGAGGGATTCCAATCTCTTGTAATTGCTGATGTGAAGAGCTCTTTGGAGCCAAGAGAAGATACAGAGTGTCTTAACCATGTAGTGGAGGAGGCCAACATTGCAAATCAAGGCCAGGAACAGACAACAGAATAGGTTAACCATTGGGCCATGGAAACACAAGAGTCATGTACTGCACAACCACAAGAGGTGGATACCCTTGGCAATACAGAAGGGAACATCGACACTCAACAACAGAATGCCAACATTAGAAATGACCAATATGGACTCTTGCTTCAAGTAGATATGGTTGTTCCGGTAATATCCATTGTACTTAAATAATATACTCTTTTTTGTTTCTAACTACTTATATGTATGCACACAATGATTGCAGAGACTAATTATCTTGGATCTCAATGGATTGTTGCTGCTACGACAGTCGTATAGTCGCTACAACAAAAAAGGGGACCTTCGACGCAGGTTTCGACGCATCCCATTGAGAAGCTCGTTGATATACGCGTCCCTACAAAAACGTCTCTATATGCATCGATATACACGTCAAAAGGTAATATTATCGATGCATATTTCAACGGGCTTAGCGACGCATATAGCAACGAGCATAACAGAAAAAAAAACTCTTAGGCGGAGGAGAGGCAGCGTGGCCTGCGCCCAGTGAAAAGATGGACACAGCCACAGCCAGACTGCCTGTCCTCTGTCCAAGAAAGTGAGCAGCACCAAAATCAACCATGCTCCCGCAAGAATTTCGGCAGAGTTCCCTTCGTGTTTACATAAACTTTTCAAAAAAAACCATATCATGTATACGCCTCCTACATGCTATCCATGTAGGATCTCACATGAGATTTAAGGCCAATGAAATAAATGAAATGAACTTGGTGCAAAACCATAACTGTACCAGCTTAAAACCATAACCATAACGAGCTTAATTTGTACAAAACCATAACCAAATTAAAACCATAACCGGCCATAACCACTTTGATCAAAACCATAATGTAGATAACCCTAACCATAAACAAAATTAACAATAACCATAAGCATAACCAGAAAGTTAAACATAACCATAAACAAAACAAGAACCATAACCATGTCTATACAATGACAATGAGAATAACCATAACCATAAGGAAAACAATAACTGTCTGAACAATAACCATAACCATATATGTCTATACAAAAAAGAGACACAGAAGTGTGTCTGTGTCTCACAAAGCATATATATGAAATCCACTGATGACTAGGCATCACAACCTGCACATAGGACAAGTCACAAAATTAGTATTGATATCACTTCACATATATTTATTTAATTAAATCAACTCACATATATTAACGTCTCACCTCAAGCGATCAGCGAAACTCTAAGGCCTTCCAATCTACAAGCTCTCCTGAAGCATCAAGATCATTCAATACTTTATAGATACCTCAGCGATATCCATCTGTCTCCTCCTGGTGTTTCAGGGCTCGATGCATCGCAAGATTCTGCATTTATACAAAAATCAAAGTAATAAGAATACATGATTCATCACGTTTTAAAAAACTCCATAGCTAGGATTGGATTAGAAACTCACAAACTCATAGCGAAAGGTGGCGAAGCCTCCGCTGCCAAGATGAGATGTCCCCCTGGTCATCTGTTGTATCTGCGCGGCCTGACGCTGCTGTCTAAACCGTTTGTCCGCTGTCCGCTCATCCTCCCTGATCTGCTGCCACGTCTCATGTGGGATGCCCGAAGGCTTCGACGAGCCGGTCCTGAAAGCCTGCCAAGCTGCATCTTGTCGATGTTTCACGGTGTCCCGTGAAACACCCTTGATCCACCTCCTCGGAAAAACCTTTCAACCCGGAGCCGGCTGGTACTCTCTCATGATGGTCACCACTACATAACTGACTTTGTCCTCATCCTCCTCAGGCCAAGGCATCAGAATGCTCGTCGAAAATTGCAGCTCTGTGAGCTGGCGAATTCATTGTCTCATCTCAGTCTCGACTTTATCCATGTCAACCATCTGCCCATACAGTATAGAGCTTGGAGGCACTAGGATCGTGTGCCCCCCAAGGTGTCCAAGGTGTGCCAAGAGGTGTGTCGAGAGGTGTGCCTGGGTAGGATGGGGGTCGTCAGCGAGGAGGGGTCGAAGCATCTGTGGACCCTCCTCCATAGCAACCACCACCTCCACCTGACGATCGTCGAGATCGGTGAGTGCGCCTGTGCTGCGGAGATGAGGACGTACCCACCTCTGCCGCACCCCTAGGTGTCGAAGCAGCCGTGATGGGAGACCTCGCACGCGTCGTACCCATAGGCATCCCCCCCCCATAGGCGTCCCCCCCATAGGTGTCAGACCCTCGGGTGTGAAGCCTGGAGGCGTAGTACCCGTGCCTCTGGCTACCCAGTACTGAGAAGCCTATGCCATCTGACTGGGCTTCATCCGTGTGACGAAGCCCATGAATGCATCTGCACTCATAGAAGCGGGATCTGGAAACTGGTATGCCATACTAAAGTCCTACACAAAGAAAGTAAAATAAAGCGTCAGAACACCTTTGTTTAAATTAACTTTAAGCTTAATTTTAAATCAACGTCTTCACACAAACACTTACAGGCCTAGGGCTCGACGAGTGAGGCATCATCGATAAGATCTTGCATCGTATCATCGTCTATCTCTAATTGCAGACATAACTCTGTCCCAACTCGTTCTGGAAGTTTGTCTTCATCCATTGCATCTTCATCTACAAGTGTCAATTCTGCCTCGTCTGCGTCATCCCTCGTATGTCTGTGAGCTTTCTCTGCCATACCTTCGTCCATCTCATCTAATGTCACAGTAGTATGCACGTCGTCTAGCTGACTTTCCTCCAGGAGCTCTTGCCCTTCAAATACTTGTTTATTTCTTGGAGCAACCTGAACCACAAACCACCATTTTCGCTCTCGAGGGTCCGGTATAGAGACCACTTGCTCACAATATTCGGGGAGAGCAAATGTGTCGCTCGCATCTGTCTAAACCTTTGTAGAATCTATTTGCACAAGCTTATTTCCATCTCTGCGTACCGTTGCATTGCGACCAGAAGTAATCACCTTGAACCACTTCACATCCAACAAAAACATCTCAAACCGCCTGAAGCTGACTTTCAGGATATCTGACACCAGACCACAGTAATCCAAGTTGCTAGTGCTCTCATTCATGTCTCTATCATTGGCCCTACTCTTTTGCATGAAACTAACCATTACCCCACTGTCAAACGTGTTTCTTCTGCTGTCCATTTGTTGTGTTCTGAAATGCTTTCCATTTGACCACGGCGCCATGTATGTATGATACTTCCAGTTACATCCAATAGCCAGCTCTTCCTCTTCTAGAGATATGGGTTCTCCGATTTGTCGAGCTGCTCTCACTGTCTTGTCCAACCATGCCATTGTAGGGAATTCAGGTAGAGGAGCGAGATAGTTCTGCAAGGGTAAGCCTCTAGTTAAACACCTAACGTTAAACACCTAGAAAGCGTAACCCTCAAACTTCCTCCGTTAAACACCCCTTGATTGCAATTGGAAGAATGAATTGCAAGGACTTAGGCCAGTCGTGCGATTTCAGTCCTGACAGTTGATCGTCACAGGTGAATGCTGTCTTGAGACATCGCATATATCCTGTTGGCGTCCTGAACTCTGAAATCACCCTTTTAACTTGTCGCTCTTCGCTTTTTAGCAATACCCATGGCGCTCTTGGAAGTTTTGTTTTGCCAGCTGCATTGGTGAAAGGCCACAGCTCTGGCATCTTTCCAACTGACTACAAATCATCTCGTGAAGCTCGATTTTCTTTCATTCCCATGATTTTCTTCAAGAGGAGCTCTCCCACATTCTTGAATATATGCATTGGATCTAGAAAATGGTTAATTAGTAGATCGCCCTAGTACGGAAACGTATGGAGAATGGACAAACGTTTCATTCCTGGAACAGGTTACCCCTCATGTTGCTCCCATCGGCGACACCACTCTTGTACATGCATAAGACGACATTCGACACGACCAAGCTACCTTCGCCCAAGTGATGGCCATCTGGAAGATAACGGTGGTGGCCTTGATAAATTGTCTTTCGAAGAGAGGCAGAATAGCACATATCCAAAGACTGTCCGCAAATTGGACATGCATTGTATCCCGAAGTTGTTAGCCCTGCATATATTAAAGCATGAATCAGGCCAAGGCAAAGTGCTTGCGAATAGCAAGAATTTTGTAAATCAAGAACCATTACCAGAAGCTTCTCCGTATCCTAGCCAATCATGCATAACCCACATAAGAAGTCCATGGATCCTTGCATGTTGTTATCCTAATGGTTCAACCGCATCTTCTATGTTGATCCCATGCCATAACTCCTGGAGCTCGTCAACTAGTGGAGCTAGATAAACATCCATGTTTTTTTCCTTGAACTTACCAGGTACAATCAAGCTTAATATCAAATGACCCTTCTTGATGGCAAGCCACAGCGGGAGGTTGTAATTGATAAGATACACAGACCAAGTGCTTCATGACGAGCTTCTCAAGCCAAATGGATTGACTCCATCCATTGCCATGCCCAAATGCAAATTGCGTGGTTCACTCTTAACATGTGGCTAGGTATCTTCAATGTGCCTCCAGGCCTTTGGATCAACGGGCACCCTAAATGTTGCGTCAGTGGATCTATTCGTAGAATGCCACTACATCAACTTTGCAATGGAACCACAACGAAACATGCTTTTTATCCTAGGAATAATAAGGAAATGCCGCAACACTTTAGCTGGCACTATCTCGCCAACTGGATCTTGTTTGTAGCGCATTGCTTCGCACTTAGGACACGACAGACAATCTACAAATTTATTGCGGAAAAGAATGCAATCATTTGGACATGCATGAATCTTGCTGTAGTCCAAGCCAACTGAGGTCAATAGTTGCTTTGCATCTGGCCTGGAGGGGGGCATTTCATTGCCAGCCGGGAGAAGTTGCTCCCGCAACAACCTGTTTAAGCCACATTAAATTAAAAATCTCTCCAAGCACGTCACTGTTGCAATCGAAAAATCTCTTTTGTAAATTATGTACCTAAACAAAGTAGTGATGCTTGTATCTGACCACCCGTACACTGACTGGAGATTCAAAAACGCTAGACAAGTACGAAGCATAGATATTTTGGCACCTTCATAGATTGGTTGACGTGCCAACTTCCTCAACATATCTTCAGGAGATAGGTGCACGGCTTCTGGTGCTGCTTCATTAGCGTTCTCCTCACTTGTCTGGAAGAAGGCATCCAGCATCTCCTCAATGCCGTCGTCTTCTATCTGTAAGCCCTTTTTTGCTTCCATCCTTGGCTCTATATTGGTCGGACCTTCACGCATAATCCTTTTTCTCTCTCTCTCAGATGTAGGTGCTATGTTGCAAAAATCAATGCCTATTTTGTAGGAGTCGTATCATAGATTCTGTACGGTTTCTCTAGCAAACTCTCCGTACTTGTGCACATGCTCATTACATATCCTACGCTTACGTAGGATTTGATACTTGCAGAGCGTGCACGAGCATGCAATCTTTTCCTCCATGTTAGTTGATGATGTTGCCATCTACAATGATTATGAATGTTGTTTTAATATATATACTCCTCACAATGTAAACTACCTCGCATTCTCTAGTCTTGCCCAATCTCCTTACACCTCGGTCCAGAGGTGTACGGAGATCAAGACCACCGGGTCAAAATCTCGTCTTTATTGGTCAAATCCTATATGGGTAGACACATACGTGCACTCCCAGGTGTACATGGCAATGCATGTAGCAGGCAAAACCCCTTTGCCTCTTTTAGTTCCATAGTTTCTTCTAGAGGGAGAGAGAGAGAGAGATAGAGAGAGTTTTTGTCCTTTTCACACAATTGGCTAGTCAACCTAACTCTTTCTCTCTCTCTTTCTCTATCTACTATCTATCTCTCTCTCTACCTCTGTAGCTATCTCTAGTTAATTCTCTCTCTCTCTCTCTCTCTCTCTCTCTCTCTCTCTCTCTCTATATATATATATATATATATATATATATATATATATATATATATATATATATATATATATATATATATATATATATATATCACTCTCTATCTCTTTATTTATCTCTCTCTGTCTACGTACCCTATCTCTCGTTCTTTCTTTCTCGATCTCGCTCTCGCTATCTCCCTCTCTCTCGATCTCGCTCTCACTATCTCTCTTTCTCTCTCTATTTCCCTATCTCTCTCTCTCTCTCTCTCTCTCTCTCTCTCTCTCTCTGTCTCGCTCTCCACTTCCCTCTCTCTCTCTCTCTCTCTCTCTCTCTCTCTCTCTCTCTCTCTCTCTCTCTCTCTCTCTCTCTCTCTCTCTCTCTCTATTCCCTATCTTTTTCTCTCTCCCTATTTCCCTATCTCTCTCTGTCTTGCTCTCCACTTTCTCTCTCTCTCTCTCTCTCTCTCTCTCTCTCTCTCTCTCTCTCTCTCTCTCTCTCTCTCTCTCTCTATATATATATATATATATATATATATATCACTCTCTTTCTCTCTCTCTATTTTCCTCTCTCTCTCTCTCTCTCTCTCTCTCTGTCTCTCTCTATCTCTCTCTCTCTCTCTCTCTCTCTCTCTCTCTCTCTCTCTCTCTCTCTCTCTCTCGCTCTCTACTTCCCTATCTCTCTACTGATCGAACGAGCGACTGAGCTAGGGAGATCCATACGCCAATGACTGTGGAGACCAAACTACACAACATCGACAAAGGTTGCATCAGAGGATCCAAGTCACTTTGGCTCGACATGCACAACACCCGGTCAGACTACTGACCATGGAGGAGATTGATGAGGTCCGCCAACGAACAGATGCTGGATCTCCTATGATCTACCTATCCCAACTAGCTATTTTAGTTGCTTAGTCCACACCCAGCAGTTTAGGATTCCATAAGATTTTATTTTGTCATTTTGTCATCTTGTTATTCTGACTTTGTATCAGATCCACCACATTGTAACTTTCTGGTCTCATAGGTCACTTTGGCCTTTTGAAGACGTTAATATAACATTTCATTTCATTTCTCTCTTTAATTTCTCTATCTTTAATTTCTCTATCTTTAATTTTAATTTTCTACGCATACATTAATTCTCTCTCTCTCTCTCTCTCTCTCTCTCTCTCTCTCTCTCTCTCTCTCTCTCTCTCTCTCTCACACACACACACACACACACACACACACATTTTAATTTCCTACGCATACATTTCTCTCTCTCTCTCTTTAATTTCCTAAATGCACACACACTTCTCTCTCTCTCTCTCTCTCTCTCTCTCTCTTTCCTACACAAACACACACACACACACACACACCGCTCTCTCTCTCTCTCTCTCTCTCTCTCTCTCTCTCTATCTCTTTCCTACACACACACGATGTAGAGAGAGAGAGAGAGGGGTTGGGGGGGGGGGGGAAGAGTTCCATAATACCTACGCAGTAGGTTTCGGCCAAGATCTGAGCGCGCGCGTTGAAGGCGAAAATGGCTGCGCGCGGGTTCCCCTTTTTTTCCCCATTTTTTTAGCGTCAAAATGTGCGTCGATATACGCGTGGTAATGTCCGTCGATATATGCATGGAAAATCATGCTTTGCCACGCGTATTTCCACGCGCATATCGACGGCTATTTCGACGCATATATCGACGGGGTAAAAGAACGTTGATATCCGTGTGGAAAGGTACGAGCGTCGATATATAGTGCGTCAATAACTTTGGGTTATGTTGTAGTGAGTGTATATACAGTGTTCTCCAATTTACGTAGTTTCTGCTTGGGAAATGTCAGAGTATTAATTTGACAAAGCACAAAGGAATTTTTGAACTTTTTGATTCCACAGTTTAGGGTTGCTATCTGGTCTTCAATGCAGGCCCAAAACCTGAATTCCCTTGTTACCATAGTTTGCAATTTGGCCGAAATTCAGAGATCAGATTTTTATTTTGTGTATAGTCAAAGAAATTTTAATACCATTGCGGGACATTTCCACCCAACTAAAGCTAATGTACCACTTTTCTACAAGCCCTTTGAACAGATCAATGTGCTTTATGATGCTCTCAATACTTTGTTGATTGATGACGCACCACATAAGGGTTTACTTAATCCACCCGGCACTACTATTTGCCCACCTTAATTTGAAGGGCATCTTCACGATTTTTACCTAGAGGACATTTTGGTCCCATACCTGCAAGCAATGTACTTAAGCCCATTGAGCACATTGGAATTTGTACTTACAAATGTACTTAGTAACTCATTGTTTATACCTTAATTGATATTGTCCACCTGTCTATGTGTTTCGAATACTCAGAGAGAGAGAGAGAGAGAGAGAGAGAGAGAGAGAGCCTTGAGCAAACACTTGATATTAAGATTAAACTAATAAAAAAAGTTACATTTTGTTGAAGCCATTCAGGCCTAATCACATGGGCACAATTCGAATACGGCCAGAAAGATCTCCACATAAAAAATGCTTCTCCCTTCATTGCATTACTCTTTGTCCGCCCAGCAAGAAATAAAAGTTTACGGAGTCAATGTCGATAGTCTCCTCCACTATGTCATGTAGAAGTTGCAAAATATTGCATTGCTACCTTATTGTAATTACTGTCATAAGATTTAGGTCTTTGTCCACCACTTCCACGTCTATGACAGCATTGTTTGCCAAACTTGCTGCCTCTTGATCCATAGGCACATAACAACCTTCAACAATGTTAGAATGCTTGTACCAAAAGGAGATGATTAATGTCTGTGTCGCAAGCATACACTTGACAATCAAAGTGTCAAGAGCAATCTCACAACATATGCCATCTGTTTCTTTCACATACCTCCCTCGATCAAGAAGCTTATCACACAAGAGGGAATCAAATGATTTGCAGAGCAGCATAGTTTTAGTAACATGTACTTTACAGGTATGAAATAACTCAACAAAGAGACCAATAGGATATAAATTTTCAAGTTTCACAAATTTAGTGGGTACAGAGTTTCAGAGAGACCTCTAAACATCCCTATCGAGCCTGCTCCTAAATGCCTCACTCATTGTTGTGTCGGGAACGGGCCAATCCACAGAGTTCCAGTTGGTTGGTAGTGGAACCTTCACCAACACTCCTCTCTGATTCCTTTGATTGAGTTGGTAGAAATGGTCATAGAAGAAAATACCCTCGTCTTCCAGGCTTTTGCTAGTTCTACCAACATATTGCAAGACTCCAATATGAGCATGGGTCACAGAGATGAGACCTATAATGCACTCTAGTGGCTCCCATTCCTCATATGAGGACGGATAAACATCTATGAATGTAAGAAAATAGAAATAAATAAAAACATCTGTATAACCTAATTATATACCCGTAATAAGAGAAGAAAAAAAAAGATTCACATTTGAAATGTAAGTTAACATTTATAGATGAGTGCTAAATAATTAATTTACAGCTGCATTGTGGATTATGCACCATGGAGACATCTCTGCCATTAGAAATCGCATCAGAGTGAGTGAAAACATGTTGAACAAAGACTTCTTTCACAGTCTTCTTACCTACCTTAACTTTGAAATCCAGAACTCTTGATTTCCATGCAGAACGAAACATGTTTGTTGCTTTCGAGCTTTTTCTCCCTCTTGGCTGCATAAAAACCCAAGAGCCTTTGCTTATCCTCTGCTCTTGCCACCTATTATTTGTAGTGAGAGAGTTTGAGATTGAGATAGTGCTTATGCTACTACATGGTCTTCTTAGCACACTAATGGTGAGGCTAGTTGGGGACAGTGTAGAGCAACCTCTAGAACTTCTTTGGGCTGGTAGAAGACGAAGCCATAGGTATAACGGAGGGAGATTGAGGTTTGAAAGCCTTTTATAATGGTGAGGCTAGTTGGGGACAGTGTAGAGCAACCTCTAGAACTTCTTGAGCGGGTAGACTCACGAAGCCATAGGTGTAACGGAGGGAGAATGAGGTTTGAAAGCCTTTCATAAAGGTAGTGGATATCTTTTAATGAAGGGAGAGTCTTACCTATCAATCAGTAGTCAGGTGTCATGAACTTGATGGCTACTGGCAGTGGGCCCTACTTTGTGAGACAAGGAGGTTACCTTATAAAAATGGGACAAAACTCAATATTTTAAAATGTTTTCTTTCATTTTTGTGTTGTTTTCCATGTATTTCTACGTTATGTAAGGTTACTGCTCATTGGCTGCACCTTCTTTTCTCTCTCTTCAATAAGGCCCTCCAAAATTTCCTAATGTAGCTCCTCTCCATCTTGTTCACCTATACTTTTAGTGCAAAAGAAAGACGGCACATATCACATGTGTGTCAACTATAGAGCACTAAATAAAATCATTATCAAAAATAAATTTCATGTGCCACATTCCACTCAAATTCTCTTGAGCAGTACAAGCGATGCCTCCAAGTAATCTGTCAAGTAGTAAGAAAGAGTAAGCTTTTAATTAATCAAAAGAAAAGTGCATTTTTCCTACAAGAGATACAGTATTTAGGTCACGTTATCTCTAAAGATGACACCCGTATGGATCCAACAAAGTTAGAGGTAATAAAAGGATGGCCTAATCCAGGGAATCCACATGAGGTACAAAGCTTTATAGGTATGTGTGCATACTATAGACACTTCATAGAAAAATTCTTGCTAATAGCAGGCCCATTACATGACTTAACAAAAAAGAACATTAAGTATTCATGGACTGCAAAAGTGCAAGAATCTTTTGAGAATCTTAAAAAGAATCTTATCTCTCAATGTGTGCTCACACTACTAGATCTCTCAAAGCCATTTGAGGTCCAATGTGATGCTTGTGGTGATTGCCTTGGAGCTATTTTGCTTCAAGAAGGGCATGCCATAGCATATGAGAGTCAAAGACTCAACTCCGACAAGTGAGTATTGGGAAAATATGAAAAAGAGCTACTAGTTGTTCCATATATCCTAGACACATGGAAACACTATCTCTTGGGGACTCCATTCATCCTACAAATGGATCACAAAGCCTCAAGAACTTCATGGCGCAAACTAAGCTTGCCGATAAAATTGAGATGGGAGAATTTTCTTTCGCAATTTAAATTTCATATGGCTCAAATTGCTGGCAAGCACAATTAAGTGGTCAATGCACTTTCACGAAAACTAAGGGTAAATGTGGTGTCTATAGCAACTCATGATGATCTATCTTTTATGACAGATGAGTATGCAAATCACCAAGACTTTAAGTACGTAACTATAGCCTTTGAATCAAGGAAGAAAAAATAACCATTCACCTGCAGGATGGTTATCTTCCAAATAGCAGTAGGCTATGTGTTACTCACCCATACAATAACAAAGTCATGTATGAATCCCATGCTTCTTCTTATGCGGGGCAAAGAGGGATTCCATAATCTACTCTTCAAGGAGGAGAAATGTATTTATGTTGGTCTACCATGCAAAGTAAACATACCATGAAGAGTATGTTTTAAAATGTGTAGTATGCCAAAATTCAAAATTTGAATGAGGGAAGCAACTTAAGGCTTAAGAAGAAAACACACTCTATGCCTGGCAAAAAGAATATCAAAGTAAAAATTTGAATGAGGGAAGCAACTTGGATTGCTTCAATCGATAGGCTTAAGAAGAAAACACACTTTATGCCTGGCAAAAATAATATCAAAGTAAAAATTTGAATGAGGGAAGCAACTTGGATTGTTTCAATCGATAGGCTTAAGAAGAAAACACACTCTATGCCTGGCAAAAAGAATATCAAGGCACATCAAACGGCAACCCTCTTCAGATCTCAAAAAAATGCCAAGTATCATGGCTTGCCAACATCCATAGTGTCGGGCATAGATCCTAGAATAACCAATAATTTTTGGAAGGGTCTCTTTGAGAATTTAGGAAGTAGATTAAATTTCTCTTTCGGCCTATCATCCACAAACGGATGACCAAAGTGAAATAACTAACCTAGTGATTCTTGAATCTACTAAAAGACTATGTCATGGAAGTAGATCAGCGTTCTCAATGAGAGAAGTACCTACCTATTATAGAGTATACATACAATGACACTGTACATTCTTCTATGCGGAAATCATCTTTCAATGTAGGGAAGATCCAAAAGTACCTTACTACTTAAAGTACATGGGAAGATCTTCACTGCTTATGAATATAGCCAAGACTCACAAGTTCCAAAGATTAAAGAGGTTATATCCATCTCAAAGAAAAGGCAAAAAGGGTTGTTGGTAATAAGCATAGAAGAGTCTTAGCCTTTAAGAAAAAATTATTGGGTCTTGCTAAAGTTTCTCAAGGCTCATCTAAGGCATACTACGAGCAAGAATCCTACGAGCCACCAAGAGTATTATGCTAAACTAGCAAAAAGATACTATGGTCCTTTTTAAAATCTTAAGCCATTCAATGAGATTTCTTATCAAGTAGAGTTTCCCAACCATTGTTATGAGCGTGTATAGAGATAGAAGAGAGGAGTCACTCACAATATACAAGAACTTGGACTTGATGATAAGCTTAATATTGATAAAAAGACTTAATACTTTATTAAGAGAGCTAGATACAAGACTTGGATTACATGACTTGAGTACAAGACAAGGCTTGATTGCAAGGACAAGACTTGAACATAAGAACTAGAAGAGGGATTTCCTCATAGGAGGCTCACAACTGGTGTTGGCAAGAATGAGGGGCTTGTGGCCCAAGACCCCTATTTATACTAGTGCTTGAGGAGGTTACTTGAGGAGGTTAGGACTTTCTAGGTTCTTCTTGAGGAGGTTAGAATCTTCTAGAACCTTTTGGATCCTTCTTCAACTTTCTAGAGCTTTCTAAAAACTTATAGATTCTTTCAAAATCTTCTCCAAGCTTCTAGAAACTTCTTGATCCTTCTAGTTCTTCTAGAACCTTCTAGATCCTTCTTCAAATTTCTAGAGCTTTCCAAAAACTTCTAGATTCTTTCGGAATCTTCTCCATGCTGAACTAAAAACTTCTAGAATCTTCTTAATACTTTTAGAACCTTCTAGAATCTTCTAGATCCTTCTAGATTCTTCTAGAGACTTCTAGTGATGATGTAGGTGATGAAATAGGTGATGATGCAAGCAACGGCTGACTCTAAAGCATCCATGACATTACCCCCCCCTCTAGCGGATGAGTTCCACGAGGAGCAGTGGTGTTCCTTGACTGGGGCTTCCATGGATGTTGTTGATGAAACTCTTGGACTTTGAGAGATGCATACTGAAGATTGTGTGCTGGTTCCCAAGTTCGTTCACTAACATCATAGCCTTTCCAATGCACCAAGTACTGTAACCTACCACGCAAAACTCGAGAATCTAGGACTTTCTCAACCTCATATTCGTCATGTCCTTGAATCTCAACCAGAGGAGGTGGTTGTAGGGCACTTCCAGGGATCTTAGATGTGTGGCAAGGTTCTAGGACTGCAACATGAAATACTGGATTGATTTTCATGGATGAGGGCAAGCAGAGTCGATAGGTGAATGGATTGACTTGATGGATAATTTTAAATGGGCCAAGCCTTCAAAAATCAAGCTTTTGATAGGGATGAGATGAACGCAGATCACACCGGAGGAGCCACACTTTATCCCCTTCTTTGTATTTTGGATGTTGCATGCGATGGAGATATGCACTTTCCTTATACTTGGATTGAGCTTCTTTGATATGCATTGTAAGTTCTCTGTGAATTGCAGATAATTGTTGTGTAAGATGAATAGCTGCTGGATTCTTGACTTGATGGTGTCTATGGATATCCTGTTTGGGATGTTGACCATAACTAGCAAAGAATGGAGCATGACGGGTGGAGACATGAAAAATGTTATTATAGGAGAATTCTGCTAGCGGTAGGAGCTCCCGGTAGGAGCTCGACCCAATTATCCTGATGATAATTGGTAGTACAACAAAGATAATGTTCCAAAACTTGATTTACTCTCTCTGTTTGTCCATCACTTTGTGGGTGATTGGCTGAGGAGAGGTTGATTTGTACTCCGAGTAGCTTGAATAAGTTTTTCCAAAAGCTAGAGATGAATTGTGGGCCTCGATCAGAAACTATGTCATCCGGTAATCCGTGATAACGATAGTTATGTTGTAGAAAGAGTTTGGCCGTACCTTCACCGGTGATGGTTTTAGTGGTTGGAATGAAGTGGGCCATTTTTGTAAACCGATCCACGACTACTAAAATGGAGTCAAACCCTTGTGACAAGGGTATCTCTACAATGAAATCCATGGAGATGGATGACCATGGTTTGCTTGGAATGGGCAAGGGATGGAGTAACCCATGAGGATGATGACAAGGGGCCTTTGATCTAGTGCAAGTGTCACAAGTGCCTACATACTCCTTGACAAGCTTCCACATTTGAGGCCACCAAAAGTCACGGGACAGAAGCTCAATTGTCTTATTAACCCCAAAATGCCCTGCTGATGGAAGATCATGCCGTTGTTGAAGTACCTCCAAGCATGTTGGTCCTGGCGGAATATAGATGAGACCCTTCTAGTAAATTAGTCCATCAATTTCTTGAAAGTACTCATTAACCTCTTGTCCTTGTAGTTGTTGTCTAATATTTTGACCATGTGGGTCTTTGGCAATTTGCGTCTTCAACTTAGAAAGAAAAGTAGAATCTTCAGGAGCTTAGCTCATGGTGGCATTTAGATTAAGCTGCTCAGGTTTCAAAACCACTAACTCTTGTTGATCAAATGCTATGTCGCCTTGTCATAATAATTAATATCTAATTCTCCTAAATGATTTTCTCATGTTAAACTGATCATTTAATATGGGGAAGTGCCAGGGGAGAAAACGCTATAATATTGGATAAGCTAGCAGACCAGCCACGGTAGGGATCCAAAGGAGGGAAAAGAGGGATCCAAAGGGGGGCCATATGCAAAAGATCTATGTGCAACAATGGGCTCAAAAGACCCTAAGGTTCATCCCATTAAGACTTCCAAAATGCTAAGGTTCCAAAATTCAAAGGTTATGTCCAAAGGTCAAACATTAGGGGAATTGGATGCTTTTTGTGTGTCCCAAAAGGTCTTTGTCAAGCCCTACATAGGAGGGGGCGAGCCGAAGAAGTAGGGGATGAGAGAGAAACACCCACACACACTCACAAGCTTCATTTGTACACAAGGGGAAACAGTCACACATGTCAGCTCCCTAGGCTTGATGCCCACAAGGTGTACTCAAATCCTATTGGATGGCCATGGAGGTGGACCAATGAAATTAGGCTACAGTAAATCTATTTTAATTAATTTAAAAACACTTAATAAAAGAACCAATAAGAATTAATCTCTCTAGTAGACTATTGGACAGTCTCTCAAGGGGGCCAATGAGCATTCAACAGCCCAATGGCTTGCCTGATTCCTATTGGCCAGGAGGAAAAGGGGTCCAATGAGAGTTTAGTAGCATTCATTAATTACCTAAATCTCTCACAAAAGGGGAAAGGGGGACACATGTCAGAATCCTATCACTTAGATGCTTAATTTCCATTGGTTGAGGCTGGGGAGGTCCAATAAGGCTGTAGCATGAGTAATTAGCAAGGGGGGTCGACCAAGAGAGAGAGAGGGGGCTGATTTTTGCAAGGATTTATCACACACACACTCACACAATCTCATGCGTGAAGCAAAGAATACTCTCTCTCCTTCTCAAGCTTTAATGGAAAGATTACCACCTACTCCAAGCTTGTGAGAAGGGATGCCTACACCAAAAAATCTTGGCTTTGTGAAGCAAATCCAACCAAGAGCCAAGCTTCAATGAATGCTCATCTCCTCTACCATGCCAATTACTAAGCTAAGCTATGCTAATATGAGTGATTATATTGTGAGGAGATGTACATCTTCTCGTAATTATACTCCTTCTTCCTCTCAATCTACTCTCATACCCTGCAAGCTCTCACCATCTTTGAATGTGTGTGAGGTTTTGGGTCTGAGACCGTGACGGAACTGACGTTCTGTTTGATAAGTGTTTTGCTTAGTTCATGAAGTTTCCATCTTCATTGCACTAGCTAGTATTGAAGGAACACAAAGATTTGTATTGTAAAATGTCTCTCTTGATGGGAGAAACCATAATACAAAACCTTTTGAAGGGGGGACCGGCTCCATGAAAATCCGGTCCTCAACTGTTGTCAATTGCTTAATTTCTCTCTCTTTTGAAGTATTGTTCATGGTATCTAACTAGGTGTTAGGCTTTTTGTTGCTCTCTCCACCCAAGAACTCTTTTTATTCTCATTAGAAAGCTATTCTAATGAAATGCTCACTATGTTCATGCTATTTTTTGCTACACACAAGTTACTAGATCATTAGATGTTACATTGGTATTAGAGCACAAGTTTCTCTTTTCTTGCTCAAGAAGGGAGGTCCTCAAGCTAGCTATAGCCTATAAATGGTTGGTACTATTAATTGCATGTGAGTAAGTAGAGTAGGGATTTTTCAGCCTTGCAGTGTGTCTTCCTTTGTGCACTTAACGGGGCATCACCGTTGTGAGCTATGGTCTCAATAGTGAAGTCCTACGGGGCTTGCCTACGGCTTAACCACTATTGAGCTATTAGAAGCTTCACAGGAGGCCGTGCTGTTTTGGTGTTGAACGACCCTCTCTTCTATTCCTTGCAATTAATATTATTCAAGCCACGGGTACAGTAGATTGAGTTCTTTTTCTAAAGGGGTAAAGAAGAGTAGCAACTAGGGCTTGAAGTGCCAAATTACACCTAAAAGTGGTTAGAATGGCTGACAATAGTAAAGAGAGTGAAATTAATGTTGATAACTTTTATTTTGCTAATGAGCAAGCTATTAACGATGCCCCGACGCTTGTTAACTATCTTGTTTCTAGGCTTCAACAAGGCATGGGTAATCCATCCCTCCAAAGTGAAGTTCAACGGCAGCTTTGTGCTCATGGGATTCTCCAAGCTCCCCACCATGACGAGAGAGCACCTAGGAAGCCTCCTTGTGAGACTTCCAAAATAAGTATCTCTCTGATTTGGGAAGAAGAAGAGGATCCCTATCAAGGGCTCATAAATTTGCTCCTCGATGACGCATCTCCTTCTCGAAGGAGAACTCAAGAGCCTCCACCAAAGGAACAAGAAAGAAGTGAGTCTCCCGCCACCTCGATGGAGTTGTCTCAACGAAGATGGCGGGCTAAACGCTCTCCATCACCTCCAAAATGGAGAAGACCATAGCATACTTCTCCACACCATAATTCAAAGAGGGATGACAAAAATCAAGAGAAGAAAAAGGCGAGAAAGAGGACACCCTCTTCTCCATCTTCTTCATCCTCTTCCTCTTATGAAAGTGATGGTGAAGACAATGAAGATCAAGGCAAGAAAAAGGCAAGAAAGAGGTCACCCTCTTCTCCATCTTCGTCAAATTCTTCATCTTCTACAGAAAGTGATGGTGCAACCTTTGAACCATAAAAAACAAGAGGCCATAGGAAATCCTATGCCGCATGGAAGAGGTCATCCAAGCTCAAGAAGTTCAAAGAGGGAGGGAAGAGCATCTCTTTCCTTACCTACGATGGCACTTTTGGTGCTACGGACAAAGTCTTGGCCTTTATCCAACAACTCGATGCGGCATCTGGAGATGGGGGCTTCACGGAGTCCTCTAAGCTACACCATGTAGCACTTTCAAAAGTCCACCAGGTAATGGTGGTGTAGCCTACGAGCTAGCCTACGGGCCAACACTGAAGCTCCACGAACATGGAAAACTTTAAGAGCTTCCATAATGAAGCAGTTTGTGGCCACCGATGCCAAAGACAAAGTACTCACCGAATGGCAAAGCTTGAAGCTCTCTCCCTATGAATCCATTCACAAATATGTAGATAAGTTTTGGGACCTACAACTCAAAGCCACTGTCTTCAAAAGGTTATACTTTGGAGAGCAAAAGCAACAATTTTATGCGGGCTTAACTGAAGAAATGGCGGAGTATGTCAACTCTCAAAGGCCACGCACCATATTGGCGGTTATACACCATACTGTGGTGGCCTCTCGAATCAATTTCCAAACAGGCGCTAAAAGAAGTTCCAAGCCCACAAAAAATAAGGGTTCCAATGAGCCTAAGGGGAAGGATGTAATTCTAGGGGCACCATGGTTTGATCGCATGGCTGCCAATGTTAAATTCCCTGAAAGGAGAATCTCCTTTAAGTTCAAGGAAAAAGATATGTATATAGATGCTTTATTCTCTTTGACCCTGGTTCTACTCACAAGTTTATATCTATATAGTTGGCCACCAAGCTAGGCATACAAGCCTACGAGATGGGAGATGTCCTACCCGTAGACGGTGCTTTCAAGGGGCAAGAAGCTTCAGTCACTCCCTTAATCGGGAAATTGAGTCTCCATGTCCAAAGCTATGTGGACAAAGAGGACTTCTTTATCCCTCCTCTCAAGCATGAGGATGTAATCCTAGGGGCACCATGGTTTGATCGCATGGCTGCCAATGTTAAATTCCCTGAAAGGAGAATCTCCTTTAAGTTCATGGAAAAAGATATGTATATAGATGCTAAGGAAATGGGTAACACTTTACCCATTGTACATACACAAGCTTTTAACAAGTCCATAAAGAGCTCTATTCCGTGTACATGATTTTTGTTAAAGGTTCTCAAAATGAACCTAATGTTTTAGCAAAAGAAAATATACACAATCAAAAGGAATTAGAGTTATCCAATTTTCTCAAGGTGTTTCAAGATGTCTTTATTGATGACATCCCTTGTGAGCTACCTCCTGAACGAGGCAATGATGACCATGCAATTGAACTTCTTCCACAGGAAGTTCACCGCCTAACAAACCTCCTTATAGATTTTCTCAAGCTCAACTAGAGGAGATTATGCGGCAAGTGCATGAGTTAGTTGAGAAGGGCATGGTTAGGCCTAGCTCATCTCCATTTTGTTCTCCTGTGCTACTAGTGCAAAATAAAGACGGCACATATCGTATGTGTGTCGGCTATAGAGCACTAAATAGGATCACTATCAAGAATAGGTTTCCCGTTCCATGGGTAGAAGACCTATTTGATAAGCTACAAATCAAGACATTGTAAAGACCGCATTTTGCACTACGTTTGGTCTTTACGAATAAATTGTCATGCCTTTTGGCTTGACCAATGCACCAGCCACATTCAACCGCTTGATGGAGAAGCTATTCAGGCCTCACCAAACCTTTACAGGAGTGTTCTTTGATGATATCATCATCTACTCTAATTCATTAGACGAACATAAGCAACACCTCCAAGTAATATTTCAAGTTCTGAGAGAGAATAAACATTATGTTAATCAAAAGAAAAGTGAATTTTTCTTACAAGAGATTCAGTATTTAGGTCACGTTATCTCTCAAGATGGCATCCAAATGGATCCATCAAAGTTAGAGGTAATAAAAGGATGGCCTAAACCAAGGAATCTTCATGAATTAAGAAGCTTTATAGGTATGTGTGCATACTATGGATGCTTCATAGAAAAGTTCTCACTAATAGTAGGACCATTACATGACCTAACAAATAAAAATGTCAGGTACACATGGTCTGCCAAGGAGAACAATGCTTTCAAAAAGCTTAAAGAAAACCTTATCTATCAACATGTACTTACACTACCGGATCTCTCAAAGCCATTTGAGGTCCAATGTGATGCTTGTGGTAATTGCCTTGGAGCTGTTTTGCTTCAAGAAGAGCACGCCATAGGCTATGACAGTCGAAGGCTCGACCCTGTTGAGCAAGCTCTAGGCATATATGAAAAGGAACTCCTTGCAGTTGTACATGCCTTAGACTCATGGAAGCACTAGTTATTGGGGACTCCTTTCATTTTGCGAATGGATCACCAAAGTCTTAAGTACTTCATGACGCAGACCAAGCTCTCTGACAAACAAATGAGGTGGGAAAATTTTCTTTTGCAATTTCATTTTCATATTGCTCACATTGCTGGAAAGCATAATCAAGTAGCCGGTGCACTCTCAAGACGAGTGAGAGTGAATGCGGTTTCCATAGCAACTCACAATGATCTATCTTCTATGATAGATGAGTATGCTATTGATCCCAATTTTAGAGATGTGATTTCAGCCCTTGCACTAAAGAAGAAAGAGGAACCATTTACTTTACAAGTTGGTTATCTTCTCTACGGCAATAGACTATGTGTTACTAGCTCACTACGTGAGAAAGTAATGTATGAATCTCATGCTCCTCCTTATGCAGGGCATAGAGGGATTCAGTCTACCCTAAAGGGGATTGAAACATATTTCTATTGGCCTACCATGAAAACAAACATACAAAAGTATGTTTCTAAATGTGTGGTATGCCAAAAGATGAAGTTTGATAGAGTGAAGCAACTTGGATTGCTTCAACCTTTGCCAATCCCTAATTCACCATGGGAGAGCATATCCATGGATTTTATCTTTAGATTGCCTAAGTCTATCCATGCAAATACGAGAATATGGACGATAGTAGACAGGTTCAGTAAACAATCTCATTTCATACCTATCAGAAAGACTATCAAAGCCCATCAAAACCTTCAAGTAACATGGCTTGCCAATGTCCATAGTGTCTGATAGAGATCCTAGAATGACCAGTAATTTTTGGAAGGGTCTCTTTGAGAATTTAGGAACAAGGCTAAACTTCTCTTCGGCCTATCACCCGCAAACGTATGGCCAAAGTGAAATAGCTAACCTAACAATTCTCGATCTACTAAAATCCTATGTAACGGAAGTAGATCAAAGATCCCAATGGGAGAAGTACTTACCCTTTGGTGGAGTATGCCTACAATAACACTATACATACTTTCAAGGGAAAAGCACCTTTTGAGGTAATTGAGGGAAGATCAAAAAGTCACTTGCTACTTAAGGTACACGGAAAGAGATTTGTTGTAGATGAGTATAGCCAAGACCTACAAGAATCTTTCCAAAAGATTAAGGATGCTATCTCTATCTCACAGCAAAGGCAAAAGACTACTGCTGACAAGCAGAGAAGAGCCTAAGCCTTTAAAGAAAATGATTGGGTCTTACTCAAATTTCCCAAGGCTCGATTAAGACACACGACATGCAAGAATCCTATAGGGCACCAAAAGTACTATGCTAAGTTAGCAAAAAGGTACTATGGTCCCTTCAAGATTCTTAGGCCAATCAATGAGATGGCCTATCAACTCAAGTTGCCCAGTCATTGACTCTTACACAATGCTTTCCATGTGATCCTATTAAAGCCTTACAAAGGAGATCCACCTCAAGAACCAACTATTGAAGACCCACTGGAGATCGAGGACCAAGAAGAGGTGCTACAGCCTGAGTCCATTCTCCGACATGAAGACAAGGTACTAAGAGGCGGTAAGACTATCCGATGATATCTTATTAAGTTTAAGAATTATCCCTTTGAAGATGCTAGATGGATGCAAGGCATATAATTAAAGGATAATGTAAACCTTGTCAATGCTTACAATGCTTCCCTAGAGTAAGCAAATGTACAAATGTAAAAAATGAACAAAGTTTTGGTCTTATAAGACTCTCTTTTTGTGCACAAAAATGAAGTAGTATGCATGCTTAGATCAAGTTTGTGGAGACAAAGTCTCCCGAACACCAAGTAGACCTTGTCACTCTACTATGGAAGATTGATAGGACTAATGTGCAGACATGCTTGCGGCAGCTTAGGCTCTCAAGCACCAAATGGACAAATCATCCATTTTGGAACGATGTCGTAGGGTAACATAGGGATCCTCTAACCACTACAAAAAGGACTAATGAATATGCTTTATCTTCTCTACCCCATAGTCAAGGACGGCTATGATTTCAAGAGAGAGGTAATGTCATAATAGTCAATATCTAATTCTCCTAAATGATTTTCTCATGTTAAACTGATCATTTAATATGGGGAAGTGCCACGGGAGAAAAAGCTACAATATTGGTTAAGCTAGCAGACCGGCCACAGTAGGGATCCAAAGGGGGGGGGCATATGCAAAAGAGCTATGTGCAACAATGGGCTCAAAAGACCCTAAGGTTCAGCCCATTAAGACTTCCAAAATGCTAAGGTTCCAAAATTCAAAGGTTGTGTCCAAAGGTCAAACATTAGGGGAATTGGATTCTTTGTGTCTGTCCCAAAAACTCTTTCTCAAGCCCTACATAGCAGGGAGGGAGCCCAAGACGTAGGGGATGAGAGAGAAACAGCCACACACACTCACAAGCTTCATTTGTACACAAGGGGAAAGAGGGACACATGTCATCTCCCTAGGCCAGATGCCCACAAGGTGTACTCAAATCCTATTGGATGGCCATGGAGGTGGACCAATGAGAATTAGGCTAGAGTAAATCTAGTTTAATTAATTTAAAAACACTTAATAAAAGAACCAATAAGAATTGAGCTCTCTAGAAGACTATTGGACAGTCTCCCAAGGGGACAAATGAGCATTCAGCAGCCCAATGGCTTGCCTGATTCCTATTGGCCAGGAGGGAAAGGGGTCCAATGAGAGTTTAGTTGCATTCATTAATTACCTAAAGCTCTCACAAAATGGGAAAGGGGGACACATGTCAAAAGGCTATCACTTATGCTGCTTAATTTCCATTGGCTGAGGCTGGGGAGGTCCAATAAGGCTGTAGCATGAGTAATTAGCAAGGGGGGTCGACCAAGAGAGAGAGGGGGCTGATTTTTGCAAGGCATTATCACACACACACTCACACAATCTCATGTGTGAAGCAAAGAAGACTCTCTCTCCTTCTCAAGCTTTAATGGAAAGCTTACCACCTACTCCAAGCTTGTGAGAAGGGATGCCTACACCAACAAATCTTGGCTTTGTGATGCAAATCCAACCAAGATCCAAGCTTCAATGCATGCTCATCTCCTCTACCATGCTAATTACTAAGCTAATATATGCTAATATGAGTGATTATGTGAGGAGATGTACATCTTTCTCGTAAGAGTACTCCTTCTTACTCTCAATCTACTCTCATACCCTGCTAGCTCTCACCATCTTCGAAGGTGTGTGAGTTCTTGGGTCTGAGACCGTGAGGGAATTGATGTTGTGTTTGATAAGTGTTTTTCTTAGTGCATGAATTTTCCACCTTCATTGCACTAGATAGTATTGAAGGAACATAAAGAATTGTATTGTAAAATGTCTCTTTTGATGGGAGAAACCATAATACAAAGCCTTTTGGAGTGGGGACCGCCGGCTCCATGCAAATCCGGTCCTCAACTGTTTTCAATTGCTTAATTTCTCTCTCCTTTGAAGTATTGTTCATGGTATCTAACTAGGTGTTAGGCTTTTTGTTGCTCTCTCCACCCAAGCACTCTTGTTATTCTCATTAGGAAGCTATTCTAATGAAATGCTCACTATGTTCATGCTATTTTCCGCTACACACAAGTTACTAGACCATTAAATGTTACATGCCTTCTCTAGGTGCAAGGAAGGATCTTCTTGATAAGACATCTGGCTTACCTTGTTGACAGCCAGGTCTATAAGAGATAAGAAAATAAAATGTTGATAGGATACCACTCCACCTGGCTTGGGGACGATTCAAGACGCGGGATGCCAAGAAGTATTCCAAATTCTTGTGGTCTGTATAGACAGTGATCTTATGAGGAGCTCCTTCAAGTAGGTGATGCCAAGTGTCAAAGGAGTCGATGATTGCTAAGAGTTCTTCGTCATGGATTTCATAATTGATCTGCAGCTGAAAAGTCACTGGATGTACTCGACCATCCTCTCCTACATGAGATAGAATAGCGCCAAGGGAAAAATCTGAAGTGTCTGTTTCTAGGATGAAAGGCTTTGTAGGATCTGTGTGAATTAGAATGGGTGTGGTCATGAAAGCTTGCTTGAGAGTCTGAAATGATCTTGTGTCCTCTGAGTCACAGCCGTACTTATCATGGCCTGTCAACCTTGTGAGTGTTGTAACCACCTTGGAGTATCCCTACATAAAGATATAATAAAAATTTGCAAATCCAAGGAAACATTGAACATCTCTTACCGAGGTGGGTGTCTCCCAATCAAGGATGGTTTTAACCTTCTTTGGATCCATGGAAATTCACTTCTCAAAAATTACATAACCAAGAAATTTCACCTTAGATTGATGAAAAGAGCACTTCTCCAACTTTGCATATAACCCTGATGCACGAAGCTTTTCAAGCACTAATCGTACATGGTGCTCATGCTCTTCTTGATCCTTGGAAAATATCAAGATATCATCCAAATATATTATCACAAAATAATTCAAATACTCCCGAAAGATATCGTTCATTAAATGTTGAAAAACAGCTGGGGCATTTGTGAGACCAAATGGCATGACGGTATATTCAAAGTGGCCATACCTTGTCCGAAAGAATGTCTTCCATTCATCACCTTCTTTGATTATGACTACATTGTAAGAACCACGAAGGTCTATTTTTGTAAATATTCTTGCCTTGCCAAGGTGCTCACGAAGCTCTGGAATCAAGAAAAGGGGATAGCGATTCTTGATGGTGATCTTGTTCAGGCCCCTATAATCCACGCACATCCAGAGAGTTCCATCCTTCTTTTTTACAAAGAGTATTGGAGCTCCTACTGGGGACTTTGAATGCCGTATGAACCCCTTAGCAAGATTCTCATCAATATTTTTTCGCAATTCTACCAATTCATCTTGAGATAGCTTGTATATTGGGCCAAAAGGGGGTTGGGTTCCCTCCTGAATCTCTATAGCACAATCATAGGGTCGATGCTCCGGTAAGATTTTGCATTCTTCTTCTCAAAAACATCATTGTAATCTTGATATTGACGTGGAAATGCCTCCATGATATTTGTTGTCAATGTGGCGGTTGGTGTTGCAAATATAGGAAAGTTGGATACTTTTTGACTGCACACATGAAGACCTTGGCTCCAAGATACATAGGCCTATTATGCCTTCCCTTATTCCTTTGAACTTTTTCTGGTTCAATTCTCCGAGCCCTCCAATTGATGTCAAGATTATGTAATTCAAGCCATAGTAGCCCAATAGCAATTGGATTGCTTGGTCTTTGTATAATACTGAATGCTATTCTTGAAACATGCTCCTTCAATGTTAATTCCATGGGGCTAGTTTCATACCTGACATCCCTTGAAGCGAGGGGACGACCATCAATGACTTCTATTATCGCTAGATTAGACTTCTCCACAAGCTGTATGCCTTGTTCTTTTGCAAATTCTTTTTTCATGAAGCACGCCGTTGTGCCTGAATCTAGTAATGCTTCACAACCCATGTGCCTATCCGGCATATGGATCTTGAATGGTAGCATAAGACTTGAAATGGAATCAGTGGGAAGAAAGAAACTTTTTTTACTTGTCTTTTTTCCAACCGGTCGATCTCTATTGGGGTTGGACATCCATGTTTTCCGAACATGTTGTGGCCATTGCACCATGAACCTTCATCCTTCTCTTCCTTGGACACTATTTAACTATGTGCCCTTGCTCTCCGCAATACATACATAAGTCATTAATGCGCATCGCCTTTGCTTCTCTTGGGCTGAGAGAGGTTGAAACCGTGCTGAATCGATTTGCATGGGCTCAATGCTTGATTCATGGCCCTGTTGAGGTGTGTAGCCATTATGTGTCAATTCTCTTTGGGATCGCAATGGTGCCCCAAGACGCCTCTCTTGTCTTCTCTCAAATAGTCGATTATCATATTCTATTGCTTGAGAGATGAACTCGCTTAGTGTGTGAACCTTTGGCATAGTCAATAAAATATCTTTTACGTCATCCTTTAATCCCCACTGAAATTTCCTAATGAAATATTCCTCATGCCAAGTCAGATCACAAGTGAGCTATTGAAATTTCGATGCATAGACGGATGCAGGTCTTGATCCTTGGTGGAGATTTCTAAGTTTGGTTTTAGCAACCCTTGCTCTATCAGTATCCCCAAAGGTTTCAAAGAACTCCCACACAAAAGCTTCAAAGTCATGAAGGAGAGGAGATTCTTTTTCAAGTAAGGGAGCAAACCAAGAGAGAGTCGTACCTGAGAGGAGGGTCCCAATCAGGCCTACTTGAGAGGCATCATCTAGATAACGCTCTCGTTGCATTCAAATGAAGAGATAACCTCTAAACTTTGATCTAGTCCCATCAATTTTTTCAGGCATGCTGACCTTCGGCTCCTCCTTATGTTGTTGAGAATAGATGGATCTTGCAGCTTGTGCTTGATGTGTGCTTGTCTCTTGAAGCTCTTTAATTTGACGTTGAAGATCTTGTAGGAGTTGCCCTGCTTGAAGTTGAGCATTACTCTCGCGAAGTTCTTGTAGCTGAGCTTGGATGCTTTGCAATGTGTTGATAACACCTTCCATCGTCGGCTCCATGATGGCTTGAGAAGATTAAGAGATGGTAGTCTTGTCAAACTGTTATGAATGCATATAGATCTAGAAGAGAGCAAGAAGAGGCACTCACATTATAAAATAACCTTGGACTTGATGATAAGCTTAATATTGATTATAAGACTTAATACTTTATTAAGAGAGCTAGATACAAGACTTGGATTACATGACTTGAGTACAAGACAAGGCTTGATTGCAAGGACAAGACTTGAACATAATAACTAGAAGAGGGATTTCCTCATAGGAGGCTCACAACTGGTGTTGGCAAGACCGAGGGGCTTGTGGCCCAAGACCCCTATTTATACTAGTGCTTGAGGAGGTTACTTGAGGAGGTAAGGACTTTCTAGGTTCTTCTTGAGGAGGTTAGAATCTTCTAGAACCTTATGGATCCATCTTCAACTTTCTAGAGCTTTCCAGAAACTTCTAGATTCTTCCGGAATCTTCTCCAAGATTCTAGAAACTTCTTGATCCTTCTAGTTCTTCTAGATCCTTCTTCAACTTTCTAGATATTTTCAAAAACTTCTAGATTCTTTTGGAATCTTCTCCATGCTTCCAAAAACTTCTAGAATCTCCTTGATACTTTTAGAACCTTCTAGAACCTTCTAGATTCTTCTAAAGCCTTCTAGTGATGATGTAGGTGATGATGCAGGCAGCGAATGACTCTCAAGCATCCATGACATTTTAGAACGTTCTCGAATCTTCTAGATCCTTCTAGATTCTTCTAAAGCCTTCTAGTGATGATGTAGGTGATGACATAGGTGATGATGCAGGCATCAACTGACTCTGAAGTATCCTTGATAACCATTGGCTCATGCAAACAATTTTCCATCAGAGCTTACTTAAGCCTTACAAAGGAGGTCCACCAAAAGAAGCAATAGTTGCAAACCCTCCAGAAATCGAAGAGCAAGAAGAAATACTTCAATCGGGGTCCATCCTATGACATGAAGACAAGGTATTAAGAAGTGATAAGATTATCCAACAATACCTTATTAATTTTAAGAGTTATCCTTTTAAAGATGCTAGATGGATGCAAGGAACCTAGCTTAAGGATAATATGAACCTTGTCAATGCTTACAATGCTACACTAAAGTAAGAAAATAAAAATGCATTTAAAAAAAACAATGTTTTTGTTCTTATAAGACTCATTCACGTTTTTTTATTGTGAACAAAATATAAGAAGTATGCATGCTTAGGATCATGTTTGTGGTGACGACGTCTCCCAAACACCAAGTAGAACTTGTCACTCTACTTTGGAAGTATGATATGGACTAAAGAGTAGACATGCTTGCGGAAGCTAAGTCTCCTGAGCACCATACGGATTAGTCATCCATTTTGGAATGATGCCGTGGGGTAAAACACTAAGAAACATGGACTAATGACTAGGCTTTATCTTCTTTACCTCATAGTCAAGGACGACTATGATTTCAAGAGAGAGGTAATGTCATAAAATTTAATATCTAGCTAACCAAACTGATATTCTCATATTAAATAGATCATTTAATGTAGGAGAATAAACGGGAACAAGAGCTATAATAGAGACATGTGCTTCTAGAGCTATCTCAGCAAGGGACCAAAAGGAGAGATGGTTACATCTCAATAGGGGTCCAAAAGGAGAGGGTCTACCAAAGAGAAATATGTAATAAGTGCTTCTAGACCTATCTCAATAGGGTACCAAAAGGAAAATGGTTGCATCTCAATAGGGGTCCAAAAGGAGAGGTCTACGAAAGAGCAATGTGCAATAAGTGCTTCTAAACTTATCTCAACAGGGGACCAAGAGGAGAGATGGTTAAATCTCAATACGGGTCCAAAAGGAGGTAGTCTATCAAAGAGAAATGTGCATCTAATGAAGCTTAAAATACCTTAGGGTTAGCTTCATTAAATACCTCCAATTAAGGTTAGTGTTAAAAGTCCTTAGACCTTAATCAAGCTAGGATTGTTCTTGAGGTGGGAACCGGACCCAAGCTTGAGGTGCTTGTCATGCTTGGTGACTAAGTGGCTTGAGGAGATCGTCATGCTTGGTGACTAAGGTGCTTGAGGTGCTTGTTGTGCTTGTTCGGCTTCTTGACTAAGGTGCTTGAGGTGCTTGTAGTGAGTGCTGAATAAAGTACTTGAGGTGCTTGTCATGCTTGATGAGGAAGGTACTTGATAAGCTTCCCATGCATGGGGGGTAAGGTACTTGAGTCAAAAATAGACCCTACAAAGGAAAGGGAAAGCCCCAAAGTTATGGGAGTCTTTGACTTAACCTCCCACTCACCCAAAGGGCACCACCTTTCTCAAGGGGCACATGGATAGATGTCAAGCTCTCCCTATGCTTAGCCACATGGTGTGCTTGAATCCTACTGGCTTCGCTAAAGAGGGATCCAATGAGCTTCTAGGTCAATTCAAAAAAATATCTAGATATTTGCAATCTCTCTCTCTCTCTCTCTCTCTCTCAAAGAGGTAAGGAGGAAACTTGTCCAAAGACTACACATGTTGCTTGAAATGCATTGTGTATGTGATTGGCTGGCCTTAGAGGTGTCCAATGAGCTTCAAAATGGAGCAAAAAGGAGGGGTCGACCAAAGCAAGCAATGGGTGTGCTTGGGGGTATACACCCTCTCAAACACTCATTTTTCAAGCATTCTCTCACTTGGTGAAAGTGGAAGAACTCCATCTCCTTCTCCAAGCTTGTTGAGAAGTTGAGAGTCTACACCAACACTCTTGGCTATGAAATGCAAATCCAACCAAGGGCCATGCTTCAATGCTTAAGCTTGCCATCTTCTCCATCTTCATTACTATACTATTATGTATGCTAGAAAGAAGAGTGATAAGTGAGGAACTATTTCTTTCTCCTATGGAATGTTTCTTGTTCCTCTTCTCTACCGTCATTCCCCGCTAGCTCTCTCCACCTTCGAAGGTGTTTGAGACCTTGGGACTGAGGTCGGGGATGGTTAAAACTTTTACAAAGTTTATGTTATGCTCGTGATGAATGAAGCTTTCCATCTTCATGGCATCACCAAGGTCACAAGGAACACAAAGATTATATTATACCAAGTCTCTCTTTATGGGAGAATCTATAATACAAAAGCCTATTGGAGGGGGGACCGTCGGCTCCACTTAAATCTGGTCCTCAACTGTTGTCAAGTTCCTAATTCTCTCTCTCTCTCTCTCTCTCTCTCTCTCTCTCTCTCTCTCTCTCTCTCTCTCTCTTACAAAAGTATTGTTCATGGCAAGTTAATTAAGTATAATGGTTATGTTGCTACCGCTAATTAAGTTCATCTTCTATGTTCTCAAATTCGTCTCACAAAAATGCTCTCTTTAATTCTCCTAATTCCTCTATTCTCAAAGTTCATTACAACAGTCACAAACCCTCTCCCCTATTGTGCTTGGAAATTTCTTGCTTTTGTAGGCAAGTTCATTGATGGAAGATTCACCACTTCACATCCAACTTTACTTAAAAAGAGCAATTAAGAACACTAAACTTTTAGCCATGAGACTTCAAATCTCATAGAAGCACAAATTCCATTCAAAACCCAAGCCTCTTTCATGGAAACATGTAGCCTCCCCCAATCACATCGTCGTAACTTCAAACAGTGGAATGGAATACTCGAGCTTCCACCTTCATGGAAACCATTTTTTTTAATTTTTTAGAGATTTAAGAGCTTCTATATTAAAGCCCACATACCATTTTGATAAGGGGAAACCCTAATTCACTCCCTCATAGGCTCAGATACAAGATTGAGAAGAGGCGGGACTACCCTACACATAAATTGAGCGACCATGGAAGCAATTTCATAGTAGTGATAAATTGCAAGTTTTTTCAGAAAAAAGAAGCACTCTCTCTCTTCCCCATGGAAATATGAGCTGATGTGTGAATCTTTGGGTCATTTTGCCACTTTGGACCAAAACTAGGTCATTTTCAGGTCATTTTTAACCCAAGAAATGCCATTTTTTATGCAAAAAATCCAAAACAGATTCAAAAAAATCCCTAAATTTGTGGGATCACTTGCATGAGGAAAAAGCATACATATACATCGTTTTTCATCACTATTCCATTTTGGGTCACTTTCCATGCAATTCTGCAACGATGTCTGTTAGTTGCTATTTCTTGGCAGTTTTTGACTGCGTTGATCTTTGTAGGCAAGATGGGTGTGCCACATTGAAACACTATAGGTATGTACATGATAGTGATCGTAGTAGCCGCTTCAGTATATATCAAATTACATACATGATTTATTTTATTTACATGCATCGAGAAGTGTCAAAATTGAGGTGAATGTTTTTATTTCGTACTATGTATGTGCCATGACACGACAACGTACACGCTCTGTGCTCTTTTGGCAAATGTACATTGGGCAATAGTGTTGCCATGCATGTGTGTGAGAGAGAGAGGCATATTTTGTGCACATGTTAGAGAGGACAGCATATAAAGGTGACAAATTTGGACTGAGAATATGAGAAAGAGAGAGAGAGAGAGAGAGAGAGAGAGAGAGAGAGAGAGAGAGAGAGAGAGAGAGAGAGAGAGAGAGAGAGAGAGAGAGAGATGACCTCAAAGAAAGTATAGACGTGGTGAATCACCGCATCTCTTAGATTATGATGCCTGCTCTATTGGGGACCCCTCTGCTACCACTGTGGCAATGGTGACCTTTAAGTCCTCAATGGCCTAAATTAGAATGCGATCCTTCAAGATGGAGTTTTGACCTAAAAAAATAAAAAGTGTCTATATTTTTTTATTTTCATTTCCCTAATGTGGCAACAAGTTACGTGGCATGACACGTAGGCCGTTGAGTCCTTGACCATGTAGCTCACCAAGCTACATGGTACTGCATGTAACTCGTCGAGTTACATGGCATGCACATGGTGGGTGATATGTCCTGGTAACTCAATGAGTTACATGGCTGCCATGTAACTCGACAACTTATGTGGACAACTGACGTGCATGCCACGTCGATGTTGAGGGTTCATCCATGATGGCAGACATGTAACGCGTTGAGTTACATGGCCTATCTACGTGACAATCACAATGGCTTTGCCACGTATCTTGGTAAGTTATGTGGCATTACCACAAGGGCATGTATGAGGAATGGCATTCACGCCTTCGTAGAATATCCACATCACTCGGCTAGTTACGGGGAGCCTCTTTTAAGTAACTTGCCGAGTTCTAGTCCTATGCCATGCGTTGCAAGCTCTTGTTTTGGGAGGGAGGGTAACTTAATGAGTTAGCCGCATTGCAAATGTCACGCTTGGGTGTGGGCTATGGAAAGTGGGTACACTCTATCTTGCCTACACCCCCTACTTTTCATAAAAAAGCACCAAAAAGCACAAGAAGAAAATAAAGTAATTTTTTCCCAAAAATTGAACCAAGTGTCTCTCTAACCTACCATAACATCAAAATGACCCAACAATGCTCAACAAGAATTTTTGATCAAAAATTAAAGTAATGTATACTAGAAATCTATTTTTCTATTTTTTTTAAAGACCGAAATATCGAGGATCTTATAAGAACAGCTTGATAGCTTGAGGAGGAATTTTCATTTTAAAACTCAAGTGCTGCAAGTGACACTTTGAATTAAAAAAGTGTAAGTTGCAAAATCTAGAGTGGAGAGAGGATAGAGGTGGTAGAGTGGAGAGGGAAGTGAAGAGCACGTTTTAGACTCCGACCCCCTTTTAGGAGAGAGAGGGGAGAAACATGCAAACTCTAGAGAGAACAAAACTTAATTTCTATCCCAACTTTTTAGAAAAAGATTAGAATTTTCTACCTTATAAATATTTTCTCCTAATGTTGATAAAGGCTTATTCCCTTCTCGTCTAGGCCGTATTTCATTTTTGATCCCATGGCAAATAAGAAAGGCCCTCCTAGACCATGATATTTTCCTTTTTCTTCCCAAACTCATAACAGTGAGTGTGTGTGTGTGTGTGTGTCTCTACATATACATATCTATATATATATATATATATATATATATATATATATATATATATATATATATATATATATATATATGTATATGTAGAGACACACACACACACACACACACACACACAAAACCCAAAAAGTTACATTGAAAGTCGTGCCCTTACTGAGTCATGGCATTAGCAATGAAAAAAGACACAAGGTTCACCTAGATTGTTACATCGGCTGATAAAGGGAGCTGCCCTAAAATTGAGGAAGACTAGGATTGGTGTGGGGTTGCCACCAAGGAGAGGGCCCTACCACAACACACTCCTTGATTGCCAAGCCAAAATCCAAGACTAGAAATATTACTTTTTCCTTGCCATTCTTTTGAGCAGACTCATAGTGGAAGTAGAAGAACCTAACCTCTTAATCATAAGATCTCGTTTTTGAATCTGCACTCCAGCTTTCTTAGTTACTAGCTCTGACTTGTCCTACACATTCAATGAAAGGCACTCTATTTCTTTGCTACTCCCACGAGGGTCATAAATCTTTATACTTATCAACTCTGGCTTATTTTGACCCTAGCTTACCTCTCCCTGATGCATCTCAGTGTCCTCAATCTCCTTAGAAGGCAAGTTGGACTCCATAAGAGGCCCTATCTCCCTACTTGCCCATCTCCAAGTCATTTTAACCATCGGGTTGCGAGTAGCACCTACCTAAGGGCAATTTCTAGCATAATGTCCAATTCTTCTATACTTATAACATGCATTGGGAAATGAGTCAAAGGCCAACTCTTGATGAAATGTACCAAAATGTACAATGTTTAGATTCAAGTATTTAGGTATGGGCTTGCTCATGTCCCAAAAAATGCATACTTCAACATCCAAGCACAGCCTGATACACTACAATTTGGGAATAAACAACACACGTCCCATAAGCTTAGCAATAGTATCCACATGGCTTGGAGCCAAAGAGGAAGTTTCTTAAGTGTGACCCATACGGACAAAAGCTCATAAACTCTTCAGTCAGACAAAATTTGGGCGTCCAAGGCATGGCATATGAAAAGTATGAAGCTCCCTAGAAACCTTCCTGAATAACAAGGTTGTGCACCATATGCTGGAAGAGACACTCAGCTACGTAGAAGCCTTTTCCAAACCCTATGAAGTGGTAGATGGCATCTCTATTGTTTGTCGTCGTTGCTACCCAATCCCATAAACCATAGCAGTGGTCCATAAAGTAAAGGACCATCGAGCGAGAGCCTTGCAGAGCTAGGTCCTGGTTGAATTTAACTTGCATCACAAAGCCATCTTTAACCTTGTTCTCGATGAATATATTCACCCCGTGAAGAATCTCTACCATCAGTGTACACTCGCCGAAAGAGGATGACTTCATAACCTTCTAAAGTCCGGAGGTGTCAGCCACTAAATCACTTGACCTCTTTCTACCTTCTGCAAAAAACACAAAGTCCAAGCCAATAAACTTTCCCTTGCCCTCCGAGTTTGGTGTTTCCCTTGAAGAACCACTTCTGCTATCATGATCCATTTCCAACCGACAAGCACCAACGAGACCCCCCTCTTAAAACAATACACACAAAAGCTAACTTTAATTTTTTCCCTAGTTGATCACACAAGGATCTCGATCCATGGAGCAAAGTAAGGGTTGTAATTGATGTGTGAATATATAACTTTTTGCATACCAAGGGATCGTAATGAACACTAGCACCTATGTAAATAACAACCAAGATAATGTGAAGACTCACCGAGTACTAAAACAAGCATACTATGATCGATCATGATCCATAGCATGGATCGTGGTCTGTGCCTGGGACGAACACCCGATCTTAAGGTGATAAAGACAGGTTAGTTTTTAGTTGAGTGCTCAAAAGCTAAGCTATTGGACTAGCATGTTGTTAGAAGCATGCCTAGAAACCCTCATTCATCGAGCATACACTCAATTCCTAACCACCAGATCTTCTGGACCTGCTTCGCTACCCTTAGTCCTAGAATGCACTCCTAAAATCAACTACATAGCCCTCAAATCAGCTTTGCAGCACTACAATGTGTCTCTTAGACATTGCAATGTGACCCTAAGACCCTCAAAAAGGGCCCCTCCAAAAGGAAAAAGGTTATAGAGATGCCTTCGT
Source organism: Adiantum capillus-veneris (assembly GCF_014529385.1). Classification (NCBI taxonomy): domain Eukaryota; kingdom Viridiplantae; phylum Streptophyta; class Polypodiopsida; order Polypodiales; family Pteridaceae; genus Adiantum; species Adiantum capillus-veneris. The sequence goes on along the minus strand of NC_140932.1, from coordinate 115,820,814 downwards.
TTTTTTGTGATTAAAATATAAAAAGGTTGAGTTGTATTTTCAAACATTTTTTGATAGGTCAAAAATGGTGATTGGTTCAAATACGATAGCGGGCACTCATTTAAATGAAAGTGTGTAAATCTAATGATAGACATATCTTTAGTTTTGAAATATGAAGTGAATGCTCATTTACCAAGGAAAGGATTTTGGGGTGCCTTTGAAAGCATGAAACTTTGAAAGCCTTGGAGGTTAAATGATAAAGACTTACCATGATGGGTGGCTCCACAAATCCCAAGAGTCACCTTTTCATTTTGAGAAGTTTTTGTATCCCTTAAAACTTCATGTGATAGGCTAAAGTTGTCATTTATAAAATGGTTATTTTTGCTAGTTAAAACTTTAAGAAAGGGATCTCTCCTTTAGAGCTTTAATCTCTAGAGATTTTTTATTTTTATTTTTAGAGATTTTAAAGCTAAATTTAGAACTTAAGATGTAGAACTTTTAAAGTAAGGTTTCCAACGAGGACCTAGAGGTTGCCAATGGAGACCTAAAGTAAGGTCATTAATGAGGACCTAGAGTTTTTTTTTAAAGAAGGTAAAATTTTGAATTAAATAAAGTGAAAAGGTTGCATGGACCAGTGTTAAATTTTTTGGGTATATATTGCTAATTTGGCTAAAAGCACAATTTGAACCCTAGGGTTTTGGCTATAACTAGGAGTAACATTTTACATATCCCCAAAAATATGAGCATTAGGTAAGATATATAAACTTTCATAATAAAATTTGTAATTTTTTGTCTAGAAAAAATATATATGAATCAAAAATATTACGTTAAAATTTCTCTTCTAAATGAGAATCATACTACAACTTATTAATCATTTTGACCTAAATAGTGTTTGAGAAGCTACTTTTGTTTCTAATACTGGTATAAACCTTGACAAACATTTGTCAGTTTTGCTCAAAATTTTATAGTTTATCGCCAAATAGTTGAGCAAAAAGCTTAGGATTTTCCAAGGGTTGATTGCATATAAATGAGACTAGGGATTTGTGTAGGACATGAGATAAAATTCCCCACTAATTTCAATAAATTGGTAATCAAATCATACGGTTGCTTTTGCCTCACTATTTTTCTGTTTGGAAAAAAAATGGATACAAAAAAGTTGCATTTTTTTCATCCTGCAGACCTATCATCAAAGTTTCTATAGTCACACTCAATACATATACTATATACGTGTCTTCTTAGTTTCCTTTGGGCCTTTGGATTCAAAAGGGTCCATGGAGCATGTCAAAATAATAATAGATCTCTTACCAAGTGGAACAGCAAACATGAAAAAACTGGATTTAGCATTATGACTTATAGAATCCCATACTAGAAACTACTCATCTTCTAGCCAAATTTAAAGTTTACAATTAGATTTGGTTACTACCTACAAATGCACACAATTATCCTAAGAAACTAGCAATATTGAGAAAGCTATACTTGCTACACTAAAATGTCTCATATTCTTCTGCAATTGAAAAGCTCAACCATTGTGGTATATTATCTATATAGCATATTGGGTTCCCAAAACTCAAGGAAGATTAGTTTTTTGTCACACATTCCACTTATACAATAAAACTTGCATTTGGATATCCAAAAAGGCACCAAAACAATCATAAGAAGGCTAAATTTGGTCAAAAACAAGATTATGCAATTTTTGTAATTTGGTCATAGCTTTCAACACTTAGACCTCCCTAAAAGCATCAGAACATGTTGAGAACTACTAAGGCTAATCCTCTAGCAATCTAAACCTCACAAACATGAATTTTAGAGTGATATAGTTGAAAAACTTTGGAAAAAAGCAAAAAGCAGGATCCATTTTTCCACATGGTTTAGGTTCAAAAATGTTTTGCAAGAATAAGATTAATGGTGAAACCAATATTCCAAAAAAATTCTAATTTTTTTTTCAGCTCATAGGGAAATTTGTGGATATATAGCACCTAGAAATTCGGTTTCAAACTCTTCAAATAATTCAAGAAAAATGGTCACTTAACGGGACATAAAAGTGTCCCATTACCAACCTAGTGTTAAAGATCTATTATATGAGGAGAGTTGAACTCAAGACCTGTTATTAGAGAGAGTCATGCAGACACCGATTGCTCGCCTTGCTTTGACATAAATTGCAACTCTTCTCATTGCTAAGCCAACGAGCCCCAAAACCACCTTATTTCTTTATTCTTGAGGCTTGTCCAACCTCAAGACTAAAGAGCATAAGATCTTTAATGAATACCCCCCGTCATGGGATCTACGGTGGGGAGCCCATCTCTGAATACAATTGGCGGGCAGTGCATGATGTGTAAACGTCTTTTGACCTAAAACTAGTCTTGTAAAGCAAAAACCAAAGTGAACATATAATTCAAGAGTGTTCAAAAGAGCAGATGCAAGATTAAGGTTTCATCAAGATTGAGATAATCATCTTGATTTTGATTGTGATGCCGACGTCCAGCATATGGGCGAGCTCCTTTCTCTTTTGCTGCATGGATTTTTTGAAACAACTCTGCTTCTTCCTTTTTCTCTTAGTCACCCTCTTTCATCATGCTAGGGACCACTTCCGCTATGAGCTCATGAATGAAAAAGAAATCCATAGCCGTAGGAACCTCACCTCCTTTGTCGAAGTGCACCGTGAGTCCTTGAAGCTGTAGTCACAAAACACTCCAATTTGATGTAGCCACTCATGGTAGAGCTAAGGCTAGTGATGCTTGGTGTTGATGCAAGATTTGCAAGCATCGTCGTTGAACATGGCTAAAAAATGGACAATTTTCAAAAGAAGTTTTTGTGGAGATGCATAGAGATCAGTTAAGGTCCAAGGTTCATGAACTTTGTGCCATGCTTAATACAAGGATCGACAGTGTGGTCAAGTCTAAGTTATTTCCAGACCTTGGACACAAGCTATTGAAGGACGTGGAGGTATCTATTGACAAAGTTTTCACCAAGATAGATTATGCTTCATTGTACGCTTCATCAATGAGAGCCAAGAGCTTGTTGCAAATGTTGATACAATGAAGCATATGTTAGGAAATAAAACGTAGCTAAATAGATAATTGAGTAGATTACTTAATGGAGAGAGACAGATTTACATACACGAGATTATAGAGTAGAGAGAGAGAGAGAGTACACACAATATACGTGGTTCACCCAATGTGGGCTACGTCCATGGGAAAGTAGCCACTCAATGGCTTTAGTACTTCAAAACAAGAAGTAGTTTACAAAGGGATTATACCCTTAATGGAGCTCCCGCCTTGCTTCACTCTTACCACCTCACACTCACCTTGTTGCATCAACTTCACACTATGAAATGTGTGCAGAAATGGCCTCCTTTTATAGGCCAAAAGGGCTGCCCTCTCTTATGACAGACAGCCATGAGTAGTCTCCCTTGTGCAAATAAGTCCAAATCGGACCCTCCAATCCGCCCATTTGTGGCCGCCCTTGAGAAGACAAGTCCGCTTTTGAATTCGGCCACCAGCCACCGGCCATTGACTTCCGGCCACCGGCCATCGGCCATTGACTACTAGCCACCGGCCAACCGACCAGTTGTTTTCCGACCACTTTCCGGCCTCCGGCCAGCCATAATATTCCGGCGAAAAGGAATATTCTGACGGAAAAAAAAGTATCGGGGACCTTCGCCCCTGAGGCCTCTAAAGTTGCCCCTGATTCTTGTCCGTGAAAATTTTGGTTTCCAGTGAGTGATTTTCCTTCACGCACGATGGATTCTTCTCATAATGGGAGCCTTACAAATGTGCGCTTTTACCACAGAAAATTACAAGGGTAAATCAGGCTCCATACTTAACAATCTCCCACTTGGAGACTGATCTCCAAACCAAACCTATGACTGCTTTCCATTCTGGCTTCTTATCCTTGAATGCCGATTGAAGATGAGAAAAAGTTCAACTTATCTTCGTTGACCACCTTTGTAAACATGTCTGCAGGATTTTCACTTGTATGCACCTTTCCTAGCTTTAGCTGTCCCTCTTCCAAAAGGGTGCGTATGAAGTGATATCTCACCTCAATGTGCTTTGTCCTTGAATGAAAGGCTGAGTTCTTCGCAAGATGGATAGCGCTTTGGCTATCATTGTACAAGACACAATTGTCTTGTTTGAATCCAAGCTCTTCTAAGAATCTGTGAAGCCACATAATTTCTTTGCTTGCCTCCGTCATTGCTACATACTCTGCTTCCGTGGTAGAAAGTGAAACCACTTTCTGCAGCTTTGAAGCCCAGCTTACTGCTGTGCCTCCAACCGTGAACACATAGCCAGTAGTGCTCCTTCGAGTATCTTTGTCACCTGCCATATCTGCATCAGCATACCCTTCTAGAAAAATATCAGTTCCTCCAAAATACAAAGCATTTGTTGTTGTCCCTTTTAGATACCTAAGTATCCACTTCACAGCTTGCCAATGCTCTTTACCTGGGTTGTCCATGAACCTACTCACAACTCCCACTGCATGTGCAATGTCTGGACCATAGCATACATTAGAGAACCTACCGCTGCAGCATATGGAACTTTAGACATATAGGCTATCTCCTCTTGTGTCTTTGGACACATATCCTTCATTAGTTTAAAATGACCAGCCAAAGGTGTAGAAACTAGTTTTGCATTTTGCATTGCAAACCTTTCTAGTACCTTCTTGATGTAATCTTCTTGAGATAGCTTTATTGTCTTCTTCGTCCTGTCCCTTGATATTTTCATACCAAGTATCCTCTTTGAAGAACCTAAATCTTTCATTGAAAAAGATTTGGACAGCTCCTCTTTTAGGTCTTTGATGTTCTGCATGTTAGCACTCGCAATCAACATGTCATCAACATACAACATTAGGATGATGAATTTCCCATCTCCCAAATTCTTTGTGTAGACGCAGTGATCCGAGTTGCATCTTGTGAATCCATGATCCAACATCCATCGATCAAACTTCAAGTACCATTGTCTTGATGCTTGATTTAAACCATACAAGCTCTTCTTTAATCTGCAAACCATTTTCTCCTTACCTTTTACTTCATACCCCTTTGGTTGAAGCATGTAGATTTCCTCCTCTAAGTCACCGTGAGGGAATGCCGTATTTACATCCATTTGCTCTAGATTTAGATCATGAGCAGCCACAAGGCTTAAGACAAGCCTAATTGAGTTCATTTTTACAACAAGAGAAAATATTTCATTGAAGTCAATACCTTTATTTTGAGAAAAACCTTTTACCACAAGCCTAGACTTGTACCTTTTCTTCCCACCTTCTTCTTCCTTCAGCTTGTACACCCATTTGTTTTGAAGTGCCCGCTTACCTTTAGGCAACTCAACCAACTCCCATGTTTGGTTGCGATGTAGTGAGTCCATCTCCACTTGCATGCTCTTCGTCCATTCTTCTTTGGATTCATGTTGCATAGCTTCTTCGTATGATTCCGGCTCTCCAGAATCTGAGATCAAGAGATGGTTGAAGGAAGGAACAAACCTTTCTGGAGGTCTACTTGCTCTTGCAGATCTTCGGGGAATAGGTTGAGTCTCCTCATTTGGTTGACGTTGTTGCACATTGTCACCGTTTGCAGTCCTTGAGTCTTCACCGTCCTCAAGCTCCATGTACTCATCACCTGTTTCTTTTGTTTGTTTTCTTTCCAAGTAATCTTTGTACATATTTTGTTCGTTAAAAATTACATCCCTACTCCTTAAGATTTTACCATCTTCAGGATTCCATAGGCGATACCCAAAGTCTCCTTCTCCATAGCCAATGAAGAAACTCTTTTTGGACTTTGCATCTAGCATTGATCTTAGGCTTCTATCTATGTGCATGAAAGCCTCACACCCAAACACTTTGAGAAATGCATAATTCACCGGTTTACCTGTCCATGCCTCTTCTGGAACTCCCCCATCCAATTCCGTTGAGGGTGACCGATTGATTAAGTACACAGACGTACTTACAGCTTCCGCCCAAAGCTCAAGCGGTAGGCCTGCATGTAGCCGCATGGTTCGTGCTCGTTCCATGATTGTCCTGTTCATCCTTTCCGAAATCCCATTTTGTTGAGGTGTCCTTGGGGTTGTCCTTTGCCTCCGAATGCCATTGCTAGCACAAAAGCTTTCAAAAGCTTGGCTGCAATATTCGCCTCCATTGTCGGATCTGAGGCATTTAACCTTGGTACCCGTTTCATTCTCCACAAAGGCTTTCCACCTTTGAAATATGGAAAATACATCGGATTTATTCTTCATGACATAAACCCATGTTTTTCTAGTCGCATCATCTATGAATGTTACATAGTACAATGAGCCACCAAGTGATGGTGTACTTGTAGGACCCCAAACATCAGAATGAACCAACTCAAGTTTTTTATTTTTTCTTTCATTTCCTGATTTTTGAAATTTTACCCTCTTTTGTTTACCATAAACACAATCTTCACAGAACTCTAAGTCCACTCTTTCAAACCTAGTAGAAGCTTCTTTGTTTGAAGGATTTGCATTCCTTTGGCACTCATATGCCCAAGTCGATAGTGCCACACTGCACTATCAACTTCTGTAGTTGCTGCACAAGCTAAAGGTTGCGTGCTAATAGTACACAAGTAAAGTGTACCGACCTTTTCTCCCTTGGAAACCACCAAAGATCCCTTTGAGATCTTCCACCGTTTATTTCCGAATGCAATGTTGTGACTTTCATCGTCCAATTGTCTTGTAGAGATTAAATTTTTTGGAAGAGAAGGAACATGCCTAACATCTTTAAGCTTCCATTCATTTCCGTTAGCAGTTTTGACAGAAACTGTACCTTTGCCGACAATCTCACAAGCTTCATCATCTCCCAATTATACATACCCAAAATTACCTTTGGTGTAGTCTTGGAAATGTTTCTTGTGTGGTGTCGCATGGAATGAAGCCCCGGAATCTACTATCCAGGAATTAGACAAATTGTCTAATGAGTGAATTAGAGCATCTTGCTCTACTTTACCTGCCACATTGGACGCCGATGTTGGCTTGTTGTCTTGAGACTCTGTCTCCTTCTTCTTCTTGGACCAACAATCCTTCTTGACGTGGCCCTTCTTGCCGCAGTTCCAACATTCAAGAACTGACTTTGTGTGTGACTTGCTCTGCCTTGAGCGATCACCACCCTTTTGGTTTTTGAACCTCTCCTTAGGCCTTCCTCTTGTTTCCACTGATAGTGCAGCACTTGATGATTCTCCTGTGCTTCTTCTTCGCATTTCATTGCTTAGGAGAACACCCAAAACATCATCAAAATTAAGAGTATTTGTGCCAGAGATAGAATTACTTACAGCCATCACAAGACTGTCCCAACTATCCGATAGAGATGATAGTATAAGGAGAGCTCGCACTTCGTCATCGAAATTGATTTTCACTGATCGAAGTTGACTTATGTTTATGTTAAAGTCATTTAGGTGTTCTGCAACTGAACCATTCTCTGTCATCTTTAGATTGAACAAGCGCTTCATAAGAAATACCTTATTGGATGCCGATGGTTTCTCATAGAAGTCGTCAAGTGACTTCATCAAGTCGTCCGTGGTCTTCATCTCCGAAACATTGAAGGCCACCGTTGACGCCAAGCTTAACCGGATTGTTCCCAGTGCCTTTCGATTAAGGACAATCCATGCTTCATCTGCCATTGTTGCGGGCTTCTTCGCAAGACCGCCTAGTGGCAAATAGAGGTCCTTCTGGTAGAGATAGTCTTCAATCTGCATCTTCCAATGTTGGTAGTTTTTGCCGTTGAACTTCTCAATCTTGAGATTCCCTTCCTCCGCCATAACTCCCACTCAATTCAAGGAATCCTTTCCTTGAGATAATTTAGCTACGAGCAAACCTTGCTCTGATACCAGTTGTTAGGAAATAAGACGTAGCTAAATAGATAATTGAGTAGATTACTTAATGGAGAGAGACAGATTTACATACACGAGATTATAGAGTAAAGAGAGAGAGAGAGTACACACAATATACGTGGTTCACCCAATGTGGGTTACGTCCATGGGAAAGCAGCCACTCAATGGCTTTAGTACTTCAAAACAAGAAGTAGTTTACAAAGGGATTATACCCTTAATGGAGCTCCCGCCTTGCTTCACTCTCACCACCTCACACTCACCTTGTTGCATCAACTTCACACTATGAAATGTGTGTAGAAATGGCCTCCTTTTATAGGCCAAAAGGGTTGCCCTCTCTTATGAGAGACAGCCATGTGTAGTCGCCCTTGTGTGAATAAGTCCAAATCGGACCCTCCAATCCGCCCATGTGTGGCAGCCCGTGAGAAGGCAAGTCCGCTTTTGAATTCGGCCACCGGCCATCGGCCATTGACTACTGGCCACCGGCCAACCGACCGGTTGTTTTCCGACCACTTTCCAGCCTCCGGCCGGTCATAATATTCCAACGAAAAGGAATATTCCGACGGAATAAAAAGTCTCGGGGGCCTCCGCCCCCGAGGCCTCTAAAGTTTCCCCTGATTCTTGTCCGTGAAAATTTTGGTTTCGGGTGAGTGATTTTCCATCACGCACGATGCCTTCTCCTCATAATGGGAGCCTTACAAATGTGCGCTTTTACCACAGAAAATTACAAGGGTAAATCAGGCTCCATACTTAACAGCATACAATGAAATGATTTATCTTGGTGAAGACTTCATCAATAGGTGCCTCCACATCCTTCAATAGCTTGTGTGCTAGTATAAACCTTGACAAAAAATTGATAGTTTTGCTCAAAATTTTTTAGTTTATCACCAAATAGTTGAGCAAAAAGCTTAGGGTTTTCCCCAAAAAAAAACACATTGACATGGACCCACACGTAGGAGGCGGGTCTCCTACGTGTCACCTCAGGGTGCTATATTTTTAGGGCTTAAAACTTTAGAGCTTTTAATGCGGTATTTAAAGGCTTAGGGATCTAGAGTTTTCAATTTGTAAAGGGGTTTCTAGAGCATATGGCTCTAAAGCTTATGGATGTAGAGTTTAAGGGTGCTTTTCTAATATGTGTTTAGGTTTTTTTAAATACAAATCTTAGAGATGTAGAGCTTTTCAAGTGGGATCTAAACTCAAATCAATGCCTAAAATTGACACCTATTTTTTTTTCAAGGGCTATTTTGCCTATCAAACAAGTGGTTTAAAAAATTCATGTCATTTGACATGCTAGAATCTCAAAATTCCATGTCATTTTTTGTGTTTAACTCGTTGAGTTGATCATATGAAAGGGGGCTTGGAAAGTTGCATGTGAAAAAGAAATTTCTACTATGTCTCGCAGGCTTGGTAATTTCATTACTTGTTCTTTTACCATGATATCTTCCTAATAGGTTAGCATTTGATATCATTTTAGTTTTCACTATTTTTTAAAAAATTTGCAAAATTCACAGAATGTGAGTAGTTGTAGTATTAATGCTCAAGAAATTTACCTATAGTTTCACAATTTTATATCTTGTATTTGGAAGAGAAAATTACAAAGGCATGTAGTTCTACATAGAAGCCTCTACCTTATCATGTAGTTCTACATAGAAGCCTCTACCTTATCATCCATGTCAATGCTCTTACCATTTGAGCAACAAGGGTTTTACTTACCTCAAGATAAACATAAATATAAACAATCCAAAATTATGCATGCAGCTTAGAAGCTTGCATTGTTGTTTTAGAATTTGAATTTCATATCCCATAGACACCCATGTAGACATAGTCAAAAGGAGTACTTAGGTTGATAAGGAAAACCCCGACTTAGGGGTTTAGGTGTAGAGAAAATCCATCAAGAATTCACTATGTGAAAACAAGTGTCTAACTCTCCAAATCATACTCATTCAAGGCCTAGTTTCAGAACCTCCTAACTAATTTACAAGAAGATTTAGAAATTTTCTCATGTAGGAAAACGGAGTCTTTTTCAGTGTTTTTCATGCAATGCATAACATCATGAGCTTCTGCTCGGGAGGCACTGCATACCTAGCTAGGTACGATAGGGGGCAAGGGACCGCCGGCCCCCCCATTGGGCCAGCAGTCCCTTGCCCCAATTGTACCTAGCTAGGTATGCCGTGCCTCCCTCACAAAAGCTCAGGAAGTTGAGGTAAGTTACGATGCGGGAATTTTTGTGAGAATTTGTCTAAAACTTCTTGTGTATATAACTTTCTCACGTTGGATCCCAAGGCTTGAGCTATATTTGGCCTACTTACTCATCACTCAATCCTTTTTTACTTGGCGAGCCAAAGGCTCTTATTCTTCTATGTGATCACACAAGCCACCACGTGGCACCGTTTCAATGGCCAAAAAAGACACCGTGAAAAGCTGCAAGTAACAAGGAAAAAAACACTGCGCTGTCGATTGCAGGTTGACAAAAGCAATGTCGCAGGTCGGACGCAGGTTCAGAAAGGCACCAGTTTGCAGGTTTGTGGGCCTGCATAAAGTTCACAGCTTTCTTTGAGGTATTGCTTTAATTGCCACACACACACACACACACACACACAGACAGAGGCTTCTCTGCTGCATTTTTGTCTCTCCCTTTTTCTCTCGGTTCACGGCCCTTGGTTTCCCCGCGACTGTGGAGCAGCTCCCTCGCGCTCTGCGTGCCTTGAGATTCAACTCACAGAGCCTCCTGCAATATGGTGCTCCTGCCATTATTGAAGCCGTTGGCTTAATTACTCGAGGATAACCATCATAAGCTATGGTGTGATCAATCCTCCTAAACGTTTTTTCCCTCATCTCCACTTTGACGTTTACTCGTTCCATTTCTTGTGCCTCTGTCGTCTGCATCGTCAACAGCATGAAAAGGGGAGAATTTTGAGATGCGTATAAAAAGAGTGCAACAGGAGAGGGAGAATTAGAGGCAGTTGCTTGCGATTTTAGCAGAGTGTGTGAGGGGATTAGTGGCAGATAGCTCAATGTCGAGGGAAAGGCATTGGGGAATACTGCCACTAGTGCAAGTCATGATCTGATGATCCGTTGGCTTGAATCTCACTCCTCGTCCAGCTTTGTTGTTTGATAGCCTATCTAAAAATTTGATGAGGCAAGCATTTCAGAACGATCTGTAGACAAACATCTCTCATGACCAATTCAATGCAGAATATGGTGTCCGCGAGAGTTGGTTAATGTGTAGCTCCAAGGAGATGCAACAGCATTGCAGCGGAAGTCAAGTAGTAAATCATGCAAGTGCCTACGTTGCCAATCAGGATCAAAAGAATAGTCAAAGAGAAGAAGCATAAGTTGATTCTTTTTTCCACACAAAGAGATTTGATGTTGGAGAAGCTTACAAACACGTACTGCGGAGTAAGGACATTTTTGGAGACAGACATACCAAGATGTCAGCACCTATTAGTTCACTGCTGCCCATTCAACAACTGGGTAGGATAGCAGAAACTCTATAGACGATATGGCCAATATTGCATTCTGTAAAGAGTTTCTCTTGCTAATAACCATGATTCGGTGGAGAATCCTATGAGCAAAGGTCCATGTACGCAGCAACTATCGTATTAAGTTCAGATGGTTGCAGATGACAGACATTAGTTTGGTATTGTAGCCAACACAAACCCTCATTTTCCCTTGAAGGAAAGCTACTCCGGGCCGGGTAGTGATAATCTATTTACATCTTCTCAAAGTTCTTTTGTGCAATAGGCGGTTGAGGTAGAAACTCCATATAGCAACTATAGTCTGCCAAACACATCTAGTGCACTTATCACCAACAACGACTTAATATTCCATAGCTCAAGGCAACTGCTATTAATATATTGTCTGAGTGCGGAACCAATTTCAACGTCAAGAGGATTGTATAGAGTTTGTCTATTTTCAAACGCAAACGCATTTTGCAACCTCAAGATTCAAAAATTATTTTATTTAGTTACACACTCAATATATCATATATGTTGGGTGCCAAGCGTACTCTTCTATAAATACATTCCTCATGATGCTGCATCTTATCTCAATTTTCTTGTATAGATGAGTGAACTTTCTTTGCATTTCTTACTGGCTTAGCATATAAGATCCATTACATCGGCAAAGGGTTGTCTGGACAAAGGGGTTGGCTGGGGTGCTGTGGATTGGAGGGCCGCCAGGGCTTGAGAAGGAGAGTTGGTCGCATGGGGTAGTGGCAGCAACACTGAACATATGGAATCTGGTTGTATGCAAAAAAGGGCTAGATTTCTGCAAGCTTCATACCGCCACCTCAATTGAGTCATTAATAGAACTACTAGTACCATTGTCGTCGTAAAGCATTGACTTCTGCATCTTTTGGAGGGATTGCACCTTAAGAGCCTTCAAGTTGCATGTTTTGACTAGAGATATTAGTTTTTAATGATGGATTTTGCATCCCCTATACGCGGAAAGTGTTTATTGGAGGCCTAAAATCGATGAATCTTTAGAGTTGTTTTTTGCTCATTACTGCTCAAAGCATAGGACTCAAAGAAGTTCAAAAGCATACGCTCAATATAGAAAACAAATCTACTGCTCTTGAAAATGAGATCATTGTCAAAGGCATCAATAGATCTTTTACAATTGTTGGTGAGGAGCTTGAGTATACCATCTCTATGGCAAGAAGACATAATTGATGATCGAAGTAGCTTACAATACACACACACAGAGATACACACACACACACACACACACACACACAGAGGGGGAAGATAACACTGATCAGAGGACTTAGAACATAAAGTTACATCTGCGTGTTTTGTGTATGGCAGGGAGGACATATATTCACAATACTACACGATCCAGTTGCACAAGCGCGACTCCAACTCGACAACACTGCAAGGTTCGTTATCTGCATCCAATTTTCCATGCGCATGCATTTGCTTGGCGCAACACATAAATTGTACGGGGCAGGGCACGGCTTCCGTTTCTTATAATTTTTTGGAGAGACCATAGAAGTAGCTTACAATACACACACACACACACACACACACACACACACACACACACACACACACAGAGGGAAGATAACACTGATCAGAGGACATAGAACATAAAGTTACATCTGCGTGTTTTGTGTATGGCAGGGAGGACATATATTCACAATACTACACAATCCAATTGCACAAGCGCGACTCCTGCTCGACAACATTGCAAGGTTCGTTATCTGCATCCAATTTTCCACACGCATGTGTTTGCTTGGCGCAACACATAAATTCTACGGGGCAGGGCACGTCTTCCGTTTCTTATAATTTTTTGGAGAGACCACAGTGCCAACTCTCCACCATACTTTTGTATGGCACCTCTGTATGATGTGCACTACATACTTTTCACTTTCAATCTATGACGTTTCATTGCAAGATGACATGTTTAACTATTCACATTGTTTTTTTGTAGCTCGACTCAAAAATCGGCCTGTAGATTGGACAATCGAAAAGCAGCAGTACAACATTGCAGGTCAGTAAAGCAATTTATTTATTATTGCAGCTCATTCATGCTTTATCTATTTGCTTGTTTTATATTTTTTGCATTACTTCCTTTTCTTTGGTTTATTTGGATCTAGTTTTCAAGACTATACACTTGATGTCAATCAACATTTGCACATGTTAGTTACACACGCAACTCTTTACAGGCGGGTGCTAAACAATACATGTGATGTATTATAGTAGTGAAGTTACCTTGTGCATCTTTACTTTAGCTCTAAATACTAGGTGTCAAAATAATTGATGTCATACTATATATGTTCTCGTTTCTCTCATACTAGGTGTCAATATGAAGTTCTCAAGACCTAGAAGATTACAGTCCAAGTATTAATAAGCTAGGGAGAAAACTGCAACCAACTTGAAACTAGCTTACCATCCATATGCTAGGTCATGGTTTAAAATTACTGCATTTTATAAAGATTAGTGCATGCAATCTGACATCTCTGCTCACAGTCTAGAAATATATCCCTCCTACACGCCGGCATACCTCACATATATAGCGATATGTGGGCAGATAGATAGCGATAGCGATATGTGGGCAGATAAATAGCGACAGTGATAGCGATATGTAGCGATAGCGATAAATAGACACTCCTACTGCCTTTACTTTTGTATTATTGTTGGGTGCTTTTCCATCGGAGTGGGAACAACAAGACTTAACAGCATTGCATCTAAAATCCATTACCAGTTCAAGATACAAACCACGATTCAACAATAACCCCTCTCTATTCATGACACCGATGAGTGATATTTGGACAAAAAAGAGGCATAAATTATAATCATAAAGGAGCTATCCATGTTAACCCAAACGACTTTTTATCTTATCGTAAGATAGAATGTCAACGTAACAAGCAATACATTGGCAGATCCCTTCAACAAAAAATGTGTTCTCTTGCTCAGTGATCTTGTCCAACTACCCCCAATTTGTAATGATGCACGGGAGCTTTGTAACACATGCCATATCACAAGCTCGGTCCATTGTCTACATGCAACTTTCTACAGGATGCATGCTCTATAAGACATGCAACGGACCAATTGTAGATAAGATCAATTGTACCTTGGGTGCATGTATTATAGATGAGGTACATATGCATGACTACATCAACAACTCTACTCCGATATTTGTACTCACAAATGTAACATCCAATACTATAACAACCTGGCCTTGAATAAGTTGTACAATCAAACTGACATTACAAAAGTTGAACTGGCCTTGAGTAAGTTGTACAATTAAACAGACATTACAAAAGTTGAAATGAAGATGAAAGGGGGTAACATAAATTTTTCCTCAGTAGTGCCTCCTAGACCTAAGTTCAATGAGCTAGATTTGATCGCAATTGGCATGTGCTGCATGATCACTGAAAACACCGACTTGACAATCGGTGTGGCAAATGGTGCAATATGCTTTGTCGATGCCATAACACAAAACACAGAAGGTGAGGTTACATGTATCGCTATCCTCATTCATTGTACTCATAATAACTACAAAAGAAGAAAGGCAAAACACAAATAACTACAAAAGAAGAAAGGCAATACACAATCGACATCCACTTTCTATTCTACCAACCATTTGAGTGAAAAAAAAAATTCTGAAATACTTTTTGTTTGCAAGAATTTACATGTAGCACGTATACTAGAAAAAACATTCATCAGTAGACAACCTCGCTTGGATATAATCTCAACTGTAACAATCTCTATAATCTTGAATAATTGATGCACTTAACTGTGTCTCCTCCCATAAACATTATAGAATTTTTCAAATGTATATCCCTTTCATGAAGTGCCTCCCTTGCCAAATTAGTCATGCTCTTGATCCCTTCAATGCTAGATACTAAATGTCAATTTGCATATGTCCTATTGTATTCTATAGATGTTATATAGAAAGGCCCACCAAGCAAGACTAGTTCTAATATAAAAGTGCTCAGATGAGCTTAAATTGCATTAAAATAAGAAGTTTACAAGACTCTAAGTATGTCGAGGGCTCCGAAGGTGAAGCAATGGCGAGGGCTCCGTTTGGAGCAGGGTTAGGTACGACACTTCAAGTGGAGAGATTTCATTCAGAGTATGTGGATTAGTTAGCATGAACAGGAAGCTCGAGTTTGGGACATTCTCGGGGCTGGGAGCTATGGGGTGGACTTGAGGAGCTGTTACTGCTTGTTGTCCCTAGTTACGCCCTAGTGCTCCTGGGTTCGGCATAAGCTAGGGGTTCTGGAATTAGTCGAGACGTTGATTATGATCCATAGTCGCTGGTAGTCGATTGTGGTCCATCTTCAAGCTTCGGATCGTGCTCCTCGATCGGCGGGAGGCCTGATTAGCTACAAGTGCTGCGGAGTCTTTCTCGTAAAATTAATTGCGCTCGGTGTGTGCTGGCTTGGGAGTAAGGCGTTGCTTGCACTTTGATTGTGATCTCTTGCTGTAGGCCACCAATCGTGATTCTTAAAAAAAACTAGAGTGCTTCGTCATCTTGTATACTGGTACAAGCCTTCAAGGCGATTGCAATTAGAGAGAGCAAGCACTGAACAAGAGTATAGATCCATAAAGAAGATTGTCGAAATGAAAGGTGAGAGAGAGAGAAAGAGCACGTATTATTTGTTTTGCACAAATCTTCTTACGCCAAGTGAGTGTAAGTGATTGAAACGATTTGATGGAAATAGTATGCCAAAAAGTTGAGGAATTATGAACGGAACATTGTATGTAGCATGCAATGATTTCTTTACAATGAAATGGACAAATCTTTTGTGGAGAAGAGGAGGAGGACTATATCGGTAAGATGCTCTTCAGAGTTGCGCGTGTGGGAAACTGGTTGACAGAAAAATAGCGCGAAACGAATTGTTTAGCTGACTGAAGGTGGCTGGGGACCACGTTAGAGTAATTTAATTCTATAGTCTCGAGTAGGCCGAGCACGTCTGCAATCTGTACGAACAACATACAATGGTGTTTTGTGAAGAAACTAGCCAGCACGGCGATGTCGAAGGTGATTTGTCGACTGAGTGTATCCCAGGTGATGTAATGTGGATGCCATGGGGTAGGTGGTTGAACTCGCCATGGAATGAACTCGCTCCATTTATGCATGTAGTGTTTGAGGACCCGCTCTTGCAAATGTGGGTAAAGATAGTATTGGAACTTGCATATTGTAGTCTCAAATTCTGGCTGCTGCTCAATTAGATCAATTGAAATTTGCCTACCCATTCTAAACTGAAAAGAAAAGGCATTTAAATCAAAACAGTTGATAAGTTGTCATGTCTGCCATAGTTTGAATAGAAACAAAAATACATTGTTGTAGGCAATGATCAAAGTTATGTGACAAAGACAGTGAACAAAACAATGAAATGAAGACAGCAGAAGTTCACAGCTATACCTTCTTGTTTTTTTTCAAAAAATAATATTTTCTCAACCTTGGTGGATGTCGAGAACAAACGTTATAACCTAATGCAGTTGTTGTCTTGTGTTGTTTAATATAGAAATATTTCTAGCTTTATGAATATTGGTACTGGTTGCTAAAGTGGTAATTTCAAAATTGTCCTTGAAAGGAATGTGTGTCTGCATGTCCGCTCGCATTCTCTTCGAAGGATTGCGCTTGTGCTGGCCAATGCGTTTATGGATGTTATTCGTAACTCCAATATATCTCCTATCGTTCTTCGTGCAGCGTATACTTTAGACTATGTATTCTTCCCATGACGCTGCTTTTTCTGGGGTGGAAGGCTGATGCTTGTCTCTAGTTGTTTATGAGTGTCTAAATTTGCAGTACATCCAGATTGGTTAGGTCAATAAAAAAATGACATTGCTACAGAGAAGTGAATGGAAGCTAGTGATACTTGTTATCCATACTTGCCTTGGTCTGTTGCAACTGGCTCGTATGGGAAGGCTGGTTGTCCATAATTTATTGCCTTGTGTTCGTTGTAGTGCCATGCTACCTTCTGGATTGTGATAGGTGGATTAGTTGCGTCGTGCGTGTGGTTTGCCAAAGTCATGAAATTTGTCAAGATAGCGGCATATTTTTCTTGAGTAGCTTTTGAAAGTTCATCCAAGTCAATGTTGTAACCAAACCGCAGCTGCTCCATCGTGTACAATGTAATTCCTTCAGTTTTTGTGTCGAGGAGTTGTTGTGCTTCAACAATACGCAGCATACTCTCATCATCCTCGTACTGGATATCAAGCTCTTCAAGTATTTTCTTCATGAGACTTGCAGGATGTAGGAGCAAGCTTGTTAGCACGACAGATAGAAGGCATTATATTTTCCTTTTCTAATAGTACCTGTTGTCATCCTTGCTGTGTTTGGTGTGGCCATCGTTTGGTCTAAAGCTTTATATCTTGCGTCGCACTTATTCATGAAGTTGCGACGTTCTTGAAAAGTATGGAACCCCTCAATATACGCATGGGGTTTCTCGCCTGCTGAGTTTGCCAATCTCATTTGCTTAGTCATGAGGTAAAATCTCTTAGGTTGTATCGCTGGTTGCGTTTCCTTTGCGTTGTTTGTGTATTGCTTGAAGAGCTGTACAGCAAAACGAGTGATTGATTTGCATGTGTATACACAGGCAGATGCAAGATCAAAGAAGCGTGCAAAATGTACCGTGTTGTGATCCATTGTTTGATTCAGTTTCCTGCACGTAAAAAAAATTATTTTGATGACATCTTGCAGTATTTCTTAAGCATAAGATCTAACAAACGTTTAAAAACAAATGAATGAAGTGAAAAAGGGAAGAGCAGTAAATTTACAGAAGGTGGATCAGAGTGAGCAGGGGTGATAGGGAAGGTGTCTCAGCAGTGCAACATATTGAACATGAGAAGTCCACAGAAGAGAAGACAAGCAGTTAAACAAAACTTCCTGCTTTATATAGAAGGCAGTCACAAGGCGATTTCATCTGTTTAATAGAAACAGGAATTGATACTGAAGAGGGCGTAGGAAACATTCCCGGCTAGAAGTTCAAAAATCTAGATGGTGTGAACATCTCTGGCGTAGGTAGCTCTAGTAAATGTAGCCAGGTTCGCTCAGTGACGCGTGATAGCATCACGTATAGAAGGCCATGGGCGAAAACGTCTTTTACAATGAGCAAGACGTTGGAGTTGATTGTTGCGCTTTGGGACTTGTGTCCAGTCATAGCGTAGGCGAGAGCTAGTGGGAATGTGGATTTATGGTACCAGTGCCCATTGAATGTCCTTCTGCTATGCTTGGACCGTCAAAGCGTAAGTTCCTATTTGGATGTGTCAAGTGTGACTTTGATTGCTTTGACGCCTCCTTCTTCATCTTGGAGGATTTCTTCTACGCGACATAGTGATCCATTGGCTGCTCCAATTGTTAAGTCTATGTTCTCTGTTATCAGCACCTTTGCTTCTTCTGCTATTCTGTCAATTGCGTGGAAGTCGGGATCTTCAGCCATGCTTCAAGCTCAGGGACGTTGTGAGCGTTTGTCTTGAGGCCGATTTGGATGATGTGACTATGCCGATGGAAGCGTTCGAAGAGAAGGTTATTATAATATCGAGTGTCACTCTTGTGTGTGAAAATGATTGTCATATTCCTATCCATGTGTTGCTCTATTTGATCCTGCGTTATGATGCGGTCACCGAGCGCATCGTGGATCTCTTTCTTTGTGAGGAGCCTGACTCTTATTGTATTGAGGAACTCTATGAAAGAGATATCTTTTGCATGGCGCACTGAGCAAGACATAATGTACGTAGTAGTAGTGGACCAATAAGTGGAGCTTGTGATGTGGCATGAGTAGCAATGATCACTTTGATGCCTGCATACCGGCAGCAACTGTGCCAAATCACCGAACAAGAAGAGCTTTTTATCTTTGAATGGGTCTAGCAGTGTGCCGTTGGTGACATTCACAATTTGTCGTACTATGAGATCAAAAGTTTGCTTTGTAAACATAGAAATCTCGTCTATGATAATCGTGTCTACTTCTTTGATACTGACGTATCTGTCATCAGTTTCGGATATTGATAGGGGATACTGCTGTGTGCGCACCGGTATCTTGAATTGGTAATGGACAGTTGTTGCGATGCTACTTAACCTCGTGGCCGCTGCACCAGTAGAAGCAGCAAGTGTGACAGTTTTCCCTTGCATTATGAGTTGGCTTGTGATATATCTTATGAGGAAGCTTTTGCCACTGCCAGGAGTGCCTATGATCACATGCAGACCACCCTTCTCTGCTGTGAGCTTCTTGTAGATCTCTGCTTGTTTAGATGTCAGTGACGCGTTCTGGATGTTTTGAAGCTCGTTTAGAAGGGCAGAGATACGAGAAGTTGTGTCCTACTGCTCGTAGTTTGTTTGCACATCTGGAGATTGAAATGAGGTAGCCTTTGTTGAGGATGTCTTCTGTAGTATCATATTCTGAAATTGGTGTGTTTAATCTGTCGTGAGCATATTTCGTTGTGTATACTCTGTGATGTACATCTCAAGGTCCTCATCTGTCAGTATCAAATTTCTAAGTTTGCACTCAAGATAGTATGACCTGGACATGTTCTCCGGTGAGAGCAGCTGGGATTCGTTTCTGAAGGTGATCCTCTTTAGCAGCACGTTGTAAAAGAAAGCCTCCGGATGATGCCTTGGGTGGAAGTCTGTGAAACGGACCAGTCGGTGTTGCCGCTCCAGCGATTGGCCGTAGGTGTTCGCCTCTGAAATACTTTTTTTTTCTTTTTTTCCCTTCGTCACTGTGTAATTCTTGTGGAAGTCGTAGAACGTAAGATTCTCCAGACTTTGTGGTCGTGCGCAGTACAGATCGACAGGGTGCAGCACGACATCATTATTGTGAGAAATGATTCGTTGTCGTAGAGCCGGGGGTGATGAGTCGACGTATTGGACGGTGTCACTCTTTAAATGATTGGGATTTGCAAACAATTTAATGCCACTTCTGTTGCTGAGATAGGCTTTGACAATAAAGAGGCTGAGATCAGCTTCAATTTCACAGTGTCAAGGCCACCTAGGCCTAACCGCTCTGCATCATCTGAGCGGATGTTGAGATGGCCCATTGGTTCAGTTTTGAGTGCATACTTTAGGAGGTAATAGGACAATGATGAATTGGTGACCCGCTGTATATTCATATGTGCGCCCCATAGCAGAAGCAGTGTAGGGTGGTACTGTACGACATTTCTGTCTTCATGCCGGGGCCTGAAGTATTGCCATCTATGATTTTGTTCGTTGAAGACTGGGTTTGGATTTGGCTGCGCATGAAATGGAAAACCATGTTTACATACTCCATCTCTTTGACCATGGTAACAACTTGTACGACACTTGTGAAGTTGTTTCCTGAGCACGAGTTGTCGGAGACGGCTCACTTCTGGCAAAACCACAGTGCTCGTTTCTTGCGGGATGTATGCAGTTATCTCAGCAGATAGTTGCTCTTTGTCTTCTTCATGCAGCCACAGTATGACATGAGCATGCAGTGATCCTCTATTTTGGACCTCATATATAACCAGGTGGTGTTGCACACGGCCCAACACACCTTTCGCAAGTATATATTTGGACATAAGCATTTGGAATTTAGTGTGGAAGGTGAGGGCGCATTCGACCGGGCAGTCTGTCCAAGTGAAGGAGGCATTCAAATGACGTGCAATTAGCTCGATCGTGTCAATCTCAGGCCATCTTGTGTCTGTGACCTCATTGGCAGTGAAAGTCAAGAAGAAATCAGGCATTCCCCATTCGTCCACCATTGCTATCAAGTATTTTAGGTTCTTGCGATGCCACGAACAGGAGCCTGGCATGCTGGAAGGGGTGCTGTACCGAAGCACATGTCTCACAGTGTCCTCGTCAGTTGCTTCACGATTGGCCTTCTTGTAGTTGTCAATGTCCCTTTGCAACAATCTCGTGTGTGTATTGTTAGCCAACATAAGAGCCTGCTTTACTTGGTACATTATGAGCAGGTATGGCTTGTACAGGGTGTAAACGGAGAACAAAGTCGATGCACGTATCTTTACATATATACTGAAGTTGATTGTACCATCATATTGGCCTTTTCCGAAAGGAAACAGGAATGGAAACGCTGCCGTCTCTATTTTGATGTCGTTCACGGAGCTTGATGCGGCAGGCATGCCGTTGGGCTTGAAAGTAACTGTTCTCTCAAGCAATTGTTGACGGCCACGGAGCTGCAGAGAAGAAAATTTGTAAGTACCGCTAGCGGTGAATGCTCTTCTCCTCGCTGGTTCAACGATGTTTTTGATGATACCAAACATCAAACTCGTGTCAAGTTGCGCCATCCGTGCAAACGGTGCGTTGTCTTGTTGGTGTTGAATGATCTTGCTTACACTATCTTGACTTAGTATGCAGAGTCCAAGCTTCTTATTCGGTCGTTCAGCCATCGACATGTACTTCTGTAGTACAAAGTTGTTCTCAAGATTGAATGCAAGTATGTCCGCCACTTGTGATGTAGCTAGGTCTATGCTCTTTACTCCATGACAGCAGAGGGTTATCTAATATTGAACGTCTGTCTAGTGTACCACGTGCAATTGTTGTCACTATTGAGATGGCGTTGATAGATATGTCAATGACGCTCAGTAGCTGTATGTGAAGCTGATTTCTGTTCAGTATTCTTCTTGTGTAGTCTGGAAGTAACGACACACAATATCTGCGACGTGCACTTGAGTTCTCACAAGCGGAGCACTGCACCCATTGTGTTTCTATTTGTGTAGCCTCTAAGCTGGATACCAGTAGACTGCTAGCGAACATTGCAACCGATGTCTCATCTAGAGCTTGAGTACAATGAAAAGAGGCACTTCTTTGGATGAAAACTACACCACAAACAAAGCATATGCTTAAAGGTCTGAATGTTGTTGCTATTTCTGAACTCCATCGGTGTAATAAATTGATGATATCAATCCATGATTGTGAGCATGGTAGAAATCTATCCTTCTTCTTGATTGAAGTGCGATGTCTTGCTTTCAATCTGCTGAGGTGTATCCTACGCTTTTGGTGATGGTCCATTGAAGGCTTCAGTCGGACTCAATCTTAATGGTTCAATGCGATCAGAACCTTGTGATATTTAGTTACTAGTCACGGCTAAGCAACGAATAGTTCAAGTGTTTGAAACAACTATGTACCTGGTGCTGGATTGCGCTGTTGTGGGGTTTCAGACTAAGAAGAGGCAAGCGGTAGCTGATTTCTTGAATGTCCCTTGCAAAGAATAAGTACGAAGAGTTAGAAAAGTAATAGCACAATGTTTAAGGTTCTGAGAGTAATCTCATTATTTGTATGTGTTCTTTATCTCTTATGTTATAGAAAAAAAAGAAAACGTGCTGGTGTCCCTGCACAGGGGAGTTTGCACAGTCCTCCCCAATTTTTATAATACGAGGGAACGTGCCATTCCCATGGCAGCATGCAAATTTTGGTGTGTTCCTTTTTACTGTGTCCTCAGCATTCAAGAGTAAAATGTGGCACTTTGTACTCCCCGCATGTTGGAATATGTCGCCGTTGCAAATGTAGAGGAGTTGCGTCCAAGTTTCTCTTGATCTGTCTGCAATGAAACACGGTGGAGTTAGGACATAAGTAGTTGTGCCTGCAGAAATAAGCTGAGTAAGGTAGTTGAAGGTGGGCATACACACATAGCTGCTATAATTGCTAGTGAGACCCCTTTATCCTCAGCATGGACACCCCCTACTCGTGCATAATAACACTCCCCTCCTAGACGTTTCAGAAGGTGGACATGGTCTCAAAACATCAAATTAGTTATCCATGCAAGATGCACTAGCAAGTAATGAAGATCTATAGGACAATTGGCAACATTGTGAAACAAGGAATCACCAACCAAACAATTAGAGTTGATAAGAGGGATTTTCTAGTAGTGTTGTGCGATGTGACTAGCCTTGGCCTGCTAACGCCATATGTGTTCTCCATGGCCCTCAAGGTCCTCCAACTACTCTTACCAACAACATGCAGTAGATCGTATTGCCCCAACGCTACTACCACACCCTGCATCATCGCCACAAACCTTGGAGCATTGAGTTTTAGGGCACCACGACTCTGTCTAGTGGGTATAGTGGGCCAAGGTGGGCTCGGCAAAGAGACGCTCTTGGCTCACATTTCAGATTAGATGCAACAATCGCAATGTGCATTCAATCATGTGGCACATGTGGAATTTGTGAATGAAAGCCCTGATAGTATGGGATAAGAGAGACGCAATCATCCCTGTTGTGGCAATTAGGAGGTCAAGCCATATACTTCCAAAGTGTGCTGGCGGGGAAAGGAAAATTGAAAGAAAGGCTGGAAACTCTACAAACATTAGGAGCATCTGTATGCATCGCCATTGACAATGTCTGGAGAGAACAAGACTTGGAAAATCTGCTTCCTACAATATTTTCAACTCTTCTTCCATCACTCCATATTTGCATCATAATCACATCATGAGCGACGAGTACAGTGGACATACTGAGTTCTCACTGAGGGGAAATTCTCAGGTTCTGACATTCAAGCACCATATCTGCAGAGCGACGTGCACTCAAAAAAGAGGCGATTCCCCTCTGACTGCATCGTATCAATAGAGGTATTTTCCATGTACGTGGCAACGAGATCAACAAACATCTTGCATTTGATATATGATGATTGCCTCAGATAAACAAATTACCCATAGCTGCTGAGAAAACCGATCTCCCAAATACATAGAAGCACACTGGGAGCCAATCAGAGTCACCCACGAGCATAAGTGAAGTGGTGTGACTTAACTTTCCACATTTGAGCAACAGAGACCAGCATTAAATCTCAGAAAAGCAACAGAAATACATACTTTGGAACTTGCATACATATACATTATTGTATGCACAAAGACTCACAAGCATCCAAACTTGTCAAAAACGACGACGTCTCATGATGAATCAGATTTATCCAATGCAAAATTGCTCAAGAGATTTTACAACAGACTTGTAGGCAGTCAATTTCGCTGCCAGATTTAAACTCATACACATAGCCCCAAAAGTGCAGGAAAGAACCAGGCTAAAGGTTTTTTCTCCTCCTTGTGATCCTTGCATCTGAAGTGATGCTTCTCCATCTTGTCAGACCCATCTGCCTTTCTTGTTAGCATGTGATGGGTATTCTAAGCAATCTTTTTAGGACTCAGACATGGTGCACACTTTGTACTCTCATAGAGCATAGAATTTTAAGTCATCCATAGCAAAATCGTTGGGCCTACTCTATCAGTGTCTCTTAATGGGATAAGTCACCGAAAGCAAAGTAACCCAAAACTTCTTCAAGTAGATGTCTAGGTTCTAGCAGGCTCGTTTGGCATACATGTCAACAAAGGCAATGCTAAGTACGACATCTCTTTTCAACAGCCTCTGAATAATTTTTTGTGCCCTTATCAACATCTTGCAAAGAGGCACATGCCTACAAGATGCACACGTAGGTACATACCTCTCTTTTTTTGTCGGTAAGAAGCGATCATGGTTTTTGACTAAATAGCAAGGCAATTACAAGGTTCAGCGGCATCTTAAATATTGACAATCACCATACTATCATCCCTACAAAATTGGGCTATCGGGCACAAAAGCAATCATACTAATCAAACAAATTAACTGAAACCCATATCGTCATTGCTTTCTTCCTTGGGTTCCTCCTTTTTCTCTTCAATAGGTGGAGCAGCAGCTCCACCTCTAACAGACACGGCTGCACCCGCAACAGCAACAGGAGCACCACTTCCACTAGAGCCAACATTGGTGATCAGGTCTTCGACAGTGCGCTTTTCCAAAAACTTGGCAAAGTGCGCAGGCCAATATGCCTCTACTTGCACGTTTGCTGCTGCTATTTTCTCTGCAGCATGCATGAAAGATGCTTTGCGCAGTCAACACAAAGTTGTAAGGCAAGTATAGAGAGAGAGAGAGAGAGAGAGAGAGAGAGAGAGAGAGAGAGAGAGAGAGAGAGAGAGAGAGAGAGAGAGAGAGAGAGAGAGAGAGAGAACCTTAGGCCTTTTGAACCGATTGAAAACAAGGAAAAAACTGTGGATAAGGGATAGGAGAGAGAGAGCCAATATGCCTCTACTTGCACGTTTGCTACTGCTATTTTCTCTGCAGCACGCATGAAAGATGCTTTGCGCAGCCAACACAAAATTGGAAGGCAAGTAGAGAGAGAGAGAGAGAGAGAGAGAGAGAGAGAGAGAACGTGAGCCTGGCTGCTAGAACTCTGAAGCGACCTGCGCGTCGTCAATCGTGGTGGCAAATTTCTATTCAATACCCTGCGCACTATGGAGAGCGTAGTCGATGTAGCTGTTTTTATTTATACTTCGTTAGCTTTTGACGGCGTAGCTTTTTTTTTAGCGTTTTAAATAGCTGCCACGTGGGTGAATGGGAGGGGAGAGATCTGAAAATCTCCACTATGCTAATGAAGTAAAAAAAAGAGGCAAAGCACACTTTGATACACAGCCCTTGCACACCCTTGGTTAAGGGAGGGATCTCATCGGCACTTGCTCGATGAATATGGACCTTGACAGTGGAGGAAGCTCACCGAGGGAAGGGCCGAGCCCGGAGGGTTAGGACAGGTCTGTTGGCATGGACTTCAAGCCAGCTCTTTCGATCTTGAGAAGGTTATGAAGCCGACTGCTTTTGGTGAGCTCTTGCACACCCTTGGTTAAGGGAGGGATCTCACCGGCACTTGCTCGATGAATATGGACCTTGATAGTGGAGGAAGTTCACCGGGGAAAGGGCCGAGCCCGGAGGGCGAGGGGAGGCCTATTCGCACGGACTTTGAGCCAACACTTTCGATCTTGAGAAGTTTATGAAGCCGGCTGCTTTTGATGAGCATACCTCGACATCAAAAATTCTACACGGGGTGAATATGCTCAGCCTCAGCAAGGTTGATGATGGCTTTTTGAAGCAAGTTAACTTCAACCACGAGCTAGATTTACAAGGCCCTATACTTTACGGGCCGTCGGATGTTTGCCAAAAGATTATGGGACTAGAAAAAATCTGCGACGAATAGTAGAGATTCCATCTACCACTTCACAGCTCTTGGCAAAGGCTTCTATGTGGCTAAGTGTCTATTCGAGCATACAGTGAAGGACCTTGTTATTAGAGGAGATGTGTGGGGAGCTTCATACTTTGTGTATCCATGCCTTGGACGCCCAAATTTTGCCAGAATGAAGATGTTATGAGTTTTTGTCTAGTGTGGGTCACACTTAAGAACCTCTCGCTTTGGATTCTAGGCCATGTGGATTCTATTGCTAAGATGATGGGCCAAGTGTTGGTTATTCTCAAAATGTAGTGTATCTGACCAAGCTTAGATGTTGAAGCATGTATTCCTTGGGACATGAGAAAGCCCGTACCATAATACTTGGATCTAAACATGGGAGACTTTGGTGCTTATCGTCAAGAGTTGACCTTTACCTCTTTTCACAACGCCTATTACAAGTGTCGGAGAATTGGACATTATGCTAGAAAATGTCTTAAGGCAGTTTTACTGCTCGCAACCTAGTGCTCAAAATGACTTGGAGACGGGTGTCCAGGGAGACATGCCTCCTTCAAAATCCAATCTGTCTTCAGAAGAGGCCGGGGGTAGTGAGATACAGTAGAGAGAGGTGAGTAAAGAGACAGAATATCGGGTTGAAGAAGATCCAAATAAGCCAGAGTTGATAATCATAGAGACCGAACGCCTGATTCAAAAGGTTTAAAATAAGCCAGAGACGATAAGCACAGAGACCAGCAACCTTGGCAGGAGTGGTGAAGAAACAAAATGCCCACCAATGGAGGTACATGACAAATTAGAGCTGGTAGCTAAGAAGGTGGAACTGCAGTTGCCAAAACTAGATCTCCTCAGTCATATGGCTAAGAGGTCAGACTCTTCGACTACCACTATAATCTTGGTAAAAAGAATGACAAGAAAAAAGTAATATATCCAGTATTTGGTTTTGGCTTGAGGTCAACAGGAGTGTTGTGGCAGAGCCCTCTCTTTGGTGGAAACCCCAAGCCAATCCTAGTTTCATTGTATGTTGTTAGGGTGGCACCTTATATCAGCCAATGTAACAATGTATTTGGACTCGACTTCTTAGTTGGTTGTTGATGCCATGGCTCAATAGCAGCATGGCTTAAAATGTACCTTTTTTTGTTTTGTAATATATGTACACACTCAAAATTGTGAGTGTGGGAAAAAGGAAAAAAATCAAAATGTTACAATTTGCCCTGGCATATCTTTTTCACAGGGTTGTCCAGAAAACAAGTACATCAATGGGGGTCATGAGAGCTTGATTACATTTACATACAAAGCTTACATTTTGAGCTCTCTTTTTATTTTCTTTTTACACAGCAGCTTCCACTAACACAATTCAAGAACAACATTACGGTCCAGAGGGTCCCCCTTCTTTTGAAAAAGTAATTCATTTATGAAGCTCCAAATTGCTCTCAACACAGTAGCTCTTACGATGCAAATGTCCATCAGAAGATCCATACTATCGATGTGTCTAGACCCCAAATCAAGGTCTCATCTAAAGAAGGGAGTTCCCAAACAAGTTTAGACCCACTTACAGATATATCCCGTGAAAGCTCTAATATACGGACAACCCTAGAACATGTGAGTGAGGCTTTCGTTCGGGTGCTTGCATCTGACACATATACCTTCCGCTAGACCTCTTGCTTTAGTGCAGTCCTCGATGGGGATGAAACCAAAGAGAAGTCTCCAAAGAAAGACTTTATCTTTCTCGTCGCATTTGGCCTTCCAAATGTTGTCGGTCACTTGGCTCCACTTGCTTGCCACCCACTTCTTGGACCAGACCCTGTTGAGGTGATCTATTCATATCACTCAAGAGCAAAGAATTTCATAAATTGGTTTTGTCTTGGACGAGCAAAAAAAACTTTCTCCAAACCATTTCCAGGCTTTCCAATCAAGTGGTGTGGAGCTGGGATGAAGATTAAGGTTTGAGAGCTCCAATGTTCTTTTTGATAAACCCAAAGAAAATCCAGGATGGCAAAGCCCTTGTTGTTAAGTCTCCTAGCTATTTCAATCAGTGGTTATTTAGACCCAAGGCTTCCACAATGGGAGCCCACGAGGACCAGTGTCAGGAAGTACCGTTTAGGTATCTTATCTCTTCCTTCCACTTGAGTGAATCCAAGGATTTACAACATTTTCCAATAAATTTCCGAGTAAAAACTCGTACTTGAGCCCTAACTCCGAAAGGTGGGGAAGCCTGTTTTGTATGTCGAGGTTGGACTAGGAACCTCCTTTAGACCTCATAGGGGCTACCATTACCGTTTTCCTTGTCATCACAGCCTACCTCTCTTAAGAATTTGCAAGGACGTAAAACAATCTGGCACATAATACTATATTATGAGTGATAGGGTCATGGATGCCAAGCATACTCAAGTGACGAATGATGTTACCTCTCTTCACAACCTCTCCAATCCACCCCGTAGAATCAAAACTTTCTTTCTCCATCAATGAAATAAACCTTGATTTTTCTATGCTGCATTGAGATCCTGATGCTATGATGGCAAACAACTGGACAATCTCCAAAGCTTGTCTAGCATTATTCCCTTCTAGTTGGAGGAAGAGAAGCGAATCATCTACAAACATCTTGATAAACAATTGGTTGCCATTTTAGGTTTGAAGTCCTTTACTCTCACCTTTTGTAGCCACTTGCTCTCTCACCTTTTGTAGCCACTTGCTCCATCATAGCAATAAGCGGGTTGGTGCAGGCTGCAAACCAAAGAGGCACCAAGGGATACCCTTGCCAAATGAATCTTTGAACATCGAAGCTGCCAACTATTATAGAATTCAACAGTAGCTCTAAAGAGCTCCCTTCCCCAAGAGTACTTACCGCTTGACAAATTCGAGGGCCAAACCCCAAAGTCTGCAATGTTTCCTGTACAAATGATCATGTGATTCTATCATAAAGCTTATCCAGTTCCAGTTGTAGAAGGATATATTCTTGTTCCTTGAACTTCACGTACTCCATCGCGGTCATTGCCGTCAGTATGTTGTCATATATTGATCTTCCTTTAATAAAATCATGTTGGTGGGGGGAGATGATATCTACTAGCAGTAGGGTCATCCTCTCAGCAATGAGTTTGGCCAACACCTTGTAAAACATTGTCATCATTGTCATTGGTCTCTAGTGCTTGAGTTGAGAGCAAGCTAATCTCTTGGGGATGAGTTTAATAAATCCTTTCTTCACCCATAATTTGAGTGCAGCTTTGTAAAGGCTATGTTGACCAAATGCAAGAGAGAAGGGCCCGGGACCTCCTAGAACTCTAGAAAAAACTCGGTTGTGATCCCATCCCAACCTGGAAACTTTACTTTGCTCAACTTTTTGAGCGCACTTGAGCATTCCTCCCGGGTAAAGGCTCTCTCCAAGTAGTTTTCCCGGTCAAAGTCCACCAATGTTGGAGTGGTAGAGAAAATATTAGTCTTGGCTTCTTTGGTTAATGGAGAAGGAGAGTCCTCCTTTTCAATAATTTGGCTGAGATGATCAAGCATCACTTTTCTCATCTGATCGAGATTGTTAATATGGACTCCTTGGTTATCGATCAAGGAAGAGATGGTAGCCTGAAGTTTTCTTACCTTGATCGATCTGAGTAGTGAGCTTTAATTAGCTTCCTCTGTCTTAATGAGCCTCACTTTGTCTTGAAGCCTAAGGAGGTTATTCTCCTCCATTTTTCTCTCATGCAATGCCTGCTTGATCTTCATCCAATCAATATGACCTTCGTCGGAGGCAGTACCTTGCATTTTATTGAGGCCTATCTATCTTGATCTTGATGTAGAATGGGACATCCCAAACATACTTTGGAGAGCTTATGAAATCTATACTAATAAAAAGTTGGTTTTGGACGTGAAAGACTAGGATCATAACATAGCAAGTAAGCTGCAGGGATGGTTTGAGCTTGAACCCATCTGCTCTGCAGGGATCTCTACAGAGCCATTTCTCCATGTAGGTCTGGATACCCTATAAGCGGTGCCTTTATATAAAGAAAACTATTCTCTCCCCCCCCCCCCCCCGCCTGCCCGTCTATTAGGCCCCCTCTCGATCTCTTAACTTGCTTCCACCTGTGGTACCGTGTCAATTGTCCGATCTTCACCCTCCCCTACTTTAGCTATTGTCAATCCTCAGGACTAAGTGGCACGGGCATGGGAGGGTGGGATCTACGGCTGGAGTATTGTGGGCCGTAGATCCTAGTGGCGGCACCGAAAGTAATCTAGGGTAGGGTACCCTAGATTACTTTCGGTTGTCGCCCTTTTGTATACATGTGTTAAGTAAGTTAGGGCCCCCACGTTCCACAACGTGCCAATGGCATAGTGGTTAGGGTATGTGCCTCTCATGGGGGAGGTTACAGGTTCAAAACCCACGCCTGCAAATGGGGGTACCCTATATTACTTTCAAAACACGGGTACCCTAGATTACTTTTACAAAAGTAATCTAGGGTACCTGCATTCTAGATCTACGGCCCACAATCCCCCGGTCGTAGATCCCACCCTCCCATGCCCGTGCCACTTAGTCCCGAGGATTGTTGATGGACAATGCACTATAGCCAGGTCCCCTTCCGCATGTCAATTGCCCTTGCCTTTAAGTTCGTCGACACCTTTCCTACTCCACGCGAGAAGCACTCTTCTTTTCCTTTCCTTCCTTAAATGCCTAACAAATTTCAAAAAAAACGTTTGCTCTTGGACTTTTCACTTTCCTCTTCCAGCAGGATTCTTTTTAAAACAAATGGCTCAAAATGGTACCCCCATATATCCAAAATTGAACAGACATACTTCACTAATCTATACTATTATAATAAGGAAAGGGATTACGGGCCCTCCCCCCGGACACGTGGAAGTTTCTCTTTAATCTAACACATCGAGGTTATGGTGTGCTCAGAGAGAGAGAGAGAGAGAGAGAGAGAGAGAGAGAGAGAGAGAGAGAGAGAGAGAGAGAGGAGAGAGAGAGAGAGAGAGAGAGAGAGAGAGAGAGAGAGAGAGAAATGGATGATTAGGTGTGGTATGTACAATCTAGACCATGTGAGAGTTGCGCAGTGTGTGTGCATGCTCCACTATCAAAGTTGAAGAAACCTATGTCCGCCAACAACCCCGTCGAGGGGAGGGGGAGGGGAATGCCAGGTGGATCAGTGAACACTGTGCACCATTGGACATGCATGGCGATAGTCAAGAACTGAGTGCACTGATAATTGAAGTGCAGGTGCTCCTACACTGATACCATGCTCATTCCCAAGTTCCAACCACTTCCTCCACCTACCTTTAAACCACAAAATGACCGTAGGGCCCACAGTGCTCCTCGGTTCCCGCCCTCAAGCATGCGAAGTCCACAAAAACACAATCGTTAACACTGACATTGGACCTAGCCTATAGACTGTAGTGTAGACTACCAAGTTGGGATCTTTCCACAAGCCTATCATCACCATTTTTCATTGAGAGTAGCTCCTAAGAGGGGCTTCTCATAGCCTTTCGAAAGAGAGTGTGAGTGGGCCCCCTGATTGAAAAGATCTACACGTAGGCTCGCTGCAAGAGCTGCGGGGTGGTTCAACCACCCTCCAAAAATGCCTCCTGCCTCCAAGAGAGGAGATTGCCTGTTTAAGAGATGACAACTCAATTGGCTCCCAATGAAATGGACCCATTGCAACAACGAAAAGGAGAACACTAACGAGACATTTACCTACATTCCACTCTATGGGATTTCCTTGCCGCCACTAACGAGTCCCTTCATGTTAGAGTGCCTTTTGTTCTAGCTACATTTTTTATCATAGATATGATTAGGCACTTTAAGGGAACCTAAGAAGGGGATCCATAGAATTTTGCACAGAGAGAGAGAGAGAGAGAGAGAGAGAGAGAGAGAGAGAGAGAGAGAGAGAGAGAGAGAGAGAGAGAGAGAGAGAGAGAGAGATTCGAAGAGGTGATAGAGAGTTGCACACATGTCTTCCTATAACGTGCAATAGTTGTGGGCACAGAGGAGGGTGGGGAAGGTGCCGAATCCCATGACAGCACAGACGGAGAGGATAGAAGCTACAGAGAGATAATGAGATACATTCAAATTTGAAATCTACCAAATGGGCCTCTAGAGAGAGGAGGTTGGCAAAGAGAGAGGAGAAAGCGGGGCACATATAGAGCTCAATTCTTAGAAGCAATGAGACATTGATCTCTCTCTCTCTCTCTCTCTCTCTCTCTCTCTCTCTCTCTCTCTCTCTCTCTCTCTCTCTCTCTCTCTCTCTCTCTCTCTCTCTCTCTCTCTCTCTCTCTCTCTATCTATCTATCTCTATTTCTCTCTCCCATTGAGCTATAGCCAGTCCCACAACCCAAGAATGCTAGGTAGCTGGCAGCCCATGCTTTTTTTAAGGCTAATCCATAGTGCCCATGGTGCTCCCAGGTCCTAGAGGCCCCCCCTCAAGCAGGCTAAGTCCTAGAAAACACAATCGTTGGCGTTGCCAGTGGACCTAGCGTGTAGATTGTAGTGTAGACTACTGATCTTTGATCTTGCCACAAGTATATCATCACCATTTTGCATTAAAGTAGCTCCTAATAGGGCCTTCTTATAGACTTCCGAAGCCACTAACAAGCCCCTTTATGTCACTGGGCCATCTGTTCTAGCTGTGCTTTTAGCATAGCTATGAACATGCACTCTAAGGGAACCTAAGAATGGGACCCAAAGATTTTTTCAGAGAGAGAGAGAGAGACAGAGAGCCGCACAGGTGACAAAGAGTTTGACACATGTCTCTCTATAACATGCAACAATTTGGGCACAAAGGAGAGTGGGAAGGTGTGCAATCCGAGGGCAATGTAGAGGGAGATGATAGAAGCTAGAGAGAGATAATGAGATACATTCAAAATTGGATTCTTCAAAATGGGCCTCTAGAGAGAGGAGGTTGGCAAAGAGAGAGGGAAAGTGGGGCACATATAGAGCTCAATTCTTAGAAGCAATGAGATATTGATCTCTCTCTCTCTCTCTCTCTCTCTCTCTCTCTCTCTCTCTCTCTCTCTCTCTCTCTCTCTCTCTCTCTCTCTCTCTCTCTCTCTCTCTCTCTCTCTCTCTCTCTCTCTCTCTCTCTCTCTCTCTCTCTCTCTCTCTCTCTCTCCCCCCCCCCCCCCCCCCCCCCCCCCCCCACACACACACACACACACACTTGAGATGTAGACAATCCTGAAACCCAAGAATGCTAGCTAGCTATTAGAGTGTGATTTTCTTCAAGCTGATCCATAGTTCCCACAGCACTCCCAGGACCCCACGGCCCGCCCCCAAGCATGCCAAGTCCCCAAAAACACAATCGTTAGCACTAACAGCGAACCTATCCTGTAGACTATAGGTTTGACTACCGAGTTGGGCTCTCGCCACAAGCCTATCATCACAATTTTTCATTCATATTAGATCCTAAGAGGGCCTTCTCGTAGCCTTTCAAAACAACCTTTGAAGGCGCTTCCTGATTGAAAAGGTCTACCCATAGGCTTGCTGCAAGAGCTAAGGGGTGGCTCAACCACCTTTTAAAATGCCTCCCGTCTCTAAGAGGAAATATTTCTTGTTTAAGGGATGCATGCTCAACCGACTCCCAATAAGAAGGATAAGGAAAAGGACTTGTTGCAGTAGTGGAAATCGAAATAGTAACGGGATAGTATCCTTCATTCTACTATATCTAATTGCCTTACTGCCACTACCGAGCACCTTCATGTGAGAGGGCCATCTGTTCTAGCTGCACTTTTAGCATAGCTATGAACAAACGCTCTAAGTGAGCCTAAGAATGGGATCCAAAGAATTTTTCAGAGAGAGAGAGAGAGAGAGAGAGAGAGAGAGAGAGTCAAAGAGGTGAGATAGAGTTGCATACATGTCTCCATATAACATGCAACAATGTGGGCACAAAGGAGAGTGGGGAAGGTGTCAAACCCTAGGGCAACACAGATGGAGAGGATAGAAGCTAGAGGGAGATAATGAGAGGATTCTTCCAAATGGGACTCTAGAGAGGAGGATGGTAAAGAGAGAGGAGAAATATGTAAGTAATGCGGAATACAATAAGGATCTAATAGCAAGGAGAGTAGAGAGAGATACGATGCAAAGTAGAAAAGTGGCAAATCAAAAACTTTAGATTAGCACACTATTACAAAGTGATGGCGTCATCCACCCATGCACTCTCAAGGTACATCTTAGATGGCGATTTAGACAACTAGAGCAAGTAGGAATACAAGGGACTAACAATCCTTCAACAAGGATGTGTTGTGTGCGTCAAGTGTGCACACCATTCTATCGAATTACTCATGAGAAGGCCTCCTTATATAGATGTAAGGGAGCCTCTAAACGCCCATGTGCAACCGCCCTTAGAAAGCCAAGTCCAAGTAGGACTCTCCCATGCACCCATGTGTAGCCACTTTTGGGTAGACTAGTCCTCCTAGAACTCCACCACCAGCCAAGGAAATCCAGTCACCGGCCAAAGACCACGCACAACCGGCCATCGGACGGCCATTTTCCGATTGTATTTCGATCGTCCTCCGGCCAAAATATTCCGGCAAAAAGTAATATTCCGGCCCTGAATTTCTTGGTTCCATCCATGATCATAAATAGAGATCTCATCAGCGTGCAAAGCTACAATCCACCAAGTATATGTGCACCATTGGCTTCTCCTCATATGGGGGCCTTACAAACTGTGCAGCATATATTCTGGTGGCAAAACTAAGACAGGTGGGCATTGCAAGTATATCAACACCCCGAAGATGCTCTATGTTGGTCGTGTGCCAAATCCAAGTTGATGAAGATGTCGAAGTAGCAGGTCTTTCCCAAGAGCTTGGTGAACATATCTGCACAATCATCTTCAGTATGACAATACTCTAGCTCCACAATTTCATTCTCAATTAGCTCTTAAACATAATGATATTGAACCTCAATATGATTTGTGCATGCATGGAAGACAAGGTCGCCATGCATCTCTGATTGTCGCATTGAAGTGTTGTTGTTGAATCAAGAGAAACACCTAGGTTCATGAGGACTCGCCTTAGCCAAACTACTTCACAAGTTGCAATATTAGCAGATTTATACTCTACTTCCCTTGAAGAAAGAGTGACGGTTGACTGCTTCTTACTGATCCAAGAAAACACTCCAGAACCAAGTGAGAAACAAAATCCATAAACTGACTTTCTAGAGTCACAATCTCCTGTCCAATCGAAGTCACAATACCCACTAAGAGTGTTTGTGCCAATGCCATAGGCAATGCCATGGCCCAAAGTACCTTTGATGTACTTAAGTAGTGGCATGCTTGCCTTCCAGTGAGATTCTCTTGGTTGGTTGGAAAACCTGCTTAAAGCACCTACTGCAAAAGAAGTATCCGGCCTAGTGTTGCACAAGAAAATTAGGCTTCCAACAAGTTTTTTGTACTTTTTAATGTCGATTAAGGGGTAAGAATCTTCCATGGAGAGTTTCACATTTACCTCCATTAGAGTGCTCACCACAGGTTTGCAATCCATCATGCCAAAAGCTTTTAGGATCTATGTTGCATACTTTTGTTGAGAGATGAAGATGCCTTTTGAGGATTCCTAAACCTCAATCCCCAAACAGTAATGCATCAAACCCAAGTCTGCCATTTCAAATTCAGAACTCAAACTCTCACGAGTTTGTTGGATGAGCTCTTTGTGGTCACTGGTGATTATCAAGTCATCGACATACAAGATAATAATGACTGGTTTTCCATTCTCTCTAAGAACATATAAAATCGCCTCAGAAGCACCTCTTCTAAAGCCAAGTGTTTTTAAAAACTTATCAATTTTTACATACCATGCTCTTGGAGACTGTTTCAAGCCGTATAAAGCCTTCTTCAATCTGCAAACCTTCTGTTTTGAATGAGTCATCTCAAACCCTGGTGGTTACTCAATATACATCTCCTCCTTGAGAAATCCATTCAAAAATGCAGACACAACATCCATTTGGTAAACAACCCATAAATAGATAGCAGCAAGAGCAAGCACAAGATGAATAGTTATCATTCAGCCTATGGGAGCGAAGGTGTTACTAACATCAAACCCTTCGACTTGAGAGAATCCTTGTGCTACAAACCGGGCTTTTTACTTTTGCAAA
Source organism: Adiantum capillus-veneris (assembly GCF_014529385.1). Taxonomy (NCBI): domain Eukaryota; kingdom Viridiplantae; phylum Streptophyta; class Polypodiopsida; order Polypodiales; family Pteridaceae; genus Adiantum; species Adiantum capillus-veneris. Next base: position 115,784,545 of record NC_140932.1, on the reverse strand, counting down.
GAGCCATCAGGTTTGTGTTTGAGCTTGTACACCCATTTTGTGACAATGACTTTCTTCTTTGGAGGCCAATCCACTACTTCCGAGTGTCATTCTTTGTGATGTTGTCGTACTCAGACTGCATGGCTTCCTTCCACTTTGGATTAGCCATGGACTCGTCAACGGAGGCTGGTTCCTTCACAGAGGCCACAATTATGTCATGAGAGCCATGTTGATGATGTGTTCGGAGGCTCTCCTTTGCTCCTCTATTCTCTTTGACCGTCCCAAACCCCCCTCCTCTTCATGAGGATTGTGGACTTGAGGATTTCGAGCGTCAAAATGTTGTTGAGCCCACTTTGGTAGTGTCTTTTTTTGTGATGATGCACTAGGTTGGTTAGATTTATCTGAGTTGTCATCATCAAACAACTCCTCCTCTTGATTTTTTACCTCACTTTGGTCTGGCACATGGTGAGTTATTTCTTCATTTTATGAGAAAGTGGACGAACCTGGTTTCTCCACTCCATGTGGCCCTTCTTCAAATACCACATCCCGATTGGTGAGTATTTTCTTTGCCTTTGGATCATATAGTCTATAATCCTTAGACTCTTCACTATATTCGAGAGATACACACTTCTTGCTTTTGGCTTCTAACTTTGCTCTTTGTGAATCAGGAATATGTGTATAATAGAAACACTAAAATGTATTGAAATGAAAAGCCGAAGGTTTCTTACCAAAATAGAATTCTTGAGTCATTTTCCCTTTCAAAGCCTTTGTGTAGCTTCAATTGAGAATGTACACTGTTGTACTTACTTCTTTGACCCAAAAGGAATCTAGCATACCCTTGTCTTGAGCATACACCTTGCCATTTCTACCACCGTCTGATTATGCGATGCTCCACAACTTCATTCTATTGTGGTGTGTAAGCTATAGTAAGGTTCCGTTTTATGCCATGATCGTTGCAGCAGTTGTTGAATTCATTTGAGATGAATTCTCCTCCTTGATCTGTGAAGCTTCTTCACCTTCTTTCCTGTTTCATTCTCTACAAGCTTTTGCCACATTCTAAACTTTCCAAAAGATTCAAACTTCTCAGGAATGAAATACACCCACATCTTTTTACTAACTTCATCGACTAACAACAAAAAGTAGAAAGATCCACCCAAAGCGGATATAGACATTTTACCACAGAGATCTGCGTGTACCAACTCTAGAGGAGACTGAGCTCGATTACTACTCTCTTGTGGAAGTTCCTTTCTTTGTTGCTTGCCCATCATGCAAGCTTCACAAACTTCATTCATATCTGAGATTTGAGGCATGTGTGCCACCATCCCATATTTTTGCATCTCTTTTAGCACAGCAATGCTTAAGTGACCAAATCTCTCATGCCATAATTGATTTGTACCTTTTTCTGTAGTGACAGTAAGTGCAGAAAGTTCATAGAGGTTGTTGTGCCTTACACCCTTTCCCACTTTGTTGCCTTTAGATTCCAAGATTTCTGCTCCATTTTTCTTGAAACAAACATCAAGATCATGATTAGTGATTGCAGCAATGGACAACAAACTCTTCTTGATTTGAGGCATGTACAACACATTAGAGAGCTCTTTAGTTTCACTTGTAGCTGCTAGAAAAGAAATTGTCCAAGACATTTTAAATGAACATTTGGAATTATTCCCAACAATTACACTTATGGGTTCCTGTAGAGGCTTCGAGGAACTATGCGAGTCTTTCTTACTAGTCATATGTCGGGATGCACCACTATCTAGAATCCAAGAACCTCAACAAGTGAAGTTTGTACTTTTAAGCATACATCTTCTATGACGGCCCATAATTCAAGGTTTGTTTCAGCATTGTTGGAAGATTCTCTCTCCTTCCAAGAAGCTTTCATGGTGCCCGTTCTTCTCGTCTGCTTTCTTCTTTCTGCAGTCTTTAACAGCATGACCTTTCTTATCACAGTAAAAACAGCTACCTAAAAATGTCCTCTTCTTGGGGTTCTTCTTAGAAGCATTTGATGTAGTCCAATCTTCATATGCTTTAGTGGTATACTGAACCAAGGTGAGGACATAATCACTTACACACATGACAATTGCGCATAATGCATTTGCATTCCTTCTTTTCTAGGCACATAGAACAGTAGCATCCAAGGGAATTACAACGCTTGGATTTTTTGGATTATTTGTTGTAGTGGGCTCCAGGTCTGCACCATTTGGCCCCAACACCATATCCAACAATTCATATGAATCCAGAATTGCGGAAATTTTGTATTTCCACAATGTCTAGTTGGTGCCATCAAGCTTTCCTTTTGTGAATGCGGGTGGACGAATGCGAAGTGGAGAAACACCGACAACAACACTTGAAGACGCTGACATAATTGATTTTGCAAAGTAATACAAGTACTTCTTGTACTTTCTTAGCTACAAGTACCTAGTGCTCTGATACCATGTAAGAAATGCGGAATACAATAAGGATCTAGTAGCAAGGAGAGTAGAGAGAGATACGATGCAAAGTAGATTAGTGGCAAATCAAAAACTTAGATTATCACACTATTACAAGGTGATGGAGTCATCCACCCATGCACTCTCATGGTAGAGCTTAGATGGCGATTTAGACAACTAGAGCAAGTAGGAATACAAGGGACTAACAATCCCTCAACAAGGATGTATTGTGTGCGTTTGGTGTGCACACCATTCTACCGAATTACTCATGAGAAGGATGCCCTTAGATAGCCAAATCCAAGTAGGACTCTCCCATGTGCCCATGTGTGGCTTTTGGGTAGATCACAAGTCCATGAAAATGAAAACAACAAGAAATCAAGAAAACATCAATGTAGAACACATCTTACTTGAAACCCTTCGGCACCATTATTGACGGGAGAGAGAAGAAGAGTGGATAATTCCACTTTGATTGATATGCCAAGTACAACACCTTCTTTGATTAGAGTTGATCCTCCAAGTATGGCGTACAAGAATGGCTAGTTTTCCTCTAGGAGAAAGTGTAGGCTTGGGCTTATGTTAATGGGGCTAAGTACAATTAGGCATTACTACTCACTCCCTCAAGAATTCCTCTCATCAATGGCTTGAAGGCTTGAGTTCCTTCCAAGGAAGAAGAGGTCCCCTTTTATAGGTGAAGGGAACCCACAAGGGTTTACACAAGAAGAGAGGAGCCAGTGTGAACAGGAATTGGAAAAGTTGGAAATGAGCTGTCCCTGCATGATGTGGGCAGACTGGGGTCCAGTATTTTGATCATATCTCCTCAACCGTAGCTCCAAATAAAAAAGTAAACATATGGGCAGAAACTTCAGCTCATTAGCTACGATTTTCATTTTAAAATCATTTTCCAATTCGGATTGGAACCTTGTGTAAAAAATTCATCAAAATAGGGTCCATTTCTGGCAGCAAAAGTCTTCATGTGGTCCCCTTAGCTTAGACTTTCATTTGATTCCAAAGGACACCTCATGCCATATGAAAACATGACATTGCTCATTGACAAATTTTTGCAATCATGCTTGCAATAATGCATTAAAATAAGTGTATCTTTGAAATCATGCCACCTAGTGTCCCACTAGGATTTGATTCCCTCCTAGTAGCTATTTAAAAAGAAATATAAGAAAAGTATAAAAAATACATAAAATATATATATATTGGAGTTTACCCTAGATATAGGATCTAGCTAGGGTGTGAGATGATAATGAAATAGTAGAAATAAAGAATCAATGCTTTTTGCCCCAAGTTAAAGAGGCGGAGCTATTGATGCTTTTCCCATAGTATTTTCTGATGGTAAAGTAAGGATATGTTACCCTTGAGAAAAATAATAGGATGAGATAGAAGGCTTATTATTATACTTAAATATGCATATGTACACTATAGAAAATATAATTATGTATCTAAAAAAATACAAGATAGATCTTGTAGCATGCGTTCCCACTATGTACGTGTCATAGCACGACATCCACCCCCTCTAAACCTGCACATCCTCCGGTATGTGCCACATTGTCTCTTTGTAAGATTAGACCTCTTGTACATCTTCCTTGTCTTCTTCCTCACTGGATGATTCCAGAGCTTCATGTTCACTTTGATCTTCACCTGTGTTTTTCTCTTCTTCCTCATCAGTATCTTCTAGATCATTGTCTCCTCTTCTCTTAAACATTTTAATCCTTTTCCCTGCAATGGGAATCTTTACTTCTATACCATCTAGTTCAGACAAGCTGTAAGTAGCATTTTCATGCACATGCTTTACAACATACGGTCCAAACCATCTTTTTGAGAACTTACGCATGACTGTGTGCTGGTTATCAAGGCTACTATCATACACTAAAACCCAGTCACCTTTGTCAATTGCTTTTCTCCTGAATCGATGTCGCTTATCAAAATAGTCCTTGTTTTTCAACCTTGCATTTTTGAGTCGTTCTTTTGCAGCTTCAATGTCTCCAGGTCTTCTCTCTAGCTGCCTTATACGCAGTGCAAGGAGATCTTCCCTACTAAGGCCCTCTTGCCAAGGTAGTACATTCCATGTGGGAATTGTATCCTCAATCGGCATCACTGGCTTTTGACCATACATTAGCTCTGCAAGCATGTAGCCAGTTACTGAGCTATGTGTTGTACGATCAGCCCATAAAGCATATGGTAACAGTTTTGGCCACTCACCAACTCTTCCTTCGCAAGCCTTGGCCAAAGCTTTGATGATAGGAGGATGCCCTCTTTCACTCTTTCCATTGCCTTCAGGCTTGTAAGCTGTAGTAAGAGAAAGCTTGATCCCTAATCTAGAAAAGAACTCCCTTGCTTCTTCGGCATCCAGTTCACCTCGATCTGCAGTGATTTTTCCTACACAACCATAACGGCAAATCACCTCATCAAGAAGGAATTTGCACACAGCTTCTGTGGTCTTAGCTCTTAATGCTCTTCCTTCAACCTGGTTAGTTAGGTCCTCTCGTGCAAGAACCAAGTATCTCATCTGCCAGAGTCCTAAAGGCATCGTGACTAGATCCACAACCCATTTATAGTGCATGGCTAGTGGATATGTAGGGTGCAATCCATCACGATGTCGAACATTTGAATACATTTGACAAGTTACACATGACTCTACAAACTGAGATACATCTTTATACATACCCTTCCACCAGTATTTTTCTTTCAACTTGGAGAAGGTTGCCCACACACCCCTGTGTCCAGCCCATAGACTCTCATGAAACTCTTGCATGAGCTTTACTTGAGTCTCTTTTTTACATATAACCCGTTGTGGTGTAGCACCCTTTTGCTTAGGATGCTTCCACAAGTAACCATCCCTTAAAAAGTACCCATATGCTTTCCTGCGTATCCTCTTGAATTCTTGTTCAGACCAATCATCCTGTTTTGTTAGAGTACTCAAGTACCTTCCAATAGAAAGCCAATCACCTTCATAAAGATCTTTCAAGAACAATTCAAGTGAATTAGTCATGCAGACATTGTTACCTTTGACATGAGAGATAGAATAGAATTTTGTGCCTACATCATCTCCCTCATCAATCATTTGTGACTCATCTTCATACCTTGCCCTTGATAGCATATCTGCCACAGTATTGTCTTTACCTGCAATGTGCTTAAACTCGGGATTTAAGGACTTAATGTAGGCAATCCACCGCAACATAGCAATGTTTGGTGTTGATCAGCTTGTAATCATCCCAAGAAGTGGTAGACAATCTGTTTCTACAACCACACATGCACCAATCAGGTACTCTTTCCCACTTTTCAAGGCTGTAACCATACCCCGTAACTCTCTCTTTATCTGTGGATAGTTTCTTTGGCGAGCACTTAGTACCTTTGCTCCAAATCTTACCACATATCTGTGTCCTTCTTTGTCATCTTGTCCTATTGCCCATCCAATCCCTGTAGGACTGGTATCTACTGTCACAATCACTGGCCTTTGACACTCATAGTCTACCTTTCTCAAAGTCGTTGCTGACTGGAGTAACTCCTTTAGCTTTTTCATGGATTTTACATGTGCTTCTGTCCATTTAAACTTTTGATTCTTTCTAAGCAGCTGATAAAGAGGATCAGCTACATGTGCATAATGTGGAATCCAAATAACATAGAAGACACATGCTCCCAGAAACCTTCTAACCTCAGTGATGCTAGTGCATGTTTCTTTCATTCTTTGGATGGCATCTACCTTTGATGGACAAGGTTTCCTACCATATGGCCCGCACATGTGCCCCACAATGAGCACTTCATTGACACCAAACATAGACTTTTTCCCTGACAATGTAAGATTCACTTCTTCCAACCTAGATAAAATTTTATCACAATCATTTATGTGATTTACCACAAACCTGCGACATCCCTTGAGATCCAAAGCTTCATCTTTGTCACTTTCTTCACATCCTTTGATAGGCAAATCATCAATGAAAGGCATTGTGATGTGAGGAATAAAGTCACGTAAGACCTTATTCATCCCATTCATCATATGTGCAACCGAGTTGGTTGCTCCCTGTGGCAAGGTACACATCCTTACCAAACCCAAAGGTGTCCTCATGGTTGTCAAGTCTCTGCTTTCGATTGCAAGCTGAAATTGATCATACCCTGAGTAGAGATCCCCCATTGAGTAGATTGCTCTCCCTGCAAACGCCTCTGCAAATTCATCCACAATTGGACCTGTACCTACATTTCTAATTGTCACCTTGTTCACTGGTTGCATATCTTGGATGAAGCGTAGAGAACCATTCTTCTTTGGAACTGTGAACCACCTGTTTGAGTATGGAGCACAAGAAGGCTCCAAGATTCCCATTTTGATTTTCTCATTCAGTAGCTCTACTAACTTTGGCAAATGAGCCTTTGGAACCGGAATAGGCCGCAGATTCCAAGGCACATGAGGTATTGTGAAAATTACCATAGGAGCTACAATATAAGGATCAACACATCCTATCTCATGTGGCTCAAATGCAAAAGCCTTACCATGCTTTGAAAGCATTTCTTTGAAGAACTTTGTCTCCTCCTGTGTTAGAAACTCCTCGCAACCAATCTGCAACTCTTGAAAAGACTCCTTTGTGAAGGTATGCCCGATCTTTTTAGGATTCCGCAAACTTGGTTGTAAAGAAGCCTGTTCAATCTTTTCCCTGTTGTTGGGTGGTAAGGGTGAAGCTACTGGTTTCACCTTCTTTGCTACACTCTTGTATTTAGTTTCAACATGGACTTCTGGGCCAACTGTTTGGCTTTCTTTAAAGGCTTCTATTACTTGATACATTTCCATAGAGCAAACTTCCACAACTTCATTTTCAAGATGCAAACTAGACCTCATTATAGCATCAAGCTCACCCATAGTATCTACAAAAGAAACTTGTTCATACAAACCCAAAACATTTTCAGTAGGCTTTAGCAACCCACTCTTTTTCATGCCTATTTGTACATTATGCACATATTGCTTCTCACATCTCTTCAAATCTTCAAGTTTTGTAAAACATACTGATCCATTCTTTGTTACCAAGGAGCTCGTTGAAAATGCTTCACCTATTTTTGGATCAGGCGAGACCCTTTTTCTTTCTGTACCACTGCAATCCCGCTTTACAATGGTACTTGGCCAAAACCCATCATTTCTCTATGATCATGAAACTCTTTGATCACCTTTGGTAGAGGATTTTCTCTGAGGTTGTCACGATTTCTTTCATGGTTTACACAAACTGTGAGAAATTGGACAGCTCGTTTACCATCTTTGCTAAGTATCCTAGCATATGCTGAACCATCATCCATTACCTTTGTTTCCATTCGAACTCCCACAATGTAGGGCTGTCCAAGGATGAGATGATATGAAGATGTATCCTGTACAAAGAAGTTTTGGTCAATCTTTACATCACCTATTGTTACCTTCACACCTGGACATGCTGCATACAATTCACCGGATGAATTGTTTGCCACTTTTACCATCCAGCCATGATCTGTGTCCATCGGCCATTTGCACTTGTTGTAGAGACTCTTTGACATTATGTTTATTTCTGAACCATGGTCAATCAAGGCAACAAATGGCTCTTCAAGATCACCTACCTTGACCAAAGTTTTTGTAGTAGCCCTTGCCCAATGACTTCGTGAATAGTAACTCCTAGGAATATCTTCAACTTCTTCATCATCATTTGAGAAATACACTTGCTTCACTCTCCCACTAGATTGGTAGCATCCTACCACAGCCCCATCATTCTCCTTATTTTGCAGTTGCATCCCTTGTGTCTTTGAGGTTTCCCCTTCAACTTGTGGACGAGAAACTTCAGCAAGGGTTTGCCTCTTTCTCTTGATGATGTCAATGATCTCCTCATGGAATTCACGCTTTGCAATGCCAAGAACTTCTCCCAGAGTAAACTCAATCTTGCTATTCAATATCCTTTCCTCCAAGACTTTCTTTAAATCTGTAGCAACGTCAATATCAGATTGTAGTTTATAAGTTGGGCCTTTTGTCTTACCTTTCGTTGGCTCTTTCTTCTTTCCTGTTGTAGACTCCTCCATGAGTACTTCAGGTGGAGATGCTCCTTGTGTTGAGGGTGTTTGAGAAGGCATTGAGTCGCTTCTTCCCCCACTTCTAGAAGCTCTTTTTGATGGTACTTCATCAGCATTCTCACGTCTGCGCTTCTCTTCTACAATTGCCTCATTTTGTTGGCATTTTGTAATGTAGGCATGCACTGACAATGAGTCCACTGGATCATTCCATCCTGTTTCTAGACGTATGCAATCACCTGCTTCATGTAGAATCTCTTTTGTAAGCTTTCCCTTTTTAGCTAATTGCATGACATTTGGCCAAATTTGACCATGATGGTCACTCACCTCTTCATCACAAAAATGTTCAATTTTTACTCCATAAGTAGCTGCCTCAACTGAAGAGGTGGCATGCTTGGTTGCCATATCTTCAACTAAGGTTTGCATTCCCCCCTTCCCAAAGTTAGTTCTCAAGGGTAGACCTATCTCTCTTAAGTGGATTTTACCATCCTTAAAAAAGACAACATCTTTTGACAAAGCATCACTAAAATCATCACAATCCCTTCTTACATGGTCTGTACTATCACACCAAATACATCTATTAACAAACCCTTCTTTGGGCTGTTGTCTTTGCCTAGGAAGTGGCCCTGATGGTTGGCCTTTTTCTTCAAGCTTTGCAAACTTCACCTTCAAGTCACGCATTCCCTTCACAAGCTCATCTAGCATGGACTCATCAAACTTAGGAGCGATAAAAGTAGGCTTTACCATTTTGTCAGAAGTTGAGGTGGAAGGACTTGTAGTGTTTACTACCATCTTGTCCCTTCTTCTTTGTCGTTTGGCAAGCAGTGAGACAGCACCTTCAACCTCATTCCAGTCGGTCTTTAGTCCTTGCTCAACATCTTTATCTTCAAGAAGAAGCTCCAAATTTTCTTGAAACTCTTTACCTGCAGCTTGTAAGAAAAGATCTTCTTCTCTGCATCTAGTGTGGCCCTTTCTGTCCTAGTGAGTTGTGCATAGCGCCGCTCAAATTCCCTAAGTAGCTCTGTTATTGATAGTCCTTGCTTTGGCTTGACTACCCATTCTAAGAATTTCCTTTTGGTCACTCTCTCCGAGTCCTCCATGAAATATTCCTCCTTTAAAGCTACTTTGAGTTCTTCCCAATTTCTCCCATGCCCATCTTTAATTGCCCTAACATGCTCCCTAATTTCTGGAGCAACAACTAGCTCAAAGCTTTGAATCATCTCACCTTCTGACACGCGATGCAGCTCCATCTCCTTCACATACTCGCGTAAGTACTTGGTTACATCTTTGCCATTGAACTGATCCATTCTGTTGACGACCGCTTGTATGGCCTTTGTTGCTGAAATCTCCCTTCTTTCAGTAGCATGTTGTTGTTGCATGAACATTGCAAATGCTTGAAACATTTGCATTGTTGCTGGGGTCAAAATGCATACCCTGTTGCTCAACATGATCACCCATGGTTACCCACAAACTCTCACCCTAGTAGATTCGCGTCGGGTTCACCAAAAATATGTCGAGAAATTTGCGGTCTTGCCAGGAAAGCACCGGGCTTATGGCTGTGAGAGTTTGTGAGAGAACTCAACAAAAACTATATGAAGGAGTTAAACCATAGATGCCATGAAGACTAGGGTTTGGAAAGAAGTGCAATCAAAGAAGACTCACTCTTTCTCTCTTGCATTCACACACACAAAGAAAGAACGCAAAAGAGAATGTCAAAACAATACGAAGATGAAAACATCAAGGCTATGGTCATATCGTATCATGGGTAATATGAAAGGGTTAATGGATGAGTTAATGGCATTCAATCTTGGCTGACCAAATAGGCTACGAATTGTTCTTTGGAATTGTAGTTTTGTGCTTACCATAATATATATATTTTGTCTAGTGATTGGGATTAATTGTGTGTACAAATCCTCTTGGTTCATAGCAAGATAACTACGCTTACATCAAAAGAAAAATTATAGTCTATGAGAGGTAGTATGATGGGATCCGGTGATAGAAGTATTTCATTAAGCCTTTCTGGGCCAAAGAGAAACACTATACGTTGTTGAAAGTGTATTTTTCGGCTAATCCATACGTTAATTCTAATAGATCGTACAGAGTGAAAGCAATAGAAATGATCATCATGTGGGTTATTCATCTAGGATAGTATGTGAGAAATGTAGATAAGAGAGAAGTGAAGAGATGAGAAGTTTCCCTCCCAAGCCCTATTCTTGCCCGTAGGCAATAAGGATACTGCGGGGAGAGATGTACCTGTAGCAAAGAGAACCTAGAGAGGATGAATTACTAAGAATGAGAGAGATAGGCTTGGTTAAGAAGATGAGATTAGATACATATATATATATATATATATATATATATATATATATATATATATATATATATGTTGGATTAGAGATGAAAATGAAAACAACAAGAAATCAAGAAAACATCAATGTAGAACACATCTTACTTGAAACCCTTCGGCACCATTATTGACGGGAGAGAGAAGAAGAGTGGATAATTCCACTTTGATTGATACGCCAAGTACAACACCTTCTTTGATTAGAGTTGATCCTCCAAGTATGGCGTACAAGAATGGCTAGTTTTCCTCTAGGAGAAAGTGTAGGCTTGGGCTTATGTTAATGGGGCTAAGTACAATTAGGCATTACTACTCACTCCCTCAAGAATTCCTCTCATCAATGGCTTGAATGCTTGAGTTCCTTCCAAGGAAGAAGAGGTCCCCTTTTATAGGTGAAGGGAACCCACAAGGGTTTACACAAGAAGAGAGTAGCCAGTGTGAACAGGAATTGGAAAAGTTGGAAATGAGCTGTCCCTGCATGATGTGGGCAGACTGGGTCCAGTATTTTGATCATATCTCCTCAACCGTAGCTCCAAATAAAAAAGTAAAAATATGGGCAGAAACTTCAGCTCATTAGCTACGATTTTCATTTTAAAATCATTTTCCAATTCGGATTGGAACCTTGTGTAAAAAATTCATCAAAATAGGGTCCATTTCTGGCAGCAAAAGTCTTCATGTGGTCCCCTTAGCCTAGACTTTCATTTGATTCCAAAGGACACCTCATGCCATATGAAAGCATGACATTGCTCTTTGACAAATTTTTGCAATCATGCTTGCAATAATGCATTAAAATAAGTGTATCTTTGAAATCATGCCACCTAGTGTCCCACTAGGATTTGATTCCCTCCTAGTAGCGATTTAAAAAGAAATATAAGAAAAGTATAAAAAATACATAAAAAATATATATATTGGAGTTTACCCTAGATATAGGATCTAGCTAGGGTGTGAGATGATAATGAAATAGTAGAAATAAAGAATCAATGCTTTTTGCCCCAAGTTAAAGAGGCGCAGCTATTGATGCTTTTCCCATAGTATTTTCTGATGGTAAAGTAAGGATATGTTACCCTTGAGAAAAATAATAGGATGAGATAGAAGGCTTATTATTATACTTACATATGCATATGTACACTATAGGAAATATAATTATGTATCTAAAAAAATACAAGATAGATCTTGTAGCATGCGTTCCCACTATGTACGTGTCACAGCACGACACCGTAGGCTTGCTGCAAGAGCTGGGGTGTTTCAATCACCCTCCAAAACGGCCTCCCTCCTCTAAGAGAGGAGAATGCCTGTTTAAGGGGTGCATGCTCAATGGACTCCCGATGAAAAGGACACGTTGTAGATGTGGAAACTGAAATAGAAACGCGACAGTATCCCACATTCTACTCTATGGGATTGCCTCACCGCCACCAATGAGTCCCTTCATGTCAGAGGGCCATCTGTTTTAGTTGCACTTTTAGCATATAGCTATGAAGAGCTACTCTAAGCGAACCTAAGAATGGGATCAAAAGAATTCTAGAGAGAGAGAGAGAGAGAGAGAGCCAAAGAGGTGACAAAGAGTTGCACACATGTCTCCCTATAACATGCAACAGTTGTAAGCACAAAGGAGAGTGGGGAAGGTGTCGAATCCTAGTGCAATGTAGACGAAGAGGATAGAAGGTAGAGAGAGATGATTAGATAGGTTCAAATTTGGATTCTTTCAAATGGGCCTCTAGAGAGAGGAGGTTGGCAAACAGAGAGGTGAAAATGGGGCACATATAGAGCTCAATTCTTAGAAGCAATGAGATATTGAGATCTATGTGTGTGTGTGTGTGTGTGTGTGTGTGTGTGTGTGTGTCTATCTATCTATTTTTCTCTCCCCTCGAGCTGCAGCCAGTCCCACAACCCAAGAATGCTAGCTAGCAAGCAGCCTATGCTTTTCTTCAGGCTGATCTCTCTCTCTCTCTCTCTCTCTCTCTCTCTCTCTCTCTCTCTCTCTATGCGAGATGTCCCACAACCCAGCAATGATGTCGGTGCATTCATTTCTTTCCTCAAGGTTCTGCAAGCAGCCTACAACCCACTAGTCCTCTACCTTCTTAGTCTCTATATCGTCATATAAACACTACCTTCCAACTCTCCAATGCTGCCTCCCTTTCTAGATGCTGGATAGGTCAACATGGTGATGACGGTAGGCTGCTTCCGACAGTCGATAGGTGGGGGTGAGTGTGAGGTGATTAGGATGAGCACCATTGCATGCAAGACTCGGTGTGATGACATCCACATAGCACCGCTTGAGGAGGTGCTGCTACCGAACGCGGTGCCGTTATACTAGTTATGAAATTATGTTGGTAGAGAGTTTACAGGCTATGTGAAACCATGGAGCTAATCATCAACTCAAGGTGAGCGCTATTGGGGGTTAGTATAAGTGTGATGTTTTCTCACTTGTGATTTTATGTTGGTAGCGAGTTTACATTTAAATGCGATGTAACTACAAATGTGCTTATTTTGATTGTAATGGCTAAGTGAGCCCCTTGGAGTATAAATTTCCCCCCTCTAATACAAACTTTCTCGCTTTGGTGGTGGAAAAAGAAAAAGGTTAACTAAGGCCCAAGGGCGCTGCCCATACGTGACGCAGTTGTGGTTGGGCACGAGTCTGCCTCTTGAAGTTTTGCACACATTGCGCATCTTTCTATAGAGTTTTGGCATTGCAAGAGTACTGGCGAAGAAAACGATTGGCTGAATTTGTTAAAGGCGGAGCTTGGGCGAGCTAGGGGGTCGGACGCATTCTCCCTTCTCTGCTGGACGTGACCTGCCAACCACCTCAGACTAGAAGCTAATGACCACCGGATCTGTGTGACAACTGAAAGCGTAGGCAAGCCTTCTCATTGGTTTCAACTCAGTAATTAACATGTCGATCCGCTCCATGTGACATGGGCCTAATCTAGTTAAGTCATTATAATTTTTGCTTGGCTATATGATACTTAGCAACAGTGCTCGAGAAAAACCTAGGTTTAGTGTAATCCCACCTATAATTTTTGAAATTTACCTCTAAATTTTATAGTTAAGGTTGAGAGAACCTATAAAATTTTGAAAAAATTAGTGTAATTCGGTGTAAAAACCTTCAAATTTTGTTAATTTACCTCCGTTGTTTCATGTTTGCCAAGTTTTTGGAAAAATGTTTTTTTCGAGCACTGCTTAGCAAGTAAGTTATAGGCACGTGTGGAGCTGGTCATTGGCTCTTAGTACTCTTAGTACAAGTGTGGCCATTGGCTCTCTCTCTCTCCTCGTCGGCTAGATCTTTAAGGTATCTTGGGATAGTTTCCTTACGACGTTAAAACTCTCCTCTTCTTCTTCTTCTTCTCCTTTTCTCTCTCTCTCTCTCTCTCTCTCTCTCTCTCTCTTTTTCTCTCACACTCATGTGCTGACCGACTGAGGGCAAGTACTACGATGACATAGCATGGTACCGAGGGGAGACTTCTTTTTGCGTCTGTTTTGCTTCAACCTCACCCTGCGTTGGCCTTTGCGCCGCCTCCATACGATGACATTGCTCCACCTGGCCTCAAATAGCGCTACCTCAGCTCGCCCCCCTGCTTTTGCTCTCACTCAGCTAGCCCTCTTGCTCACTTGCTCTTACCACATCTGTTCCGCTTTCAGGATACTGCACGGTGTTTATCCCGATCTCGGTCTGCTCCCACCTCTCAAATAGCTTGCTGCATTGGGACCAAGACACCTGCCAATGCAATATTAGCTCGGTGTGGCATACTCTAGCTAGCACAGCAGCACGGCATATTCAGGGCTGAGTATGCTGAGTGTAGAGGGAAGGGCTGTCCCACCAGTTACTCAAAGTTTCCTCGCCCGCGCTCCACCAAAATCAATGATTCTCTGGCCCATGCTCGCTCCCCCCTCAATTTATATATTGGGGTGACCGGGTTGCTGATCTGCTCTCATCATCGATTCCATCAACCTCAAAACCTCCCGTTCTCAAACCTCTCGTCCATGCAGATGAGTGAAAAAAGCAACGTGGTGCAATTTGATTTACATTCAACTTTGATATTTAAGTTTCAAGTATGTTTTAATTTTCTTAAGCAAGCGTAATGGATTTCTTTCGGTAGGAGTTATTTGGAGATATGTTGCGACTGATAGACAAAGCTTAAAGTGATACAATATTCTTGGTATTAAAGTGCCTTAAGTTACAAAAATAGTGAGCCTCTATTTGCAAACTCCTAAGTATTTTAATTTTCTTAAGCAAGCGTAATGTATTTCTTTATGGCTGATAGACAAAGCTAATTCAAGTGATACAATATTTTTCTTTTTTTCAAAACTCACAATGGTGAGTAGATTATATTAGCAAGATCGTAGAATCGTTACGAGCCATGAAATCTTCAAATAATCATAGATACATCAACTGAAAGGGGAGCCACCCCATGATAAAGGATGGGTCCTCACCGACACCCCTTCAGGTCAATCATTACGACACCTAGGGTCATGTTCTAGTCATCACAATCCATATGTTTCCCAATGGGGCGATGATAGTCCCTTTGCTTTCTTGGATTATCTTTGTAAACTTAGCAACTTCCGTGGTGTTCTCGAAGATCTGATAGTTCCTTACCTTTCAAACATGTTTAAAGTAGCAAAATCTCACAATTTGATTTGCGATGAGCAAAAGTGTGGGCCGTGGCTCTTGAACACCTTCGTTCCTAAGAAGAAATCGTTCTTAAAAATCCTATTTTCCAAGTCTTTTGGACCCATTTGCAAATCTTTCCTGCAAGACCACATATTCCCAGGCATTCCTCAAAAAGGTGGGGGAGGTCTTCACAAGCAGTCCTACATTGCAAGCATCTATTCGAACCAATTCCCCTTGATGCAAATCTTCACCCCTATAGGCACGGCTCCCCATAACACCTTCCATAAGAAAACCTTCATTCCATGCACGATGCAGGCATTTTGGGTCCTAGATGTTCCACACGGCTGTTTCCCACCTCAACTCTGACCATTGCTTACCCCACTGCTTGCTCAACAGGGAGAACCTATCCTTCGAAGACATAAGGGAGAGGTATACATCCTTAGTTTGCGGTTTCAAGAACTGTCTGTTCTTGGGCCACTGCCATGCTTTCCACTCGAACTCGGATTCACAGTTCGGCAGGCACCGCCTATTAAGATGTCCTGGGGCCTTGCTGAGCAGTAATCTTTCACTCCCACTCAGGTTATACTAGAGGGCCAGGTGGTACTTCCCTTTCCAGCCCTTACAACTGTAATCCCAAAGTTGGCCTATAACCATCATGCCTTTATTATTAATCTTTCTAGCTACTTCCCTCCAAAAAGGGTCCAGAAGGATGCTTCTAGGCTTAGAGAGCCAAGGGGACCAGTGAGGTATAGAATTGTGAAAATACCTTGATAGCTCTCCCCATTCCAAGGATTCACTTGCTCTATTGCATTTGGGAGTGAGCTCGTCTATTGTACCCCCGAGTTTTAGGACGGTCCATGGAGGAGCAAGTAGCTTGTCGTGCACCTCGAGCACTTTCTACAGGTTACCTTGCGAGCACAGTTTGAAATTGTCCATCATTGTCTTAACCATAATAGCCCAAGCCTGATCTTGCTTTGCCAGTGCCACCACAAACTTGGCACACAATGCCTTTGCATGGTATGACAATAGAATATTCAATTCCTACCATTGCTGCCAGAATGTTATCATCATTTGTCCTTCCATTGATAAATCCATGTTGGTGGGGAGTAAGGATTCAATCCAGGAGGGGGGAGAACCTAAGGGCTATAGTTTTGGCAATAATTGTATATGAAAAAATGACATCATTGTTATGGGGCATTAATGCTTCAATTGTGAGCAACAAAATTGTTTGGGGATAGGCTTAATGAGGCCTCTTTTAATGCTTAAGTCCATGACTCCATCAACCTGCAGGGCTTGGTTAGCCATTCGTTGTCGGGGGATATGTGTTCAAAATGTGACTCAGGAAGGCACGGGGCCTCTTACTCGGGGGGGGGGGGGGGGGGGGGGGGGGGGGGGGGGGGGGGGGGGGGGGGGGGGGGTGGTAGAGAGAGAGCGCTTTATCAAATTGAGAGGGCCAATCCATCTTGTCGGCAAAGCCCCTCATAATACCTTCCATATAAAGAATTTCATTGCCTCTTGCTATTGTGGATTCCAAGTGTTATTCGTTATTGCCACCCATCTTGCCTTCGGCCATTGTTTCCCCCAATTCTTTTTGATGGGGGCAAACAAATTAGTCAAAACCATAAGAGTGAGGTATACATACTTGGTTTTCAGTTTTGAGAAGTGTCTGCTCTTGGGTCAATGCCAAGCTTTCCACTCAAACTTGGACTCAGACACCCGCATACAATAGTAATCTAGACCTTCCAAAACACTGATCGCCAGCAATCTTTTTGTCCCACTTAGATTGAAATGGGAAGCTATTTTATCTATAACTTTCCATATTTTGTTGTACTACTATCTTAGAAATGGGCCAAATGTTTGTGTCCTTTATTATTCATCTTTCTAACTATATCCCTCTAGAAAGGGTTTAAAGGTATGTTTCTTGCTTTTGAGAGCCAAGGAGACCATTGGATGATGGAGTGTTGGAAGTAGGTGGTAAGTCCCCCCCCCCCCCCCCCCCCCCCCCCCCCCCTCCTCCAAACTCAAGTGCCTTTGATACTCTAGTGCATTTTTTCACTAGCTTGCGAGTTATCCCCCAGTTTTAGGCTAGACCACCCAGGGGCGAGCAACTTGTTGTGCAACTCAAGGCCATTCCAAAGGCCACCATGACAAAATAGGTTTTCCTTTCCAATCATTTCCCTTGTCATAATAGCTGTCTTGTCTTCGTACGAGATTTTTGTGATGATAAATTTGGCACGTTAGCCTCTGCATGGATAGCAAGGTTAATAATCCCTAATCCTCCTTGCTCCACTAGTCTTGCGACAAAATCCCAATGGTCCCACTGTCAAGGTGATCCATCTTTGGTGTTATTCTCCCATAAAAATCTCCTTGTTGGTTGCAAGAACTCCTTCCAATTAACATTTGTCTCTCTCTCTCTCTCTCTCTCTCTCTCTCTCTCTCTCTCTCTCTCTCTCTCTCTCTCTCTCTCTCTCTCTCTCTCTCTCTCTCTCTCTCCCCATGCCGTTAATGGCATGATGGAGAGGTAGTAGGCCAAAAATTTTGGATGCCGCAAGGTCAAGAGGCAACAGGATCGCATAGCAAGCTTTGCAAAATTTGCTCATTCCTATAGAGATACTGTCCGTGCCATGGCAGGAAGAGCCATGAGAAGTGGACTTGAATTGGAATGCTAACATTGCCCAGCTGCTTGTATGCGATGGTACAAAAGGCATAGTGGACGTCTACTTTCATGTGAAAACTCTAGGGGTCATCATTTGACAACCCCTTCATTATTACATATGTCAACGGTGATGTAATCGTTGCTCACTGTGTGCATAGCATATCGGACTCTCAGTTTGGGCATTTTGGAGACTCTTTGGAATGAGAAGACTTTAGGCCTGTGTGCAGGAATTAGCAAGCATCATTGGTGGAACCGTAGTAGAAGTTTCCATTACGAGCTCACCTTGTTGCAAGTCTGGGTGCACCAAAGAGAATTGAGTGAACAAGAAGTTGATGCATGGGATCAACTGCTCCACTTGCAACAAAAACCCTCTAGCCCAACTTATAGAAGTGACATTTTGACTTGACAATGAAAGTACAAAAGTCATCAATTTGTGGGCAAGGAGCTCAAGATTGCGTACGGAGCATGAAAGTGTACATTTGTGTAAGTGTTTTAAATTTAATAAATACACACCAAGGAACAAGATGTTCAAAAGAAGACTGGCTTTAGATGACTAGGCAAAGATTTGTATAGAAATAACTAATTCTTTGATTCATAATTGTACATCATAATAAGAATGAGGTATCATTCCAAATGAGTTTATACAAAGGTATTAGAAGTATCCCAGTTGAATCATTAAGTATTTTCAAAGTTGCACTGCAGCAAGCTAAACCATTTTAAGTCAAGATAGAATTCTCACTTGCATCCATATAGTCAAGACAACAGATATGCAAGACTTGGCTACCTATGACAGGCTTCAAAGAACCTATCAATTGTTATCCATGTCAAAATTAAAAATTATCAGACTAACTATTGTTCTAAATATTAAAGTAGCCAAATCACAAGTATTTTCCATATTTTGAGTACTCCTATCAAAATTGTATCAAAGAGTTATACCATGTCAAAGCATCCCTGAGTTGAACCAAAATTATGTAAGCACAACTTTGAAGTGTTTAGAAAAGATTATACTCCTGCTATATGGATCAAAGCTGAGCCCTTCAAATAACCTACTCTATTAGTGAGAGTATTCCAAAGTTAGTTACCAGTAGTATTATAACTTGAAACAAGAAGTAGAGACCAAAATAATTTAGGGTGCAGTCGAGGCAAGCTTGACAATCCATTATTAAGAACCACAAAAACCCAATTTACAAAAAAAAATTCCATAATGAAATTCCTCCAAGGCTCAGCAACAAAATAGCAATATAACTTTAGCTAGGTAGAGCTAGAGAATAATGCTAGGATTAAAAAATCCTGTAGTGGTCTAAAAAAGCAGACCGGCATGACAAAATCCAGTAAGGTCATCAAAATAGAAGTGAAAAGATCTTGCTAAGTTAGCATGACATTGATCAAAGTCAAAATCAACTAGGATTATCACTAGACCATATTTAAACTAGATATCAAGAACTAGAAGTCACTGAGTAATCTGGTAGTTTGTAACAGGTATGCACATTCATCAGCACTACACATAATATCATAAAGAATTTCCTTTGAAATGAAAGTACTATCTGAACAATCATCCCAGAGAAGTACCAACCAGACATCCCTAGTCAGAATTCAATTTATTCCTTACCCTTATGACTAACACCCCTACAATCATCATGTGTTTTATCACCCATCCCTGTTTATAAGACCAATACTTGGCATGTGTTAGCATCAGCATGAGCTAGGAACCTTTATTCATGAGGCAAGAAAATTTCAAATTAAAAGGACTAGATAAAAGGCAGTCAACCAAGAACCAAAAAGCCAGGTATTAATCCAGTATTCAGCAACATGCTGTATGTTAGATTTTTTGCAAGTCAAGGCCAGCAGGCTCCCCATGTTACAACATCATAACCTCCTCAGGTAGCATGTTATGCCAATTCTTAGATAGTAAAACCAATTTTCCATAAGTTTTCATGATAGGCAACCATAACTACTACAGAGATTGCATAGATTAGATTAATAAACTCTCAAGCTCAGTAAAGTGGGCAGGACTGGAGTCGAGCAACACCAGCGATTAGTGTTTTCTAGTAAGAAGACCAACCAAAAAAAAAAGCTTCTTATTTGTGTCCAAGCTTAAATTAGTTATCAATTTTTCTCAAAAAGGTCTCCAACATAAAACAAGGCCAGAGTTCAGCTGTAAAAGTCCAGTATTAGGAACTAATCTCACCATTTTTTATGCCCAAGTCTTTCCCATTATAAGCATATAACAAATTCAAATAGGATCTCAAGACCAATACTTCGCATGTGTTAGGATCAACATGAGCTAGGCACCTTTATTCATGAGGCAAGCAAAATTTCACATTAAAAGGACAAGATTAAAGGCAATCATCCAAGAATCAAAAGCCAAACATTAATCCAGTTTTCAACAACATGTTGTATATATGTCAATATTTTTGCAAGTCAAGGTTACCAGGCTCCCCCATGTTACAATCATCATAACCTACTCAGCATGTTATGCCAATTCTTAGGTAGTAAGTCCAATCTTCCATAAGTATCCATGATAGGCAACCAAAACTGAGATTATGCACCCAACAGGGACATATATATATTTTTTAAATGAGATTATGAGTGAAATGTAGAATATGTGGAGCAGAAGCAATCCAAAAACATCTCCATAGTGCCCGTGGAAAGCCAAATAAGATTTCCAATGTTTTCTTACTCTCCTTTTCCCCTTTTTCTTATATCATACAACCAAGTCGACCATCTCTGTATTTCATTATCCAAAATTTACAAATAACTTACAAAAATTGGCTTTTATACCTTAGCCAAGGTTTTTGGTGGTCAAAACTAATAATCTGGGAGCTCTAACTAAAGATGGGTAATGACAGGTTGACATAGTCTGGAAGCTTGTAGCCTTGGCTCCTGAACTACAAAGTTAATCCAAAAAATAGGAGTTACAATATTCTTGATTTATCAAAATAATAAGTGTTTTTACAATAAGAGCTCCGGAAAATGGTATCCTGGTTAGCTTGCTGCTAACATTCCCCCCTCCTTGCCTCTGTCGTCCCTTGACACAGCTTTATGGGTTGAAATAGTCTTTGCATTGATGGATGGTGAGGTGATCTTTAAGTGCTTGCAGAGTCTTTTCATATCTGATCTTTCTTTCTTTATCTGATACATGCAAAAAATACATAGTAACTCTATTTTTAAGCTCCACTGCTAAGTAGCCGATGAATCTCAAGGTTAGGTTGCTGATCACTAGCCCAAATCTCTTTGTTTGCCAAGTGAAGAACCCTGTGTAGAACGCTTACTCAAACGCCAACATATTATGTAATGGTAAGAACATACACCCGGCGTAGAAGCCATAGAGGACTTCTTCCGAAGGTTGGCCACTGAGATCGTAGCATGATCCTTTATTACCATCGAGGAATGACATCCACGGGGCTCCTGCTTGCTCTGGCTCATGAAATACTTTGATGTAGGTGAGAAGCATTTGGTTGATTTTATATAACATTGCACATGATAAATCCGGTAGAATCTTGAAGAATGACATGGCCCCCGTTAGGGTTTTCACCATGTATTCTTTTGTGGCCGGTCCCTTTTCTAGAGCTGGCAATCTTGGGTACTTCATCCATGTTGGCCGCTTCTTTGTTAGTGTCTCATGCGCTTGCCAGGTCCTTACTCTTGGTACTGGACAGAATGTGGGATCTTTTTGTAGCGCCGCAGGTGCTCTTGTGAACAAAATCAAATACCTTGGATTCTTGTTCATCCAGCTCAGCCTCCACTTGGGGTGGTCTTGATATGCGCCTTCTACTTGCATTTCTTTGTACAACCTTTCTTTGACTTGGAGCAATGCCACCTTGATCAAAGGATATGGCAGGTATTGCTGATGCCATTGCGCATTGATTTGATTGAGAGTGAATTGTGTACCATTGAGAGATTGAAGGACTCTCAACTCCCAATCCATCGATGCTTTTCACTGCTCATCCACTTCTTGTGTAATCTTTTCTTTCAGCATCTTCCTCTGCTTTTGACAGCTGGACCATTGGCATTGTATCAATTTCTATTATATGTACCTGGAATTCATCCTCACCACCTAGCCCTTCTGCTGGTTGTGTCTCCAGCTCAGCGAAAGATACTGAGGGAATTTCTATCTGTGGCTGTTTTGAAGTTCCTGCCTCTTTTTGATTTTTGGCCGTCCATCTCTTAGCAGCTGGTTAACTCATTTAAGCTCGTCTATAGCATCTCTTCTTCTCATTGCACCCGCATTAAAGCCAGGTCTCTATGCGGAGACTGCTCCAGTTTAAGCTCTAGCTCGAGGTCCTTGTTCTTTTTGTCTATTGCTTTGTAGACCTCGTATGTTCCTTTGATCGAGGCTACTGTAGGATTTTCTCGTATTTGCTGCAATAAATTCTCTTGATCATTTATTCTCTACTCTGAATATTTTAGGGAAGCATTCGCTACATCTAATTCCACATGAATCTTCTCAGTTGATAGGGTTGTAGCTAGAAGCTCATTGGTAACTTCTGTCAACTGGTCATCGTTGGCTTTGCAAGCATCTGAGAACTTTGTAACTAGGTCACCGAGCTCCTCCATTTCCTTTTGTTGTTTATCCCTTACTAGTGCATGTTGATCAACTTCAGCTTTCAATTCTTACACTTCCTTTTGTAGATCGGTGATGATGTTTAATCTATCTTCTAAATCTCCTTAGAGAGCGTCAATCACCGTCTCTAGTTACTTAGCCTTAGTGTTGCGGCTAAGTGCCGCTGATCGGAGTCTTTCTGTCATGTCCAGCATTTGCTTTGCATATTCGTTGACTTGCAGGATTACCTCATTGTTTGATTACAAATCTTTATTTCTTGCTAGCTGCCTAGATGTCTTGACAGTCTCTTGCGTCTCTCATGGTGGGGTTGTGGCAGCTGGCTGCTCTTTCCCTTGAGGCTGTGGGGCTGGGCCTCTTCTGCTTTGTCATCCTAAGGCTTCGTGGATGCCTCGGCATTTTTTTTATTGTTTAGAGGTAGAAGGTGTTTCCTCGGAGCCCTGTTCTCTTGTTTGTTCAAACTTTGTGGTGTCCTCTAGTGCAGAACTTGACGCCCTTTCCAGCTCTGGTTCTTGCTCTTTGTGTTGCTCTTGTGTAGTAGCTACCTATTGTGTAGATTCAGATGCTTCTCTCTATTCAGGCTCCATCTCCTTTGTGGGCTCAATTTCTGTGGATTTATCTGCTGGTGATGGTGGTGGTCTTGGCATGGGGTGATCATGTTGTTCTAAAGTAGGTGAAGAAGGTCGCTTGGGAAACTTATCACCTTGTTCCTCTTGAGTCTCTCCTTGTGCAGTTGCTTCCTCTACTTGCTTTTGCTGCTCCGCCGCCTCTTTACCTTTCCATTCCGCTTCTTGGGCTTCTTTTAGCTTCAAAGCTTCGGTTTCTTGATACATTTTTTTCCAGTAACTCGATGGGATCTTCTACCTGTTTCCTAGCATGGTGTTTTGTTTTTAGTCCTTTCAATTCAATGGGCACCCACTTTGCTGGGTCCTTGCCTTGTGCTTGGTGGCTGTGTTCGTAGGAGTGCTTTTCTCTTTCAAATCTGGCCTGCTTCTATTGCGTCTCCTCTTGATGTGCTGCCATGGATTTTCTTTTTATTTCTTTGGTCCGTTCTCTTCTTTCCTCATTATTAGAGATTTCACTACTATGGCATTCTGGCGAGCTCTCAACAGACTCTTCATCATACTTGTATGTTCTCTTGGTAGATCTTGTGGCTTGAGGGGAAGAGTGTGCCGGCACTATCCAAGTGTTCTGATCTCGAGCAAGCGGCAAGTTCTCGGCCATGCCGATAGAATGGTAGGCAATTCTAGTCAGACCTCTGGTGCTCCCAGATATTTAATTTTACTCTCTTTCTTTGTCTCCTTCAATGTGGACAACACGTACTGCGCATGGTCAATTGGTTGCCTGGTTTTTGGTTTGAGAACTTGTGTAAAGATTGTGGCAACCGCATGATTTGGTGTCGTATACCTTGGCAATCTTCTGGCGAGGAAGTGAAAGTGTTGATGATACAATCTTGCAAGCTCTTCCACCTGTTTTTCGATGAGGTCGATAAATGTCGTAGCGACGTTTCCTTGGTGAAAATTCCTATCGTCTTTCTACCGCTTGCCCTCATTGTCATTCCTTTTGTCGGCAGTTTGAGAGCATCTGCCACTATCTCTTTTGTAATCACCACTTTGACTTTGTTCCCTTGCTGATCGCAGATTTGGGCGGTTCCATCTTCTTTGATCGTGGACAAGAGCTCATAAGATTTTTGGAAGTCCACTCCACATGGATCTTGCTCGTAAAACTCTCAGAGTCCAAGCCTTTTGTTGGCTTCTTTTGTCTCGGGCTTTGCAGCGACATCATAAACTTCTTTTGGTAGAAGTTGCCGTTCTACCTGATGTCCTTCTTCGCTCTTGAATCTACCTGTGAACATTGTTGTGTTATGCTCTTCAAGCTGCTCTTTCGACACGTAGGTTGCTTTGGGATTTTTTATTGAACTGGGGTCCAGTTGGTAGGGTGGTAGCCCTTGCAGCTTCTCCTTTTGCGACAGCTTCTTCTTAGCCTTCTCTGCAGCTTGCATGGCTCCTGTTAAGTGAATAGAGTGTCAAAGTTAGCAAATTTGACAGATTCTTCTCTGAATTGTCCTTCAGTTTGAAATGCTGACAAATTGAATCCAATTTGCTTCAAAGCAATTTTTGAACATGCATAGATGCATAAAAACATGTAAAGATCAAAATTATGAAGTCCAAACAAAAAATTGCAACAAAAGTAAATAACTACAATTATTTACAGCTAAGTAATTTTTCCAAGTTTTTGCAAATGTGACATTGTAGGCTTGAATTATATACCAAATAGATACTCTGAGTGAAATATGGGCTCATTTGGGTGCACACGATGAAAATGGTGCCAGATTTTGGCTTTAGGTCTCTGAAACAATAGATATAAAGGAATTTTGAGATTTTGAGCTCGAAATTTGTTCGAAGTTGGCTAGTGGGCTTAGGAAATCATGTACTTTGATCCCAAGATGGCAAAGTTGCAAATTTTTCCCATTTTGGCCAAAACGTAAATAATCGCGATTATTAACTTTTTCATCAAAATGAACATTTTTTGGTGCAACTTGGTTCTTGACATTGTATAGACCCTTTGTATGTGATATGAGGTGATTTGGATTAAAAATGTGGCTCATAACTTAGAATTGAGCTTGGAAGGACTTCTTTGCGTTTTTTTGGCAATTTTCCAAGTTAAAATTGATCATTTTGGCTCATACTTGAAATTTGGCATGTAATAGGTGTGTACAAGTGATAGGTGAGGTGATGATACAATTTTCAAGCAAAGATATTACAAAAGTAAATAATCGCGATTATTTACAGCAGTCATCATTTTCTTGCAAAACTTGTAATTTTTGACCTAGACACATTCTATACACCTAAAACAAGTCCTAAATTGAATTTGGTAAAGTTTGGTCTTGACGGCATTACTTCGTGCTTTGTCGACTCTGAATTCGCCAATTTTTGTGGCTACTTAGCCTGTAGTGTTGGTTAGTCACTTTTGAGGCTTTGGACTTGTCCGCAACATATATAGTCGTGAAGCAACTCATCCAATTTGGCCCATTTGGACTCAATTTGACCTGTATGTCAAATTTGACGCTCTGTAGCCTTTAGCCATTTTTTGCTTTTTGAGGGCTTGGCTTGATTGATTTTTTGAAACCAATCATATACATTGTGTATAGACATCATATGCAAGCTGTCTGTGGAGTCAAAACTGAATTCTGGCATTTGTCAAAAACCTAGATTTTCTACTTGGGACCCCCTCGACCCTTGCCGAATGGTCAACTGTTGATGCAGAAGTGTTCTATTATGTTGGGGCATGCTACAGTTCAAATCTCATCCCATTTGGTTGAGCTGACATGCAGGTATGGTCAGTTTTTGGTCGTAGGTCTTCGTGCACTGCTCGGATTCTAGGGTTTTTTTCTAGGGGTTTAGACTAGCTACAGGCTGTACAAAATGGATCGTTGATAAGTATAGAACTTAACCCTCATGTTTCGTGTGAGACGACGCTGAAAACAGGTGACTGTGGACTTCGGAAAGTGCGCAAAAAGAAGTCGAAAGGATCTCTCCAAAGGCAACAAGTAGAAATGAGGTGATTTTAGCCTACCTTGGGTATCTATACCCGGACTTCCTGAACCATTTTTCCCCAAATTCCCCTGTCAGTCCTACTAGGCCGTGAAATCTATGTTAGACTCAAAAATTTCCCCAATCTGATTCCTGTAGCTCATTCTGCAAGAATTTTGCAAAAGTAGGTATGGCCACCTAATTTAGGTTTCCCGCTTCCATCTGCCCATTTGATTAAAAGTGTTTGTGATTGTCCGTCTTGTCTTTTTTATCACCATCAAGTCTTCAATTTTTCCATCTGAGGTCCTTTGCTATTTATTATTAATTTTTGACCTGTTTATTGCAAAAATCAAAGAAAATAACAAAATGCACTAAAAGAGCAAAGTGAAAATCCAATAATTAAGAAAAGCCATTGAAAAACAGAGCTTTATTGTTTTTTGTTGGATTTCTCCATTTTTAAGTCTCAAAATCAAGAAAATGAACTATTTTTTGATGATTTTTGGATAGTCTATACACTATTTACACTCATCGAGGAGATATTATCAGTAAGTTTTTCCTTGTTGATGAATTATAAGGGCATTATTAGGTAATTTTTCAAATAATCACATGTTAACATCAAATTTTTTCCTCCCTCTTCAAACAATGTCCTTAATTACTTAGTGCCCTTCCACCCCTCCTAGATGGTGTATTCCCGGATGACTATGTGTATGGGATGAACAATCCTGTCTATGCATAGCCTTGGTTGGCTCTACCATGCTTTGAAGATCAATGCAGTTCAAACCAATATGCTGTGTGTAGGAGTTGGGTCTTGAGTAATTAGCTCAAGGGTGTCCGATGTCGAGGTTTTCTGGTGTTGTTTTCCAAAGAGAAAATCTTGTACCTTGTGTCCTCTCTGCTTGATTGTACCATCAGGATGCTTTAGCACGCTAATTGCCTGAGCTTTTGGTATCAACACTGGTTGTTGTCAATATTTTTCTCGCCATTGGTAGCTTGGTTTGCTTGGTGCAAAAGATGTGGTAGAGTCTTTTGAGACTTAACTCTCCATTGCTTGATTGGTTTTAAGATTTGCAGAGGAGAAGAGTGCTCCTTTTTCTTTCAAATCCATTTCGTGTTAGGTTCCTTGCTCGGAGAATCTCGTCTCTGTGTTTTGAGCTTTGGAACCACCTTTGGTACTGTCGATGATGTTTTGGGAACCCTGATTTGAATTGGCTGGTCCTTAAGATGTGCTTTTGCCTGACTCCTTGCATGCTACTCTTAGTATTTACATGTCGAGAGGATGGAAAAGATTGATTGCTTCATGGTTTGTTTTGCTGGTAAGATCCTTTCCATTCCTCCTTGCTTGGTGCAATTGGAACAATGAGTTGTCCACCTTTAGGTGATAGCCTGAGTTGATTCGTATCTCAATCTGGTACTGCCTTGTATGTCTGCATCCAGGAAATCCAAGAATCATTGTCTTATTTATGTGTTCATCTGGTAAGCATACAAGCTGATGAGAACATGAACATCCATGTACTATCACATTTAAGTTGACTACTCCCAATGTTGGTGTTGGGTTCTTGTTGCATCTTTGATAGTCAATATTCCTGGTGTCAATTCTTGACTTGTTGCTTTCTTGTACGTGGAATAACTAACTGCTTTCACTCAAGCTCCTGTGTCGACCAATGTATTCGTGCTATGATTGTTGAGTTGTACTTTGATGCGAAGGTCCATTCCATCTAACCATTCATCATCTGTTGACACGGCATCTTTCGGCAATTCCCATTGTCGGTCATCTATTTCCAGAGTGTTGATGGGAATCGATATTTTTTGATTCTTGAGAGTAGCTTTCCTTTGAGTACCCAAAGCCGAGCTTCCTCTTGGGCTTCATCAATAACCTATTGTCATTTATCTTTCTTTGCTTAGCTACATGCATTCTTTCTAGCAATTCATCGGTTAGTGGAAAATTACACTTCTTTAAACAACATCCACTAATCCAATTAGCCATTGGTTCACCATCTAGGGTGGAAAACTTAACTGCTCCACTTGGAGATGCATCTTCAATGATAAACAATCCGTTTCCCTTTTTCTTGAACTTGGGAACGTATTGCTTAAGGGAATAGACTAAGACTAAGTCCCCTTTTTGAATATTTTTGTGACCAGATGGGAATCAAAAAACTATTTTTGTTTTCGCTTTTGTGCATAGATGTGAGCTACAACAATTAGCCTTTGCTCATCTAGCTTTTCTAAATCTTCTAGTCTTTTTGACAATTCATGTCCAGTCCACTCAAGATCCTTAGCTACCCTTAATGTCGGACATAGAAATTCTATTGGCAGTATGCTATCAAGACCATAAACAAGGTTAAAGGGTTTTGCATTCAAAGTTGTTTTGAATGAAACTTGATAAGCCCATAGAGCAGCATGAAGATTCATTTTCCAGTCTATCCTTCCTAAATAACCACTTTAGTCAATACCGAGCTAAAAATTTTATTCGTATGCCTAGCTTGTTCATTTGCTTGTGGGTGATAGGGAGTTGATTTGTTATGGATGACCATAAATTCATTAAGGAGATACTTGACTACCTCATTGAGGAAATGAGTTCCCCAATCACTGATAATTTCTATTGGTAGTCCGTATCTCGTGAATATATACTCATAAGAATGCGGCAGTGGTTCTGGAATCATTCATTTGGATTGCTTTAGCCTCGATCCACTTGGTCAAATAGTATATAGCTACAATGATATATTGAGCTTGGGTTTTATAAGGAGGTGGTTGTATTGGCCCAAAAAAATCTATACCCCATTTTTCCAAAGCTCTAGTCCCCCATCATTGGTCTTAAGGGCATGCTATCTACACATGTTGGCATTTTTGCTCGTTGACAAGCATCACACCTTTGAACATATTCTTTGGCATCTACAAAAAGTGTTGGCCACCATATGCTTGCAATTAAGATTTCTCTTGTGGTGGTCTCGCTAGAAAAGTGACCTCCAACTAATCTAGCATGTGCTTGTTCTATAATGGAATATATTTGTCTTCATTTGCACAAAGACGAAAATGTTGATCCTCACCTCTCCGATACAATTAGTTTCCAATAGAGCATAATCTCTTGCTTCAGTTTCAATTGCTCTTTGATGGCGTTTACTCATATCCTCAAGAAATGTTTGGCTTGATAAGTAAGTATCCACATAGTTACTCCACTTAGGAACAGGAGGAATTTGGAACAATGTTACATGAGGTATGGGTTTTTGTTTTTGACATTGAGGACAATCCTATACAAAAGAGCAAACACCGCTCCTCATAGTTGGCCAAAATACTCCAAGTCTCAAGATCCTCTACATAGTTTGATCTTCCACAATGTGAAGTCCTACTATGATAATATGTGTTGACTTAGGTTTTGGTTTTTCTCTTTAGGATTAATGCATAAGAGCAATATTCCATCTCGGTTTCTTTTGTATAGCCTACCGGCTAGTAATTGATACGTAGTCAATTTCTTGATTAATCCGAATGTAATAGGATGCCCTTTTTTACAACCACAGTGAAATCAAATTCTAGAAGAATGATGAACCATCTCACTAGTCATCTTGTGTTGCATGGCTTGTTGACCAAGTACAATAAAGCTTCGTGGTCTACAAAGAACTTAAATTTGTTGGCTAATAGGTAATGTCTATAATTTTTTGCGGCATAGATCATTCCTAATTCTTCCCTTTCAGTGGTGGTATAATTATTTTCCGCCATGTTCAACTGTTGGCTAGCATAAGAAATAGGAAAGTCAATTTTCCCGTCTCCTGGTTGAGCTAGTATACAATCGATGGCAAAATTGGAAGCATCTACATGTATGTGGAATATCTTATTCCAATCTGGTGCTTTCAATATTGGAACTGAGGTGAGATGAGGGTGAGATCTTGTTTAAGCTTCATGAAGGATTCTTCACATGCCTCGATCCATTCAAAGTGTGTGATCAAGATATATATGGATTTTGCAATTATAGCGTACATGTAAATGTTTTGTATGTAATATCCACAATGCCCCATGAATGCTTGAACCCCCTTCACTGTTGTCCGTCTAGGCAAATCAGCAATAACATGAATTTTATCTATATCAGTAGCTATGCCATTTCTAGACACTATATGTCCAAGTAATTTTCCTTGTCTACCCATGAATGTGCACTTTTCATAATTTAAGCAAATCCTATCAAGTTTACATTCTCGAATACCTTTTTGAGGTGTTCAAAATATGATCAGCTCGGATTGATGAATGTACACATAGATCATCCATAGATACTTCCAAGAATTTCCTTAGATATTCTTTAAAAGCATGGCTAATCAATCTTTGGAAGGTGGCAGGAGCATTAGTTAACCCAAAAGGCATAACCTGATAAGCAAAAATACCCCATTCCGTTGCAAAAGCAGTTTTATGTTGATCTTTTGGATCAACCAAAAGTTGATTGTATCCCGAAAAGCTATCTAAGAAGATCTAAGCTTCTTTTCCTGCAACTCGCTCTAGAACATGCTCAGTGATTGGAAGAGGAGAGTTGTCTCTAATGGTAGCTGCATTCACTTTTTTGAGATTGACACTCACTCGTAATTTTCCATTTTTCTTGGGTACTACCACAATTGGAGACACCTAATCGATGTGTTCAATTTTCATAAATGAATTGGGCTTCCTTTACTTTTCCAATTTCTTCTTTGATCTTCCTAGCGAGTGTCTCATTATATGTGTATGGCCTTTGTCTACTTGGTTCTACATCATCTCTCATGGGTATGGTATGTTGACAGATTTTTGGATCAACACCCTTGAGATCCTTATAAGACCAAGCAAAGATATCTCAGTATGCCTTCATTAAGCTTAAGAAAATATCTTCTTCTTCTTCTGTTAGGTCATATGCAATGTAGTCAAGCTTAGGCTCTTCTTGTGGTTCAACCAGATCTATCTTTTTTGCGTTTTCAGGCCCTTCATAGGACTCACCTTGTTTTCGTAGTTCCCTAACACATTGTTCGACTATAATTTTTTGATCTTGGAGAGTGTATATTTCTTGTAATGGGATGGAACACTCATTACATCTTTACCATCCTCTTTTGTGGGTTCCATTCCGGTCGTATATAGCTTTTTTCAACTCTTGATACTTCTTTTTCCGCTCAACTCATGTCATAGTTGACTCCTTTTCCTGTTTCTTTGGTTTTTCTTGAGTATCCTTCCTTGTTTTTCTCGATTTTTTTGACATTTTTGTATTTTCATTTGGAGGATATCTGCTAGTAATATTATCCTTGACACAATCATGTGCATCTATCTGCATAAGGAATTGTGTTCTACTAGATACTGATGGCATAGGTCTAGTTTTCATGTTTCTGGTGTCTCTTTTTTGTCTATACCATTTTTGTCTTCTCGATTTCTGGTTTGGAAAGTCAAAAAACTTTTCCTCCCCTCCTTCATGAGTAACTTAGCTCTCAAATGTTCTTTTTCCGACCCCGAATCATTTGAGGTAGCTGAATGTTCTTCTAACTCATTTGTTGCATTGTAGTAGAGGTCTGAAAAGACTTGTTGAACTTTCATTAAGTCCTTGGTTTTGTGAGTTTCATCTTCAATGTGGAGGGTTGAGATCATTTGTATGTGAATTATTTCATAGCCATCCTCATTACAAAATTGAGTAGGCAAAGACGTATTCACGCATACATCCATTGTCGCTAAAATTTGAGTCCATTCAAATGGCTCAAACAAATGCTCTGGAAAGTGTTCAAGTACATATGCTTCGTCTGTGAAATCCCTTTTTAAGATACATTCTTCTCGTTTTAAGATCCCATTTTCCGAAGCTCCGCACATCCAAATAGGAGTGTCTTTGTTCAACCAAGATGGAAGCTTAGTTTCAGTCGAAGAGAGTGAATCAAACTCTTATATGTGCGTTCTCATGAAATCTCTATGAATGTGATCTTTTGGATTAACCATTGTTATTGATCCCACTTGCTTCAAGTATAGATAGTTGTTTTCCCAATCGTGGATGAGTTGTACTTAATGCATGAAAGGTCTTCCCAATATAATTTTGGAATTGAGTTTCTTCCCAAAGTCTATTGTAGAAAAAGTGTGTTGATATTCAATCCACAGGAGTTAACTATCACTTTTTTAAGTAGTCCTAAGGGTCTTTCAATGTGTCCATCAGCCAATTGCAATTTCATTCGAGTTTGTCTAATGGCTAGTTGTCCCCAGGATTCCCATACTGCTTTTGTGGCTATGGCTATGCCTGACCCACTATCCAGTATTGCCATGGTTTTTGTGTAATTATATTTTACTGGAAGGGTGGTGTTTCCTTCTTCCCCTTCATAGTATTCTCCGACTTTGTTCATTGGAACATATGAATCTCTTTGTTATCCATTTTGTGTTTCAATTTTCCAAAAAAAATTGCGATTAGACCCGTTATATCCACCTTCTCTAGGGTTTTTTGTAGATCATTCCATAAATATGGTTTGAGTTTTAAAATTTCTCCCAAAGTAAGAGTGCATTGGATGGGTGTAGACATGATTGAATGAATGTTGTCTACTTCTAGGATTTGTTCCACTCTTTTTACTTGAGTGGTTTTACACACTATGGATTCATCTTTGTTATCTCCCAAGTAAGAGGGTAATGATTGAATGAATGGGTGTAGACATGATTGAATGAATTTTGTCTACTTCTAGGGTTTGTTCCGCTCTTTTTACTTGAGTGGTTTTACACACTATGGATTCATCTTCGTTATCTCCCAAGTAAGAGGGTAATGTTTTCAATGTGTCAATGGTTTAGACATACCTGAAGCTTCAGATCCTCAATCCCCATACAAGGATTGTCCATCCATGTCCATATCAGGAGGTAGGTTGTCTAACCAAACTTTCTATATAGGAGCTGACTTTAGAGTTAGGATCCCATCATTGATCTCTCTAACTTTTTCCCATAAGTGTCCTGGCCAGTCTTCCTCTATGAATGAAATTCCATCTAAGGCATCTTCGTTGTCCGGCACTATAAGTTATGGCTCTTTTGGTTCAATATGGGGTTCTATCACCACTTCGGATTTTTCTTGATTGTCTCTTAACATAATCTCCTCAGGTTTTGCCATACTTTCAAGCTTGAGTTTTTGTTTTTCAAGCATTTCTTGTGTGATTCTTACCAAATTTTGATAAGCTTCAAGCTTAGCTGCTTCCATGTCTGGAGAAGGATTGTTTTTTCATTTGTTTTTCATGTTTTGTCCTGCTTTAAGCTCCGCTTGGTAGGCTTCCAAGGATGCATTAATAGGCTCAAAATTTTTATCAACCAAAATTGATCCTCCAAATTTCACGGTTGTTTCTTTGACTTCGCTTCTATTTTCTTCCACCTTTTCCTGGAATAGCTTTTTTGCTTTCTCCTCGATTTCAGCCCATTGTTTTTGTTTTCTCATCTCATACCTATTGATTCTACTTCTTTTGGTCTTTTGAGAGGAAATTTTGTATTCTTTGAATCATCAGAGGAGTTATGTTTCTTTTTCTTAGCCTGAGCTCTAGTGATTACCTTGATTGAAATAATCGGTTCACTCTCAGATGAGCTACTAGGTATCACATGGACTACGTTCACTACTGTTTTACCATTGTTTAAATGATTTTTAGGACAATCTTCGGGGAAGTGTCCTCCCTTTTTGCAAAATTGTATGCAATAAGCTTCAACTGGCTTGAGGTTTTTGTCATCTCTAAGCATTCATTTTTCCAATGATCATCTGCACCACAATTATGACAGTTTCCCGTTCTTGGCTTAATCATGGGTCTTACCATAGGAAATATAACACCTTGATTAGCTACATAATACATTGGTGCAAGCTCTGGTGGAGTATAAGTCACAAGTTCTTCCATTGGTGGTGGGTGTGAATTATACCAATCTCCTTCTACCATTTCTGTAGATGGACTAGGCTTAGCATAGGGTGTAACGGGCACTAGTTCCTATTCATCTATGACTCCCTATGGATGCATGTACTTTACAAGTACTGCATTTTGTCTTGGATACTGAGGTTGTTGACCCAACACAAGTTGAGGTCTTTCCATACCCACTGGTGGCCTTTGAGCTTGGGAAATATTAGGCTGATATCTGTACATGGGTTGTCCTTGTGGCCTCATAGGCACGTACTGAACATTCCCATCATACTTTGGTCGGAAATAGCACTCGCTAGTCTCATGGTTGGTCCATTTACCCTCGATTGCACACCATTTTGGTGGCCTAATTGGTTGTCCCTGTTAAGGTACCCCTTGTCCTGGTTCCCTCATAGGTGTGTTTTGCATGTTGTTCATCATGTAATTCATCCTTTTGAGCATGTCTTCTATGGTTGAAAGCGGTGCTGCAACAACAGCCGTTCCTACTTGTGTGGGATTGGTGGATGTTGTTTTCTCACTTTGGTTATCCTTAGGGACATCTTTTGCATTGAAAATATCACATTTGTCTCCTAAGTCAATAGAATCTGACACACACTCTTCTAGGGTTGTATGCTTCTTGCCATACAGTATAGCATGAAGTTCTTTGTTTATCAGTCCCTCTAGAAACGATGATACTAGTCGTTCTTGTGCAGGTATCTCTAGCTCTCGGCATCTGGCAATGTATTGCTTCATTCGAGTTGCACAATCCCGAACAAACTCACCTTGTTTCTTTTTAAAGCTGTAGATTTGAGCCACCGTATTCTGTTTGATCCTCGTTTTCGAAGAAGCAGCTATGAATCCTTGAGCTAATATGTTCAAGTCTATGATTGACCTTGGTGGAATGTTTTGGAACCCTGTTAATGCTTTTCCTTTTAATGTCATTTCAAACCCCTCGAATTGAGTATGAAAATCGAATAAACGTTCTGATCTTAGCACTTGCTTAAAGCTTGCTAAGTGGTCGTATGGATCCACTGATCCATTGTATTTTTTGACCCATTTCTAAAAATCAGTCGGTCTAACACTTCTATTTGGTTCAACTCTCGGTCTCTTGGCAGTTGGTCTTGTTTCGAGTCCTTCAAACCAGTTTGTTGGAAATAGTGACTCATGTAGCCCTGGACTGGCCTTAGTGTCACTCGGTTTTCTTCGTGATGAGGTGGTTTCTGGTTTCTTAACATTACTCTTAGAAGATCTCTCATGGTGTTCATCTCTTGAAATGGTTTCTAGTCCTTGGTCCAATATCCAATCCCTTATGGAATATACTTGGCATTTGGTTTGTTCTACCTCCTCAGGATTCATCATAACAAAGGTTTTGTTATAAAAATCCCTAAACAGGTAGGTTCTTTGATCTTGAAAATATAGATGATCTTCATGGGCGTTAGTTGTCACGATCTAGCATGCGAAGTCCAAAAAAGATCTTTCACATTTCTATCCTCCAAACAATAGACTCCGATCTTAGGATTATCCATACTAATCTATTGATTGTATCCCTCGGATACGATCAAGTAGATTATCCCTCGAATTCTAAGGTTGCAGGCGGTCCTTCTTTTGCTAACATATTAGGCATTACGGTGTTTACTTCTAACCCCCATTTGTCTATCATGTCAGGGTTTTCAACTTGTAAATATTGAGTTCCGTTTCTGTCCATGTACATTTTTCCTTGTTTGTTTGCCCTGATTTCTTCTTCTAACTCAATACCATGCTCATCAATGCAAATAGCATACTCTTCGTTACGATCCAAGAAAACCTGAGCTCCATGGAGATTAGTCTTATAAAATGAGAGTATATGCTTATAGCGCACTGTCGTTCCAGTTTCTGAGTGGGTCTAGTAGGAAGACATTTCAGACATTGAATATGAGAATGTGTCTTCAAGGATAGTGTGCAAGGAATTGCCTTGATTCATGCTTTCTTTGGTGGATACTCTGTTGGAGGTTTCTCCAAATATGCCCTGATTTCCTAGTACACGACCAAATCTAAGGTTCATAAAGACTTGTGAAACCCTGGATAGAGTACTTACCTTTGGATTGACTTGTTGTCAATTTCTTCCACTTGATTGGATTGCAATTTTCGTCAAGTTTCCGATTCCTTGTCTACAACCTGATTCCTGTATCAATTTTGATCAAGTTAGCTAATTTTTCACAAAGACGGTATAGTTTTTGCTAACTATTGTGATTGGTATGTGTGTATCACTTCATATCGAGCTATGGGAGTCAGCAATTGACTTTCAAACTCAACTTTGGCAAAAAAATCGAAGGATTAATCTAGAACCTGGAAATTGAGTGAACATGTACCAATTTGGATCCGATTGAACCCAAAATTTCCCTGTGGCCTTGTATTATGTTGGTCTAACACCGAACAAGTTCAAAAGTCAAAATTGATGTCTCTATGTAGCAGTAGTAAATAATCACGATTATTCAATTGATAATTTTTTGCATCTCTTTGGTCAAGTGATCATTTACAAATGTTTAACACATCAATATAAGCCTATGAATCAAATTTCATCAAGTTTGGACAAATTTTTTGCCACTTTACACTCAAGTTTCAGAAAGTCAGTACAAACTTTAGTTTTTACCCTGTTTTTTGCCAGTTTGGTGATCCAAATTCTATGTGCCTTTACAAAAGTTGTTTGTACACATGCAATGAGTCACTGGTATCAACGTTGGTCAAATTTGAGCTAAAAGTAAATAATCACGATTATTTACTTTATGCCCAAAATGAACACTTCTTTGCAATTTTTCAATGGATAGACAGTCCTTTTAGGAGCTATTTCAAGCCTGTGAATCAAGTCAAAACTTAATTTGGCTTAAAATGTCAAGAAAAGTAAATAATTTGAGTTTTTACAAACTCTTGAAATTTTTACCTCAATGTCTCCTTGAACTTACCCACTGGTTCATACAACTTTTAAGCATACTCTTCGGTCGAATTGAGTGGTTTGGAGTCTTTTTGTGCTATTTCTAGCCGTAGACCTGAAATTTTGCAACTTCAAATAACAACTCACAATGATTCTTTCAGAGAGAGCAATGTTCAGAAATCCACCTTGGATCCTACTTACCCTACTCCTAGGTTCTCATGCAATGGGGTTGTGGAAAGTATCCACAAACACTCGTTTTCTTGTTTTTTATGGTTTTCTGAGTATTGATGTTAAGACTTGTCTCGTCTATCAATCATTCTCAAAATCCTACTCTAGTTCTACAAATTATTTTTTAATGGCACTCAGCAAGTACGATTACTTCAAAGCTACCTCTACACAGCAAAATACGACAATCTTAAGCTATGCGGTTTCTAAAAGAAAGTTTCTACTCTAGGAGATCCTAGAGGAAGCTAACGGAGAACTTCACAAGATGCTTGTGTTTTTCCCTAGTTTAGGTATCTTTGATCCCCGACAACGGCGCCAAATGTGGGACGGGTGTCTAACCTCACTCCTATCTTATTGTAGATTTAGTAAGACCCACGATTAAATTGTCAATCCATGGGATGAAGCTGACTCGACTAGTGCATAGAGGCTACAAGAGATTGTCAATCTCTTAGAAAACAACTAATAACTTGCATCTAACTCAAGCAACACTCAAGTGACTGAAATCACCAAAAGACAGTCGCTCATCGGCAAACAAATCACATCCGTTACAGCATCAAATGACATCCAAACGTATCAAAGCTTCTAGGACAAGTTTATAAGACCTAATCATGCATGCTTATGGTATCAAATCCCACTTTAGGTCAGGTGCCAAAATCGTGATTATTAACAGCAATGGATTTTCGACCTAGTCGTTTTCGACTCAAAATGCACCTAATACTTAGCAATGATGCCCCATTACCCTACCTATGCTTAGTTTTCTATTTTGAAGTGTAAATTCCTACTTATGATGAAATTAGGCCACGGATCGGGGATGCCAAAAGCTACAAAACACTGTGAACTTCTTACTTCAATGTGTAGAGCTCTTACCTGCGATTTCAATGCAAAAAACGTAACTGCAATGTGACAACCAGGGAGGGAGTAGGAAGTGTGAGAAGGAGAGAGGTGAGCGTTGTTAGCTCATGCTGTGTATTTCATTATCCAAAACTTACAAATAACTTATAAAAATTGGCTTTTATACCTTAGCCAAGGTTTTTGGTGGTCAAAACTAATAATCTAGGAGCTCTAACTAAAGATGGGTAATGACAGGTTGATACAATCTGGAAGCTTGTAGCCCCGGATCATCAATTACAAAGTTTATCCAAAAAATAGGAGTTACAATATTCCAAATTTATTAAAATAGGAGTTACAATATTCCAAATTTATTAAAATAATAAGTGTTTTTACAATAAGAGCTCTAAGAAATGGTATCCTGGTTAGCTTGCTGCTAACATTTGCACAAGGGTTCTCTAATCTGCAAATGGAGAAGTGAGAAAAGAAATGAAATAAATT
The DNA here is from genome assembly GCF_014529385.1 of Adiantum capillus-veneris. NCBI lineage: Eukaryota > Viridiplantae > Streptophyta > Polypodiopsida > Polypodiales > Pteridaceae > Adiantum > Adiantum capillus-veneris. Next base: position 115,746,155 of record NC_140932.1, on the reverse strand, counting down.
TCTATACTAAACATCTTCAAAAAGCCAAAATGTTTTATGAAACCAAACTGATACAATGTTTGGGTACAAAATAAAGCTGAAGTAAAGTGAAAAACTAAAATCATAATCATCATCATCAATGCCCAAGAACCCTAGCATCTAGCATTGTTCTAGAAAGTATTGCATCGATCACTAAAAGAGAATTGTCAATGTCCGCCTCTGTAAATAGTCATACTAGACGTCTCCGATGTCATGCTAGAATAGTCGTGATTCTTCGTCGACATTGTGGTCTCCCTCGTAGATGTGGTCTAGCTCTCTCAAGCTCAATGTCTTTGTGTACCTCCGATACATGTGGGCTCTGACGGTTGCTAGGAGGCTTGCTCCTCTGAGTGCCGAGTCCGTGCTTTAAAGAAGTTAGTTATCTCCCTCTATGAATGTTTCAACTGCCTGATCTCCTCAAGAAACTCTCTGTGTGTTTGTGTAGCTCTAGCAAAACAAGTGGGAGGCATCTATCATGATTATGATATCTCATAACTATAGCCAATGGTCACCAAAGCCCTCTTTGAATAGACAATGAAAGTGGCCTTGTATCTCATAGTATACCAGACAATGAAAAATGTGATGTAATTCTGTCTCTGGCTCTTTATGACACATCTGGAAAATACTAGCCTCTGTTGGTACTCTCTTAAATTTTCTAGTCTCAACTAACTCATGTGACGTTGTGTTCATTTAACCAATAAAACATCGTATCCCATGGGATAAATGAGTGTCCATATAGGCCAGTCTAATCACATATCCTTCCTCTGTTAGTTGGAGAAGATGCTCTCTATAGAAATCCATCTTCATACCCAACTCATGTGTCGGCTATATCCATGTGCTCCTATTATCTAGGTGAATCAGATCCTAATGTATGAGTCTATAGATCTTTGCCCATGTGAGAGATAGGGAGGGTGTATCCAAGGAGTACTAGAATGGAGGAATCTATCTATGTTGAAACCATGTGACTAAAACCATGATGTCATATGTCTACACTAGCATGTTATATCTCCCTGTAGCACTAACTATTGGGATAACTCAACGGCTAGCCGATCATATCTGTCTCTGGGGAGGTCCCATAAACTATGCATGAAGGATACTGATCTAGTAAGTGCCTCAAACCACGAGCAGGAGGATAACTAGATCACCTCAAATAATCTCATGTGTCACTAAGGCCTTAGCCTAAATCATTCATGAGATCATAGAGACGAAAGCACTCTCCATATATTGCCATCCGTCACTGCTCCCAGGTTTTCCATATGGTGATCCACTAAGGGTCCCCAAATTTGAACTCTGTAAAGCATAGCTAAAGCCATTAGATTGTCAAAATTCTAGAGCCTTTCTTGAGGTTCATTGAACCTACAAGCATATCCTCTATAATCCTCCCAAGGCTTCTTAATCTCTCACCAGTCTAGTCTTTGATGCTCTCCTCAATGAAAACACACGTCCACTGATGAATACTACCCCAAGATAGTTCAATGCATTTGTATAATCCACCATCTCCTTATCGTATATAAATGTGGGCGCTTACCTCCTAACACTGTGGTATGGTGTTAGACACAATAACCTTGGTTTTCTCCAAATCAGTAGACAATCCACCATCATGAGCACATGTGTACAAAGCCTCTACGTGATGTTGCATCCCCTCCGTGGAGTCAAACTCTCTTGGTCCTCATCTTGTCAATGGCCTTCTTTACTATCTCGATAGTAAAGAAGGAACATGAGTGTGGGTATGGCTCTGGTGGATCTAGAAGAGGTGGATGCCTCGAGACTCTATAGAGAAATGATGCATATTGACCCCATACCTTTGTAGAATTGATGACTAGTGGGAGAGAATGCCCATGCAAGAGTCGTCGTGTCTATTGTAGGACCTGTGCTTGGCAAGTTCGATGGAACATCATGCCATTGTACTAGCAACAACAACAGTAGAGGATGATGGATGGGCCAAATAATCGCAATGGAGGATGTTCTATCGAAATTGCCAGGAACCGGTCCTACACTAGAAAAGATTAAAAGGAAAAACAAGCTCAAATGGACCAAAACCATTGCATGCTGCAGATATGTTTTCTTTTATAATTTTTCTTTATAGTAAAAGATTATTTAGAAAGTAAATTGTTTGATTGTAGGAAAGAAATGTAGATTGTTTGATCGTAGGAAAGAAATGTTTGCCTATAGAAAAAACTCTCGAACCTTATTTATTGAAAGTTTTATACTGATATAGTCAAAACTCCCTTTGATATCCAAGAAGGATGGATCAGTGGAGTGAACGCTATAGTAGTGCATATGGGTGCACATATCTTGCGGGTCTGTGCCCATATTGCAAGATAGTTCCTGCAAATTTGTGCCCAAATTGTAGGTGAGTCTTACCGGTTTGTGCCCGGATTGCAAGAGAATTTGGTTGTATGGGCAACCAAAGAAACAGGGAGAAATAAAATCTTGCCAAGAGGAGTAAACTCTTGGGGTTTGGATATTGTAATGAAGAAGAGTCGTATGTTGTTTTTTGTCTGGGAAAGATTGTTTTGGTGCCATTTGATATTGTTTGAAGGGCTATCTTAAGGAATTTGTGAAGGGAACTTAGAAGGAACTTTATGTCATGAAAACCCAAGTGGTAGTAATTAGAAAAAAAATAGTAAAAGTGTGATTGTGGAGACTAGCTCAGGTTGCCATGCTAATGGATGGGTGGTCTTAATTTTGTTGAGAAATTCTCCACTCCCTATTTGTTTCAGCAAAAGCAAAAGTAGAACTTCATTGCACCAAGAGTTGAAAAGTCTCAAATGATTAGTGCCTTTGAAAGCTATGGGGAAACATACATTTGAGTTTCTCTTTTTTTGGAAGATGAGATCTAGTAACGTTTGAATATTTGTAAAAGATCATGCTTCCACTAAGAGGCAGTACTACGAAACCTATCTAATGGCTCAATATCGAGTTACCTTGTGACAAAAGCCTATCGATTGGAATTGATACTATCTTGACTATGTTTTTTCATTTAACAACTAAGGCCTAGTGACCTCTTAGGTACCCTCTAGTTGCCAAGCAAACCTGGTGACGGGACCGGGACCTCACAATTTGTCACTCTTTGGCACCACAATGATAGGCTATATGGAACTATTAGGAACACTTGGGACTTGAGGAGGGTTGACTATCATCTTACATCTTTGTCATTGTTGCTTAGCTAGAAGTGATACTGCATCTTCGACCTCATTTCCAATTGGTCTTCTCAATATCTTGTCCTCAAGTAGTAACTCTAGCCTCCTTTGAATCTCTTTCCTGTAGCTTGGAAGTTCATCTTCTTTGAATTCAAGGTAGATTTTTTAGTCCTTGAAAGTTGATCATAATGCCATTCAAATTCACTTAGAAGTTTGGCAAGTGAAAGTCCCTCTTTTGGCCTAATCACCCACTCTAAAAATGTTCTCTTTGTCACCCTTTCATATTACTTCATGAACTACTCTACCTTCAAAGGCTAATATAAATGCTTCCCAAGTTCCCCCATGTTTACTTCTAATTTCCCTTACATGCTCTCTGATCTTATGAACCACAACTAGCTCTAAAATTTGTACCATCTCTACTGCAAGCACTCAATGTAGCTCCTTCTCCTCTAGATACCAAAAAAGATACCTTTTTACATCTTTTCCATCAAATTGGTCCATTTTCTTTCACTAGTATTTAAAGGAATTTGGTTGCCCTTGTTGATGCTACATAAACACAACAAAGGGTTAAAACATTTCTTGGGGGGTGCACCATTCTGTACCCCCTATATAATGTGCGTTCATGGAGTATTTAAAAAATCCCTCTTTTAACATGTTTAGATGAATAAAATGACCCCTTATTTTAGGATTTTTTTCAAAAATTGAATATAAAAAGCCCTTATTTTAATATATCTCTATTAAATTGCTTCAAAAAAAATCATTTTAAAAGCCTTCCTTTCGAACTCACGTTATACATTAACATGATTACATACTGCACCCCCCCAAGAAACATTTGCATTGCAATTTGAACAAACTGCACCCCCTGTTGCTCTTGTACTTTGGACACATCTTTTATGGCCACGCATAGAACCTGTTATTTTCCATTCAAGGTCACCTGCATTGAGCTTTCTAGGCAAAACAGGCGTGTCACTTCAAAGCACTTGACATTTGTACATTTATAAATTAGATTAGGATATTTTGATGGGTGCAGGATATTTTGATGTTGTAAAACATGCATCAATGTCAAATCTAGGGCCTTGCCTCCTAGGTAAGGTATGTATATAATTATAAGTGTGGCATTCGTTTTCACATATGTCACACTATGAAATTTGGTCCCACAGAACAAAATGCATAAAAGGTGAGGTGTAAATCTATAATTCACATTACAAATGTGCCATGGCGCGATAGTAATTAGAAAACAAAAAGAAAAATGGTGCGAGTATGGTATGGAAAGTGGAAGAATGAATCCACGACGACAAGATTCTTTGAACTGGTGAACCCAATAAATCGAGTAACTTTCAAGTGATTTTTTCCCCTTTTTGCTATGCTTTAGTGACTAGAAAACTTGATAGGGTGTGTCCGACAAACTATGGGGGAAAAACGTCAAGGTTATCTTTTATAAAGTATACACTTTATTGGTTGACTTTTGTTTACCTGTGTAATACTGTAGCCTATACTAAAATTCAACAGTGATTGACTCTTGCTTGAGGATCTGCAATGTTGAGACTCCAAACCCTATGGTGTCTCTATAGAGTTAGGAAATAGAACGTGGGCTATATTTTTTTATTACAATGAAAAATAAGACCAAACCTTCACCACTGTCATGCATAAAGCTACAAGTGCAGAAAGGGTATTCCTCTTCTCAATAGTATCATGACATTTTGTGTTAATACCTCACTCTATTCGTTCATACAAAAAATTTATACCTAGTCAAGGCGCTCTGATACCACTTGCGAGGGCCATGCTTGTGGGACTACCGACTGTACAATCTCCAAATGGATACACCATGATTTCTGACATCCCTCCCACTTGAGACCAACACCAAGAAAAGAGTCTTACCATAGCCCGAGCAACGTTTTTTGAGCGAACCCTAAATCGAGCAATTACGCAAATGTATCTTCAAGCTTCAAAGGACATGAAAATTCAATTCGATACGTTAACACATCAAAAAGTTTTCAAAACACAATAACCTTTGTAACGTCGTGTTAAGTGTCTCAAATAACAATGATTACGTGGATATCAAGGCTTTACACCTTGTGCGTACTTATTGCATACTAAAATAGTTGATTTTTGTGTTTTTTTGGAAGTCCCCTTACATAGGCTTCAATGGTATGATGCACATATTCGGGAGTATTTTACAAGATCATTCCTAAGATGAGTGACACCTAGAGCATGTGCATTCATGCTAATAAAAGCATACATGAATGTGCACTCTTTGTAGAATCCTAGGGGAAGAACAATGGAGTCCCACTTTAAGGCTTGGTTGTAGCAAGCCAAAAAAACAGTCATCTTTGAGTTAAGAAGAGGGCAAACTAGATCCCTCCAACCAAACTATGGTCAATTTTTAAGGAAGGATGTCTCTAACACATATATATGCCCAATATTTAAGCAAGTACTCTACAACATTTTTCTTTGTTAGTAGAGGATTTCTCTCGCTAGGCAAATCATTATCTAATAGTTTCCCTTCCATATGTAAATTACTTAAATGGAGAGGATTAGAAGAGCTACACTCTTAGTAAACTCTACCAAAAAATCTATGTGAATGAAATCCATCTCAAGTATGGCAACCTATCAGCAGAAACAAAAGGCCTAGGATGAACAAGGGTATTAACTCTAGCCATCAATGCCTGGATGGACAGCTAGAAGCAATGCCATTTCCCTTTCTACATCTCCATTTTGTGTTAAAAATTGGATGAAACCTAAGAAGCAAGTCAACTAAGCATAGTTCAACCATGAGATAATCAAGACTTAGGCAATACAAATAGAACACATCTATGGCCACAATCCAAATCATTGAACATTGATTGACACATGATGATGTGGCATTATGGCTACTGACACCTATCTCTAGCCATTTACACCCATGTGTAGGGCTAGAGGTTGGTTTCAAATAGGGTGGAAAAATCAATTCATCAAATGGGTTAGAGAGACTTTCAAGACGGTTGGCACATGCCAATGTGCCATTATGATCTGTAACATAAACCTCCATATATGAGCTTTTTAACACCAAAATCTAGCCACCTCTATCGACATGGATGGCTAGAGGTAGGTGTTCAGAGTGTCAAAAAATTGATGATCAAGTTGGTTAGAGGGTTTGATAAAAATCAACACATGCCAATTATGTGTCATGATGATATATGACATAAACCTCTCCATGGTTATTCACACTTGCCTGAAGCCATCCATGCCAACATGGATAGCTAGAGGTAGGTATTAGAGGAAGTATAAAATTCATCAATAAATCTATTAGAAGGTTTGTAAGAAATTGACATATTCCCCTATGCTACTATTCTTTTTTATTGAAACATCTCCCTTCCTTCTAAAACCTCCTCAATCCATCCACACTTGTGTGGATGGATAGATGAAGGTGTTAAAGAATATACAAATATCAATAAGCAAATGGGTTAGAGTTAGTTATCAAAGTGTAGACAAATTGATCATAAAATCATGAAAATTCAATTTTTAAACCACGGGAAACCAAATGTTCATCATCTTTCTACCTTGTGGAAAAATAAATTATCATTGAAGAATTGAACAAAACTTGCCCATGCCGGTGAGGATGGATAAGGATAAGTACCATTACAATGTGCAAGTCTACTAAACCACTCATCATTCACGTGTCTCTAACCTTCGAACTCTGATCCCACTTCGATAACCACTCTCCATTCACCTATCTCTAGCCATCCAGGCTAACGTGGATGGCTAGAGGTAGGTGAATGGAGAGCGGCTTGCGTGGTGGGGGTAGACTTGCAAAGTGCTTTAGTACTATCTCAAGCCATCCACGTCGGCATGGATGGCTAGAGGCAAATGAACCGAGAGTAGTTTAAGTGGTGGACATAGGCTTGTAAACTATTTAAGTACTACCTCAAGCCATCCACTGCGGCGTGGATCTCTAAAGGAAAATGAATGAAGAGTGGGGAGTAGGCCGCTTGTAAAGTGCTTGAGTACTACGTCAAGCCATCCACACAGGCGTGGATGACTAGAGGCAGGTGAAAGGCGAGTGGTAGGATTGGCTTGCAAATTACCTCAAGCCATCCACACTAGTGTGGATGGCTAGAGGAAGTTGAATGGAGAGTCATATACAAAGAGTAGCCGGTAACCTTGGCCCCGTGTTGAGACAGATCCATAAACACATGTCTATATTCTAACCCTTGTTCCCGTTTATTCTCCCACATTAAATGACCAGTTTAATATGAGAAAATCATTTGGGTTGGTTAGATATTAGATTTTATGACAAGTGATGGTGGGCGAACAAGGCAATGCATGTGATGGTGGTGCATTCACAGGTGATGTGCGCAAGGCACAAGTAAAGGGAGCATGTGATTAGAAAACATGGAGAGGGGGCGAGAAGATAGAGGAGGCTCTTTGCCCAGAGCCTTTCTCTCTATTGTTGGCATGCGTCATGGATTTTCTGGTAGGGGGGACGGGCGAACACAAAGGGAGAGTGCAGTCCGAGAGAGAGAGAGAGAGAGAGAGAGAGAGAGAGAGAGAGAGAGAGAGAGAGAGAGAGAGCGAGCATATGAACAAAGGGGGGGCGTGCAGGAGATGATGGGAGATGACTCCAATTTCTTTGGAAAAGTGGCGGGCGAGGAAGGAATCTAGATAGATTCCGCTTATTGAAAGTGAACCGAGCAGTAGGTTCAACTTTGGAAGCATTTGTTTAGGAGGAATCACAAGGAGATGTTTCTTGGGAAAAAGCAAAACAGAAGGCTGAAGAAGGAAAAGGTAAATGTTAGTGAACTTTTCATTCGCTTGTTCAAACCAAGGCACAATTTTTGCAAGTTTGATCGAAAGTCAAGTTTGTTTATAGCTTTTCGGCCTCCGAGAACAAGCAAGCATGCCAATTCAATTAAGAAGGACTCTCTTGGTTTGAAGGTTAGCTATTGTGCATGGCCATCCTCATATTAAGAAAAAAACAAAGGGAGGAATAGGATTTGGCCCTTTGTGTTGGGAAGTGGTGCCCTACTCATTTGCACTCAAATTGTCACATACTTCTTCTTTCATCCGTGTGTTTGAAGGAACCTCCGTGTGTTTGAAGGAGACCTTCACATGGCAAGCTTCTCAAAGATTACACAATAGAGCAGAGTGGTGATCTACACACTTGGACACAAGCAAGACTCGGGAGATTGGTCCAGGGTTACCCATGCCTTGTTATCAACTTGCATTAAGTAAAGCCTAGAACTATACTTTGTTAAGCCAATGATGATAAGCCTCGATGTGAGGCGGTAGACATCCATCTTGTAGTCCTTAGCACCTCAAGGCTCTGCCTGAGCTTGAGGTTGTTTTGTAATTCTATGTGGTGCTTAATACAATTCACTCAAAAATTGTGAGTTTTGAATTAAAAAAAAGATTAGGCCCTTTATGACTACTTTATGTTTCAAGGGTACTATTTGTAGCAAGAAAGGAACCGAGAAATGTAAGCTAACCTCTCATGACACTGAAGAGTTATATTTGAGAGATGGACTAAGACCAAAGAGCGTTTTTGTATTCTATCTTTTTGTGTAGCTTTATAGCATTCGCGATACCTTGAAAGGCTTGCGTTTTGATACCTTCGTCTTGGCACCTTATGCATGTAAAGCAATCACTCTCTTTATTATATTGGCTTAATAATGAACAAAGCATCAAGCTTTGGACCTCTTGTGTAATACAAAAATTAGGTGCCCTGGTGATTGAGATGAGGTTTGAACAAACCAAGTTTGTTCCCACAAACGACAACTCCCTTGTCAATAGTCCCTAGTATAAGCCACATGATGCATAGGAGAGTAGTACAAGCCCCATGGCTCATTCGAGGGGATCGCGATCCCCGCTTTTTATGTGCACATGTCAAAGCGAGTTAGACCTCGACAAAGGGAAATATGGACACTACATAGGCCAACGACCACATATCACATACAAACCACCTGCATGAACTATCTTACCTACCCAATGCTCTATACAACATAGGTCTAGTGTAATTGCATCTACAAATTTTGAGCCCCATTAGTAATAGTAATTTCACCTCTAAGTTTTGAGATTTACCTCTAAGTTTTAAGATTTACCTCCAAATTTTCGATTTGAAGGTAATAATACCAATTAATTTAAAAAAAAATTAGTGTGAAAACTTTACATATTGTCAATTTACCTTTATAACGTCTCCTATATAGGTTTTCCAAGTTGTAGGAAAACAATTTTTTTAATTTTCGAGCACCACCTCGCGACATCCATGTGGCAAGCAGGAGGTCTTAGGTTCGATCCACACCTCTCAAGGTGAGTGAAGTAGAGGTGAACTCGGGGCGCCATTTTTTGCCACGAGTTCATCCCGAGTTCACCCCCTAGTTCATCGTGCGATCGGATGGTTGATATCAAAGCCGTTCTATGTGCCCAAATTTACACCCTAGATCCCTCCTGGCTGACCCAGTGTAGTGACGAGACACCCCCCCCCTCCCCCCCCCCAAAAAAAAAGGGGGGGGGGGGACGAAAAAAGAAAAGAAAAAAAGGAAAGTGTTATTTCTTTGGGTACATATTGGTAGCTTCTTAGTTTATTTAGCGGAATCTCCACAGATTCCTTGCTTCACTACGTCACTGTCCCTTGCCCCTTGCTCTTACGTTTCTCCAAAACGCTGGTTGCGTATTCGAACACAGGCATGTGGAAAGTTGGTTTTGATGCACATGAGTTAACCACTCAAACCAACCTCGTTCGCTGATCACATGAGAATGATATGTATTTAAAAAAAATTAACCCGTCGTCTACTCCTCAGACTACCTGCACCTGCACCTCAGCTTACCTGCGCGTCCTCGTCTCCTGCTCTTGCTCCTGTTTCTGTTGCGCATGGACGTCTCTGTCTTCCTCCCGCAGCTCAGCTTGACTTGCTCGTCACCGTCTCCTACCCACAGGATCTTGCAAGATTCCCCTTAATGGGAACTTTTCGCAAATCGTAGGGATATACTATACTTGTATCCTTTAATTTAAAGTCTCATTGCATGCGGAGTTTGCTGCGAATGAATGGTCCGGATATATCTCATTTTATAATGACCATCACGACGAGCCGACTCTTGAGCTGTATCGCAGGCCACCATTATTCCTGCTAAAAGCGCACCGTCCCATGCATTGCATACTCAGGAGCGCGCAGCCTCAATATCATTTCCATTAGCAGATTTTCAAATGGACGGTGACGATTCTGTATCAAAACAGAGCTCGAATCGGCCAACCCCAGCATGGCGCACTTCTCCACTTATACGCCCATGTCAAGACTTGCTTTCTCTCTTCTCTCATCATCATCATCAGAAGCCGAAATCTTCAACTTCTTCCTCTTCCATCCAAGAAGACCCTCACTATTGGGCAGCCACCTTCACGCTTGGTCAAAACGAAGCTTCAAGCCCTTCGCCTACTCAAGAAAATCATCACTCTAATTGGATGCCCATCTTCAAGGTAGGTGGACAACAATCCTGTACTCTGACTTCAAGCTCTTCACCTCTCCCAAGAGATCGTCACCCTTGGGCATCCTCCTTAATCAAAGTCAGACATGAAGTTTCATGTAGCCAAGCTTCAAAGTCCTTACCTAGCCAAGAGGTTCATGAGGAGCAATCTTCAAGGACTTCATCTATCCTAGGAGATCATTCAAACTCTTGGGCACCCGCCTTCTCAGGAACTCAGGTGTCCCATAATCATGCTTCTTTTGCATATGCAACAAATGTTTTTTCACATAACCAACTTTCTTTTGCAGATTCAACAAGTAGTTTTGATCTCTTGTCTGCAATTTATGAGTGTGAATTTTGTCCTAGGAAGTTCTCGAGCCCTCAAGCATTTGGTGGTCACCAAAATGCTCATAAAGGAGAGCGATTTTGCATGCCGGGCACTCGAAAAAGAAGAAAGCTTTCCCGAAGGCTTTATTGTTACCAACATCAGTTGCAAGATTCTACTACTTTAGGACACATAGAGCAAGATAACACTATGCATGTTTCGTCAAGTTGCATTGCTATGGATAGTAGACTAGAATGCCGCAAGCATCATCAAATCCATATTCTTCAAGCAAAGGAGATGAATTTGAACATGGAACATATAGAGAGGCTTTCTAAGGAAAGTAATCACAATTCTTTGCCATCCCAATCCTTGATGCAAATAAACAACTCATCAATGGCCAGCTTTATTGTTGATTGTGTACCTAGTGTCTCTTTTCACAAAACTTTTTCATCAAAGTCCAAGAAAGAAATATTGCTCACCTCAAAATCCCTTACCAAACACAAATCTTCTTCTGTTTGTACTTCTTCTCCCCTAGCAACATCAAGGTTGACAAGTATACTTCCTTTTATTCACTATCAAAACCCTCTTTCTTGAGGAAATAAAAAATACCTTTTCACCAGATTTTCACAATGAAGAAGACATATGTGATGCAAGCCCATCTTTAAACATTCATCTTAGCTTGGAACTATGCATCTCTTTGTAGTATTACATAGAAATATACTAAATTTTCACAAATGCAAACTAATTTGATTCATACTTGCTCTTACAATATCATGGTATCTTGACATAGTACACACCATGCACCACCACATCTCCAAAAGTAAATACATTTCCCCAACCATGCTTCACTCGCTCAGTGTCGGCTATCATCCCATGCTTGTTGACCATAGTGTGTTAGCTTTCTTTCTTTCTTTGTATTTGTAGGAGACTTTAGCACAACAAGATAGTCTCCAACCTCCAACAAATCTACGAGGTGATTGCTCTATCCTGAGTACCTTGCATCATCTTTTGATGCATTTTTACGATTAGTAGATCTCCTATGCAAGGCTCTAACCCGTGCAACTTCCATGCTTGTGGGATGACTTAGATCGATGCACTTGTGCCAACTCTACTCAACACAAAATAAAAAAAAGTATGACACACTACAAAAGAGAAAATGTGTAGGGCTTGTGTGACTAAAGCCTAACATGCAGTGTGTTTTGCATGTACCTTTCACAATTTCACAAGCATATGCACTACTATCGACATAGCTTTATCTTGACTTCCACAAAGAGTGTGTACGTTCTACACAGCTTATCTTGACTTCCATATAGCTTATCTTGAATTCCACAAAGAGTGTATTTGTTCTATCATCTGTCATCTTCCAAGTTAGCCACTCAACAATATCATGGACATTTTGTAGATTAGCACCATTTGCATCCAATTGCTCAACTACTAGAGCCCACTTTTAGAATACCTGCACCATCATGCTCTCCCTTGCTTTGCCCACTTCCAAAGAGTCTCCATAGCACAATTCTTCTTATTTCTTCAGTAAATAATTTCTACACAAAATGACCCATTGTTATATAAGGGGAGTGGCATGTAATAATTGCAGTGAGAGTACTAAAGTAGAAGTTTTGACATAGTAGTAAAGAGTAATACAGATTATACTTTATACGTGCATGATACTTAGAGTATTAGTTGGTAACACATGCTCACATATAATACATACATGCTCATACATAGTACATAGTGTTTTTGTTAATGTAGAGTAATGCATACCCTAACATATGTTCTCTTGTGAGATAGTACAAAAAGTGAACACACTTAGAAACACAGATTAGTACTAAGAGAATATAGGGTGGATCACATACTAACATAAGTGCTAATATTCCTTAACACTTCATTGCACATGATAAACAAAGGGGGAGTAGGCACACAAATGACACCTGATTATGGCACACATCTTAATATAGTAGCTGACATCAACTACTACAACATGCTAAGATGAGCGATCATTCCATACCACTCGCATATGCTAGCATCCACAATAGGATAGTACTAATTGGGCATAATACTAACATGGTACACACATACGAACACAAATTAATACAATTACTACTTAGAGCATAATACTTGTTAACATAAATAAATGTACATACTAACATATACTTGCCCATTAGTACTAATGTACTAATGGGTGGATTGCACACGAATGATAAAAAAATAAGACACCCCCAAGAGTTTATAATTGTAAATTGAGTAAATATCTACAAAATTGTTAAAGAATGCCTAAAATTGGGTGAATATCTCCACAAATCCTTTAGAATAGTAAAAACTCAAGCAATTTTATGTTCTCAAAATTTTAAAAAGTATATATTTTCTTCAAAAATAAGAAAAAATCAAATTTGATGCATAATCTCCCCTTAATTTTTTACCTCCTAAGCTAACATGATAATGCATAGCCACATATGCTCAAGCATATGCTATTGGCGGATTGATTGAACGAATGTCCACCTGATCGGACACTTAGCCGAGCACCCATTAAGGAAAATTTGGACTCTCATTAAAGGGGTCCTAAAAAGAGGTTTGACTTTGCCTCTCTTGTCTAAAGTAGGCAACCTAAGGAAGTACATAAATACTTTGTCAAAACCCTATCAACCAACAAATCATTGAAAAGATCTTAAAAAGTAGGTTCTAAATCCCCAAACTTTGACAAATTTGGAGTTAATTTGTAGAAGTTATGGCCTCCTCACTGAAGCTGAAATATAGGGAGAGATTCTGTTTATAAAACGGAGTTGTCACATAAAAAAATGGAATCTTCTAGAATATAAAGAATCTGATGGCATGCTATATATCAATGGATAGGTCTCAATGAGTACATTCTAAATCCAAAAGGTCCGATAAGTTTTGATTTTAGTCCAAATTTGAGTACATTTTAAATCCAAAAGGTCCAACAAGTCTCAATTCCAAAACTTGCATTGTGTTTCTCTTTCCAGGCTATCTCATTCAAATATAAGCATTGTCAGTTCTGTTGTGGTTTGTGACTACGCATTGGTAAGAATAATCTTTAGATGAGTGTTAACCCTCACGGCACACGGACACCCTATGATCTATAAACGTTGTATTATTTAGAGTCAGGTACCGGGCTTGTCGGACCAATAGGAACAGGGTTAGGGTGATCGCTGATGACAGGCGCACTCTAACTGGAATATTCAAGGAGTTAGTTGGCTAAGAATGGGCACCCAAGTGTGAATAGGGTGAGCTTATATAAAAGCCACTAAACCTAATTTTTACTCATTCTCTCATTTGTGCAATAGAAGAGTGCTGTTGCTCCATCTCCATCTCCATCTTCTTCTTCTTCACCTCCTCGTGTGTGTGTGTATGTGAGAGAGAGAGAGAGAGAGAGAGAGAGAGAGAGAGAGAGAGAGAGAGAGAGAGGGAGAGTGTGTGTGCGATCGAGCATTAGGAAGGCAGGACGGCGGCGAGGCGGTTGAGCGCGGCGTAGCGGCGTCTCCCTCTTCTTCGCGGCGCGGGAATCCTTCATTCGTAACTACGCAGGAAGGTGAGTGACACACCATTCTCCCTTGTGAGCTTGTCTGTTGTATGACTATGTGCTAGGAGCCTTTGTGACTCGGACACGGCGCGTAGCAAGTCCCTAGCCTTGACATTTTTGGCGCCGCTGCCGGGGAGCTGCTGCGCGTGAAGCTCCTATGGCGACCTGTAAATTGTATTGAAGCTTTTTTTAAAGTAGGAAAGGCGAGGCTTAAGTTTGATCATTGTTGTTATGAAAAAACAGTAGAGAAAGACACAATGTTGTTGACTACATTCAAGTTTTCTGTGTTCTGTTAAGCTCTGTTTTGTTAGTTCTAGTAAGCTCCGATTTCAGCTTACACAGTTAGCATTTCTTGCGTTTCTGCGTTTTTTTGCATTTTCTGGTTTGCACTGCACAGTTCTATCAAGTTTCAATTTTCTGCATTTTCTGTGTTTTCAGGTTTGTGCACAGTTAGGCGCACAGTTAGTTAATTAAGCATGCTAGTTTTAAAAAAAAAATTGAAAAATAAAAACGTGAGTGAGGGGGAGGTTAGATTTTCGAAAATAAAAAACGTGAGTTATAAAAACAGACGGGTTGGTTTGTATAAAAGTTAGATTGGGATCGGGATCATTTCACCAAGCCCAAGCCCAAGCCCAAGTCCAAGCCTCAGTCCTCAGTCTTATGATATATACTAGACTCACTCTTATATATATACCCTACCCCCTCAAGAGGGAATGAGAGCATGTGGGACAAGTCCTCCACTCTCCTCCCTTCTCTTCCCACTTGCACCCTTAGACTTGCTATTTGGAGCCTAGTTCCCCAGCTAGGAAAAGACTGTTTCGGGCTTTTCTGGAGCAAAATAGAACCAAACGGTGGGCTGTAAAGCACAGCGCGTCCCTCCTAGCGATACGCTCGTTTCAAGCTATCACACGGCCCATTCCACGACACGCTCTAAAAAATATATCAAAAAAACAAACAAAAAACACGCAAAAAACTAGTCACAAGGCCTCCTAGAGCAGCTTTTTGACACCTTAGGGTATCAAAAGCACATGCACTTACGCTTTGGGCGGGTGCTAGAACACGAGCATATTGAGGGTGCCTCTGTTCATAAGGATACCCATTACCCATCCACGATAGGCTCTAGACCCTCAGCGTGGACACAAGGTAGCACCACCCAAGACCCTAAAATAGCCGCTAGTGATTCCTCCTCCGACTCAAAAATCATGGAAGCATACCCTACCCAAAACACTGAGAGAGAAGGCCATGCACCTCCCGAAGCTCCACAGCCTAGTACTAGTATGTTTAGCCGTTTCATGGAAACATTAGGTAGAGCTACTCGCTCGGAACCTGATGCAAATGAAGCACACGAAGGGGGTGGGGAAGTGGACTCTCCTTTCACATCGCACGTGGACCCCACACCCCAAAGAGTGTCCATGTGGATATCTTGCCAACTTCTTACCAAGAAGGCCCTGTTGAGCTGCCTCCTTCAGAAGTTCCCTCTAGAGTACCGTTGGTGACAAGTAAAACCACAGGGAGCAACATTGCTTCTACCTCACAAGAAACCGTTAACACGTCGACTCTAGAAGGATTGTTCATTAATGATCATTGTACATACGACCTCCACACTGAGGTGTTGACGGATCTACACTCTGGCCACGCCTACCATGTAGGATGGATAGAGATTGTACAATCCACCTCTAGTGCCACGAGCATCGAAGATCAACAGAAAATGATCTGTAATGTTATCCATGGCATTATTCAATTAGAAAGGCAAAACCGAGGGGTAAATATACTCTCAACTGGCCCCATGAGATTTCTGGATACGAGCAAGGCTCAACAGCCTACTCTATCACAAATGGAGAATCCTCTAATGAGCCCCATGGACCCATCTTACGTCATTTCGCCTGGAGTCTCTATGCAATCTGAGCCTCCGAGCGACAACTTTAGCTTCCCTAACTTGGCTCAACCCTCTATTAAGGAAAACACAGTGCTCACTCCAGGGATAAGCCTGACAGAGAATGTACCGATGACATCTACGGTTAGCGCAGTGCCACTACCTAGTGTCGTAGTACCTAATATGGGGCCTCGACCGTATGTGCCTCTAGCCCCTTATGCACACATGGCCCCCACACCTCCAACTGTACCACTTGTTTATGCTCCTCGAGTGCCGCTCCCTAGCCCTTATCCGAGTGGACCTATGCCTGGTTATGTTCCATATCCTGCATCATCCACACATATGCCAAGACCGGTACCCGTCCCTCTCCCACATATGATTCCAAGAGTACCTCCATCGGCCCTGCCTCCTCACATAGGTGACTTGGCAGCGTTTGCTCAAACCATAGGTCGATCTATCGCGGAAAATATGCTTCATGCATCTGATAGAGAGCCTAGAAGTAAGGCAGTAAAAATTGCCAAACTCACGCAAAAATTCAATGGGGACGAAGATGCTAGAAAACACATTGAAGTGTTTGAACAAGTATGTGATTCCTTAGGGGAACGCAACGAACTACATAAGTGCAATGCCTTAAGCTTGACATTAAGTGGGAAGGCTGGAGATTGGTATAGAACCCTAAGGGTGGACGAGAAAACAATCTACCCTACCCTTCGAAGGTTGTTTCTAAAGGAGTACATACGAGAAGGTGTGCTTTGGGGTGTAGCATCTCAGCTATAGAAGGCCGAACGTAAGGAAGGAGAGTTAGTAAGGGACTTCATTAGTCGTCTAAAGCACTTAAACTCTTGCTGCCCTGTAAATGAGCGCTTCAACAATAACCAACTGCTTGATCGATTCATTCGAGGGTTGATGAATGAAGGAATCTATAATGGACTAGTGATTAGAGGTATCATGACCTGGGAAGATGTCACTGCCAATGCAATCCAATTAGAGGACAACTTGATGATAGCAGGCATGAGGGTGTCTACTGACACGAGATCCACTAGCTCACAAGCCATTGAGTATGAACCCATGACTGCAAAGCCCACTGCCAATGAGCCAAAGGTATTTGAGACATTCTTGACAGACCTCACCAAGGCAATCCAAGAGTCTCTTAAGGATAATCGACCCCCTCAAAATAGTCACATGTATCCAAGAAGGGAGCAACAATGGTGTTCCATTTGCTTAGGTCCACATAGCACTAGTGAATGCCCTACGTTAAGAGTAAAATTTAATGGAACTTGCAACGAATGTGGTAGGTATGGTCACCAAGCTAAGGATTGTTTAATGATCAAACGTATGATGGCAAATAGACCACCTGTAGCCTGGACGGATGCGCCTCGAGCTCCTGTATTGATGCCTGCTCCACCTGTTGAGCAACTACCGCAACACATGGTCCCTAGATCTCAAAATGTTGTACAAGCTACACCGCTACCACCTCCTGTGCTAGGACCGCAGCCCCCGCATCCAAGAGTCGCCCCTATGAACCAAGTGGGTTGCGAGCCATCAAATGCTTATGCAGATGGTTGTGAGGAGGAAATAGACACTAGTATTGCCTACAGACTTGATACATTGGAAGAGTGTCCTATATACTAGATGGAAGATTGTTGGGGGCAAGTCAAGCCGGTTTATCAAACTGCTGCTCTCGCATCCAGAGGTCAAAATATCAACACCCAGGCTAGGAGGCCACCTCTTCAATGCTACGAGTGTGGTGGACCACATCGAGCAGCGGAGTGCCCTATTAGGCTGCAAAAGAATGCTGCACATATGCAAATGAATCAAGGGAGCACGTCTGCAATGCCAATACTCACATGTAATCATTGTGGCATAGATCACTTGATTGCCCAATGCCCCTATAACCCAAATGCGCCTAAAATCACACCCCTAAATTTGGTCGAAATTGCTAGTGTGACATCGCCAATACCACCCGTCGCACCCGCTTATGCGATTACGCGGTCCATGCTTCAAGGGCCAGGCCATATCCTCGAAGAGAGAGATACCGCGTCAGTTATCCAAGCAAAGAAAAAGAAGACACGAAGGAAGAGGTCGCGGAATACGGGAAATTCAAAGCCAAGTTCCAAACAAACATAGGAACAGGAGATGACCCCGTGTATATGAATGACCTCGAGGATGATTCAGATTCAGTCGAGACAATGGAGACTAGAACCAATACCACAAAGGGAAAGACCGACAAAGAAAACTGTAACATGGAACCAAATGAAAACCGAATAAGAGAAAACCATAAAGAGCCTCTGAAAACACCACAAGTGTTTCCAAATCCAATCCAAGTCCCCCAAGATAAACCGCAGGGGCAAAAAGGGAAGAATCATAAAAAGAAGATTGGGACGTACCCAAACCCAGTAGACGAGATTGAGCAGGTGAAACATCTAAGAGGTTTAGTGGAGGAGACTCAAAGGAAACTAGAACCAGAACCAGAACCCATGCATGTCAAAATTCATGACACAGTGTTTCCCACGCAAGTTCATCCACCCCACATGAACCATAGACCGTTAGCCATATCTAGTATCATCCAAGAAGGGAGTGAGGACGGGACATCAGAAAGTGAGCATACACCCTTCTTGTTGGAAAGGATGTTTAACGAAGGAATACTTGATCCCATTGAGGAATATGAGATTCCATCCTCACCAGTTCCTAGTCAAGGACCTACACCCTGCAAAATGCCAATGAATGTTGCCAAACTAGTGGACTTCATGTCTTCCGAGGTCCGAACCACGATCATAGCAAAGCTGTATGGAGATCCTGAGTTATTCCTTGCACTTCGAGCATTCCTTAACGGAGAGCTACGAACGGGATTACCGCAGTTTGCGCAACCAAATAGGCCTGGCTCGATTATGATTGATGAGGAAAATCATGTGCAATCACTTGACTTAGATGGACACGAGTCTGTGATCGAGGTACCCATTAACGAATTAGGGCAGTATTTTGAAGGCGACGAGTCTAATGCGACCCTACCCATCACTACCAAGGGATTAACTATAAAGGGAATTCTTGATGGTGGTGCGGGAGTTAGCATCGTTACAAAAGATTGTTGGGAATCCATGGGAAAACCCCGCCTCAGTGTTACTAACATTGTGGTAAAGATGGCAAATGGTACAATAGCCAAACCTATGGGGATGCTCAAGGATCTTAAGATCAAAGTTCTAGGACACAAGGTACGACATACGTTCATTGTAATGGATTTCTCTAAACACCTTATGTCATATGAAATGATTTTAGGATGACCATTCATGAGGGAAGAACAAATGGTTCACGATTGGTCTAAAAATCATGTCTATTTGCAATTCCAAGACTCTGTCCTTAGAGTGGATTTGGTGACTGGTAAGGTACACCCCTTAGGGAGTAAAACCATTATTGATCATCGCTCTGACACCACAGTTCACTCGGCCCCACTACAATACTGTTACACTTGTAAGAAGGATACATACATTGGCCAAGATTCTCCTTATATGGATATCCTACCTGGGATGACTGAGTCAGACAATGTGGATTGGGTCCACCTAGCAGCAACCATAGACACTTGGGGAAATAGGGGGACAACCTGGGTACCACTTGAGGGGGATGAAATGCCTGTACCCTTAAATATTCTACAAGCAATGCATATCGCTTCCGACAAGACTCATCCTAATGTAACGAAGAAAACATACAAGTGGGTCCCTAAAGCTTCTTTAGTGACCATAGCTAGTGCTAAAAAACAGAAGCCTTGTAAGAAACGTACCACTCGCTCCAAGAAAAGTAAGAAAATGTTGTGATGGATCCCTAAACGACTATTGGAAGCCCAAGGCTACTATCAAGGAAATGATCAAATCTGGGTGCCAAAACATAGATTGTGCTCTTACCTATCACCTAACCCAAGTGAGCCCAATCCCGTAGCTCCAAAACAAATCAATGATCGTGGAAAGAAAAAAATCACAGAATGCTACACACCTGCTCCCGAGCTAGTTTGGGTACCAAAGAAAGAACGATTTGTTCCACCTAGCTCAGGAAGGGGGGAGTCCCATGAAGCTTCTAGCTCCTCATGTAATACATCCATAGAGGTAAAAGCTTCTACACAGCCTCCATCTATAGTAGTGGACCTCCATGAAGCTACAAAAGAATCCACACCTCCCAGTGTTCAAGAATCACCTGATGAACCACTTCAAGTTCGATCCTGGGAGAGTACCTTACCACCCTTGCAACTTGACGAGGCACCTAGGGTAATAGAAAACTACTCGCAAAAATCCTCACCTATTACCAACTGGAACAATTGGTTTCAAAGGGTGACAAGCTCATTTCAAACGGTATGATCTACCCAAGGAAGGGGGGAGTGTTTGTGGACATCCATTATTCACTTGCTTCCCTCTCAACCTTTCTCCCTGACCTCTATATCTCCCAATCTTAGGGAATGCACATATAAAGCTTTATACTCACAAAAAAAGAAAAAAAGAAAAAAAGAGCAAGAGCAATTAGCAAACGAGTATGCACATTAAAAGTCAAAACATTGACTCAGACCTACACATGTCACATCTGGTACAGTGAAACAGAAACCTATGCCATAAAACACCTTTGATCCTCATCACTTGAGTGATGGAGGGTAGGTAAGATTAGTACGATAGGAGTGTTTCTGTTTTAGAGTTGAGAGATTAGCGAAGTTCTCTTTTCCCACTAATGTGCCTCCTGGAGGTATTCCTTTTGTTTCCTAGTGTGTACAGAAGCGTGTTGCTATTGATAGGCTTTGGACCTTCATGGAACCTTTCTCTCGTTCACACTTCAAATCAATCGCGACCATCAACACAAACAGGTGTTTTATGTCCATTAGCATTGCCCTTATCTTTTTGCATCCATGTTTGTCTGCTTTGATTGTGATTGGTAGCATAATATTCAGCGCATTGGCTTAGTATCAAACATTTAATTCAATGTAATGTTTTGTCATAATCACTTGTTTAGGTTTAAAAATCAAGCAGTCCGACTAAGCTAGTTTGACCAAGCTAGGTATTAGAAATCTTCTCTTAATACCATGGGGAATGCCTTCCTAATAAGCAATGGTTACTTAGGTTCTTAATCCGATTTAGGCAACATTGTATGAAATGTACTAGGGCTTTCTAGTGGGCTTAACCCTATTGACCTTTAGCTTAAGTATTATAAAGGGAGTTTACTAATGTGATGAGCCTGGGGAGAGTAACAGTGTTATATGACCCCCCAAAGTTACAAAATTAAAATGCTGAAAATGAACAAACAAAAAATCAAAGTGCCACAATGTAAAATTTTAAGCTGGAAGAGAAATCCCTGCTTAAATTGGTACTTCACTCACATGTATCGCCTATGGTACTAGAGCCCTAGAGGTTCCCAGTGTGGGCGCTTTTCCTTGAAAAGCAAAAAACCCAAGGCATACAAAATAAGCACACACATCATAATTGAATCAATGTGAGAAGACTTTGGGGGGTCAAAGAAAAGGTAATCAGTCAGGCGATGATTTCATGAGAAATTCCTTTTATCGTAGCTTAACTACAAAGTCTTCTAGGTATAGCCTCTAGTCAGCCCTCAAACATCAAATACTTGGCTCTCGCAATTAAACAACTTAATTGACCAGAGAAAATTGAGAAGTTACCCATGGTATTAATAGTCGAGCTCTAGTGCCTTTTGACCGTTAAATTAGCGACCCCGGACTTGTTTAATTTTTTACCTTTACATCTGTTTATGCATTTGATTATATTGCAATTCAATGTTTATTGCTGACAAATTGTCTAAAATTCTGTTACCAATCACTTTGTCTGTCTATTGCATATGATTTTTAATTGTATATGAGAATGCAATTACTGTGGCAATGTTGTTTGATTTTGCAGTGATTGAAGAAGACTACGCACATCCATGTCGACTGCTCTCCCATCTCGACGAACGAGCTTCAACTGGATAGCTTCCAAGGACGGAATCTACATCAGGAAGGGGGGCATGTTAACCCTCACGGCACATGGACACCCTATGATCTATAAACGTTGTATTATTTAGAGTCAGGTACCGGGCTTGTCGGACCAATAGGAACAGGGTAAGGGTGATCGCCGATGACAGGCGCACTCTAACTGGAATATTCAAGGAGTTAGTTGGCTAAGAATGGGCACCCAAGTGTGAATGGGGTGAGCTTATATAAAAGCCACTAAACCTAATTTTTACTTATTCTCTCATTTGTGCAATAGAAGAGTGCTCTTGCTCCATCTCCATCTCCATCTTCTTCTTCTTCACCTCCTCGTGTGTGTGTGTATGTGAGAGAGAGAGAGAGAGAGAGAGAGAGAGAGAGAGAGAGAGAGAGAGAGAGAGAGAGGGAGAGTGTGTGTGCGATCGAGCATTTCGAAGGCACGACGGCGGCGAGGCGGTTGAGCGCGGCGTAGCGGCGTCTCCCTCTTCTTCGCGGCGCGGGAATCCTTCATTCGCAACTACGCAGGAAGGTGAGTGACACACCATTCTCCCTTGTGAGCTTGTCTGTTGTATGACTGTGTGCTAGGAGCCTTTGTGGCTCACACACGGCGCGTAGCAAGTCCCTAGCCTTGACAATGAGTACTTAAATTATTATTTTATTACATTCCAACCATAGGAGAGTGTTCCTAAACCATAGGGCAACCCATATGGACCTTGATCATGATGGATCGTGATTTTGGTACCTTGTCAGATTGCAAACATACTTGGTAGGATATTGCCCCTTAGGTGTCTTAGATCTCCTCCTACAGTTGCATAGCATTTGGACTTTGTTTGAGTGTCAAAAATGGCATGATGATCAAAAGCAATGAGAAAGGATATATGCAAACTTTCCAATCATTGAGTGGTGGTTTGCTTCTTGAGTTGATGCGTTTGTCTGTTAGATTCACTTCGTGAGGACTGATAACCTCAAAGAGTCTCCTGGCCCATTCGAGTGACTTCCTTGAGTATTTACATATTATTTTATTATGAGATAGCTATACTAGAGACGTACATCACGACACCCGCTAACCTTGGCACTGTTGTCTGAGAATGATCCTTAGATGGTGACTGACTTAGTGTGTTTTTAGAGCGTTAGTTTCCAAAGATTTGTCTTTCCATCCCATTTACATCTTAGCACTGAAGCAGTTAGGCACAGGGTTTACTGCTTGGTAGAGTCTAGAAGTCAAAGACGTGCTAGATCTATTCTCGAGAGATAAACAAATTTGTAAGTGAGATAGCCAAAAGCATTTCACTCTATGATTTTATTGTTATGTCTAGAGTGTTGTTTCATCTTTTTTTTTGACTTTATTAATTTGTACTGTTTTGTTTGTTTTTCTTACTAGTTTTATCTCAGTACATAGAAGTAAGGTTAGTAGAAACTACCACCATCAAATTTGGACTGAAAGATCAGGGTAAAAATTGTTGAAAACCATAAATTTGACAAAATGACCATAAACTTTGAAAAATAAAAAATCTGATGGTCAAAATTAAAAAACTCATTGAAACACAAAAATAAGTTCAAAGAGGGGATAACCAAACCATAGAGAGTCGCTCAAAAGTTTCATGCAACTTGGTACAGGAACATGGATGGTGTTCCATGTCTCCCTGTGACTACTTGAGTACAAACTGATACCATTGAGTCCAATGTGGTTCCACATCACTGAATATACACTTTTGGTGAGAAATTGACATTGAAACCTCACTCAAATCAAGAAATTGGGCAAAAGGCACAAAAACCTTGAAAGTTGACCAAAACTTGGGGCTTGAGATCCAAATCAAACATTAAGTGAAAATCTGACATTTACAAAGTGCAAGCATATAACTGAGCAAATTTCATGTTTTGATGTGGTCAAACATGGATTGCGATCCATGTACCTATTGATCATCTAGAGCTTAGATTTGACCAGTGGGTAGCTGATACCATTTAACAATTTTCCTAAAAGGAGTAGTAGCAAAAAAAGTAAAAAGCTGGCTAAATAGCCAAACATCAAAAACTAGTCAAAAACCGCAAGGAGATAGAAAAAAATTCTTTTGACCAACACAAAGTTATTCAACTCTAGAAATAAGTGGTGGAGTAGACTACTTACACTGCAAGTAATCGATAAGCAAAAATAGGTGTCCTGATCTGACCTTCGCGTTCACTAGGAGAAAAGCACAGGATTCATATGTTTTTTTTAAGGTTTTTCTTTGGCGAAAGCATGTCGGGTTTTTAATGCAGTGTTTTGGAGTACCATTGATGGCAGATAAGTATACCAAATGCAATGAAGTTCATGGTTTGAGTAATCTAATGCTCTGGATGGTGTATTTTGGAGCTCATTGATTATTTATGCTATCGCGACCAATAAGGCAAGATATGTATGTTGAGTGTTGTGCTTAGCGATGCTTGGTCAGTATACAAGCCAAAGGTGGTAGTGCTCATGAAAGCACAAAAGGTTCTTGATGGAATTATATTTTCATCGACTTGAAAACATTGATTGCGGCAATGTCCAACACGAAGGTGGTAAAGATGCTTTGGAAAACATGTGTTGGAAAATGCTTTGGTCGATATGAATATGCTCGACAGTATGCCAAATTAAGTGGCCTCCCCGATCGGCATGTGAATCATTGCCTGAGTTGTGAGCTAGAAATAAATCAAAATTAAAATCTATTTTTTTAAAAAAACATGTCCAGTAGGATAAAGGAGGCTACCGATGAGAAGAAAGTCGGTCTATAGCGCCGATCCGAGGAGGGGCCATTGCAAGGATCGATAGAGGAGGAGGGTAGCGCTGTTGAAGAGGAGGCCGAGAGGAGCCTGAGAGAGGAGGATGGGCGGTTGAAGGGAGTTGACAAGCTGACACCATTGACAAGATATATAGAGAGAGGCCAGTAAGGGCCACAGAAGGCAAAGGTTCACTATCGTCGTCAAAAAAGAAACATACTTTTTGTGATTGAGCAAGCTTTGGCAAGGGCGAGCAGGAGGAGAGTTGGCTGCAGAGGAGAAGGAGGAGCGGTAGAGCAAGGCGTCAAGCTGTGAACATGAGCTTATACCAAGGGTGGTTCAAATACATTAGCCGAGTTGCTGAGGGCCGAGATGGGGCTGAGTTGTAGGCCGTTCACGAGCAGAAACGCAACACCAGTGCACTATTTAAGGGCGGAGCCGTGATGAGACGAGAGAGAAGTGGAGAGGTTGGCAAGCCTCAATCAGGACACTAGCAGTAGGATAAGCGGCTAGAGGGAGCGAGGATAAGCGTGAAAATATATAAGTGTTGGAGAGCCTGACAACATTGCACAAGAGAAGAAGGGATTTTTTTGGGGGGGTTCACTATGTGTAAAACTACTATATCACGTGTGTTCATGACATGTTTGTAAAACCCCTTATCTGTGAGTTTTGTTAGGAATATAATGTACCCTTTTCTTTTAAAATCTGTAAGTTTTTTTCAAATTTGGAAAAATAATGTCCTTCTGTACATATATTTCTGTAAGTTTCAAGAACTTTAAATACCCTTCTGTTGAACTCACGTGATAGGTTACATTTTTCTTAGGTGACCTCCCCGGGGGGATTATCAAGTTGGGCGACCATTTAGGAGCAAAGTCAAGGATTTTGAGGCTCTACTGCCATGTCACTAGGAGATCATTCCCAGGCAAAGGAATCACAACTTGGAAAAAGGTGGTCCACATTAATTGGGAAGTGAGATCCATGAAGAAGTAAAACACCAACAAAAGGGCAAGGTGAACACCGAGCTGCCATGTCATTAGTTGATGCTTCCATAGCACTTCAGATGTCGGGCTTTGGCTGAAGGATAATAGTGGAAGTCAAAAGAAGTAAAGCAAAAGAGAGGTTTTACAGAGGTTCTTTTGACTTCAAGAAAGATTGAAGCAACGAAGGTTTGTGCTCATGAAAGTAGTCGAGAAGAGAAAGGGAGGGGAATTGAGGCCATAGATCTTTGGCGTTTGCACTTCCACTCATGATCTCAGCAGAGTTTAGAGCACATGTTGCCTATTGCAATCAACTTTCTTTTGTATTCAGATCTTGAGTTCAATAAGTATATCTCATACCAGTTTAAGGTTTCCATAGTGTTTTTTGTACCATATTCTCTTGTGTTGTGTATATCTCTCTAACCGTCTTCTACAGCAAGCAGCTTGGTGCTGACCAGCTCAACTTGTGAACATAAAATCCCCCAACAATGTCATCAAAAGATTTGGCTGAGATTTGAGTAGTTGATAGCTAAGCCATAGACAAACACTTTTCTCAAAAGAAGCATTGGCAAAAAAGTTCAAAAGAAGGGTAAAAAAAATTAAGGTTTCTTAATTCCAAAATTTTACAATACCCCAAAACCACAGTCTAGAGACACCCTTATTCTAGAGACCAAAGGGAGTTCAAAAGAAGGGTCAAAAAAATTAAGGTTTCTTAATTCCAAAATTTTACAATACCCCAAAACCACAGTCTAGAGACACCCTTATTCTAGAGACCAAAGGGTGACAAAGACCTGACTTTTGAGAGGCCTAACCAAGGGTTGAAAGGGATAATTTGAATTAATCAAGGCTTGTCAAAGACTATCTTGAGAGGTTGTGAGTGAGCCTTAACAATGATAGATCATCCATTACCAAGGTTTTCTACTTAGAGACATGCAACCCGCAAGAAATGCTACAATACCTTTGACATTGGGATTGGGAGAAGACCTAGAGATAAAGAATCCTCTCATCAGCAAATCGAATGTGAGATTCATAAAAAACAGTTAATCCATGAGAGTTTTTATAGATTATTCTCATGAGGGATTGTATAGGCTCACAAAAAGGGATACTCATACCTTCTACAAGTGTGTCGAGCCCTATGCTAGAGAGTTGATGATCCATAAGACTCTCTATGCATTCATGTATACAAATACCCAAGGAGTATAGGTTTTGATGCTAGATAAGTATGAACAAGAGTACAAACTTGTTGATACAATTGACTTAGAGAGAGATACATACAGGGGTACTCCAATCTCCATGTATATTTGGCCGAGTGTCACACATAGATTTCAAACAACGCATGAATGTTCAACAGGGAGGTGGAAAGTGATGGTGCAACCAAAGTCGGTTTGTGCAGAGAAGTGCTCCATGCCAAGCTATGGGTGCTAGCAGGCGCAAGACAAAGGGCCAAGGCCAATGTGGAGGACCTGGGTAGGTAAATGATAGTGGAAGTGTATGTCGAATGTGTTTTTTTGGTCACAAAGGCCACAAAATGATCCAACAAGGGTGATAGGTAAAGGTGCTCGATATGTTGATTTGGTGCTCTAGAATATGGTCTTTGAGGTGCTCTGCAAATTGGTCCAGACGGATCCTCAAACGGAGTCTCGATGTGAAAGTTATGATTGTTCGAAGATGGAATGCTTTGCAGATCCCCGACGGGCAGGGTAGGTACATACAAGTCTCCAAGCCTGGGATCAGCGGATACGCGTGTAAGGCTTGAGTTGTGGAGCATGCCAGTCTTTTCGGATTATCAATGGGGCTTCAAAAGGCATGTGGAATATTTGTCGGGGGCCGGGTGTGTACCAAGTTGTCCGAATTAAAGGCGGGTCGCCAAGTGTTTTTTTTGCCTCCACCTGGTTTGGCAAGGTAGCATGCACTGCGTGGGGTCAGTTGAAATTGACGGCTTGGAAATCCAAATCATGGGCGACGGACATACCAAGGAGAATGTAAGGAGGTCACAAGCATTTTTTCGGTCCTTTAGCGGTTTCCATTGGCGAGCTCAAGAAATTTGGAGTGCGGAAAAAATTTCTTATGGCTTCGAGCTAGCAAGACGGAGTTCAAGTGCATTGGTGTGGTGGGTATTTGGCACTCTCGGCATGGGGGAGCACCGACTGCATGGGAACGATTTTGCCAAGTTTCTATTTTATGAAAGTATAAAGGAAATGGTGGCTGGACTTGGAAAAAAAAAAGAGATGTTAACCTCAAAAGCTTAAAGACAGAGGAATCCAAAAGTCGCTCCCGCCGACAGGGAGGTGTCCTTTTTTCAAAAAGCTTGGGAAAAAAGAGGAAAATAAATAGGAAGAAAAAGGAGGGCAACGACGGCGCTGCAGACAAGGGAGGTGTCCTTTTTTTATAAAGCTTAGGAAAAAAGAGAAAAATAACTAGGAAGAAAAAGGAGGGCAACGATGACGGCGTCGTTGCCTCCTTGTGGGGAAAAAGAGGGTGGGATTTCTTTTGAGGAAAGAGGAAAGAAAAAAGGAGCTTCGAGGTGGGGTTTCGTTCGCTTGGTGAAGCGGGAAGGAAGAAGGTTTTTTTTGGCGGAGATCGAGCTTATTTTTCATTGGCTTGGTCGGGGTGGGGCGAGCTCAAGAGGAGTTTCTCGGAGGTACGTCTTTCGAGCGATGAGAGCTCGAGAGGGAGAAGCTCACATGCGTGCATGCCTTGACAACGACCACGAGAGGAGAAAAGTTCGGTTCTCGACGATGGTACCAACAAAGGTTGTCGTGATCAGTTTTTTGTGTCCGTCGAGGCTTTGCCAACGAGGCTATTTGTACTAGGTTGTGTTGAGCAAAGGAAAGCAAGGATCACCCACACTTTGGTGTCTTCCCCCTTCCCCCCTACTCTCGTTTTATATTCGTGGTGTTGTGTACATATGTGTGTATGCCTCGAGCGAGTCGTGTGTGAATCTGCACACACACACACACACACACACACACACACACACACACAGAGAGAGAGAGAGAGAGAGAGAGAGAGAGAGAGAGAGAGAGAGAGAGAGAGAGAGAGAGAGAGAGAGAGGGGTGTCGTCTATGCTGGAGGGCAAGGATTGAGCATTGTGGTGTAGGTGAGTTCAATTGCGATATTGTTAAGGGTGTGTGGGATTAGGTGATGTGCAGGTGGAGCTCTGCTAGCAAGCAGTGCATTTTTTGAAGGTGTGTTTGAGAGGATAGGGGTTCTATGTATGCCCTGAGCTATAGGAGGCATTTATGTGTGTGTGATGGGCTTGTTTCCCGTTCCCCCTAACCAACGTGTAGATAGCATGCCCTTAAGACCAATGATGGGGGCTAGAGCTTTGGCAAAATGGGGTATAGATTTTGTTGGGTCAATACAGCCACCTGCTTATAGAACCCAAGCTCAATATATCATTGTAGCTACGGACTATTTGACCAAGTGGGCCGAGGCTAAAGCAACCCAAAAGAATGATGCCAAAACCACTGCCGCATTCTTATATGAGTATGTATTTACGCGATATGCACTACCAATAGAAATTGTCAGTGATTGGGGAACTCATTTCCTCAATGAGGTAATTGAGTATCTGCTTAATGAATTTATGGTCATCCATAACAAATCAGTTCCCTATCACCCACAAGCAAAAGGAAAAGCTGAGCATACGAATAAAATCCTTAGCTCGGTATTGACTAAAGTGGTTAGTTGAGGAAGGATAGACTGGGAAATGAACTTCCATGCTGCTCTATGGGCTTATCGAGTTTCATTCACAATAGCTTTAAATGCAACACCCTTTAACCTTGTTTATGGTCTTGATGCCATACTGCCAATAGAATCTCTATTGCAGACATTAAGGGTAGCTAAGGATCTTGAGTGGACTGGACATGAATTGTCAGAAAGACTAGAAGATTTAGAAAAGTTAGATGAGAAAAGGCTAACTGTTGTAGCTCACATCTATACACAAAAGTGAAAACCAAAACAGTTTTTTGATTCCCATCTGGTCACAAAAAACTTTAAAAAAGGGACTTAGACTTAGTCTATTCCCTTAAGCAACACATTTCCAAGTTAAGAAA
Organism: Adiantum capillus-veneris; assembly: GCF_014529385.1. NCBI lineage: Eukaryota > Viridiplantae > Streptophyta > Polypodiopsida > Polypodiales > Pteridaceae > Adiantum > Adiantum capillus-veneris. Next base: position 115,716,115 of record NC_140932.1, on the reverse strand, counting down.
AAGGGAAACGAACCGTTTATCATTGAAGATGTACCTTCAAGCGGAGCAGTTAAGTTGTCCACCCTAGATGGTGAACCAATGTCTAATTGGATTAGTGGACGTCGTTTAAAGAAGTACATTAATTTGCCACTAACCGATGAAAATAGTCCTTTTTGGTTATTTTTAATCATTTTTCTTGATTTTGATACTTTAAAATGGAGAAATCCAATAAAAAACAATAAAGATGTGTTTTTCAATGGATTTTCTTAATTATTGGATTTTCACTGCTTTTTTAGCGCATTTTGTTATTTTCTTTGACTTTTCAATAAACAAGTCAAAACTTCATAATAAATAGCAAAGGAATTCAGATTGAAAAACTGAAGACATGATAGTAATAAAAAAGACAAGGTGGACAATCACAAAAAAATTCAATTAAATCGGCAGATAGAAGCGGGAAACCTAAATTAGGCGGCCATACCTACTTTTGCAGAATGAGCTACAGGAATCCGATTGGGAAAATTTTTGAGTCTAACATAGATTTCATGGCCTGGTAGGACTAACAGGGAATTTGGAGAAAAATGGTTTGGGAAGTCCGGGTATAGATACCCAAGGTAGGCTAAAATCACCTCATTTCTACTTGTTGCCTTTGGAGAGAGAGCCTTTCGACTTCTTCACACGCACTTTGCGGAGTCCACGGTCACCTGTTTTCAATGCCGTCTCACACGAGACATGAGGGTTAAGTTCTATACTTATCAATGATCCATTTTGTACGGCTGGTAGCTAGTCTAAACCCCTGAAAAGAACCCTAAAATCTGAGCAATGCACGAAGATCTACGACCAAAAACTGACCATAGCAGCCTATTAGCTCAACCACATCGGATAAGATTTGAACTGTAGCATGCCCCGACATAATTCTATATCAATAGCTGACCATTCGGCAAGGGTCGAGGGGGTCCCAAGTAGAAAAGCTAGGTTTTTGACAAATGCCAAAATTCGTTTCTGACTCCACAGACAGCTTGCATATGAGGTTTATACACAATGTATATGATTGGTTTTATAAAATCAATCAAGCCAAGCCCTCGAAAAGCAAAAAACGGCTCAAAGGCTACAAAGTGTCAAATTCGACATACGAGGTCAAATTGATTTCAAATGGGCCAAAATTGGATGAGTTGCTTCACGACTATGTTGCGGACAAGTCCAAAGCCTCAAAAGTGACTAACCAACACTACAGGCCAAGTAGTCACAAAAATCGGTGAATTTAAAGTCGACAAAGCACGAAGTAATGCCGGCAAGACCAAACTTTACCAAATTCAATTTAGGATTTGTTTTAGGTGTATAGAATGTGCTTAGGTCAAAATTTACAAGTTTTGCAAGAAAATGATGATTGTTGTAAATAATCGTAATTATTTATTTTTACAAAATTTTTGCTTGAAAATTGTATCATCACCTCACCTATCACTTGTACACACCTATTACATGCCAAATTTCAAGTATGAGCCAAAATGATAAATTCTAACTTGGAAAATTGCCAAAAAACGCAAGAAATCCTTCTAAGACAAATTCTGAGTTATGAGCCACATTTTTAATCCAAATCACCTCATATCACATACACAAGGTCTATACGATGCCAAGAACCAAGTTACACCAAAAAATGTTCATTTTGATGAAAAAGTCAATAATCATGATTATTTATTTTTTGGCCAAAATGGAAAAAATTTGCAACTTTGCCATCTTGGGACCAAAGTACATGATGTCCTAAGCCCGTTAGCCAAGTTTGAACAATTTTGGAGCTCAAAATCTCAAAATTCCTTTACATCTACTGTTTCAGAGACCTAAAGCCAAAATCTGGCACCATTTTCATCCTATGCACCCAAATGAGCCCATATTTCACTCAGAGTATCTATTTGGTATATACTTCAAGCCTATAATGTCACATTTGCAAAAAGTTGAAAAAATTACTCAGCTGTAAATAATCGCGATTATTTACTTTTGTTGCAATTTTTTGTTTGGACTTCATAATTTAGATCTTAAGATGTTTTTATGCATCTATGCTTGTTCAAAAATTTCTTTGAAGCAAATTGGACTCAATTTGTTAGCATTTCAGACTGAAGGACAATTCAGAATAGAATCTGTCAAACTTGCTAACTTTGACACTCTATTCACTTAACAGGAGCCATGCAAGCTGCAGAGAAGGCTAAGAAGAAGCTCTCACAAAAGGAGAAGCTGCAAGAGCTACCACCCTACCAACTGGACCCTAGTTCAATAAAAAATGCCAAAGCAACCTACCTGTCGAAAGAGCAGCTTGAAGAGCATAACACAACAGTGTTCACACAGGTAGATTCAAGAGCGAGGAAGGACATTAGATAGAACTACAACTTTTACCAAAAGAAGTTTATGATGTCACTGCAAAGGCCGAGAAAAAAGAAGCCAACAGAAGGCTTGGGATCGGAGAGTTTTACGAGCAAGAGCCATGTGGAGTTAACTTCCAAAAAGCTTATGAGCTCTTGTCCACAATCAAAGAAGATGAAACCGCCCAAATTTTTGACCAGCAAGGGAACAAAGTCAAAGTGGTGATTAAAAAAGAGATAGACGTGGTAGATACTCTCAAACTGCCAACAGAAGGAATGACAATGACGACAAGGGATAGAAAGACGATAGGAACATTCACCAAGGAAACAGCCACTGCGACATTTGCCGACCTCATCCAAAAATAGGTGGAAGAGCCTGCAAGATTGTATCATCAGCACTTTCACTTCCTTGCCAAGAGATCACCAAGGTATATGACACCAAATCATGCGGTTGCCACAACCTTTACACAAGTTCTCAAATCAACAACGAGGCAACCAATTGACAATGCATAGTACGTGTTGTCCACATTGAAGGGGACAAAGACAGAGAGTAAAATTACATATCTGGGAGCACCAAAGGTTTTGACCAGAATTGCCTACCATGCTATCAGCATGGTCGACAACTTGCCGCCTGCTCCAGATCAGAATACTTGGATAGTGTCAGCACACCCTTCCCCTTGAGCCACAAGATCTACCAAGAGAATATACAAGTCTGATGAAGAGTCTGCTGAGAGCTCGCCAAAACGCCATAGTAGTGAAAGCTCTAATAATGAGGAAAGAAGATCACGGATTGAGGGAATGAAAAGAAAAGCCGTGGCAGCACATCATCCGGGAGCCGCAACAGAAGAAAGCCATATTTGAAAGACAAAAGCACTTCTACGAAATCAGCCACCAAGCACAATGCAAGGACCCCACAAAGTGGGTGCCCATTGAATTGAAAGGACCAAGAACAAAACATGATGCCAAGAAACAGGCGGAAGATCCCACCGAGTTATTGGAAAAAATGTATCAAAAAGCCAAATCTTTGAAGCTAAAGGAAGCCCAAGAAGTGAAACGGAAATCTAAAGAGGTGGCGGAGCAGCAAAAGCAAGCAGAGGAAGCAACTACACAAGGAGAAACTCAACAGGAACAAGGTGATATGTCTCCACGACCTTCTTCGCCTGCTTCAGAACAACATGATCACCCCATGCCAAGCCCACCACCTTCACCAGCAGATAAAGCCATAGAAACTGAGCCCACAAAGGATATGGAGCTTGAACAGAGGGAAGCAGCTGAATCTACACAACAGGCAGCTGCTACACAAGAGCAACACAAAGAGCAAGAGCCAAAGCCAGAAAGGGCAGCAAGTCCTACGCCAGAGGACACCACAAAGTTTGAACAAACAAGAGAGGCCCAAGCATAGCTTCAAGGGCAAGAGCAACCAGTTGCCACAACCCCACATGAGAAACACAAGAAACTGCCAAGACATCTAGGCAGCTAGCAAGAAATGAAGATTGGCAATCAAACGATGAGGTAATCCTACAAGTCAACAAATATGCAAAGCAAATGCAGGACATGACGGAAAGACTCCGATTAGCGGGCATCACTAAGGTTAAAGAACTAGAGATGGTGATTGACGCTCTCCAAGGAGAGTTGGAAGACATATTAAATGTCATCAGTGATCTACAAAAGAAAGTGCAGGAATTGAAATCTAAAGCTAAACAACACCAGCTCTAACAAGGAATAAACAGCAAAAGAAAATGGAGGAGCTCGATGACCTACTTACAAAGTTGTCAGATGCTTGTAAAGCCAAAGATGATAAGCTGACAAAAGTTACCAATGAACTTCTAACTATAACCCTGTCAGCTCAGAAGATTCATGTTCAGTTAGATATAGCAAACGCTTCCCTACTGTATTCAGAGCAGAGAATAAATGATCAAGCAACTTTCTTGCGGCAAATACGAGAAAATCCCGCAGTAGCCTAGATCAAAGGAATAGACGAGGTCTACAAAGCATTAGACAAAAAGAACAAGGACCTCGAGCTAGAGCTTAAACTGGAGCAGTTTCAGAAGAGAGACCTGGCTTTAATGCAGGTGCAACAAGAAGAAGAGCTACTAAAAGAAATAGTCGAGCTAAAACGAGTTAACTAGCTGCGAAGATATGGACAGTCAGAAACTCAAGAAGAGGAAGGAACTTCAAAACAGCCACATATAGAAATTCCCTCAATATCTTTCGCTGAGAGGGAGACACAACCAGCAGAAGGGCTAGGTGGCAAGGATGAACTCTAGGTACATATAACAAAAACTGATACAGTTCCAATGGTCCATGTGTCAAAAGCTGAGGAAGATGCACTACAAGAAAAGATTACACAAGAAGTGGATGAGAAGTGGAAAGCAGCGATGGATTGGGAGTTGAGAGTCCTTCACTCTCTCAATGTTACACAACTCACTCCCAATCAAATCAATGCGCAATGGCATCAGCAATCCCTGCCATATCCTTTGATCAAGGTGGAGTTGCTCCAAGTCAAAGAAAGGTTGTACAAAGACATGCAAGTAGAAGGCGCAGAACAAGACCACCCCAAGAGGAGGCCACCCCAAGTTGGTTGAACAAGAATCCAAGGTATTTGACTCTGTTCACAAGAGCACATGTGGTGCTACAAAAAGATCCCACATTTTGTCGAATACCAAGAGTAAGGACATGGCAAGCGCATGAGACACTAACAAAGAAGCGGCCAACATGGCTGAACTACCCAAGATTGCCAGCTCCAAAAAAGGGACCAGCCACAGAAGAATACATGGTGAAAACCCTAACGGGCACCATGTCATTCTTCAAGAGTCGACCGGTTTTATCATGTGCAATGTTATATAAATTTTACCGAATATTGCTCACCTGCATCGAAGTATTTCATGAGCCAAAGCAAGCAGGAGTCCCATGGATGTCATTACTCAAGGGTAATAAAGGATTATGCTACGATCTCAGTGGCCAACCTTTCGAAGAAGTCTTCTATGGCTTCTATGCCCGGTGTATGTTCTTACCATCACATAATATGTTGGTGTTTGAGAAAGTGTTCTACACAGGGTTCTTTACTTGGCGAATGAAGATATTTGGGCCAGTGATGAGCAACCTGACCTCAAGATCCGTCAGCTACTTAGCAGTGGAGCTTAAAAATAGGGTTACTATGCAGTTTCTATAGGTGTTATATAAAGAAGGAAAGATCAGATATGAAAAGGCTTAGCACGCACTTAAAGACCACCTCGCCAACCGTCAACCTGAAGACTATTTTAGCCCATAAATCTGTGTCAAGGGACGACACAAGCGAGGAGGGGGAGAATATTAGCAGCATGCTAACCAGGATACCATTTTTCGAAGCTCTTATTGTAAAAATAGTTATTATTTTGATAAATTGAGAACATTGTAACTCCTATTTCTTGGATAAACTTTGTAATTGATGAGCCGGAGCTACAAGCTTCCAGATTGTATCAACTTGTCATTACCTATCTTTAGTTAGAGCTCCCAAATTATTAGTTTTGACCGCCACCAAAAACCTTGGCTAAGGTATAAAAGCCAATTTTTGCAAGTTATTTGTAAGTTTTGGATAATGAAATACACAACGCGAGATAACGACGCTCACTTCTCTCCTTCTCTTGCTTCCTACTCCCTCCCTAGTTGTCACATTGCAGTCGTGTTTGTTGCATTACAACCGCAGGTAAGAGCTTTGCGCATTGACGTAAGCAGTTCATAGTATTTTGCAGCTTTTGGCATCGCCAGCCCGTGGCCTTATTTCATCATAAGTAGGAATTTACACTTCAAAATAAAAAAATAAGCATAGGCGGGGTAATGGGGCATCATTGCTAATAAAGCATTTAGGTGCATTTTGGGTCGAAAACGACTAGGGAAAAAATCCACTATTGTTAATAATCACGATTTTGGTACCTGACGTAAAGTGTGATTTGAGACCATAAGCATGTGTGCTTAGGTCTTATAAACTTGTCCTAGAAGTTTCGATACGTGTGGATGTCATTTGATGTTGTAATGGATGTGATTTGTTTACCGATGAGCGATTCTCTTTTGGTAATTTCAGTCACTTGAGTGTAGCTTGAGTTAGATGCGAGTTGTTAGTTGTTTTCTAAGAGATTGACAAACTCTTGTAGCCTCAATGCACTAATCAAGTCAGCTTCGTCCCATGGATTGACAATTTAATCGTGGTTATCGCTAAATCTGCAATAAGATAGGAGTGAAGTTAGACACCCGTCGCACAGCAGATCTCATGTGTGGCACTCATGCTGAGTTTAGTAAATCCTTCACGTGTGCAGAACCAACAATGGCCATTGAAGGGTTGTACTAATAGACAAAAGAAATTCACACAAAAATGGGCTTCTTTCATGATGACAAGAAAAAGACTTGCACAAAAGGTTCAAGCGCAGTAATGAGCACGACTATCCTGTGAACGAGGATGTAGTGCAAGAGGGAGCTAGGTCCATAAAACAAGCCTCCTCCGCACCATGTTCCCACTTGCAAATATCAATGAAGCTATCCACATCCGGATTTTGCATGAGCCTAGGACATTATTCTGATTTGGTTTAACCCTCCCTAACCAACACACAATATGTGAGCTATAGACATGTAGGCTGCAAAGTAGTAGAGGTTTGATAGGCCATACTCTGGTAAAAGGCTCTAAAACTTCCTTGAGGTGTTTCTTCCTGCAACTACTCTTATGTATTGGATCTTCTGGTGGCAATCAAGAGTTCAATACCCACTTTAGCTTCCAATAGATGGAGATGCTTCAGTCCATTATCACTACACACTTTGCGATGGACTTCTGCTTTCCTGCAATGAAAAGTGTCGTACTCTGAGTTGTTTTGTTTATATTTGTTGTATAGCAAGGAATTATGGATGGAAAACGCCCCCTGTTAATTTGCAAAACCTCAATGGTCTAGACTCTCCAGAAAACAAGGTAGCAGAAGATATCTCGGAAGGTTTTAATCTTGCAACTTTGTATAATAGTTGTGACTTGAGCATAGTAAAAGCGATTCTCAAGAGGATTTGTAAGATGTAGATGATGAAGATGCTACCAATGAACTTGACCAAAGGCTGAAAAACATTGGTGCATGTGAACGTGTTTGTTTTGCACTGAGATGATGACCCTCAAGGTTGTATTGGATAGGGGAAATAGGTCATCCTCATTAACGCAGAGGACCCCCCCTTTCTAGCTTAATGCATTAGAGTGCAGAACGCTACCCAAAATGGGTGTAATTTCATTGCTCTTTTCCAAGATGATTGGGTGAGATTATTTAGGCAAGGGGTCATCCTCGTTAATGCAGAGGACCCCCTCTTTCCAGCTCAGTGCCTTAGAATTCAAAATGCTGCCAGAAACGGGTGTAATTTCATCAAGCCTACCAAGGTTGGGCAAGATTATTTGGACAAGGTTTGGATGTAGGTTTGGACAAGAGGATTTGTAAGATGTAGATGATGAAGACCCCCCCCCCCCCCCCCCCCCCCCCCCCACCCAAGCACACACACAAACACACACACACACACCGCAAGCTTAGTGCCTTAGAGTGCAAAACGCTATAAAAAATGGGTGTGATTTCATTAAGCCCATTCAAGCAATGGGTCATCTGCATTAATGTATAGGATCCCCCATTGTCAGAGCTTAGTGCCTAAGCATGTGCAAAAGGTTGCCAAAAAAAGGAATAAGTTCATTAGGCTTAGCCAAGATTGGGCGAGATAATTCGGGCAAGGGGTCCTCTGGGTTAACGCGAGCCTTAAAGTGCAAAACTCTATAAAAAATGGGTGTGATTTCATTAAGCCCATTTGAGCAAGGGAGAGGATCTCCCATTGTGAGAGCTTAGTGCCTAAGCATGTGCAAAAGGTTACCAAAAAAAGGAATAAGTTCATTAGGCTCAGCCAAGATTGGGCGAGATAATTTGGGCAAGGGGTCCTTTGAGTTAACGTGGCGGACCATTGATTGCAAGCTAGGTATTCCTTTGGAAACCTCTAGAGATAAACTTCTCCTTTGTTTGCCCACCTTTGTAGCACTTAACATGTTTCCTTTCCCCAATTACTTGAAAAAATCTTGCTGAGAAGGGAACTTCATCAAGTCACTTTTCTCCACTCAAAAGTCTGACCAAATTGTTTTGACCTCTGGATCATCGTATAACAAGATTCCCTCTCTTCTTTTCTCTACCACTCAATGCTTGTGCTAATGATTCCACCTTTGAATTAGGTGAACAATCACTAGATACTATTGTTCTATTTAAATCATCAAAATGCATCTCAATCTCTTTCACAATGCAAACTCTAAAGTGCTCAAGGGATTAATCTCTCACATGAGCAAACTCTAAAGCGATTCTCACAAATCCGAATGCGGGTACCTTTTCTCAAGACAAAATATTCAAATATCTCATTTTATAATAAGCTACATTCCCTTTCCTTGATACTATCCTTTTCATGATCTTTCTAGAATAGACAATGACATTTTTTGTACCCCTCAAAAGTCAGCACGTGTCCACTTCACCTTTCAAAGTTGTAAACCTCATCATTCAAACTTATAAACTCTTATGCACCTTTGAAAATTGGGCCTAGTACCCCACCAATAAAACTTGTCAAACCTCCATCTATATAAATGGATACCCAAGAGACTGTTAGCTGCCCTAATGAGACCCAAGATGTCGAACTGCGTTGGCAATTTTCCTATATCTCGCTTGAATTTTCTTTTTTTTGGCAATACTCACAATTGTGAGCTATAGATATATTATATACCAAAAATAATTACACAAGCTATCCATGCTCAACATGATCCATGACATCCAAGAGTCTTCACCGCACTTCCATCATACCATAGATAGACAAAACACCTCCAAACACATACAACGACTGAGCAAGGGAGACACCCTACAATGGAAGCTACGGCTAACATGAGAGACACCCAATCAAAAAGGACAGATTATCTTGGGGATGCCACCAAGGAAGGAAGATCTGCTACATACTCAACCTTGTCCACCAAGCCATAGAGCATCACACTCGCCAAACCAGAGTTCACAAGAACAAGAGGTTGATATTTTCGCTTAAAGTGGTTGTCTGTCGCTCCATCACATCGTGAAAAGACAAGATCCACCAACATCAGAGAGATAGCCCCCAAGAAGCCAGTAGATCCACATGTGTTAATTATCACTAGAATGGTAACAGGACACTTTTATGTCCTTGGACACTTTTGTGTCTTGTTAAGTGACCATTTTGCTTGCATTATTTGAAGAGTATGAAAATGAATTTCTAGGTGCTATATATCCACAAAGTTGCCTTATGAGCTGAAAAAAACTTAGCATTTTTTTTTGACTATCGATCTCACCATTAGCCTTACTCTTGCACAACATTTTTGAACCTAAACTGTGTGAAAAAACGGGTCCTGTTTTTGTCTTTTTTTCAATTTTTGGCAACTATACCACTCTAAACTTCATGTTTGTGAGGTTTAGATGGCTAGAGGTTAGGCCTTCATAGTTATCAACATGTTTTGATGCTTGTAGGGAGAGCTAAGTGTTAAAATTGAAAGTTATGACCAATTTACAAGAATTGCATAATCCTATTTTTTTGGCCAAAATTAGCACTTTTATGATTTTTTTGGTGGATTTCTTGATATCCAAATTCAATTTTGATTGTGTAAGTGTAATTTATAACATAAAGCTAATCTTCCTTGAGTTTTGGGGGACCTAATATGCTATATAGCATAGTGTATGATGATGGTTGAGTTTTTTGATTGCTGAAGAATACGATACATTTTAGAGTAGCAAGTATAACTTTCTCAATATTGCTAGTTTCTTAGGCCAATTGTCTGTATTTTGTAGGTAGTGACCATATCTAATAACTTGGATAGATATTGAGTAGTTTCTATGGGTTTCTAGAGGTCATAATGCTAAACCCAGTTTTTTCATGTTTGCTGTATTTAGCACTTTATCATTGCCCCCAAGGTTCCAATTGTAAGAGATCCATTATCCTTTTGACATGCTCCATGGCTCCTTTTGAATCCAGAGGTCCAAAGGGAACTAAGAGAACATGTATATAGTATCTGTATTGAGCGTGACTATAGAAACTTTGATGATAGGTCCGCAGAATGGCAAAAATGTAACTTTTTTGTACCTATTTTTTTTGCCCAAAAAAAAATTAGTGAGGTAAAAGAAACCATATGGTTTGGTCACCAACCCATTGAAGTTAACGGGGCATTTTATCTCATGTCCTACAAAAATCTCCACTCTTATTTATATGCAATCAACCGTAAGAAATTGCTGTTTTGGGCAAAATGCACTGGTCCATCAACCTTGGAGGCTTGTAGTGACCAAGGGATGAGAAAAATTACAAGTTTCTCATTTTTTCCATATGTAGTAGTTATTGAACTATAAGCTCATGAAAGGATTTTTCAAAATGAGTGGATCTACTATGGTTTTGGAAATTTTCCCCAAAACCCTGAAAGGACAGTTTTATGTCCTGTTAGGTTACCATTCTAGTATTAAGGGGAGCCTACCCCGTCAAGCGAAGGGCGCGGATGCCACCATGCAGAGAAAAACTGCCACAAACCTATCCATGTCATCGATCTCCATTATTACATGCCTCCATTGCCTCCCAAAGGGGGGATGTGGGAGGGAGACCTCTCCCGCATCCAAAAATGAGGGATGCAGTTGGACGCATCAGAGCCACCAGGGACTAGACAACAAGGGACCTCCCACCGAGGTAGAACCTCCATCTTGTAGGCCCGTAGCCACCCGGGTACCCTTTGAAACACATATGCCCCACATGAGCTCCTACCGCAGACAACCCACAGGGTGACCCATCGTTAGGCTTATTGCAAAGAAGGCCGTTGCAGAGAAGATGCAACCGTGAATGCTTGAATCTTACTCATTTTCCTTTATCCCTATATTTTTTGGATTAATTGCACACTTGGCCTCAATTTTTTTTACACAAACCACTGAGGCTTAATAATTTTCCTAAAAATATTCTTGGTTTTGCAAGCCTTGTGAAGAAGATATGGCTCCCATGAAATAAGGGATAAAGACAATGAATGGAAATAAAGTTTGGTTTTAAGAATGTTATTTATATTATATCTTGAAATTCAATTTGACCAAAACATTTGATTTGGACATGTCTAGTAGCAAACAAATGAAAGGGTCATGATGGCTCTCTAAAACAATAAGAAAGTGATAAAATCATTAGGTTGAGTTTAACTAGAATTAAATATGGTGAAGCATTGTTTGAGAATGTCTATTTTATTAAGCAATCAAGTGTCCTACTCGCAAAGAAGCAAACCAAAATACTAGCAATTTTTAAATAATTTGTAGGATTTTTGAATTAAGTTTTGATATCATTGCATCTGTTTTTCTTCTCTTTACCATGGTTTTTCATTAATATATATATGTGTGTGTGTGTGAATAAATAAATAAATAAATAAATATATAAATATATTAACATATACAATAAAAAGAACTCATTAGCATATATTATATATTTACTTATTTATATTGTGTGTGTGTATATATATTTATGTGTGTGTGTGTGTGTGTATATATATATATATATATATATATATATATGTGTGTGTGTGTGTGTGTGTGTGTGTGTGTGTAGAATCTACCAGAATTATGCAAGGTGAAGCTTCACTTTAGCATTCTAAAAGTGTAGAATGCAAGAGAAGTCAGTCCATGTGAGGAAGTGAGATGAAATTTGAAATAAAACTACCCATTTAATACTTTAAAACCAAAATAACATTTAAGGTAAGTCTCAATCGTCACTAAAAACATTGAAAGTATACCTAACCCAACACTTCTCTAAGGGTTCTTTTAGAAAGCCAAAAAGGGCTATTCACTCAAATGTACACATGTGTATAAAACTTTGAGCGAGGAAGTGCAATCTAGGACTCCTATCACACTCATGTTTATCCACATTTCAAGAAAAAGACGATCTGAATACATCTTCACATGATGTGGGCAATGATCAAGATGAAGAGCGATGAACTACTACCATGCTATCACCTAGTGCCCAAATTATTATCTCTACTACAAAAAATGTTAGCCAATCACAATTTGAGAGGCATGATACCACTAATGATGTGGGGGTTGTGCATAGATAGCTTCTTAGACAATCACTTGCATTGCTAATGTTAGGTGATGTCTTTTCAAAATTATTTGTGAAATGCAATTGATCTCCTCCATTGATCCTTTTGTGTAGATTGATTCTTGACGCAACAATCCGTACAGTCTCTAGGCAAGTTGATTTATTACGCGATTCCTTTGATATCCATAGTTAGGTTGATGCATTTTCCACTTTCTTGGTCTTGCTCACTCGTCCTAGAAGCTCTTTATACTTTGACACAACAAAGAGTGGAAGGATATGAAACGTGAAAAAGTTCTAGTTTGGGATGGTAATCATCATGTGAAAGCATGTACAAAGGTAAAATGATTCTTAAAATACTTGAAGTTTTTTATTGTATTATGGAGAGAAAAGTGTGCTACCATTTTTTTTGTTCCTTTTTTGCTAGCTTGGTCACACATCCCCTCCCACCATGTGCATGTAAGGTGTCAATTTTTGGTGGTTGACAAAAAGTAAAACGAGAGCTACCATTGGCTGCAATTTTACAATCAATAAGTACACCTAGTTTCAAAATGAGTAAGTGCACTTAATTTTAGAATGACAAAGTGAACTTTATTTCATTTCTTACTCTCAACAAGTGCTAATCTTCATTGAAAAAATGTGTGGTATTTTATAAATTGGTGTGCACAAGTGTAAGTCGTATGCCACCACATGAAATATATATGTTTCAAAGATTTGGATCGACTAACAAAACTTCAATATTAGAGTATTTAGGTGAATATCCGAGGATGTGGTTGCAATGGAACCTAGCTTAGAGCTACTCATAGGAGAGAAATGATACAATTCTCTTGCTACTATTATAGGCCAAGTTGTGTGGAAGTTAATGTTGGGGCTCCCTTTTTTAACTAGATGTAGAGCTTAATAGACATAAGAAATAGAACTAGCTGATTTGTAATGAGAAATGTCCTTGCTCCAAGTATTGGTTTTTAATTTTAGCACTCAAAGTGAAAAGCCTAATGTTAGATTGCAGTTGGGTCACTCCTATGTAAAATGAGGGATGTCATATGAAAAGGATCAATATTTGTGGACTAAGATGTGATTGTGATTAATTGTAATGAGATGTTTTATCATGTATTTTGAGTGGAGAGAATTTTGCATGAATAAACCATTTACTAGTAAAATATTGTTGAAGTAAGCGCGCAAAAACAAGCCCCCTCCCAAGTGTGTCCAAATGAGCGAGAAATGATCCTTTTACAGAGTTTTGGTGCTTTCTTGCCTCCCAAGCTTGCCCATACCTCCCTAGGGCGTCCCCTATTGCTATTACAAGTTGGAGAGGTGTCACAAGTCTTATTTCTTGCCAATGAAGGTGTAAAGGGACCAATACCAAGACTTCTATACCAATTTTGGGTGCTTCACCTCATGTAACCCCATGTTTACATTTAAACTTTCCAAAACAAATGAGTCCATGGCTATGGGTCATCCTATCATTAGGAAAAGAATGGGGTCTAGGAGGGTCTCTTTATCTGGTGTTTAAGGAATTCAAACCTTTAGTTTTAAGAAAGGAATCAAAAGACAACTTTTATTTCAAATAGGCAAAATGGCTAGTTTATTTGAATTCAAAATTTCCCACCAAAATGGAATTTAAAATCTAATAGGTAAAGCATATCATGTAGCATATCTGTGGAAAGAGATCGACGCATACATTACAGATCTATGATCTCCACTCAAATCAAAAATCATATGTGGGAGTTATGGAATGCCAAAAATCCTAAAATTATCCCTCTCCTTTTTTGGGGGAAAAGTGTATCCTTTGACCACTCTTACACATCTCTTACACACCCACCATTCTTGCCCACATGGTGTACACCTATTTGTCAAAATGTTAATTACCTCCATAAGCTCATGGCAAATAAAGAGGCCCTCCTACACCCCATCCTCTACTTAATGTAGGCTTTCATGGACATCCATACACATGCACACACATACATACCTTAGAATTATGAATTAAAATTATTAGCTTTAGAATAAGGACTAATTAACTAGGGTGAGCTCGGCTTCTTAGAATTCAATTCTAAATTTTTCTCAAATAAAAGATGAGCGTGAAGACAACAAACTTAGGCTTCAGATGCACACACTTGCTATATTTAGTAGATTTTGGAGCAGACATCTATTTAAATTTTATGGAAATTCAGGGTGGAGTAGATTTAGATGAGACGATCAAAGGATTGAAACATGGAGAGAAGCAAGCCTCACCACTTTTCCAAGATAGTACCTCTTGAAATATGAAAATCACGATGTATTGTATATAGAGGGTTTTGTTTTAAGGTAACCCACTAGTCCACCAATCTAGGCTCCACCACTTTTCTAAGCTATGATACATAGATACTAGTAGGTTTTCATGCTATTTTTAGCTTTTCATGCTATTTTTAGCTTTTCATGATTTTTAGTGCTTTTTAGTGAAAAGCGACTTCGCTTTCATATTCTAGTGGACAAGGGGTTCAATTTTAGATATTTTTTCTTTATATGCTATTTTTAGCTTTTCGTGCATTTTGGCGTTTTTGAAATTAATGTGCTTTTTACGATGACCTATGCATAAAAATGTTATTTTTAGTCTTCGTTGGATTTAAAAATGATCACCAAGAGGAAAAACGAGACCAAACAGGATTTTTGCGAGAATTATTTTTATAAAAAGCGATATCGTAAATACGCCAGGGCAGTATGGAAAAATCATGATTATGTCAAGACATCACAGTGCGTCTAGCTAAGGTTGCATTAGTTGGTTGGATACAATTCAATTGATAAATTTTATTATAAAAATTGAATGGTAAGTGGGAGAGTTGACCACCAGAAGCAAAGGAATACTTTTATGAAAGTTCCAAAAAGCATGGAGCTATTCCTAGCTGAGAAGGGGGTTCTAGTAGCTGGCTTGGGACTCACTCCTGCTTTTTGCAGAGCCTATAAAATCACGTGCAAGCCTCAGTTTTCAGTGTTGTTTGTTGCATCTCTACCGCAAGGCTATACATATCTATTATATGAAGTGGTGCAAGCTCTTCATCATAATCTCCATGAGCTATTCTCTCTCATATAGGGGAGGAAGAAGAAGAAGAAAAACAGGAAGGACATTCTCTCTCTACTTGCTTACTATCTCCTCTCTCGTTTCACGGTGTAGGCGCTCTCCGGAAGCTCTCGTGGTGAAAACCTCTACGGTAGCTCTCATCACCGCTCTCTTGCAAAAAAGCAAGAAGCCTTTTGACAGTTCCTAATCGATTCTAAAGCAACTCCATAGCCATCATCATCTCTCTCTATGTCTTTCTTCTGAGTAGTCACCCTCTTAGTGATTGTTTTATCGTATACAAGTGCATGTATGGATTAGATGAGTACGTATGAAGTTGTCGCATGATTATTGCATCATGTTTAGCACACTGATTTATGTAAACGATGTGTTTATGATCACGTTGTTGTGCAGCTCCGCTCTCATGCCAAGAAACATACCAAAAAAATGCACGTAGAGCTTGTTTGAAGCTTACATGATTAATGAATAGTGTTCAGGGCCTGGTAACAGGCCAAGTTTAACGATTAATGTATGCTAGATGCGGCTCAAAAGGGCCAACTGATGCCTTAATGATGATAAAAAGGATTATTCTTGAAGTGAGCACAGATGGGAGATCATGATCCAAAACTGTAGTGCTTGAAGTGCTCTACCAGCCTGTATGTACAGCTAGTTGATTAGAGCTACGGTGAAGAAGTTATTGCAGTTTGAAGTTTAAGTCGATTGCAGATCAGTACTAGATTGGGCAACTACAGATGAGGGACCAAAGTTGAAATGAATGCATGGGCTTGACATGCTCACTTTGTGGAGCACGTTGGTCTTTTTAGATCAGTGAGCGGAGTTCCGATCGCCAAGATATTGGCCGTTAAAGATTCATCGGGAGTCGATTTTGTACTAGTCCGGTCCGCTTGGTTAGTGTGCCATCTGGGAATTTTGGGCTTCAACCAGGGAATTTTGGAATGCAAGAGTAGTAATAGCTTGACGAGTCTCATCTGTGGGATGCCATTTCATGCAATGCTTGGCTAGCAATAGTTGTGATTCGCAATGCCCGGCTAGCAAGAAACTCTGACACTCTTTAACCGAGTGTGATGAGAAGGACTTACTTCAAATGCACTCACTCATACTTGCATCTAGCACGCTTGATTTAAGACCATTTATGGGTACCAAAATTCACGATGATATTGTTAGTCAAGAGATAATGGAAGAGGGGAGTTGTTGAGCTTGGAGATGCTTTGCCCGATAATGTATGCCAAATGTGATGCCTTCTACTTGCAAAGCATTGCTTGGTCGGTACGAATGCTTAATGTGGTGCCCAATAAGAGCCAAGGGCTGCCCAAAATTAACCCAAAAGGGTCCCACGAGGTGAAGTTAAGGTGGCCGCTCGCAAATTATAAGGCCGCCCACTCCCTAAATTAAAAGGGGGACAACCCTATTTTTTTAAAGGAGGTGTGAACTAAAGAAAAGGAAGCATGGCGAGAGAACTGAGTGCAGGCATCTTGGAGGGAGACTTTTGTCCTCGCACTGGCCTGCACGAGGCTCAAGCGAGCTTGCAACGGGAACAAAAAAATCTCAGCTCGACATAGTGCACCTTTTTCGGTCCGATTTTGCCGCGAACGGTGTCGGTAAAAATCCAAGCTGCCATGTCATAGGGGGAAATTGTTTTCCCTCCCTAGCAATGATGGCGCCGTTGTTTTTGCTAAGGGAGGAAGGGCCTATAAATAGAGACTTTTAGGGCATGCAAAGGAGGTTTCTATTGATTGTGGGGAACGTGGAGAACGGAGGTTGCAGCACTGGAGAATAAGAAGCAAGGAGCTTGCTCTCTCTCTCTCTCTCGATCTTGCACAAGGAGTGTTCTCTCTCTCTCTCTCTCTTAAGTTTGCACAAGGAGGAGCTTGTTCTTTCTCTCTCTCGTTCTCCAACCAAAACAAGGAGAGGAGAGGTGTGGGGAGAGCTGTGAAGAATAATGAGAAAGCATTGTCTCTCTCTCTCTCTCTCTCTCTCTCTCTCTCTCTCTCTCTCTCTCTCTCTCTCTCTCTCTCTCTCTCTCGATCTTCAATCAAAGCAAGCTATCCTCTCTCTCTCTCTCTCTCTCTCAAGCCCCAATCAAAGCAAGGAGAGAAGGTCGGCTATCAAAGCAAGAAGACGAGGCGAGCTTGCTCTTTCTCTCACTCGTCCTCGGCTAGCAAAACAAAGGGATATTCCCTTCCTCTTATTCTCAACAAGGCAAAGAAGACAAGCAAGGAGAGACTGAGATAAGAAGTAGAAAAAATGAGAATTAGCTACACAGGGAATTTTTTTCTGTGGAAAATTGACATGTTTATTCTTATATTCATTGACACCGATCACCAGCGGACATCTTGATTCATTGCAGGCTAAACTAATTTGGCCTAGATTTTGTAAATGTGAGCTTAAACTCCTTAATTTACAATTAATTAAGTCAAAGGTGCTGTTAACAGCACCGCCTTGGCTAACGTGCATCGAATTTTGTCAGCATCATAAAAATCAATTAATTTAGCACTTTGATCCTGTTTCAAAGAGGTTGCTTGATGATTTTGCGGTGTAGTGCATATTTTCTTCCTCTTTTCTCCCATAGCTAGCAGCCTGGTGCTGACCCCGGCTCACTTTTCGAGCACATTTCCCCAACACCTGGTGAACCCGACGCGAACCCGAGCCGGGGTGGAAAAATAGTAGAATCCTATGTCTACACTGCAAGAGGCAGTCATGCAACAAATGATGCAGCGTACATGCAACAACAACATGCTACCCAACATCAACATAATCTACAAGAGTGGATTCAAAAAGCTTGGCAAAGTGTTACAAATAAGTTACAGCAGTTTGAAGGCCAAGATATTTCAAACTTTGCAATTTTTATGAGCACTCTCTGGAAGATAATGGAATTGAAGACCAAGACTCAGTGGAAGGATTTTATCTGATTGCAGTGTCGAAACTTAGGGCCCGGATTAAAGAAATTTAGGCAGCTCACGATTGAATTGGCAGGACATTAAGAAGGAACTGCAAGAGAAGTATTTTTTGGAAGATTCTTAGAGGGTGACCAGACAGAGTTTTATGAAGTGGGTGCAGAAGAAGGGTAAAAATTTATCTGCACAAGAACTATTACGAGAGTTTGAAAAGAAGTTTAATCAATTGTCATCAAGAAAAAAATATTCTTTGAAGGATCAGAAGGTGGAATTGTTTATTCAGGTTGTTGATCCATGACTTCAAAAGAATTTGGTGCAACTATTGGAGGACCCAGCAGGCGAATTGGGATTGACATTAGATTGAAAAATAGTCTCTAAAGAGGTAAATATGATTGTAAAACGATATAAGCGAGCTGACAAGCAGATTGTGGTCAAGGTAATAGATTATGTTGAAGAAGAGATTAAAGAGAAATCACCCTCGGCAGTACCCAAGGTGGAGATGCCTGTTCTTGAAGATCTGGTTAAAGGTATTCAAGAGCTGATTTTAAATTTCAAAATTGTTAAATTTGAAGGCCTAGATGCAAAAGCGTCTACTTATGAATCTAAGCAGCAGCAGCCACCACGTAAAAACTGGGATAATCGATGCATGTGGTGCGATAGTGAAGACCATAGGTATGTGAAAGAGTGTGATGATTTTGATGAAGCTTAGAAGAAGAATGTGGTTTTTTGGAAAGACACGAAGATTCATCTCACGGAAACAGGAGAGACGCTCCGCTTAAACTTTGGCAAGGGTGTCATGAAGAAGCTAGTAGAAGAAATACAGCATAATGTTGCTCTTGTGGAAGCAGCTACATATGGGCTGCAAGTTTGTGGTAAGGGAGATGATGAAGGTACATGTGCAAAGGGCCAGCTGTGGCCATATGCTTTAAAGACATCAGAAGCAGTTAAGGTAACGTATGGGAAGTTACGCCAGGTAGGGACTTCAATTCCAAAAACTATTGGGTGGACCGATCCAGTAGATTCTCTTTCAGTGTATGCATATATTACTAAAGTGCAAGCTAATGAAGCTATGGTGGAAGAGAAGCAGAAAAGGGATGAAGAGGTTGCTGGGACGTCGAAAAGGCCAACGAGATCTAGCAACAAGAAAGAAGAAGGGCCTGCTCCTAAGCCTACTTCTGAAGTGGTTAGGGAGGAGGCCCTAAAGGACAAAAAACAAGGTAAGCCTAAAGGGCCCTCGTATAAATTCAAATCTGATATTTAATTAGCTACATATTTGAAGAAGGTTTTTGAAGAATGTTGGAGAGGGGGAATGGGGAACACACCTAGCACAAACACAAGGGCCTCTCTATAGCTCAGGGTATTCACAACACCCCTATCCTCTCGGAAAACACCTTCAAAGAAACACTTTACACTAGTAGACCACCGCCTTCTCAATCTCTATTGCTCACACACTCCACAAACCACCACACAAGGCACACCTATTACCATTGCCTATCTCCACCCTCTCTCTCTCACACACACACACACCACTACTCAATCTCACTCTCTCACTCAAAACACCGTCGGTCCGGGGGGCACACACTTCCACACTGCTGGCACCGAGGAGAACCATGAAAGTAGGAGAAAGAGAAGGGGGGAAGGGGAAACAATAGCATGGGGGCAACTGTGGCTTGATTGCACTTCAAAAAACATATACACGGGCTTGCAGTGCCATCACCATGGCCATTTTCAAGCAAAAGTTACAAAGGGGCTAGCTTGCTAGAGAACACCACTTTGCAAGCTTCAAACGGCACTCAAAAGGCCAAGAAAAAAGCCCTTAATTTGATCCATTTTTGACTTTTATAAGGGGGGCCTTTAATTTAGGAATTTACAATTTAATTGGTCCACTTGGCACCTTGAATTGGCATTTTTGGGAAAGGGGCACCGCCTTGCTCTATCTGCTCTCTTCTTCTCTCTTTTTCACTTTGGGGGGGGGGGGGGGGGGGGGGGGGGGGGGCATTAGCGATGTTGCTATTGCCCCCTAGCCTTTTCATTTTTCACTTTTTATCTTTCAATTTTTACCCTCTTTAGGCTTAACCTTATACTGCTCAATTAGCTTGTCTTTGACTTTCTCTCTTGACTCCTCCTACCACCTTTCTCCTTTTCTCTCCCCTCATTTGGTCCAACCTCCACTTTGCCTTTGCTTTGGTTCATCCTTTTCTCTTAGCTTAGATGGCTCCCTTTCTTTGACCTTGGCCTTCACTTTCTGCCCTTAGCCTTGGTTTGTCCGGCCTTTACTGCCCCTTTTTTCTCCTTGCTTGGCCCGGACGACCTTGCTCTTGAGTTCATCCTTGCTCCTTCTATGCTCTTTGCCCGAGCTATGGGATCTTCCTCTTACATGAGGGGGGGAGGCAATAGCAATGTTGCTATTGCCCCTTCCCTCTGTCTCAAAATTTCGGGGCCGTGGGACCACCCCCTTAAGAAATCCATGTCATCTGCCAACCTTACGTACTTCCACACGCGAGCGTGTGCCTCCTGCGTCGCCTTGCCTGACCAAAACCAACCGGTCTCCGCCCCGCAGCGCCGCCTGCGCACATGCCACGGTAGCCATCGTTGAGCTCCCCGGGAGCTCCTTCTCCCATTACACCTACATAACGGCCACGCCCATGCTCATATACCCTGGTGGCACGCCACTAAGCAGTACATGCGGGATTATCCAGTCTCCACGTGGCAGCTGCCCGAAGCTTTGGCCTTTTAAGGCTTTTGAAAAGGCAAAAAAATCCTTTACACAAAAACTTGTTTACCCTAACTTGCAGTGCCTGCCATATTCTACTGAGAAGCCCAATGACCGGAGTAAAAACTCCACCCGATCACCTAGGTCGTCGGCTTCAATTCGCCCCGTGCTCATCAAATTTCAACTTGCCTGGGTCTGCTATCCAAGGCCACAAAGAACGGAAAAAATCATCTGCAACCGTTCACTGCCCACGGCTCTCAACCCCATCTTTCTGTATCTGGCCGACGAAGCATCCGATTGATGTGCCATCGACTCGTGCCAACTCCACATGGTACATACTATCACCGAGGACCTTGGCAAGGCCGAAACGATGCCAGATGGGATATCCTCCACTGCAATCAAGTGGGCTTAGACCCGGCCCCTGAAAAGTCTTCAATTGATCATAACTTACTATCCAGGGCTTCGATATGTGATTTGAGAAGACCGGCATGCTCCACAACTCGAGCACTATACATGTATATACTGACACCAGTCCGGGCCACCTGTCCCCAGCTGCCCTGTCCGTCCGGGATCTGCTACACTGTCTTCCTTTAAACTGCAATATCTTGAGCACCGGGGCTCCGTTTGACGAGCCTTCTGGACCAGCTTCTAGAGCACACTATACACTAAATTTTAGGACACTGATTTGGGATTTTGGACACCTTCATCTTCCATCCCATCTGGACCATCCCACAACACTTTTGGCCTAAAAAACCGCTTCAAGCATTCATTACCACTACCCTTTGGCTGCTCAGGTCCTTGGCACTTGCCCTAGCCTTATGCACTGCACTCGACTACTGCCTTTGCATGGCATGGACCGCCTCTTAGCTTCGACCAACTTTGGATGCACCAACGTATCTTGAATAATAAAGCGGAGCTCACATTGGGGGATATTCTAGGAATTACCAAGTGCGAGTTCTATGAGGAGATCATCGACATTATAAAAAGGAAGCCACAGATACCGAGTGAGCCAAGTGGTTCATCACATTGAAGCAATTTTGGATGATTATCAAGAATATTTAGCAGATCTTGAAGAAGAAGAGTCAAATCTTGTGGTAGTTTCAAACCCGATTGTACCTGAGGTAAGAAACATGCATTTTAATGACGGGGAAGATGAAGAAACTATACCCAAGAGTCACTTTTCAAGGAATCATTGGGCAAGAGCAACGAGTTAAACAATGGTAAAGCTTGGAGACATTTAGGAGCTGGTCTTAGCACTTATAGACCATGGTTCAAAAATCAATCTTATGGCGAAGAATTTTCACCAGAAGGGAAAGTGGCCTATTGATGTGGATCACGGGTGGCGGACTCGAGCTGCCAACATGCTTCCTGGAGATCTTTACGGTGCATGTGCAAATGTTAAGGTTGCTATTGGGGATGTTTGTGATGAGCAGAATTTTTTAATACAGGAGCATTCCTCTTACCTACTGATTCTGGGACAGCCCTACATTACGGCTGTGCGGATGGAAACTAAGGTGCTAGATGATGGCTCAGCCTATGCCACGGTTCGGAGCCGAGATAATAAGTAAGTGGTTCAATTTTTAACTATATGTGTTGACCATGCTAGAAACAAAGAAAGTTTACGTGATTATCCAATGCCAAAGATATGCAAAGAGTTCAAAGAACAAAGATTTGCTCAGGATTTTCTTGGGGTGACACTATAAAGCGGGACTATGGTGATACAAGTGAGGAGAAGTTCTTACAAAGAGAAACTTTCTCTTCAGGGTTTTTAGGATTGACATCTGAGGGTTCAGTATCTTATAGAAAATTTAATGATTTACCTAAGTGAGAGAAACAATATGTTTCAATCATTCAAAGTGAATTGCAGGGTTGTGATGTGCTAGAACGAGATGATGTGATTTTAGGAATCTTTGAAGAGATTTCTTATGTTGACACTATGTTAGAGCTTGAGGATATCAAGAAAAATAGGTTAGAAAGAGGAACTAAAGTTGTTAAGGTGCAATCAATGGACATGTACAAAGAGCTGGACATATACGACGCACTTATGCATATTAAGGATATCTTGGGTAAAGAAGTTGAAGCATAGGTAGAGACGAAGTACAAGACAGTTGCAAAGAAAGCGAGACCAGTGGCTACACCTCTACCAAAAGGAAGTGATGGAGTGACTAGAGAAGCTTCTCGAAAGCCTATGCTCAGAAATCCTAAGAACATTGGGCATAAATTCACTAAAGAGACATTGCAACAGCTGAAGGTTGGAGAAGATGGTTTTCTCAACGAAGAGGAAATCAAGTGCTTTCAAGGTATGCTTGAAAAACACGGTAAAGATTTTGCTTTTGAGCCAAGTGAGGTTGGGTATGTGGATCCAAGTGGTGTTTCACCTATGGTTATATTCACTGTTCCTAAAGCTCACTTGTCAAAGCTTATCAATTTGCTTAATGAGAAGATACAAATGGGAATTTTGGAGCCATCATGTGCACCATACTCTAACTGATGGTTCATTGTTCCAAAAAAAGATGGTCCTTTATGGTTCATACAGGATATGTAGCCGGTTAACAAGGTAACAATCCGCAATGTGGGTACTGGCCCAATGGTGGATGAATTTGTTGAGGTTTTTGTAGGTAGATCACTTTACTCTATGGGTGATCTTTACTCATAATATGATCAATTTCAGTTAGCTTTGGAGAGCAGGGATCTTACTACGATGCGTACACCTCTCGGGTTGGTAAGGATGTGCACTCTGCCACAGGGTGCTACTAATTATGTAGCTCGTATGATGAACGACATAAATAAGGTATTAGGGACTTTATCCCTCATGTCACTATGCCTTTCATTGATGATCTACCAATTAAAGGCTATGAGGAAGGCTCAAAAGATGAGATAAAAGATCAGAGGAGGTGCCGACAGTTTGTTGCTCAAGATATTGCTGACTGTGATGCTATTTTATCCAGGCTTGAAGAAGTTAACTTAACACTTTCAAGGAAAAAATCAACTTTTGGTGCTAAAGAGGTTCTAATTGTGGGGCATATGTGCAGTCCAGAAGGTAGGAGGCCAAGTCCAGCTAAAGTTGAATCTATTCAAAAGATGAAGGAAACGTGCTCTTTGATTATTGAAGTTTGTCGGTTTCTGGATGCATGTGTATTCTATCTTATTTGGT
This sequence comes from Adiantum capillus-veneris, assembly GCF_014529385.1. NCBI lineage: Eukaryota > Viridiplantae > Streptophyta > Polypodiopsida > Polypodiales > Pteridaceae > Adiantum > Adiantum capillus-veneris. Next base: position 115,691,901 of record NC_140932.1, on the reverse strand, counting down.
TACCACATTTTGCTCATGTTGCAGAAGTGCTTTATCAACTGTTGAGAAAAGGTAAAAGATTTGTTTGGGAAGAAGTTCACACACACAAGCTATCAGGAAATTAAAGAAGATGCTTCTTGAGGCTCCGACCTTGAGGAAAGTTGACTACAAATATGGAAGGCAAGTAATTTTAACAGTTGACACTAGCCCGACATGTATTAGGTGGGCTAAAGGTCAAGATGATGAAGGAGGGCACAGGTATGCAGTTTGATTTGGAGAAAAAGTGCTCAATGCTCGCCAAAGAGGCTACCCACAGGTTAAGAGAGAACTTTGGGGTGTTGCTACTGCTCTAAGGTCTGATAAAGAATACTTTATTAGAGCTTTAGTCGTGGTAGAGAGAGATTGATTGCCACTAATAGGGATGATTGCAAATTGCTCTACTCTGGATATTGCTATGCTGCAATGGATAGCCTATATTAAGTCTCTTGAGCCTGACTTTTGTCATATTTCAAGTAGAGATAATCCTGTTGCAGATATGTTATCAAGAAGTAGGTTTGAAGATGAAGAAGAGATGTTGACCACAAGTGATGATGTTGGCTTGAAGTTCTATACATCTTATTATCTACATGCAAATTGTGGTAATATTGCTCATACTTTTGAGGTATTTTTTGAGGAATTCTATGATGGACAATGGATTTTGATCAGTCACTACCTTAGCACTCTTACTAAGCATGAAGGGTGGACGGATCAAGAGTATAAAAAGATAAAAGAGAAAGCTTACGACTATTTTCTGAAGGATGGACATTTATGGAAGCAACCAAAATGATTTAGAGGGGTACCACAACAGGTTGTTTGTGATAAAGAAACTCAACAACAGGCTATCAAATAATTTCATGAAAGTTTATGGGTTGGACACAGAGGGGTCTGGGAAACTTTTGTTAAGATTAAGGATCGTTACTGGTGGAAAGGTATGTATAAAGATGTGGCTCAGTTTGTGCAGACATGCTCAATATGCCAACAGTATTCTAATGTACGACATCGAGATGGATTGCATCCCACCTATCCACTGGTTATGCACTACAAGTGGGTGGTGGACCTGATTACCATGCCAATAGGTGTTTGGAAGATACATTATATTGTTCTTGCTAGAGAATATCTTACGAATCAGGTGAAAGTTAGAGCTTTGCATCCCAAATCTACAAGTTCTGTATGCAAGTTCTTGCTTGCGGATGTTATTTCTAGGTATGGATGTGTTGGTAGAGTTACTGCTGATAGAGGAGAGCTGGATGCAGATGAAGCTCGGGAATTATTTAATCTCTTAGGCATTAAATTAGCTCTCACTATAGCATACAATCTAAAGGGTAATGGTAAAAGTGAAAGAGGGCATCCGCCTATTGTTAAAGCTTTAGCAAAGGCATGCCAGGGACATATTGGTGATTGGCCTAGACTCCTACCATTTGCTTTATGGGTTGATCGAACTACACTTTTTTCTGTTACAGGTTTTATGCCATTTGAGCTAATGTACGGGCAAAAACCCATGGGCCATTATGCCTACATAGGAAGCGTTTATTTCTTGGACCGTAATGCCATGAGAAGAAGGTATGTCTACAGAAGATTCGCTCGACTTTAGCATTATACAACTTCAAAGGCATTAGGAAGATATTGAACAGGCTCAAGTAATGCTTAAAGAAGCAATGTTGAAGAATAAAGCAACATATGATGGCAAGCACATACTACAACCTCATGCTATTAAAGATCGGGATTGGGCCCTTGTATATGACAATAGCCTGGAGAAACAGTACATTGCTATGTGGAAGATGGTTAAATGATGGTCTGGACCATATGTAGTACTTCATGTTTATGAGAATGCGACCTATAAGTTATGTGAGCTTGATGTCAGTGAGCTCAAGGTGCCTATTGTAGGAAAAAGAGTTAAGTTGTTTAAGCAAGGAGAAGGTGAGATTAATATTGAATATTTCAACACAGATCAACCTCCTGAAGATAGTGTTATGTATGCCTCAGACGATGAGTCTGATGATTCTCTTGATGATACTTCTTAAGCGCAGCTGGCACAGATCGGAGGCTACAAAGGTTTAGAGGGGATGGATGTCATGGAGCTCTGCTCCCATGCCAAGAAAGATACCAAAAAAAATGCACATCGAGCTTGTTTATAGCCTACATGATTAATGAACAGTGTTCATGGCCTCGTAACAGGCCAAGTTTAATGATTAATGTATGCCAAATGCGGCTTAAAAGGGCCAAGTGATTCCTTAATGATGATAAAAAAGGAGTATGGTTGAAGTGAGCACATATGGGAGATTATGATCTAGAACTGTAGTGCTTGAAGTGCTCTATCGTCTTGTCTTTACGGCTCATCGATTGGAGCTACGGTGAAGAAGTTATGGCAGTTTGAAGTTTTAGTTGATTTTAGATCTGTACCAGATTGGGCAACTCCAGCTGAGGGGACAAAATTGAAATGAATGCATGGGCTTGAGGTGCTCACTTTGTGGAGCGCTTTTGTCTTTTCAGATCAGTGAGAATTAGAGTTTCAGTCACCAAGATATTGGCCGTTAAAGATTCACCGGGGGCTGGTTCCGTACCATACTTGTCTGCTTGATTGGTGTGCCATCTGGGAGTTTTGGGCTTCAACAACAGAATTTTGGAAAGCCAGAGTAGTAATAGCTTGACGAATTTTGCAAAGCCGGAGTAGTAATAGCTTGATGAGTCTCATGTGTGGGATGCCATTTCATGCAGTGCTTAGCCGGCAATAGTCGTGATTGGCAATGCCCGGCTAGCAAGAACAAAACTATGACACTCTTTAACTGAATGTGATGGGAAGGAATTACTTCAAATGAAATCACTCATACTCTCATCTAGCACACTTGTGGCACTATTCAAGACCATTTACGGGTACCAAAATTCACGATGATATTGTTAGTCAAGAGCTAATGGAAGAAGGGAGTTGTTGAGCTTGGCGATGCTTTCCTCGATAATGCATGCCCAATGTGATGCCTTCTACTTGCAAAGCATTGCTTGGTTGGTACGTATGCTTAATGTGGTGGCCAAAAAGGGCCAAGGGCCGCCAAAAATTAACCCAAAAGGGTCACCCAAGGTGAAGTTAAAGTGTCCGCCCGCAAATTAGAAGGCCGATTACTTGCTAAATTAAGAGGGGACAACCCTATTTTTTTAAAGGAGGTGTGAACTAAAGAAAAGGAAGCATGGTGAGCAGACTAAGTGCAGGCAGCATGGAGGGAGATTGTTCTTCTTGCGCTGGCCTGCACGAGGCTCGGACGAGCTCACAGCGGGAAAAAAGAAATCTCAGCTCGGCATGGCGCACCTTTTTGGGCCCGATCTTACAATGAACGGCGTCGGAAAAAATCAAGTCTCCCACGTCATAGGGGGAGACTTTTTTGCCTCCCTAGCAACGATGGCACCGTCGTTGCTAAGGGAGGAAGGGGCTATAAATAGGGACTTCTAGGGCATGCAAAGAGGTTGTTATTGATTGTGGGGAACGTGGAGAACGGAGGTTGGAGCTATGAAGCATAAGGAGCAAGGAGCTCTCTCGATCGCTCTCTCTCTCTCTCTCTCTCTCTCTCGCTTTCACAAGGAGCGTTCTCTCTCTCTCTCTCTCTCGCTTGGACAAGGAGGAGCTTGTTCTCTCTCTTTCTCGTTCTCCAGCCAAAACGAGGAGAGGAGAGGTGTGGGGAGAGCTATGAAGCATAAGGAGAGAGCGTTCTCTCTCTCTCCCTCTCTCTCTCAATCTCCAATCAAAGCAAGCTATCCTCTCTCTCTCTCTCTCTCTCTCTCTCTCTCTCACACACACACACACACACACACACACACACACACACACACACACACACACACCATTTTAGATAATTTGGGAAAATCCTGTTTCCCAAATTCTAAATGTGTATGCTAGGATTGTGTTATTTTATGATTTCTAAGCTCTAGCTGCCTTTAATTTAGATAAATTATCATGATTGTATGAGTCTATTTTAATTTCTCTACTATAAAATTTAAGAATAAACCTCCAATATAGTTTTTGGAAAGAGGATTTGTATGACATCAGTGCTTTTCAAAATTCAACAAATGCTTCTAGAAGTAGCTTCTCAAAAAATGAGGTGTCAAAAAAACCAATTGATATGATTTTAAAGAAGCATATAGATTGATTACAACAATTAAAAAAGATAATATGTAAAGGAAAATACTATTAAACACTGTTGTCATAATTTGGTAACCTTAATCCATGTATAACAAAATACTTGGTCATGGTTTTGTAGCATGCTATCAAGTTTTAAATACACGATAATTTAAACAACATTTAAACTAATATTTCACACTTTAAAAGTCAAAACAATACAATATAGTATCCTATGGCTATAAGACCTTGAGATGCCATCTATTGCACCTATGGCCTTAAGGCCATATGGTGCTCTTTGTAGACATGTACATGACTTTAATATGTCTCTTTATGACCTCAAGGCCATAGGGTTAGGATTGTTAGCTGGTCCCAACGTATAAAGAGATCCAGTCCTTCAAAGCCATATGGGACTTTATTTATGTTCCACCCTATGTCTCTAAGGCGGTAGGTTGTCTTAGGGCCACAAGATGTTGTTTATGCCAATAAGAAACCCTTCTATGCTCTATGTTGGCACTCTATGTCCCCAGGCGCACAAGGTGTGCCTCGTATGCTAGTTAGAAACCCTTTATTCTATATGTTGTCACCATATGGCCTTAGACCATAATGCATAGGGTGCCCTCTGTGCTAGTAAGAAATCCTCTATACTCTGTGTTTGCACCCTGTGGACCTAGGGCCACAAGGTACCCTCTATGCTAGTAAGAAATCCTCTACGCTCAATATTGAGACCATGTGGCCCCAAAGCCATAGGATATCCTCTATGGTAGTGAGAAAAACCCTCTATGTACTATGTTCACAAACAACTAAAAAATCTAAACAATACTATAGAGTATCCTATGGCCCTAAGACCATAAGATGTCATCTATTGCACCTATAATTCCATTTGGTATTTTATTTAACTATACAAAGTTAAATGAGACACTTACTTAAGTAAAATTTCATAATTCTAACTTTGAAATTATTTCTTAACATAAAACTACAATATAAAAATTCCTAATATAAGTTTGTGCCAAGGAATCAATGTTAAGATGAAGATTTTTTACATCAAGTACATGCTTTAAAACTTCACTCAAAGGTTTTAGAGATGGTGTTTCAAAAAAAGGAGGTGTTTAAAAACACCATTTGATGTGAATAATACGAATTGTATACATTGATTATGTCAAAATAGTATAAAGTATAAACATAAAGATTACCACCAACTTGATAGTTTCATAAAAATGATGGTCTTCATCGCATGTACAATAAAGTACTAGAAAGAGTATGATATCTCCAAGATTGAGGGTGTTCAAAAAACACCGTTTTGTAACACTACCAAATGTCAAGAACATTCTAATTGTTTCGATCACTTAATAAGAAGAAAAAGTTAACAATACCATGGAAGCATCAAACAATAAAACGAAAGAACTTGAATGAGAGAAGTCTCCTCACAATAGGATTCACTTTATTAAAAAAATAGTTTAAAGATGTTTCAAGATATTCCACAACATTCCATCAAGTTTAAATTTTGAAAAGTACACAATGCCAAATACTTGGTAGATGCCATTTAGAATACTTAACTAGTACACTTAAAATGGCCTCCTTCTCTTGATATTTTGAGTCCTTTGAGACATATAACATTGCATTACATAGTGAGTCTTAGGATCAGGATGGAACATTACAAAATTTCTTATGGTATAGTCTCTCTTGTCTTTAGCATACAACCATCCACATAACCATGGAACAATTTCATCTTTTAAAAAACTTTGAAGCAATTGAGTAGGTTGGTTCCAGAACTTTGGAAAAATCATATAAGTTCCTTGCATATTCCACATCACTCGATATGGACTATCATCAAATATTATAGTGTTGCCCCCATCTAAATAATCAAATAGCTTCCATATGGTCGAAAGATTTTTGTGATAGGCTCTTTTGTAACCGATCATGAAATTTGAATTTTGACAGCACCGGTTATTCACAATCATCTTAAAATTGTGACTTTGTGTAGGAAAACAGGTCTTGATTATGTGTTGAGATTTTGGTAAACAATGGCAGCTCCAAATCCAAACCTCAAAGAACTCAAAGCAAAATCTTAAGAAATACTCTGCATCTGGACACACCGCATACACTTCATTGTTATCTTCTACAATGCACATGTACTTGGTCCAGGTTGGCCTTGATTGAAGCTCAAATGTTGCAAGAAGCACACCCTCTAAATCCAAGATAAGCGTTCTTTTGTCCTGTTTGAAAGATGTTGGTAGATAATAAAACCATTGCTCTTGGTTTGAATGTGATATTTGATGTAATATGAAAGGGAGCTCCTGTATTTTGTGATAATCTAATAGCAAAACATTTTTTCTAAGGAAATGATTTTAAAAAAAAAGTTAATATAGAGATCTTAAGTGTGTTGAAGACCTTAGGGACATAGGGTGCTAATTTGTGGTTACACTTAGTAAGTCCTATGCAAGAACACATGCCAAACTATGACCCTATGGCCTTAGATTCATAGGGTGTTGAGACCATAAAGTGAAATTCCCCCAAGGTTATAGAGCAATATTTGACCTTATGAGCATGTAGATTGTCCTTGATGGCACAGTGAACTCAAATTTCAAAGCAAACAACTATACAAGCTTTTAAAGAAAAGAGTATTTGGCACATGAAACTCAGAAGTTACTTATAGTATTGAAAGAAAAATTAAAAAACTATTAATCATTTACATCTTCATATATCTTGAAACCCTAAGCACTCTAAAAAAGTCTCTGAGTACATAAAGATCTTTGTAAATGACAAAATGTTACAAAACATTGCTCTATCACTTCTTGATATAGGGCTATTTGAGATCATACTGAATTTTTAGACGCTTTATATAATTCCTGGCTTCATGTACTTTAATCACAGGCTCCTTGTATCCCAATTTTTGGGCAAGCATGATTGCTTCTGTACCTTTCAATGCTGATAATGATTTGATATTCTTTGAGACCCTTACTTTTTCTCGATCACGTGCTGAAAGTTTCTTGTCTTGACTTCGAGTGGACATTCCACTTGTGCTAGATGTTGTAACTTTCTCATCGTGAAGAGGACGAGAAACTTCTGGTAGCCTTCTCGTGGAGTAGGTTTTTCCTATAAAAATTAGATTTCTCTCCTTCCACTCTGCAAAAACCTTGTGTATACAATTATAAAGCTCATGACCTTGAGCAATGGGTTCTCGTCCATATAAATGAGACCCTGTAACTATGTGAATGTCATTAACATGATTGAGAGCTTTGATATATGGTAGCAGCTCCCTAAGGAGGATATTATCCTCCTCATCATCAACATTAAATGATGGTGGAAAAATACAATTCAATGCAGGATTCACACATGCCTTTAATGGTTCATCATCTACAAGAAGCAATTTTCTTGCATCAAGCCCAAATTTTGATGACGCAATAGCCAACGGTTTGAAAAGTGCTTCTACTACTGGATTATCTAAGCGAGTGATCCTTGATTCTACGCATGGTTGACATTGTCTTTTCCCCCAGATCGTAAATAATGGAAGTTTTTCTTTAGCTTCCTTTTCTAAAATCTTGATGATGTCCACAACATGCATGTCATTAGCAGCTGACCATATCCCTACATTGAAATTGCTAAGTAGAGCCTTTAAAAACTCAATGCATCTTGGACGAAGAACAATATGCTCATGTCCAAAATTTCAGCTCTTCATTTTCTTGGACTTTTGCCAGCATCTCCTCAGGAACAATCCACACAAGCTCACTATTATAGTCAGCATTGGTTTGTTGGTGGATGGAAGGTCTGACTCACCATGCACTTCAATTTCCAAATCCTGTGGTGATAAAATATTTGTGTTGGATTCTCCTTCTGGCGTTGCAGATGTTCTGGAACTTCCATTGCCTTCTACTTCCATTGTGGTGTCATGCAATCCAATTCCCAACTCTTGGGCTACTAGAATATTTTCATTGGATTCTTCTTCTTCCCTTGCACATGTTCTGGAACTTCCACTGTCTTCTTCCATTGGATTACTCTTTAAATTTATCTCCAGTCGTTGTAGCAGTTGACCTTGAAAGACTTGTAGATTCTTGTCATTTTCGTCAGAAATTCTCTGGTTGACATGGAGATTGATAGAATCTTTCTCAGTAGGGTCAATGGAATTAGCATCCTCTATACCAACAATCTCGAGTAAAACTTTGTCAGCCGCAATATCTTGTTGAAGGATTGCAAGTTTAAAGAACAACTAATTTTAGATTCCAAAGTATCTACATTTTGATAACTCTTTTTTGTCACACTCTTAGAAAAAACTAATCGCAAATAGAAAATTTACTAACTGACAACACATCTACAATGACTTTATTTTTATGCTCCTTATTGTCTAGAGATTCCTAATCTTTATCTAGCTACATTAGTTCTTTGTCCATGATGGTGGTGCCTAGAAGTATACTTAGAGAAACATTTATGCCTTAAGCTCTAGAGCACAAGGCTCATTTTATATTGCCATGATCTTCTTGCATTGGATGTTTTCCTTAACTAAGTTTCTTATGGCCTTTAGGCCATACCGTTCTCTTTGTAGATATCTCTATGACTTTAAGATAATCCAAAATATGTCTCAAGTCCATAGGGTTAGGATTGTTGGGAGGTCTCAACATATAAATAGATATATGGCTTCAAAGCCATATGGTACTTTATTTATGTGTCACCCTATGGCCCTAAGGCCATGGGTTGTCATAGGGCCACAAGATGACCTCTATGAGCACTATTAAGAAACCATATATGCTTTATGTTGGCACCCTATGACCCGAGGGCCACAAGGTCTGCCTCTTATGCTAGTAAGAAACCCTTTATGCTACATGTTGTCACTCTATGGCCTTTGGGCCATAGGGTGCCCTCTGTGCTTGTAACAAATCATCTATGCTCTATGTTTGCACCCTTTGGACCTAGGGCCACAAGGTACCCTCTATGATAGTAAGAAATCCTCTATTCTCTATGTTTGCACCCTATGGACCTAGGGCCACAAGGTACCCTCTATGCTAGTAAGAAATCCTCTATGCTCAGTATTGAAACCCTATGGACCCAAGGCCATACGATGTCCTCTATGCTAGTAAGAAAAACCCTCTACGCTCTATATTGGTACCCTATGGAGAGTTGAGGGCCACAAGGTACCCTTTATCATGCTACTAAGAAACCTTGTATGCTCTAGGGGAGCACCAAATAGCCCCTAGGCCACAAGGTTCCCTCTATGCTAGAAAGAAAACCTCTACGGTCTACATTGGCAACCTATAGCCCTAGGGCCATAGGGTGCATCAAATTGCTCCTAGGCCACATGGTGCCCTCTATGCTAGAAAGGAAACCTCTACGCTCTACATTGACACTCTATGGCCCCAAGGCCATAGGGTGCCCCTTACGCCTAGTATGAAACCATTGAAACTCTATATTAGCATCTAAATACCGTAGGCCACAAGGTGAGCTCCATGTTAGTAAGAAACCATCTAAACCCTATGTTGGTAACCTATGGCCCAAAGGCCATATGATAGCCAAGGAACCCTTTAAGAGCATTCCCCACAAAGACCACCTTATGGCCCCATGGTGATTTAGTGGCCTAGGTGACCTTCCTAAGACTCTTTTATTTTTGTATCATATGGCCCCAGGGAAATAAGCTATCCTCTATGCTATCAAAAAACCGTTTATTCTCTTTGTTGGAATCATATGGCCCCAAGGCCATAGGGTGCTCTCTATGCTAGCAAGAAATCCTCCATGCTATATGTTTGCACCCTATGGCACCAAGGACATAGGGTGTCCTCCATGATAGTAAGAAACCCTTTATGCTCTAAGTTTACACCCCATTTGACTATGTTGACACCCTATAGCCCTAGGGCCATAGGGTGCTCCCTAGGGCCACAAGGTGCCCTTCAACCTAGGAAGAGACCCTTTATGCCCTAAATTGGTACTCTGTGTCCTCAGGCTCATAGGGTTCCTTCAATGTTAGTAGGATACATTATATGGTCTAGGTTTCCACTCTATTGTGTAGGGTTAAAAGGTTTGCTCTATGAAGAAACCATGTATACTATATGTTGGCAGTGTATGGCCATAGGGATAGAAGGAAACCCTAGGGCTATAGGGTGTCCTCTATGCTACTATCATATGGTCCAAGGGCCAGATAGTGACCAAGGTATCATGTGTGTGATAATTCTCTACTATATATACAAAAACCACTTTATGGCACTATGGCGTCCCAAGGGCAACAAGGTGCTAATAAAAAGCCCTCTATGCTCTATGTTGGCACCCTATGGCCCCAAGGCCATAGGGCGGTCTTTATGTTGGTAAAATTCCCTCTATGCACTATGTTTACGTGTATACTTATAAGAAGCCATTTATGCACTATGTTGGCGTCTTATGACCCTAGATCCATAAGATGTCCTCTATGGTAAAAGAGAAATTGTACATGGGATATGATGGCATCCTATGGTCCTAGGTCCATAGGGGTGTCCTCTATGCTAGAAAAATGTGTAAGTTAATATTGCGATAAATATGCAATCTAATATACAAAATTGAATCATTATCATACATCATACATTTGTTGCTTTGCCACACAGTTGAAGGGGTCTTTGCCTTCGCATATCATCATAACATTCAAACATTTAAATCAAATTTGCAATTACTTTAATTCACAAATGCATTTAAATCAAATTTGCAAGTACTTTAATTCACAAATGCATTGATCTGTTGGTGGATGGAAGGTCCGACTCACCATGCACTTTGATTTACAAATCCTGAGGGGCAAAAGTATTTGTGATGGATTCTCCTTATGGCATTGCACATGTTTTGGAACTTGCATTGCCTTCTACTTCCAATTTACAAAATTTAACAATGGTTATACATTATACAATCATTTCTTTGCGATAAACCTTGATACAATGTTCCGATTGCTACATGACAAGCTAAAAAATTCTACTAGTCCTAGCTTCCCTCTATTGAAAAAATTCAAGATATAAATTCCAATTCTCTGCATCATCTAGAAGAGAAACAAAATCATAGTTTGGAACAAAATACTCACACTTTATATCTTTGAATAAAATCTTGTTACAATCAAAGAACTAGATCTTCACATAATCCAAAGGACAAATGCTTCAATAACTATTTATACTCGATGTTTACTATCTAAGCAAATAATTGGCATTTACAACAAATGTTGAATATATGTTTAATCTAGTTAGTTGCAATACAAAGATAATTATTTCAAACGCTTACACCATCAATTCACAATAGAAGAACTTATACCCAACAAAAAATGATCATACATCAATTGTTCAAACTCTCATTCTTATATTTAATTCTTAATAGAATATTAAACCTTAATCACAAGATAATAAATACCTAATGTATATGGACACAAGATATAACCAAAGAAAAATGTTCTTGAAACACTTAAAGAGTCTTTAGGTACCTAGAATAACCAACCTATGGTCTAAAGGCCATAGGGTGTCATGTGATGTTTTATAAGATGTGTCCATAAGAGCTAGGTGATTTGTATCCATGGGGGGATTTAAGTGCCCCTGTGGAGATTCTATCTCACCACCCTATGGCCCTAAGGCCTTAGGGTATCCCAAATGCTCTTGGATAACTTATGTTTCCTTCTATAATAGCCCAAATACTCATGTGCCCGTTTAGAGACTTTATGTAATTACTCTATATACATAAGATTGTAGGGTAGCTGTGTTGACACCCTATGGCCTTAAGGCTGTAGACTAGCCCAAATGCTTATGTGCTCTTTTAAGACTCTATGTAATCACTCTATATCCGTAAGATTGTAGGGTAGCCAAATGCTTTTGGGGGATTCTATGTTGACACCCTATGGGCCTAAGGCTATAGAGTAACCCAGATGCTTATGTGTCCCTTTAGAGACTCGGTGTAATCACCCTATATCTATAAGGTTGTAGGGTATCCCATTTTCTTTTGGGGGATTCTATGGCCCTAGGGCCATAGGGTGTCATGTCTACAAATAACTCTATAATCCTCAAGTCATAGGGTATTCTTCCCAAACCTCATATGATCAATTAACTTTAAAGTATTACATAATATATATCTTATGACCATATATAAATGTAGAATTCTATTTACCACAACTTGTCCATATAATATCGTACACTTAAGTCTAATTCATTTATTGTGAAAAAAACTCAAACTCACAAGTTCACATTTTTTCAAAGAAAATAAATTGAGAAAAATAACGAGCCAAACATCATGGGTAGATTTGAGATGGGACAAATAAAATAAAATGAAAACAATAATAATCTAAATATCAGTAATGTAATATCATGGGTGGCTAGCTTAACTTGTTTCCTGTAGAATTTCTAGAATGGCCTCAGCACTTGCATCCAATGGCAATTTCTTCTTCCTCTGAATCCTTGGCATTGACTTTTTCTGTGTTATCCACACCTACCCACCTTCTAAGATCAAGGTCTTCTTCCACTATGGAATGGGAAAGAGATTCCAATTGCGTCATTTGATCACTACTACATGCAATTGATATCACCTTTCTCTGTTGTTGTAGTGCCTCTTTAGTCCCATAGCCTAATGAGAAGATGTATATCACTTGATCATCTTCTTTGAGACAGATGCATTTGATTGCACGACGTACAAAAAAGGATTTGGCCGTGGTCATAGCATCATACTGGTCGTCATTGATGCAGAGAGTATGAATTGGCTCCAACAGTGACTCTTTAACACTAGAGTAGTTGGTGTACTGCTCTCCTTGATTGAAAAATGCCCAAACCCCAAAAATTACTTCGCGAAGAGCACATGTTTGGATGGTCTCTAATCCCATTAAGGAGCTCAAAGGTAGAACGTGCATTTCATACCATTTAGCTTTTTCAGAAATTGCCTTCTCTAGGGAAGCAGCATGCTGATACTTGACTAAGCCGACAATTAAAAACTCTGATGTTTGATGTGCTACCCCACATACTCCATCAATTACTTTACCAAATTGGGCAGCACTCCAATCACTAGATGTAATACTTTTGTGTGTTGTGTCTATGATGCAAACACCAACATGAATTTTAGAGATATTCTCTCTGTAGAGAAACTCAATGCCTTCCAAATTCTTTCCAACACACTTGATTGTCCATGGTAAAATGAATTGCAAACTAGAAGTGCCATTCTCTTGTGCAATGATCCACTGCACATATCCATTAGTGATCTCAGAAATTGGATCTTTCTCCTTTCCTTTTTGTAGTAGGAGATTTAGCCACTGCGTACAACTCATGAAGAGAGATTTGTAAATCTCATCTGTAATGTTATAATGATACTAACATTTATCCCATGAAGTAAGTGCTATTGCTGATGGATCTATCTCTTTAAATGCCATCAACATTTGAGGCTCAAAAACCCTGGTCTTCTTTAAGACCGTTGCACGTGCAGTGAGGTCGAGCATGCTTGCTTGACGTGGTTGCTTCACTAAGCAGATCTTCTCATCTGCCAACTCCTGTTGTAGTAGCTTGACATCATTATCTTCTGAACCATTTAGGCATCTAAAGGTTGTTATGCTTGGTTGTCGCCTACAAGAAGTTGATGTCTGATGCTTCTCCAAGATGTTTATCCATTGAACATAGATTTCATCATCGTACAAGACCATGTGTGCTTCTTTGTTGGCAAATGATTTATGGTTGAACATGATGTTCACCACATTTACAAAGGACTTCAAAATAAAGAAAAGAAAATTAACTTTATTTCAAGACATATTTGTAACAAAAACAAGCATAGGGAAGTGGAACTTACATCCCAACCTGCTCGACTCGGATGACCGACAGGAACACCTAACTTGGGTTTTGTTGGTTTAGAATATGCAAGCCATTGACTACGGCCATGCTTCAAGACCTCCACATAAGGCTGGTGTTTCATTGCTGTTATTCTCTCCATGTTCTCCATTCTGGAAATTCTAACAGCAACCTCTTTCGGAGCGTCTACCACTATCCTTGCTGTTCTAAACTTGTAATACTCTTTTCTCAAAGCATACTTAGTGCTGTTGTTACGCAAAAAGCTCTAGCCGCTATGATGGAATGCTGACCAGCTAGAATCTAGTAGTGGTATGTTGATAGCTTGTCTCCATGCACTTCAGCTGTTTATAAAGGCATTTTTGTAATTGGGTTACTATACGGCATCAAGTCTACTGCACTGGAGACTGGCCTAGAGTGCCCTGCAAATTGCTTCAAGAGATATTTCACATATACATCTGACAATGGTCTGCATTTATAGCCATCTAGTGCAAGGTTGCATTGCTCAACTGGGATCAATTGGGTAAATTGTACACCAAATTTAAAATAGTGTGAAATTCTGACGTATCCATCTAGCCCACTCTTAGAAGTTTTGGCAACTTCTTTATCAAGATCTTTTTCTTTGGGCTGTATAATAGAGTCCAACACAGCTAAGGATGCTGAGTCCACAACCACTGCCACTGAGGGGGTTCCAACTGTTAGGGTTGCAAGTCCACTAGAATCTCCTGCTTCTTGAGTCTGTAAGGGTATAACTGAAAGATTTTCTTCAGCCACATTTCCACTATTTTCTCCAAGTGAGGGAGTATGACTCTCCTTGAGCGTCTTAGATTGATTTGTTGTACCTGTGTCTTCATTCTTTCTCTTCTTATTCTTCTTTGTGCTGCTCAATTTACCTAAATATTGATTGACTTTCTTAAAGCCCTCAATATATAAGTCTATAAATTTCTCACTTGGAGTGTCGTCTTGAAGCTCCACCCACCCTGCTTTTGTCATTGTCACTCCTTCATAATCAACCTTCACCATTTTTTGAGCAAAGGCCACAGGATCCAATAAGTAGGAGTCACCATTGAGCAGTTTTACTCCAAGGCATGAAGACATTTCAAGATCTGAAAAATATTCTTTGTCTCCTTGACAATACCACAGTCCTTGAAGGGCAATTGCTCTTTATCTTGAAAGAACAAGTGGACTTTCTCATCACTTCCACCATTTGGTAAGTGAAAATCTAGATACCAAGAACTTGGTGTTGAGCCTGTTGCATCAACTAACTTTGACTTTCTCTTCTGAGACATTTTCTGTAAAAAGAATGACATATATTTAGACAAGATGGATATTATTACATCCATATGGACCTAGGTCCATAGTGTCCCCTCTATGTTAAACCATGTGGTCCTAGGTCCAAAGGGTGCCAACAAAATGGTTCTACAAGTGTACCTAGGCCACTCTATGGTAGTGTGATCACATGTTCTATTATGACATTAGAGGACCCTCAAAGAAGTATCCCTTGAATGGCCTAAATACCCCTTTAGAGCCTGTACACCAACACAATATGGCATCATGTGGCCTGAAGGCCATAGGGTCCCTTGCATGCTAGTAAGAACCTCTCTATGCTCTACATTGGCATCCTATGGCCCCAAGGCCACATGGTGGCCTCAATGTTTTAAAGAAATGCTTCATGAGGGTTTTCTGGTAACCTAGGACCCCAGGGCCATATGGTGTTCTCCATGCAAGTAAAAACCACTATTTTCTCTATATTGAGGAGACCTTGTGGGATGAAGTCCATAGGGTCCCCTCTATGCTAGTAAGAACCTCTGTTTACTCTATAATGGCACCCTGTGGCCTGAAGGTCATAGGGTTCCCTCTATGCTACTAAGAATCTCTTTGTGCTCTATGCTCTATCGTCTATGCTCTATGATCTATATTGACTTCCTATGGCCCCAAGACCATAAGGTGCCCTCATCGTTTCCAAAAACACCTCATTGTTTTGCTATGGCCCTAGGGCCATAGCTCTCTATGCCGATATAAAGCACCATGCTCTATATTAGCTCCCTAAGGCCTGAAGGCCATAGGCTTGGCCTCAAGGGCCCCAAGGATGCTCTCTATGCCAATGAAAAATACTATTTGCTCTATATTGAGAAGACCTTGTGGGCTGAAGGCCATAGGAACCCTTCTATGATGGATTTTTGACAACCAATCCCCCTAGGTCAAGATGTTCTATATGCTAATAAAAACACTATTTTCTCTATATTGGCACCATGTGACTTGAAAGCAATATGGTCCCCTATATTCTAGTAAGAGCCTCTCCATGCTCTATATTGGCACCCTTTGGCATGAAGGCCATAGGGTCTGATCTTTGCTAGTAAGAGCCGATCTATGCTCTATATAGGCACCCTATGGCCTTCATAGGGTCCCCTGTATGCTAGTAAGAACCTCTCTATGCTCTACACATCTGATGAGCCCAAGGCCACAAGTTTCCCTCTATGTTTTGAAGAAACCCTTCAGAAGGGTTTCTTGGCAACCTATGGACCTAGGGAAATAGAGTGCTCTCTATGCCATTGAAAAACCCTCATTGTTTTGGTACCCTATGGCCCTGGGTATAAATCACTATTTGGTCTCTGTATGCTAGTAAGAACTGATATTTGTTCTATATTGGCACCCTTTGGCCTGAAGGTCATAGGGTCCGCTCTGTGCTAGTAAGAACCGATCTATTCTCTATATTGGAACCCTAATTCAAGCCATAGGGTCCCCTGTATGTTAGTAAGAACCTCTCTATGCTCTACACATACTATGACACCAAGGGTAGAAGGTGCCTTGTATGTTTTGAAGAAACCCTTCATGATGTTTTTTGGCAACCTATGGACCCAGGGCCATAGGGTGCTCTCTATGCTAGTAAAAACACTATTTGCTCTATATTGAGGAGACTTTGTGGGTTGAAGGCCATAGGTTCCCCTCTATGCTAGTGAGAACCTCTGTTTTCTCTACGTTGACACTGTGTGGCCTGAAGGCCATAGGGTTCCCTCTATGGTAGTAAGAATCTCTCTATGCTCTATGCTCTCTGCTACATATTGACATCCTATGGCCCCAAGGCCACAAGGTGACCTCATTGTTTTGAAAAAACCCTCATTGTTTTGGCACCTATGGCCACATGTATAAAGCACTATTTGGTCTCTCTATGTTTGTAAGAACCGATCTATGCTCTATATTGGCACCCTATGGCCTTCAGTCCATAGGGTCCCCCCTATGCTAGTAAGTAACTCTCTATGTTTTACACATCCTATATGTTTTGAAGAAGCCCTTCATGAGGGTTTTTTGGCAACCTATGGACCCAGAGCCATAGGATTCTCTCTATGTCATTGAGGAGACCTTGTGGGATGAAGGCCATAGGGTCCCCTCTATGCTAGTGAGAACCTCTATTTTTTCTACGTTGACACCCTGTGGCTTGAAGGCCATAGGGTTCCCTCTATGATAGTAAGAAGCTCTCTATGCTCTATGCTCTATATTGACATCCTATGGCCCCAAGGCCACAAGGTGCCCTCATTGTTTTGAAAAAACACTCATTGTTTTGGCACCCTATGGCCACATGTATAAAGCACTATTTGGTCTCTCTATGTTAGTAAGAACCGATCTATGCTCTATATTGGCACCCTATGGCCTTCAGTCCATAGGGTCCCCCCTATGCTAGTAAGTAACTCTCTTTGTTCTACACATCCTACATGTTTTGAAGAGACCCTTCATGAGGGTTTTTTGGCAACCTATGGACCCAGGGCCATAGGATTCTCTCTATGCCATTGAGCAAACCTTGTGGGCTGAAGGCCATAGGGTCCCCTCTATGCTAGTGAGAACCTCTGTTTTCTATACGTTGACAACGTGTGGCCTGAAGGCCATAGTGTTACCTCTATGATAGTAAGAAGCTCTCTATGCTCTATGCTTTATATTGACATCCTATGGCCCCAAGGCCACAAGGTGCCCTCATTGTTTCGAAAAAACACTCATTGTTTTGGCATCCTATGGCCACATGTATAAAGCAGTATTTGGTCTCTCTATGTTAGTAAGAACCGGTCTATGCTCTATATTGGCACCCCATGGCCTCAAGGCCATAGGGTCCCCCCTATGCTAGTAAGTAACTCTCTATGTTCTACACATCCTTTATGTTTAGAATAAACCCTTCATGAGGGTTTTTTTGCAACCTTTGGACCCAGGGCCATAGGATTCTCTCTATGCCATTGAGGAGACCTTGTGGGCTGAAGGCCATAGGGTCCCCTCTATGCTAGTAAGTAACTCTCTATGTTCTACACATCCTATATGTTTTGAAGAAACCCTTCATGAGGGTTTTTTGGCAACCTATGGACCCAGGGCCATAGGATTCTCTCTATGTTGTTGAGGAGACCTTGTGGGCTGAAGGCCATAGGGTACCCTCTATGCTAGTGAGAACCTCTGTTTTCTCTACGTTGACACCCTGTGGCTTGAAGGCTATAGGGTTCCCTCTATGATAGTAAGAAGTTCTCTATGCTCTATGATCTATATTCACATTCTATGGCCCCAAGGCCACAAGCTGCCTTCATTGTTTCGAAAAAACACTCATTGTTTTGGAACCCTATGGCCACTTGTATAAAGCACTATTTGGTCTCTCTATGTTAATAAGAACCGATGTATGCTCTATATTGACACCCTATGGCCTGAACGCGATAGGGTCCCCCCTATGCTAGTAAGTAACTCTCTATGTTCTACACATCCTATATGTTTTGAAGAAACCCTTCATGAGGGTTTTTTGGCAACCTATGGACCCAGGGCCATAGGTTTCTCTCTATGCCATTGAAAAGACCTTGTGGGTTGAAGGCCATAGGGTCCCCTTTATGCTAGTAAGAACCTCTATTTTCTCTACGTTGAGACCCTGTGGCTTGAAGGCCATAGGGTTCCCTCTATGATAGTAAGAAGATCTCTATGCTCTATGCTCTATATTGACATCCTATGGCCCCAAGGCCACAAGGTGCCCTCATTGTTTCGAAAAAACCCTCATTGTTTTGGCACCCTATGGCCACATGTATAAAGTACTATTTGGTCTCTCTATGTTAGTAAGAACCGATCTATGCTCTATATTGGCACCCTATGGCCTGAAAATAGGGTCCCCCCTATGCTAGTAAGTAACTCTCTATGTTCTACACATACTATATGTTTTGAAGAATCCCTTCATGAGGGTTTTTTGGCAACCTATGGACCCAGGGCCATAGGATTCTCTCTATGCCATTGAGGAGACCTTGTGGGCTGCAAGCCATAGTGTCCCCTCTATGCTAGTGAGAACCTCTGTTTTCTCTTTGTTGACACCCTGTGGCCTGAAGGCCATAGGGCTCCCTCTATGATAGTAAGAAGCTCTTTATGCTCTATGTTCTATATTGACATCCTATGGCCCCAAGTCCACAAGGTGCCCTCATTGTTTTGAGAAAACACTTATTGTTTTGGCACCCTATGGCCACATGTATAAAGTACTATTTGGTCTCTCTATGTTAGTAAGAACCAATCTATGATCTATATTGGCACCCTATGGCTTGAAGGCCATAGGGTCCCCCCTATGCTAGTAAGTAACTCTCTTTGTTCTACACATCCTATATGTTTTGAAGAAACCCTTCATGACGGTTTTTTGGCAACCTATGGACCCAGGGCCATAGGATTCGCTCTATGCCATTGAGAAGACCTTGTGGGCTGAAGTCCATAGGGTCCCCTCTATGCTAGTAAGAACCTCTGTTTTCTCTACGTTGACACCATGTGGCCTGAAGGCCATAGGGTTCCCTCTATCATAGTAAGAAGCTCTCTATGCTCTATGCTCTATGCTCTATGTTCTATGGTCTATGCTCTATATTGACATCCTATGGCCCCAAGGCCACAAGGTTCCCTCATAGTTTCGTAAAAACCCTCATTGTTTTGGCACATTATGGCCCCAGTTATAAATCACTATTTGGTCTCTCTATGTTAGTAAGAACCGATCTTTTCTCTATATTGGCACCCTATGGCGTTCAGGCCATAGGGTCCTATGTATGCTACTAGGAACCTCTCTATGCTCTACACATCTTATGACCCTAAGGGCACAAGATGCCCTGTATGTTTTAAAGAAACCCTTCATGAGGGTTTTTGTGGCAACCTATGGACCCAAGGCCATAGGGTGCTCTCTATGCCAGTAAAAAACACTATTGCTCTATATTGAGGAGACATTGTGGGTTGAAGGCCATAGGGTCCCCTCTATGCTAGAACCTCATTTTCTCTATATTGAGACCCTGTAGCTTGAAGGTCATAGGGTTCCCTCTATGGTAGTAAGAAGCTCTCTATGCTCTATGCTCTATATTGACATCCTATGGCCCCAAGGCCACAAGGTGCCCTAATTGTTTTGAAAAAACCCTCATTGTTTTGGCACCTTATGGCCCCATGTATAAAGCACTATTTGGTCTCTCTATGCTAGTAAAAAACACTATTTGCTCTATATTGAGGAGACCTTGTGGGCTGAAGGCCATAGGGTCCCCTCTATGCTAGTAAGAACCTCTGTTTTCTCTATATTGACACCCTGTGGCTTGAATTGTACATTGCCACCCTAGGGTTCCCTATATGGTAATAAGAATCTCTCTATGCTCTTTGCTCTATGCTCTATATAGAGATCCTATGGCGTGAAGGCCACAAGGTGCCCTCATTGTTTCAGATGGAATGTAGGGAACCTTGTGACCCTAGGTAACATAGGGAATCCTATGGCCCTTGAGATTGTAGATTGTAGATTGTCACCCTATGGCCCTTGGACCACAGGGCATCCAAGGGCCCAAGGTTGGCCTACGTACATAGGGTACACCATGGTGCATATTAACGGGCACCATGGTATCCCCATGCACCTAGGGCTCTAGGGCCATAAGATCTCCAAAATAAACATAGGGAATCATATGGCCCTTGCGATTGTACATTGCCACCCTATGGCACTTGGGCCATAGGGTCTTCAGATGGAACGTAGGGCACCTTGTGACCCTACGGAACATAGGGAATCCTATGGCCCTTCAGATTGTAGATTGTCACCCTATGGCCCTTGGGCCACAAGGTCTATAGATGGGATGTAGGGCACACTGTGATCTTATGGATCTAGGGCCATAGGATCTCCAAAAAAAACATATGGAACCCTATGGCCCTTGAGATTGTACATTGTTACCCTATGGCCCTTGGGCCACAAGGTCTCAAGATGGAACATAGGGCACCTTTTGATCCTATGGCCATAGGTTCCTTATGTTCCTTTGGAGATTCTATGGTGCTAGGGTCAAAGGATCTTCAGAAGGAACAAAGAGAACCATATGGCCCTTGAGATTGTACATTGCCATCCTATGGCCCAAGGGCCATAGGGTCTCTTAATGGGACATAGGGCACCTTGTGATCCTATGTCTGTAGGGCCATATGTTCCTTTTGGAGATCCAATGGCCCGAGGACCATAGGATCTCCAAAAGGAACATAGGGAACCCTGTGATCCTATGTCCATAGGGCCATGTGTTCATTTTGGAGATCCTATGGCCCGAGGACCATAGGATCTCCAAAAAGAACATAGGGAACCCTATGGCCCTTGAGATTGTACATTCCCACACTATGGCCCTTGGGCACAAGGTCTCCAATAGGTCACCCTTTGATCCTATGGCGCTAGGTTCTTTATGTTTCTTTTGGAGATTCTATGGCCCTAGTGCCACCCTATCTCCAAAAGGAACATAGGGAACCCTATGGCCCTTGAGATTGTACATTGCCACCCTAAGGCCCTTGGGCCACAAGGTCTCTGGATCGGACATAGAGCACCATGTGATCCTATGGCCATAGTGCCATATATATGTTTTGGAGATCTTATGGCCCTATGGCCATAGGATCTTCAATAGGAACATAGGGAACACTATGACCCTTGAGATTGTACATTGGCACCCTATGGCCAGATGGGACATTGGTCACCCTATAGTATGATGTGAGACCACCCTATGGCCTTATGGTCATAGGGTGCCTTAGGGTCATATGTTACTCTTTAGTATGAGGTGAAATCCTATGTAGCCACACCCTGTCTGCCCTTCTAAAGATTCTATTTCTAGTTTTATATTAGTGACTACAAATAAATTTAAAGAAACTATATTACACCATATCTTACAAACACATATAGTGTACACTTTCTTTCCCACCTTTTTGCCTCTTTTTTTCCCATCCTCCTGCAACTGAACCCTAATCCATCCTCATACAACAGCGCGCTTTACTCGTCCTCTTACGACGTGTGCCCAACTCCCCACAACCCAATTACAGGTATCCACAGTTTCAGCATTTTTTGTAGTTATTGCTTTTTGTATTTGCAGGTTTATAATTTTTTTGTAATTAGAGATTTTTGCGGTTAGAGTTTTACAGTATTAGGTCACTTATGAGGAGTTTTCTGTTTTATAGATTTAGGTCCTTAATAAGAGTTTTTCGTTTTACAAATTTAGGTCCCTAATTAGTGTCTTCTGTTTTATATTTTAGGTCTCTAATTAGAGTATTCTTTAATACAATTTTAGATCTCTAATTAGATATTTTTTTGTTTTATAGTTCTACAGTCTACAGTTTTACAGTTTTAGAGATGTAATTAATGATTTTTGTTTATTGTTTTAGAGAGAGGTGATTAAAACTTAGTTAAAACGTAATTAGATTAAGAACAATTAAAACCAAATTAAGAAAAAAGAGTAGGGTTTCTACAGGTTACCTCTGAGTAAATCTGTGTTTGATGAAGAGAGGCTGCAGCAGTAGCAAGCAGTCACTTAGGTGTGTTGAGGCCGCGACGATGATGGTAACAGATATGTGTTTGGGAGGTCGCGGCAGCAGTCCTTCTGTTGAAGGTTGTGGCGATGGCTTCGCGTAGATCTGTGCGCGTTGCAACGATGGCGTAGAACTGTATGCGTAGGGAGAGAGGGAGAGAGAGAGAGAGAGAGAGAGAGAGAGAGAGAGAGAGAGAGAGAGAGAGAGAGAGAGAGAGAGAGAGAGAGAAAGACAAGCTCTTTGCAGGTTTCTGTGTAGGTTCGAGCAAGAAACGAGAGAGAGAAAGAGAGCGACAACGTGAAAAAAATTGTGTTAGAGAGAGAAAGAGAGAGATAAGGTTAGTTGGGTTAGGTTAGAAATTCAAAATTCCAATTTTGAATTTAGGGGCTGTTCTCACGGTGTTGCAGTCGAGATTAGTAGAGTTCTAGGCTTTGTGTGAAAATGAGACATAGCTCATCGGCTCCGAAATTGAAAGAGCTTTTCAGAAGAAAAAAAAAAGTTGGTGCAAGGCTTTGTCAATGTCCATATCTTTGTAGTACGAGTGGAACGACACCCATGAAGCAAAATTTGACTCCAGAATCAAAATCTGCATAGTAAAAAATACACTAAAAATAGCTAAATTTTTAAAAAATTATCCCGAAAATTTTGTGCTATTTTTTTGTCCGATATCGATAAGTGTATTTGAAAACCCATTATGACAAAGTTTGTCGTAGCGTAATTTTTTAAAAAAATTATTTTTTTAATTTATGCCAATTGCGGATATCCCTTGAATGGCCGAAATTATTATGAAGACACCTCAGCCACCCCCGTGCTCACACCATAGGGCGGCAATGTTGGAGGTCAAGGATCAAAGCGTGCACTCAGTTCCATTTGAAAATCCTATGTCCTAGGGTTTTCTTCTTCTATCTTGTGAGATCCTTGTGGCCCTACGGTGGCAATGTGAAAGCTTGTGGACCTAGGGCCATAGGGTGGCAATGTATAAACTCAAGATCTATAAGTTTCTCTATATTCCATTTGGAAATCCTATGGCCCTAGGGTTTAGGGGTGACAATGGATAAGCTCCAATACATAGCCCTATGTTCCAGTTGGAGATCCTATGGCCCTAGGTCCACGACAATGTATAAGCTCAAGAGCCATACATTGCCCTACTTTCTAGTTGGAGATCCTATGGCCCTAGGGTCATGGGGTGGCAATATGTAAGCTCAAGGGCCATAGGGTGCCACATGTCCCATATGGAGATCCTTCGGCCCTAGGGCCATGGGGTGGCAATGTATAAGCTCAATGGCCATACATTGCCTATGTTCCATTTGGAAATCCTATGGCCCTAGGGTAATGGGGTGGCAATGTATAAGCTCAAGGGACATACATTGCCTATGTTCCATTTGGAAATCCTATGGCCCTAGGGTAATGGGATGGCAATGTATAAGCTCAAGGGCCATAGTGTGCCATATGTCCCATATAGAGATCCTATGGCCCTAGGGCCATGGGGCTGCATTGATATCTTGGCCACCCTTGAACCCGCACCCTTGAGCTTAGGGGCCTTAGGTTGTCTTATTGTATGTTGTGAGATCTTGTGGCCCTAGGGCCGTAGGGTGGAAATGTATAAGCTCAAGGTCCATACATTGCCTATGTTCCATTTGGAAATCCTATGGCCCTAGGTTCATGGGGTGGCAATGTATAAGCTCAAGGGCCATAGGGTGCCACATGTTCCATATAGAGATCCTATGGCCCTAGGGCCATGGGGTTGCATTGATATCTTGGCCATAGGTTGTCTTTTTGTATGTTGTGAGATCTTGTGGCCCTAAGGCCATAGGGTGTCAAAGTATAAGCTCAAGGGCCATACGTTGTCCTATGTTCCATTTGGAAATCCTATGGCCACAGGGCCATGGGGCTGCATTGACATCTTGGCCACCCTTGAACTCACACCCTTGTGCTTAGGGCCATATGTTCCATTTGGAAATCCTATAGCCCTAGGGTCATAGGGTTGCAATGTATAAGCTCAAGGGCCATACATTGTCGTATGTTTCATATGCCGATCCTATGGCCCTAGGGTCATGGGGTTGCAATGTATAAGCTCAAGGGCCATACATTGTCGTATGTTTCATTTGGAGATCTTATGGCCCTAGGGTCATGGGGTTCCATAGGATGTATATATACTTGACATGAAACTCCGTGAGGTGATCTTGAGGACAACCCTATGGCCTTTAGGCCTTAGGGAGTTAATATAGAGCAAATAGTGCTTTATACCGGCATAGAGAGCTATGGCCCTGGGGCCATAGCAAAACAATGAGGTTTTTTTGGAAACAATGAGGGCACCTTGTTGTCTAGGGGCCATAGGATGTCAATATAGATCATAGAGCATAGAGCACAAAGAGATTCTTAGTAGCATAGATGGAACCCTATGAACTTCAGGACACAGGGTGCTTCTCATGAAACACCTACATACATACTTGTTATGCTTTATGCTACGTAAATCAATATACTCTGCAAGTGGTTTGTTTAACAAATATTCTTGCAAATTTTCTTGCAGGTATGGCTAATTTCAATCATGGTGATAGAGTGTGCATGTTTGTAGCGACACAAAAGGTTGCCATTGGGACTCCTGGGGGATTCACTCTATGTACAAAACAAGACGCCACCTGCGAGCAGACAACTTTGGTAAAACCCCTATATAAGACTCATATTAGAGAATATGACCCCCCTTTCTACGCTTATACAACAATCAATGAAGAAAACTATCATACCTCTATCTTACATAGAAAATTTAGGTCTCACATGATCTAACTGAGTAAAACTACTCAAAGAGTGTGTAGCCGCTAGTGAATGGAAACGTACTAAGGAATCATTTTTGTTGATAAGTAGATGTACCCTCAATGTGTCTTAATTTGACTTTAAAACTATGTGCTTGATGTAAAATGTGATGTGTGACTGATAAAATCTTCCCCAAAATTCATCCAAGTTATAGTGCACACCGATGACCAATCGTTACAAGTAATCAACCTGGGTCAAATCAACCTGGGTCAAGTCCCCCCCCCCCCCCCCCCCCCCCCCCCCCCCCTCGCCCCCCCCCATAAATATGATACCCCCCTTCCTTATTTTAAAGCTTGGGAGATAAATTATTGGGGTCCTGCCCCTAACTTATACACTTATGTAGCTTGTAAGAAAACCCCCTCCCCTACACTTACGTGGTGCAGTAAGTTTTTCATGGTGAATCCCCCAGGTTGGGACTGTACTTGAAATAAATCCAAGTGCATATTGTTCTGGCATGATTATTGGGGAAGGCAATGTATCGGTGTCAGTTGATTTGTGTTTTGAAAAGAAAGCACACATCCCTTTCCCAACAATGGATGCATTGACATTGGGAGATGCTTTTCATAGTATTGTGAAATGGAGTAGTGGGTTGTTGCAACATATAAATGAGATGCAGTACAAAGGGGCTTCTATGCATGAGGCTGACAAAGCAGAAGGAGCATTGGATGCACAATGTAATGGAATGAGCTACAGAGAGTTTTGGGAGGAAAAGAGGGTTCAACTTTGGGATGAAAGCAAAACACATGTAGTAGCCGAAGGGGTTGTCATGTATGTGTGTCCGTTTGACTCTATAAACTTTGGTGAGATAGGTGAAGATAACATTGGTATTGGTATCAAAACATCCTATGCAGATGAGGCTACTATTTCTGCAGAAGCTAGTGTATGCAGCATTAATCGAGTTTGTTGGCCTATCAAGAGAGTGACAACTATGGATTGAAAAGAGTTGTTATGCTATGAGGATCTACATGCTATGCATGCGTTACAAGACAGATGCATTGAATCAGCTTATTTGGTAGAGCCTATTTCAAAAAAGCGAAAATATTTCTTTGTAAATAGGAAGCCAAAAAGGTCAGTGAAAGCTTCTAAGAGACCCAATCAAGCATCTCTAGCATCTGTCTAGCTTGTTTCAACCATAGATTGTTGTTCCAAAAGGTGTTGTCAATATGCCAATCGAGATAAGGTCATGGCTATGCGCAATGAATTTTGGGGACAGAGTTTGCAAAATATAACAAACTATGTGTATGATACAATGTTGACTGCATGGCGTGAGAACAAAACAACTACAAAGACATGCTATGTGTTTTCTTTTAATGGCAGTGAGGTTTGCAGTAGAGCTTGGTACGAAATTCATGGCATTCCAAAAACTTCATTTTATCGTTACCGTGAACATTTTGAGAATGGGGTTAGACGCTCAGTGCATGGTAATGATGGTGTCATGAGAAAAGGAAGAGACCATACAGAAATGGGAAGGGCATTGATGCGCTCTTTTTTTGATGAAAACTTGGAGAGAATGCCACATAAGAGTAGAACCATGGAAGATGGTACTAGGGAAACTTTGCTTGCAATACCAAACACGTACAAGCAAGTAGACATTTTACATGATGCCAATAAAACACTTGACAGTATGAGTCTCAAGCCAATGTCAAGAACGACATTCAAGAGGATTTGGAATACAGAGTTTGCTAATGTGACATTGTCAAAACCAAGTGAGTTATCCAAATGTGTTGTGTGTAGTCGAATAAAGTCTCAACTAGAGTCAACAAAGGATGACGAGATGATTGCACATTTGAAGGGTGAATGTCGAATTCACATGTTTCAACAACAAAGTTGTAGGAATGTGTACTACACCTGGCGTAAGTTCTCCCAGTTGCAAAAGGATAAGTATTTATACATTATACATGATAAAATGGATCAAAAAAAGAAAGCAATACCTAGGTTGCGTGTGAGCTCAAAATATTATGCGAATGCATATCAATTGCAAGTATCATTAAGAGGTATGATAACACATGGACATGGTCATGGAATGTATGGTCACTTCTCACTTAATGGTCTATGGCCTTCAGATCCCAATGCTACAATTGGTTCCCTTTCATTATGCTTACAGAATCTGGAAAGAACAGAAAAACATGGACTAGGAGATTTATGTCATGATGGTATGCCACGCAGCAATGTAACGTTATTCAATGCATTGAACTCAAGGAGAGCTCTAGACCTCCAAAACAAAATGAAGCAAGAGCGTGAGAGGAATGCATCAACAATGACACCACCGTTGGCCATCCAAGGATGTAATGAAGAGATTGTACACATACAATCAACTTCCTCTCAATGTGTTGTGGATACCATATCCACTCCTGTATTTCAAAAATTGAATGAGAATCTTTTGCTACAGCTAGATAATTGTGCAGGAGAGAATAAAAATAAATATTTTTTTGCATACTTATCCTTGTTAGTAGCAAAAGGAGTTTTCAAAACCGTGCATTTGGGATTCTTAATGGTGGGTCATACACATGAGGACATAGATGCAATGTTTAGTAGTTTCTCAGAAAGATTGCGAACAAGAATGACATTCACTTTTCCACATCTGATGGAACATTTTCAAAAATGTGAAAGCTCAGCTCCAACACCATTTTTGATGACACAAGTTCTTGACTTTAAATCCTTTGTGCAAGGGTACATGTGTGACGGACAAGATTCTCTAGTCGAACACTCTAAGCCACTTCAATTTTGTTTCTATATGCAAGGTGAAGTCCTAGTAATGCAGTACAAAATTCATCCCAAATCACCAGATTGGATGCCAAAGGAGTCGGGAATTGAGTTCTGGAAAAAAGATGACCATGGAAAACCAAAATTACCAACATGCTGTCCAGATGTGGTACCTGTAGCAGACTTGTGAGAGATAGTCCGCTTGTTATTCAAGGGATTAAGTCATATCTTGAATGCTGGAAAAGATGTTCTCTATTAAAGGGAAAGGACCATGACTCCACAAAATACATGGAGGCTGTTATCACTTATTGGCAAAACATAATAAATGAGCTTGAACAACCAACCAATAAACACATTGGTGAATATACAACATTTTGGCCAAAGACTACAGGGAGTCATCGAATGCAAGAGATAGAGGAAGACATAGATGAGTTTCAAGGATATGAAGAATTGAATGATCACTATGTTGGTCCTCAAAGTGCAAGGCCACAAGAGGCCTTTAGGCCTCAAATTGATGTAAGAAAAGAGGATCTTGTTCTTGTGAGACCCGCAGATCTTGAATATCCGATATGGCTAGGAGTGGCAGAGTCAAACGTTGATGTAGACAAATCATCTCCTAACTACAAGAAAGTTCTGATTTAGTATTGGGCACCAAAACATCAAAAAAGAAATCCCACAATCCAAGAACAGTATGAGGATTGTTGGAAAAAGAGTTGGTGCTGCAATCTTGTTGACCCAAAGCGCTGGGAGTGTGTTGATACAATTGTATGGTCATGGACTCCAAGGGATGGAAGAATTGCGGAAACAATCAAGATCCCATCAAATGTCATGGAGAAGGCACAGGCTAGCTTAATAGGAGAAATTGAATAGCATTTCATATCTTGCTCATTGTTTTATTTCCCCGGCTTATGTATGATTTTATGAAGTATTTTTAAACACCCACATAAAAATAAAAATTCTAAAAGGTGTTTCTCAACACCACCATTTTCTTGGGAATCTATCTCTTTTATGAAGTGTTTTGAAACACCCGCATAAAAATAAAAATTTTAAAAGGTGTTTCTCAACACCACCATTTTCTTGAGAATCTATCTCTTTTATGAAGTGTTTTGAAACACCCACATAAAAATAAAAATTTCAAAAGGTGTTTCTCAACAACACCATTTTCTTGAGAATCTATCTCTTTGTCACATTCCCAAATTAAATGAAATTTTTTCAAATTTAATGGGAAATAGGAATCCATAGGCATTGAAATTAGTCCCAAAGTTGTGGGATTTTCCCATTTCATCTAAAATGGTGTTCTCTCTCTCTCGATCCGTCGGCTATCAAATCAAGAAGACGAGGCGAGATTGATCTTTCTATCTCTCGTCCTCGACTAGCAAAACAAAGGGATATTCCCTTCCTCTTGTTCTTGGTAAGGCAAAGAAGACAAGCAAGGAGAGACTTAGATAAAAAGTAAAAAGAACTAGAATTAGCAACACAGGGAATTTCTTTTGCGGCAAATTGACATGTTTATTTTTATGTCCATTGATACCAATCACCGACGGACATCTTGATTCATTGCAGGCTAAACTTATTTGGCCTAGATTTTGTAAACAAGATATTAAACTCCTTAATTTGTAGTTAATTAAGTTGACGGTGCTATTAACAGTACCGACTTGTTTAACATGTGTCGGATTTTGTCTGCATCATAAAAATCAATTAATTTAGCACTTTGATCCTATTTTGAAGAGGTTGCTTGATAATTTTGCAGTGTAGTGCATCTTTTCTTCCTCTCTTCTCCCACAGCTATTAGCAGCTCAGCACTAACACAACTCACTTTTTGAGCACATACCCCCCGACAACGTGCATGTAAAAAGTGCTTTTGGTTTCACGTCATAGAGATGGCAAGAACACGTTTTTGGTCATAACTCACAAACCCTTATGATGAATCAGCCCAAACCCTGTATAACAAAGGTAAAACACATCATTTAGAACATTTTCTCTCTTAGGTGTCATGTGAAAATCATGCTCGAGCTAAGAGATATGGTAAAAAAATAGCTTGTTGCCCACCACATAGCCAAATTTTTGGAGTCCAAGCTTCTTGGAGAACCACTATATAGATTCACCTAATGGGAAAACTCACTTAACCATTTGAAAAGCTTGCTGAAACTTGATGATAAATGTATTTAGTTATGTGTTATCACCTCGGGTATGCGAGTTATTAATCATTCCATAATCGATTATACCTACGCATATAGGGGTGCTACCTTGGGGGAGTACCATATGACGTTGTGATTTAATCAAGTTGATTATGTATGATTTATGTTTTTTTTGGGTGTGTTGATTTCAATCGTTCGATGCCCATAAACTTATATGAGGGTATATGGTTAGACAACCCAAACCGCATAGGAAAATATGATTAAAGTGGCTTTCTTTTTGGGTTACCGTTTGTTGTGTGAGTATCATATGGGGAAAGTGATATGATAGAGTGCTAGTCTATATTATGGATCTGAGCTTGATGCATTGTTTTGAAGTCAAATACTTTCATTTGCATGTTGTGTATACTCCCAAAACTGTGAAAATTTTGTTTTTTTTCATATGTGTGAAGTTATGGTTTATGCTTCACCTAAAGGTTTTGCATCATGTTTTTGGTGATGGAATGTTATCATATGATGTATGAAACCTTATGGATTGATGTGGATGCCTCATGTGCATTGTTATGATTGCTTTCCACCTTTCTAGGTCAAAACTAGGTCTATGTGCTAGAGAGATGAAGTGCAGATGTGATGCATCAACTTTGCATGGCTCGATGTTGTCAAAATTGGATTTTTATATCATTTTTAGTTGCTATTCATATTCCTTTCATGCATGAAAAGCTCATGTCTTAAGAGTCATATGTGTGTGGACTCCGATTGTTTGCAGGGGATATGCCAAACTCCAAGTGTGAGTTGCTTCATTGTGAATATGATTTGTGGTTAAGGGCTGAGATTCCCTCATGGATTATGGTTGTGATTTTATGGTAAAAGCCGGTGTGGATCTTGGTTTTTTTTTGGGATATGGTTATACTGCCAAAATGTTTGCAGCCATGTTATGTTCTAAAGTGGTTATGCAAGACTAGTTGTGCCTCACCCGAGTTGGGTGGAGTGCTCACCCATGTGATGTGATTGGATTATGGTTTATGTCTATGGGGTTAGATCATGAAGTGATCTAGATGGTTTATGGTAGACGTGTAAGGGTAGAGACCTTGTATAGTCTAACTGCTTGGAAAAGATTGTTTGCGCATATGGAAAGTGCTATTCTTATTGGACTCACATGTTATATTATCATAGCAACATCGCTACAAGATAGAGTCACCTACATCGCTTAGCTTAGACCAAAGGTTGTTGACATGGGGACCTTGTATAGTCTAACTGCTTGGAAAAGATTGTTTGCGCATATGAAAAGTGCTATTCTTATTGGACTCACATGTTATATTTATCATAGCAACATCGCTACAAGACTAGAGTCACCTACATCGCTTAGCCTTAGACCAAAGGGTTGTTGACATGGGGCTTTTCTGGATTGCGGGTGTTGCCTAGGTCTTCTTCTTTTTGCATGGCTCATTTGCACGGTTAGTGCATCGGGGGTTGAATGACCTACACGGCTCACGCATCAGGGATTTTTCCTTGGCTTTTGTGAAAGGCGAGGTCAGCCCCAGTAAGTGGGAACTGCTCCTTAGAAGGATAACCAACAGGAACTGCTACATTGATAGTGATTCGGCATACAGCAATTACTGCAGTAACTTTGTAAGCCTATAAATAGGAGTTGCTACAATGTCTCTAGGGCTTTTTTGGGCTTCTTGGGTTTTTTTTGGACTTTTGGCTTACGGGCTCTTGTAGACTTTTAGTCTTCAATTTCAGTACATTATTCCAGTTCAATTCTTTATTTGAGTCCAGTACTTAATTCCAGTCGTCACTAACTAAATCTCCTAGATAATCAGTAGCTCTAAACTCTAGTAGTGGAATAGCTGTATGAAGAGATCAGCTCTCATTCCATTTTGGCGATCACGGTGGCTAGAGCAAATTTCTCTTAGAATTGTTAGCTACAAACATGCCATTCAGAGTCAGTCGTGGTAGAAAATCGTCAACCCATTTTTGCACTTATGCCACACAAGTTGACCGTATTCCAGAAGTGTCAGAAAGAGAGTCTGATACTGAGAGGGACCGCGAGAGTGAGACTGAGGCTTAGGAGGATGAGATTAATGCTAAAGAGTCCAGAGACTCTCAACATTCCAGTCACTCAAGGAGGAGGAGGGTTGAGCATGAGGAACGCAAAACTAGGACTCAAGGTTCTCGATCCACACACAAGACAACCGAGGCCAAGAGTAGCAAAGGTAGTGATCATAGTACAAGCAGGAAGGCCAAGGTAGAGACTGAGATTGAAACTAAAAAGGAAAGTCTCTAGGATGCCGACATTGATCATTACAGGAAGTCATCCAGATGTAGTCAAGCTACCAAGACCAAAGGAACTAGAGATGAGACAAACATGCATGTTTACACTGCTTCCTTAAAGATCCCTTTTCTAGATTTCAAAGGCGGGAAAAAATATGATCTATATGTCCACATTCAAGCCTTTGAGCAATATGTTAAATTAAATCATATTGATGAAGATGATTGGGGAGAGTATTTTCCTCAAACATTGAAGGATGTGGCAAGAAAATGGTATTACCACT
Organism: Adiantum capillus-veneris; assembly: GCF_014529385.1. Lineage (NCBI taxonomy): Eukaryota > Viridiplantae > Streptophyta > Polypodiopsida > Polypodiales > Pteridaceae > Adiantum > Adiantum capillus-veneris. Next base: position 115,659,074 of record NC_140932.1, on the reverse strand, counting down.
ATCCAGCCTGCCAGCTCAGGTCTTACAATAAATTGATCAAGGCAAGGAAAATTGATCAAAGAGTTCACCAAGCAGCTCCAAGAACCACCTTCAAAAAAAAGACTGCATGCATGGTTTTTGAATAGTTTTTATAGCAATAATCTGAGAGAACACGAGGTACTTGCACCCACAAAGAAGTTTAATGACTTGGTGTAGGGAACTCTGAAGCTCAAGCAGCAAGCCAAGAAGGAGTGAAGCCATAAGAAGCACAGGTCTAGTAGTAGCAGCTGTTCTATGGAGAATTCCAACTCCAGTGAGACTTCCAGTAGTTCTGATAGTAGTTTAGACAAAAAGAGCAAGGAAAAGGCTTAGAAAGGGTCTTGGTCCCAAAAAAATCAACAAAATGGCCAGGCAAATTGCTATAATTAGACAAACTAGACCGCCTGTTAGGAAGATGGAAACCTAGTGCTCCAAATGCAAATCCAAAGATCATGATTCCAAGGAATTCCCATAGTGCATGTACTGCAAAGCGTATGGCCATCTGTAGAATAACCGTGGCATTTGAATCCATCATTTCAAGAAAGGTAAAGATCTATCTCTAATTGCATTTACAAATGACAAATCAGCTAGGTAGAGATGACCAATGGACCTAAAGAGGAAAATGTAGGTACTAGTGGGACTGGTACTGGACGCGGCAGATACCAAGGGGGTACTAGCCGAGTCTTAGGTCGTGGCAATTTCTAGAAGCAAAGTCTTAACTGCTATGGCCGTGGGAAATATGGGCACTTTGATGCTTAGTGTCCAAATGCACCCAATACTGAGGCTACTGAGGGAAAATCACTGGAACCAGTTTCGTACGGGTAGTCACTTGCAGTAAAGGAGTACTTATTGAAGAAATTATTGTCAAGCCTATGAAACTAGCAATTCCTTAAACCAGTAAATGGGCTTAGCAAGAGCAGTCAATCTGGAAGGCTAAGGGCAATGAGAAGATAGTTGATGAATGGCAAGAGGAGCAATAACTTGCAGTTAAGATCACAGAGGATCTAGCTAAGAAGCTACCATAGCAGCCAAAGAGTTTCGATGGTCATGTTATTTAGAAGATACTAGCCCCGTCTTTTGAGAAAAGGCAACCAGATCAGTCAGGATTTGGGATCTCTAAGACCATGCTTGCTACAGTGCAAGGATTGGTGGATGACCTAGGGCAGGTCAAATCAGATTTGATTGCATTAGAAAACATTGAACTAGGAAAAGCATAGTGTCTTTCTCAGTGTCAGTCAAGGCTCAGTATAGACACCAAAACAAAGGATTGGCAATGTGAAGGTAGTCCTGATTCCTTGAGTTCTGGTAATACTTCTGACTAGGAGAGAGAAGAGATCCATGTCAAAATCAGTGGACGAATTCAAAACTTGACGGTTGAATTAGATGATTTTAGGAAGACTTTGCATGAAGCATCACAATTTATTAGACATCACAGAAAAGATGAAGATGATGCCAGAGCAGTTGAATTGTTGGGTGGCTGTCAGAGATGACAAGGTGCCAATAATGCAGGTGGAATGCAAGGTCAGGAAACAATGGGAGCCGCTATCCAGTGTTATAGTGGATGGAGGGGCAGGTGTGAATATTCTGGGGGCACATCTTCAGCAAAGGCTTGGTATCACTGATTTACAACCAGCACCCTTTAAGGTTAGAATGGATAGTCATAGAGTTGTTCAGGCAGCTGGTATGATCAAGAATATGTAGATAAGGGTGGTTAAAGAAAAATTCAAAACCAGCTTTCTGGTACTGGATGTCCAAGGAGTATATGGTATGCTACTAGGATGACCATGGATTTGGATGGCATACGTTGTTCATGATTATGCAAATCAGATCATAACCATTGAGGGAACCACTAGGAGAATCCAGCTCTAGACAAATAACACCAGAAGCTGGAAGAAAGCACTTTGACCTAAAGAAATTTACCAAAAATATGGGGTTAAGAAGATTGAACGGATGCTTGCAGCCATGAACATTTTTTCGTTCGCTAAAATCAACTTGAATGCAGTGTTATTCGACAAGGCTCAAGCTGAGAAACAGAGAAAGCAGTTTGCAAATCAGTTCAATGAACTGAATCTTGGAGAGAGACCAGTTCAGTTGACTGGTCGGCCAGAGGAACCATCTGACTCCAAAGACGGATATTCAGATTCTAGTACACCAGTGCACACTGAATAGGTCACTAGAGTTCAGAAATAGAATCTAGTACTAATAGATCCGATCAAAAGGAAATGAGGTGGTACAAATTGTCTGCTCCCAGATGATTAAGAGATTGAAGAATGAAATTTGGGTCTGAAGAAAGTCCTTGATTAATCAAGTTTAATAAGCATCTGAACCCAGAAATGAAAGAAAAAGCTAGACTTATGTTCCAAAAATACAAAGATGTATTTGCATGGGAACATACTGATTTGAAAGGTGTAAATCCAGAGGTTTGCCAACACAAAATACCTCTAAAGAATTATGCCAGACCAGTATGTCTGTAGACGTACACAATGAATACGAACTGTGCTAAGAAGGTCAAAGAGGAAATTGACAACCTTCTGAAAGTTGGATTCATCAAAGAAGTCGCCAGCCATCGATTGGATATTTTCTATAGTGGTCGTACCAAAGAAGAATGGGAGACTTAGAGTTTGTGTGGAATATCAAAAATTTAATTCTCAAACTATCAAAGATCACTTTCCATTGCCCTTCACCAATATGCTTCTTGATGAGATTGTAGGCCATGATATGTATAGTTTTATGGATGGCTATAGTGGTTACAACCAGTTAAAGATTGCTGAAGACAGGAGAAAAATCACTTTTATTACTAAATGGGGTGCATTCATGTATTTAGTCATGCCATTTGGTATGTAATGCTCCAGCAACATTCCAATGTTGCATGATGGAGATATTCAGTGAATTCTTGCACAAATTTCTAGCTATATTCATGTATGACTTCACTGTATTCTCAACCGATGAGAAGCATCTACTATTTTTGGAAATGGTTTTTCATTGATGTAAGGAGAAGAGGATCTGTTTGAATCCATTCAAGTCTGTCTTTTTGGTCTAGAAGGGACAATAACTAGGGCATATAGTGTCCAAAAATGGTATAGAAATGGCCAATGATAAAGTCCAGTGTGTCCAGCAGGCAAAGGCACTCTGCACAACGTCTAAATTGAGTTCATTCTTGAGGTATATAGATTTTTACAAAAGATTTGTTCACATGTTTTCTACAAAGGCATTACTTCTATATGAGCTTACCAAGAAAACCTATAAGTTCACTTGGGGATCCATATGACCACTTAGCAAGCTTTAAGCAAGTGCTAAGAGTAGAACATGTATTTGATTTCCACACTCAATTTGAGGAATTTGGAATAACATCAGAGGGAAAAGCATTGACATGGTTTCAAAACATTCCACCAAGGTCAATCATGGACTTAAATACATTAGCTCAGGGATTTGTAGCTGCATGTTCCAAAACTGGGATCAAACATAATATGGTAGCTTAAATCTATATCTTCAAACACAAACAAGGTGAGTCTGTTTGGGATTGTGCAACTAGGATGAAGCAATGCATTGCAAGGTGCCTAGAACTAGAAATACCTGCAGAAGAAAGGCTAGTGTCATTGTTTCTAGAGAGATTGCTAAACAAGGAACTTCATGCTATACTGTATAGCAAGAAAATATGACCCTAGAGAGTGTGTATCAGATGCTATTGACTTGGGAGACCATAGAAGATATGCTCACAAAGATGAACTAAATGATGAAAAACATACAAAAAGCACCTATGAGAGGACCAGGGCAAGGGATACCTCAACAAGGACAACCAATTAGGCCATAAAAATGGTATGCTATCGAGGGTAAATGGGCCAACCATGAGACCAATGAGTGTTATTACCGACCAAAGTATGATGGGAATGTTTTGTATGTGCCCATGAGGCCAAAAGGACAATAGAGGAAGACATAAGCATGATGCTTATTGGCATTCGATGTTGAAGTTTCTCATCAAAGGATGACCTTGGTGAGAGAGATGAGATACTAAGCTCTTGAGCATGTTTTCTCTTTCTTTGATAGTCAACAGAGTTGGTGAAACCATGTGGCTGCTCATCACCTTTGTAGCTTTGGATGCTCGTTGTTTAGGTATTCAGATTTGAACTGTGGGTAAGGTTGGACTGGAACATGTTTTTGGTCAATGTCTATGAAAGACATGTACTTGAGGGAATCCCTTAGTTTGTTGTTTTGGAATCCAATTTTTTTCTTTCTTACTTTGGGCCGTAAGTAATTGCTTTGATACCCATATCTGCTTGTGGAGGAACTTTGGTTTCAGCTTGCGGTTTGCAGTGGAGTTATCTATGAATTGACTTTGCTCAAACCTTACGACTTGATCCTTCCTAATCCATATTTTTTTGATAGCTTTGTTTTGCAGAGTATGTGGGGTTCTTTGTGGTACACTTCTATGAATTCCCACTGATTTGTTGATGACTCATCGAACTCACGTCGTGGGTAAGAGTATTTTCTGTACTGAGTTGCTTTTTCTGCAATGTAGGTCTTTTTGGAACCCATTGTTGGACAATGGGTGTTTGTAAGGATTTCTTACCTTTTTCTTTCGGGGGCATTACTGATGGTTTGTCTGTAGCTACTGTAGCAAAAAGAACTTGTTGTTTTCTTGAAGCGGACTGGATACTAACTATATTGTAGCTCCAGTCAAGTTGTACAATATACCTTCGCTGCCAAGGTTGCCCTAGCAATAAGGCATGCTGTGTGTTCTTATCTTCTATCACATAAAATTTGTGTGGATAGACATATTGGTTAACCTATATCATGAGCACGGTCCATCCCATTATCTTGATCGAGTGTTCTGAATAACTATGGAGAATTTCTTTTGTCTCGTGTAGCTAATTGTCAAGTTGAAGTTGCTTGTAAAGGTTGTAGGAGATCAAGCTACCTTGAGCACCTGAATCAAGCATTGTTGCTGCCTCCACTTGATTGTGTCCTAGTTTGATATCAATTTCAGGATTCTGCATGTTCTCTATGTCAAATTTTGTTACTTGAATGGCATTAATCTTTAGAGGTGGTCCATGATGTTGTTGCTGTCGAAGAAGTCGGCATTTTTCTATTCATTCCTTGGCCTTTTCTTGAGCTTCTGCAACAATATGTTGTTTCTCTTGTGTCCGTTTCTTTTCCTTGTGGATTTTTAGAAGCATGCCTAGGGTTATTGGTAGATGAATTTTTTTTAGTGGACATCCACTAATCTAGTTGGGAATTTCTTCACCATCCAATGTAGTAAGCTTGAAAACTCCACTTGGTGATAAGTCTTTGATCACAAAGGGTCGTGTCCCTTGCTTTTTAAGTTTCTTAGCATGTTGTTTTAAGGTATAAATCAGGATGTAATCGCATGTTTTGAATTCCTTTGATCGTACATGCTTATCAAAAAACTCTTTCTACCTTTGTTTTTGCACATAGATGGAAGCTACTACTTTCAAGAAAAGCTCATCTATCTTTTCAAGGTTATCCATTCGTGAAGACATTTCCTAGCCTGTCCACTCTAGTTGCTTGGCTAATCTTAATGTTGGGATTAGGAATTCCATAGGCAATATAGCATTAAGGCCAAACACCATTTGTAGGATAGTGTTATTGAGTAGTTCTATAGGCCCATAATGTCGAATGTAACTTCTAATCCCGGTTCATTTTTGACTCTAAGACTATCTTAGTTAAGATCGTACATAGAGTCTTATTCGTAGCTTTTGTTTCCCATTAGCTTGTGGGTGGTAGGAGAAAACTTATTATGGATTATCATGACTTCTTCAAGAAGATTCTTGATCGTTTCATTTATAAAATGTGTGCCCCAATCACTGACAATCTCTATAGGTAGACCATATCTAACAAAGACATTTTCATATAGAAATTGTGAAGTAGTCATGGTATCAGCTTTTTGTGTGGCTTTAGCTTTGATCCATTTAGTGAGATAAACTGTGGCCACAATGATGTATTGGGCATGTGCCTTGTAAGAGAGGGGTGAGATTGGTCCCACAAAGCCTATTCCCCACTTAGCAAAGCTATGGCTCCCATCATTGGCCTTAAGGGCATCTCATCTCGCTTTATTGGCACTTTGGTGCGTTGACAAGAGTTTCATTGTCTTGTATATTTCATCGCATCCATATATAATAATGGCTACCATATTTCAGAGGTGAGAACAATTTTTACAGTCTTTTTCTCTTAGAAATAGCCTCCATTTATTCCTTCATGTGCTTGTTCCAGGATTGAAATGTACAAGCTCTCCATTACGCACAGTTTAAGCTAGTTATCCTTTCTCTTTTATAAAGCTGATTTTCAATCAAAGTGAAATCATGAGCTTCTATTTCTATCTCTCCTTGTTGTGCTCTAGTGGTATTTTTAGGAAATGTTTGCTTCTTCAAGAAGTCAACAATGTATTGACTCCATTCTGGCATAATTGTTATTTGAAACAATGTCGCATGCTCTATTGGTGGGCTTGATCTGCATCTGGCACAACTAGTTACTAATCATGAACATCAACAGGCATAGTTGGCCAATACACTCCCAATTGTCACAAGCATCGAAAAGTTTTTGTGGATGAACAATGAAATTTCAAATCCTGATTATGCACTTCTAGCAAATAGGCATCGTATTCCTCTGGGTTTATGCACACTCGTAGGATACCGTCAGAGTCTAGATTATATAAACATTCACCAATCAACTGAAAGTTTTAGCTTGCTGAATCATTCTTTGTTCACGGTTTTGGATAGTTTTGTCGAATTCTCCATCATGTGATAGTAGGCTTACGATCTCTTGGGACCACTTAGACACCATTTCTATATTGAAGAGATATGCATCTAGGAGATCATCATCCACTCCCCCTAGAGCTTCTCCATTTGGCAATCCAGAAAGGTGATCTGCTATGAGATGCGTGTTCCTTTTTTTAACCTCTATCGTAAAGTCAGACTCAAGCAATATGATGAACCATCTTACAATTCACCCTATATTACATGGTTTGTTGACAAGGTATAAAAGGACTGATGGTCCATGAAAAACACAAAGTTATTTGCGAGGAAATAACGCCAAAATTTCTTAGCAGCATAAATCAAGAATCACTTTTATCAAAAGTGATTGGTTTAAGCATTTCAATAATCACTTTTATCTTATACAAATCTGTGGATATTCTATTTTTTGAGACAATATAACCTAGGATTCATCCTTGTCTAACCATAAAAACACCTTTTGTAGATAAAGACAAATTCTATATGTTCTTCATTTCTCCAATACTTGTTTGAGGTGTTTTGTATGCTCCTCTCTTAGGAGAGAGTGTACACATAGGTCATCCATAAATATTTCCAAGAAGATCCTCAAGTATTCTTTGAAAGCATGTGCCATCAATCTTTGAAATTTTGCAAGTGCATTCATCAACCCAAATGGCATGACTCGATATGCAAATATGCCCCATTCTAGGGCAAATTCCGTTTTAAATTGGTCCTCAGGTGCAATTGCAAGTTGGTTGTAGCCAGAGAATCCATCCAAGAATGAATATGCACTCTTGCTTTCCACTCGTTCAAGAACGTGATCTGTGATTGATAAGGGATAATTATCCCTTATCGGGGCTGCATTGAATTTTTTGAGGTTGACACACACTTGAAGTTTACCATTGTTTTTGGGTACAACGACGATTGGAGATATCCAATTGGTGTGTTCTATCTCATAGATAAACTCTTCTTCCTTTAGCTTATCGATTTCTTCCTCGATACACTTAGCAAAGGTGTCATTGTACATGTATGGCCTTTGTTTGCTAGGCTTTGCATCAGGTTTTAAAGATAGTATGGTGACATGTTGTAGGATCCACTCCCTTTAAGTCCTTATAAGACCATGCAAACACATCCTTATATTCTTGAAGAAGGTTGACAAGCTCCTCTTCCTCTTCTTGACTCAGATCAGTTGCTATATAGACGGGTTGTTGTTCCTCCCTAGGTCCTACTAGGTCTATCTTCCTTGCATCCTCCAATATATCATATGACTCCTTCTCCCATTGTTCTTGTCTGAGCTCATCATCAACACTATCTTACGATCTTGAATAGTGAACTTACTCTAATGCGAAGGTCGCTTTTGTATTTTTAATATTCTCCATTGCTCGTTTCAAGTATCCATACTTCCCTCACAGTTTTCTTGAGCTCTTGATACTTCTTTTTACGTTCAACTTTCGTCCATTCTGGTTCTGCTATTTGATTCAGTCCTATTTTTGTTTTTTCAAATTTAGTTTCAAGTTCAACTTCTAAGCTCGTTTTTTGACATCCTTAGCACTGCCTTTTGTCCTAGAGTCTTGATCTCCAAAGAATTGGCCTGATATTTTGTTTTAAATTCAGTCTTTAGCTTTTACCAGAGATAAAAAATCTGTTTTGTTCCTCATTTTTGGCATTAGGTTATCTCTTGCTTTGTGTGCTACGTTCTTTTTCTTATAGTGTGCTTGACGTCTAGGTTTTTGATTTGGAAAATCATAAAACCTTACGTCCGGTATCATTTCCTATAGCTCGCTGGGGTTGTCAGAGCATTTATTATCTGAAGTGTCATCTCATTCAAGATGATTTGGAGAATCATGGAGCAACTCCCCATCCACTTCTTCCTTGTGTTTATCTTTTCTTGGTTGTCCTTAGATTTGGTTATCCTCATCATCTTCTATTAAATCAACCATATAGTATGGAACCACATCATAATCGTCGTGGTCACAAAAATTAGTCGTTGTTTCCTCCGCAACAATGCACACATCTAATGCTGCTAGAATATGCGTCCATTCTAAAGCTTCTAAGGACTCTTCTGGAAAAGGTTCCAAAATGTATTTTGTATCCTAAAAATATCTTTCTAGAATACATTCTTCCCGTTTTAGGCTTCCACAATTGGATTCCCCACACATCCATGACTCCTTTGATTTACCTAGACAGGTTGGAAGTTTTGACCCTACTAATGTAGCAAAATCAAATTCCTCATTGGTCCACATCTTTGTATCTATGGTCTTTAAGGTTTATTCTCATAGTAGTTTCCATGTGTCTGAGGTATATATGATTATAGCCCCTGTCTTGTACCATGTTTAATTGTCGCATGAATGGCCATTCAGATATTATGTCATAGTTATTCTCCTTGCCAAAATCCACTTTTGCAAAGGTATGCTCGTACTCAATTCCACAAGAGGTAACCACTACCTTTTCTAGGAGCCCTATGGGTCTCTACATGTAAGCATTGGCAAGTTGAAACTTCATCTAGGTGGTCCTCAAAGTTGGTTTCCCCTGTTTCTTCCATACATCCTTGGTCGCGATGGCTACTCCAGATCCACTGTCAAGAATTTCCATGGTGGTGACACCTTCTAATTCAATTGGGAGCATGGTATTTCCATCTTCCCCTTCACATTATTCTCCTACCTTGTTTAAGGGTATTGATTGCATGTTCAATTGAGGTTTCTCTAATTCTTTGATTCCTTCTTGCATTCGTGAATTTGGATACTTTCCCCCAAACTTTTCTAGACATTTTCCTACTGTAGTCCACATATGAGGTCTTATTCTGAGAAACTCGACAAGAGTAATGGTACAAGTCACTGGAGTAGATAAGATGGTTATCAACCCCTGCAAGTCCATCCCCTTCCTTGCAAAGAGTTTTTGTGATGGCAAAACTTTCACATCCGACTTTGCTTCATATTCTTCCATATAAGAGGGAAAAGTTCTCAGAGACAAAGATTGGCTATTCCAAGATCTCAGAAATCCCTTGTCTCACCAATACAAGTGCGTCTCTAGATCTGCTTGAGGTCATGCCTTTAATTCTTCAATAGGAGGAAGAAAGTCATCTCCTCCCATACTGTTTTTGTTAGCCCTTTGGCTTAATTCATTAGCTTCATTGGTTTCTCTTATCTTCCTCCAAAGATCATTTAAGCCTTTGTCCCCTTTATACATTTGCGGTATTATAGGTTGAAAATTTTCAGACTTCTGATATGTTGTGTTCATCAATATCCCATGTTTTTCAATTGGTTTCTTTTATTTCAATTTGGTGTCTGGAGTAACAGTTGTCATATGAGATTCATGTGTTGGAGGGGTTTGCGGTATTGATACTGAAAGTTCCGCCCCCTCCTCTTGCTTTCTTGCAGCTGGATTTAGTAGGTTTGGGCTGTTTGGATCATCTTTTGACATATTTTCAATCTTTGTTTTTCTAGCTCTACATAGGGATATGTCATCCATCACTATTCTTGCGTCTGGTGCATTTTAAGACTTGATTCATAGGCCTTCAAGAGTGTGTCTAAATGTTTGTTTACTTTCTCAACTAGCACAGATCCTCCTGATCCTGCACTTTTTGATCCCCTTTTCTTCTCAGGCTCTATGTCTGTTGGAGTTTCTAATTTTTCAACAGTTTGTCTTTCAAGTTTTTCCAATCTGTCTTTGGTTTGTTTTAATTCTTCTGCTAGGGCAGTTTGTTCTCTTTCTTTGCTAGCTTGCATGCATGCTTTCCTAGCCTTCCATGTGTTCTGTTGCCTTTTTTGTTCAATTCTAGGTTTCTTAGATTATGGGTTCCCCTTTCTCCTTTTGAGCTTGAGCTCGTGTGATAATTCGTATAGGTATTACTATTTTGTTTTCTGATTGAAGGGATTGCCTCCAAGAAGTTTATAGTTGTTTTAACCGCTTTGTTTGGATTTTAGACAATCGGCGATCAAATGATTGATGCCACAATTTGGACAATACGCATTGACTGAAAAAAGAATTGTGTGAGGACAATCTTTCATGAGGTGGTCGCCCCCACACTTATAACATGGTCCCAACGGTTGTCGTGGCGCTCCTTGAACTCCCCTATATTGGTAAGCAGGTCTTGGCCCATTGAAGCCTCCATTGGCCTAGTTCTCTTGTCCAAACTATATCTACTTTCTTCTGCAGCAGCATGTGCCGTTGTTGGTAGTCAACACTGTCGATCATGCGTTATGGTTCTGGCTCTTTCAGCTCTTTTGGTGGGTAGTATGCAAGACAAGCCACATTTCCACTTGGCTCTTTGTAATATACAAGTGCAAGCACTAAGGCTTGTTCCTCTGATTCTTCCACAGTGGATGTATACCTCACACCTATCAGTTTTTCTCCTGGGATTGGTGGTTGTTGCCCCAAAACTGGCTGTGGTCTTTCAACCCCAATTGGTCTTGGAAAATTTCATGGGGTATATCTAGGCATTGGTGGTATTTGGGGCGGTGCTACTTGCGCTTGGGTAACATACTATTGTTCTTGTACATAACCCTTATTGTAGTAGCACTCTTTTGTCACGTGATTCATCCATTTTTTTTCGATGATGCACCACTTTAGTTGCTTAGCTTGCACCTTAGCAAAGGGGCTAATTCTCTTCAACACCTCCTCTATGAGTCGCTCTTGATTTACCACCGGTTTGTTTTGTTGTGTTGATTTCATGGACTTAGTTACACTTTGTTGAGATGATGATAAATCATCTCTGTCTCCTTGATCTCCATCTTTGTAGATCTCACAATTATCTACTTAGAATAAAGCCTCTTTGGTTCACTCATTCAGAGTGGGGCTTTTCTTCATATGCAAATCCTTTTGGAGATGTACATTTCTCAATCCCTATATAAATATCAACATGAGTTTGGATTCAGTAGGTAATTCTTCCATCGGGAAATTTTTTATGTATTGTTTCAACCGTAGGGCTGCCTTCTTGACAGATTCTCCCTCTTTCTTCTTGAACTTATGGATTTGAGAGACAGTATTGTGGGCTATCCCTCTTTGAGAGAATTCCTCCATAAATTTGTCAAATACTTCTTGGATCAACAGGGATTTCATATTCACGTCATCACGTGTTTCTTTTTGTGATCATAGTGTTAATTAATAAAATTGTTAATTCACAACTCTTCACGTTCACAGAAAATGACAATGTGACCTGAAGGCTACCTAATCGTCTGGTCAATTTTGCCCTCCTAGATAGAGCCCTAGCTCTCCGGGAAACATTAGAGGCCCTTCAGACAGCTTTAGGAGCCCACCAAGCATTATTATATGGGCAAAAAAAAAGCGTGAAATTGGCATAGTGACAAGGAGTGCTCCATTCCAACAATAGAAATGAGCCCCAAGCACTTGCACCACCTAAACCATATACGAATATTATGGCCTACCAAAACCTGTTTCCAAGCGAATAGACACCCAAGGGAGGTAACTAATTATAAAATACAAGTATGGTGGAGTAGTGACAAGGAGTGCCCCATTCCATTAATAGATCTGAGCCCCAAGCACTTGCACCACCTAAACCATCCACGAGGATGCTCCCTCCCCAAACCCTTTTCCAGGCTGATAGACACCCACTGAAGATAACTAGTCATAAAATACAAGTACGCCAGTGTGTCGATGAGGAGCGCTCCTTTCCAACAATAGAAATGAGCCCCAAGAACTTGCACCACCTAAACCATCCACGAGGATGCTCTCTACCCAAACCCGTTTCCAGGAGGATAGACACCCAACGGAGGTAACTAGTCGTAAAATACAAGTCAGTCGGTCTAGTGATGAGGAGTTCTCCATTCCAACAACAGAAATGAGCCCAAAGCACTTGAACCACCTAAACCATACATGAGGATGCTCCCTACCAAAACCCTTTTCTAGAAGATAGACACCCAGGGAAGGTAACTAATCGTTGTTGGGGTTTCAAGCCCTGGTGATGAGTTGTCAAACCCATGGGAACAAGCCTCATAAGGCATGCAGGTAAGGTTCGGTTAGCGTTGAGTTGTGCATGGCAAGTTTTGGCTTTATATATTGTAAGGTTGTTTACACAAAAATATACACCAAGAATAGCGTGTGATTTTGCTTCTACTGTGTCGAGCTCTCTCTCTCTCTCTCTCTCTCTCTCTCTCTCTCTCTCTCTCTCTCTCTCTCTCTCTCTCTCTCTTAACTCTTGCTGCTGCTCTCCATCTCCAAAACCATGGTTGCCCATAGCTACCACCCACCATAGCTCTTCCTATCAACTAGTATCAGAGCGAGGTGTCGGCCTCGCCTCGACACGGCACGCAAGAATCGCTGTCTGCAGAAGGGGAAGCCAGCTCGTTGACTTGCAACACACCAAGCACAAACATCACCAATATGGTCGTATTGGCATGTTGAGTGCTTTTTGACACTTGCACGTCCGCTAATACACCCACTACAGCCCACCCTGAGCCGCGCTTGGTGTCGTCCTGCTGGTCTTGTGCCATCTCTACAGTATAGTGCTCGTCACATTTTGTTGATAGTTCACACTGAATGCAAGTGACCACCCAATTTTGGTATTGAGCCCCTAAGCAATCGGGTATTCACACCCTCGGGTACCCTCCAATTTCATGCTCAGTGCTCATAGACATAAGTAGATAAGCAAGGTGCAGATTGCGGTAGGCAAGTTACCTGCATATAAAACCACAGCTATTGGAGATCGTGTTGATAACTAAGAACTTAAACAAAGCTTTTCAAAAATGTCTTTGTCAACCACGGTGGTTGTAGCCTTCAAGGATTTGGACGAGTGTAGCAGACAAAGAGCTATCCTGGTCTTGTGCACATTTATCTTGGTACGTATGAAAATTTTTATCTTGGTACGTATGCAAATATTTATCACATTCAAGGTTTATGACATGCTCAAATGCATTGACAACCACAAGAACAAAAAATATTTTCTTTCAATAATTTGGTCCATCAACAATCTGCAAAGTTCACAATCGATTTACATGTTCAGTGTCATAGGTTTGCCATGATTTTATTTGACAACATTATCATCTATTTTATGTCAAAGGCTTGTTTTAGTTTTTCATGCTTGTGAGTTGTCATCATGTTAGAATTGTACCGATTATAGACACTACCACAAAAATAAAGTGGTAAGACCACCCTTTTGTTGTTTGGTCGAGTTCTAGTATGTCTCACACTGATGGTTGTTTGAGGGAAGTGCACACACACACACCTATGTTTTGTCAAGGGGGGGACTTCTACTCATGGTTCTAGGTGATTCAACTCGACCATGGTCTGCTTCAAGTCCATAGTTCGTAGTTTGGGCTTGAAGCGGGGGGCTGTTGGGGTTTCAAGCCCAGGTGATCAATTGTCAAACCCATGGGAACAAGCCTCATAAGGCATGCAGGTAAGGTTTGGTTAGAGTTTAGTTGTGTATAGCAAGTTCTGGCTTTATATATTGTATGGTTGTTTACACAAAAATATACACCAAGAATAGCATGTGATTTTTCTTTCACTGTGTTGAGCTCTCTCTCTCTCTCTCTCTCTCTCTCGCTCTCTCTCTCTCTCTCTCTCTCTCTCTCTCTCTCTCTCTCTCTCTCTCTCTCTCTCTCTCTCTCTCTCTCTCTCTCTCTCTCTCTCTCTCTCTCTCTCTCTCTCTCTCTCTCTCTCTCTCTCTCTCTCTCTTAACTCTTCCTGCAGCTCGCTATCTCCAAATCCATAGCTGCCCATCGCTACCATCCACCATAGCTCTTCCTATCAGTTGTAAAATACAATTACGCCGGTGTAGTGATGAGGATCACTCCATTCCAACAATAGAAACGATCCCCAAGCACTTGCACCACCTAAACCATCCCCGAGGATTCTCCCTACCCAAACCTGTTTCTAGGAGGATAGACACCAAGGGGAGGTAACTAGTCATAAAATACAAGTACACCGGTGCAGTGATGAGGAGCACTCCATTCCAACAATAGAAATGATACCCAAGAACTTGCACCACCTAAACCATCCACAAGGATGCTGGAATTGGAGCTGATCTCTTGAGACAACTAATTCCAGTGTTAGAAGATTTCAGCTACTAGTGTGGGAAGATTTCAGATAGTAGACTGGACAGAAATCAGAAACTAGATTGGAATTTGGATAAGAATCAGACTTATGTACTAGAAATAAGGTTCAAATTCAGCTTCAGAAGACTGGATGAGAAGTAAGTGTAACTAGAATATATGCCATGATTGGAATTACAGATCAAGATTACAGCGAATATGATTTACAAAGAGAGAGTACATCCGACAATACTGCCAATGATTTCAAGTACAAGTGTAGCCAAAGCGCTAACCCAAGGGTGAAAGCATGAATAGGTGGAAAGCTATATAAGTGATATAATTAAATAGCATAGCATGACATTGGGGGTGTGGTCACTGGTGCCATATTTCAGACGTCCAAATTTATATTCTAAAAAATGTTTTACTAAAAAATCCAGCCTTCACACACCCACTTTGTTTCATGAGTAGTTGGCAGTTTCAAACACCATGCCCCCCGACCCCCCGCCTCTCTCTATTTCTTGTGCGCACGTGCTCAAGGTCACTGTGCTTAGAGCTTCTACTGTGCAAGCTTGGCTGCTTCAAGGACGATTGCAGTAACCGCCCTCTTCTCTTCGAGGTATGTCTCTCCCATTGAACATGTACACTCTCTACTGCTTGAGCACGTGCCCCCCACCTGGGATCATTTAGCTACATTAAGCTGCATTTGGAGCTCCATGAGTGCCACACCTTGCTCATTTGCAACAAGAGGCGAGCTCCCGAGGTAATTTGTTAGTCCACAAGCTGCATGCAATCTTGGGGCAAATCCCATAGCACATCACCTTGAATGCCCTGCTTACAAGAGCAGGCCCATGAAGTTCTTGTTTCTTTTTAGCAGGGATAATAAGCGAGGGCACACCACGTCTCATGAGTTCATTGGATGATGTGTAGGTATATCACTTGAGACTGCATCATGGCACCTTCCTCAAAGCATTCGATTCAAGCAAGCAGCAGTCTAGTTAGGAACATTGAACCACCTCTGCATACGAAGTTTTGTCGTCTTGCCGAGGAATTTCATATGGAGTGTGGATTGCCATTGGAGGGAGTTGATCCGCGTAGCTTGACAGGAAACAATGACATCTCTGAGGAGGACTGGGAAGCTGTCTTTATATGCCCAAAGCCTGTTCCAGGTAGCCAGAAGAAAGTGAAGGCATACCATGCTCAGTCGGAGTTCTTACAAAATCTTGTGTGGAGACACTGGGATGTCTACTAGGAGGGTCCCTTCATGTATGAAGTAGGGACTCAATTTGCAAAGGCCTTTGCATTGGAAAACTGTAGTGAATCTGGCAAACATCAAATTTCTTGGGCTATCTTTGCAGAGAGGGCAATGAGAGCCTCAGAAGAAAGACACAACTTGCAAAACAAGATCAAGAGGTGGGAAGAGCAGATGAGTGGTAGAGGGAGAGGTTCCAAAACCACTGCTGCCTCTACCAGATCATCATTGAAAACAGAAGGTACGTCTGTACCATTGTCAAGCATGCCTACAGGAGGATGCCTGGTACAATTGGCAGAGGAGGATAGCAGGGCACTTGCTGAAATGAAGAATATTGCAGAGGGCAGATTGCAAGACTATAAGTCAAGACTTGAGGGTGCAAAGAAGCAGGTAGAGGATCAAGCCAGAGAATTGCATAGGGCTGAGGGTGCTCAAATCTCAAACACTTTGGCCATAAAGTTGCAAACGAAGATTGATTGCGTTCAAGACCCTGTAGCTCGACAACGCCTGATTGATTTGATTGGACAGTTCTCGAGTACTACTAGAGAGAACGTTGCTGAATTAGAAGCCAATGTGGCTAAAGCAAAGGTGCATACCCTCCTACATGTTCTTCACTTTGTTTTGGAGTATGTGGTTCACTTCCATGTGGTTATGTGGTTAGAGTGTTATGGATTGTATGGTTATGTACTGTATGAGCATATTCTATTTCTGCTATGTGCTATATAGCACAAAATATGTACTATATGTCCACAACATAGCCATCATCTTCATGGAGTGTGTGGTTATATGCTATGTGCTTTGTGCTATATGGTCACAACATAGCCATCATCTTCATGGAGTGGGTGGTTATATGCTATGTGTGGTTATGTGCTATGTGCTTTATAGTTCAATCTAGGTGCATCTGTTCACAATAGTACCCGCATCTATTTGGAATGTGTGTGATTCTATGTTATGTGCTTTGTGTGGTTATGTGCTATGTGATACATAGCACAATGGACATGTGTAATATGTGCTATATAGTATACCTGTATGCTATATGCTCATAGTATAGCCCTAAAGTGTGTGTTAAATATTGATATGTGCTACATAGCACAATCTTTTTATGTGCTATGTGCTAAATAGCACATTTTGTGTGTTATATGTTCACAATATATCCCTGGAGTGTGTGGAATAGTGAATTGTGCTATATAGCATATATAGAGAAAATGTTTGGGCTATATCTGATATTTTAAAAAGTCTCTCTACTATGATCTACAGTGCATACTCTATGTAGCACTTATAGCACATTATACTTGGACTGTTCTATGTGCTATATAGCACAGTGCATATCATATACCACATCAAGATTGTGTTTATAGCATATAGAGTAAGTGCTTGTCTTATATGTGGTATTGCAAATAAGGGATAAGATTCACGCTGCATATTCTTTTCAGCAATCTGCTTTTGTTGGGTTATTGAGAATTAAACTAGATGTGTTGTCTTCTTTGTTTCACAGGCACTACTTGCAGAAGTAGAGACCAACATAGCACAGGAATTAGAGCACTTTAAATTTTGTGTTACCATGGAGAGGACTTCACATAACGTGGGAGCCAGTTTGATGAAGCCTTTTCCTCCTGTGGATTTTAAGCAGAGCAGTAGCGAGGCAGAACTTAATGGGTTCTACCATTGTGTAGGATGTGGATTCCCGTTCGATGCCAAAAGCTTGGATGTATTCTCCCTGCCTTGCACCCATGTGTAACGGTGATGTCGCGGCTTCTGCCGACACAGTTGAGGCATACGACATAGCAGTTCAATCGAGAGAGGCAATGGGAGAAGTTCTCGTGGCTGCTACGGACATGAAAGAGGCAAATACACATATTACAACTAAGGCATGTATAGAGCAAAACAATGAGGCATGGAAAGGCGCAGAGGTGCCCACTGATAGAGCAGCTCAATCGGGAGAGGCAATGGGAGAACATTTCATGGCTGCTGTGGACACGAAAGAGGCAGTTGCACATGATACAACTGAGTCTTGTACATATCGCACTGTTGGGAATACCAAAGGTAAAAGTCCAGAGGTCCCTATGGGTCGAGCGGCTGCTACAGATACAGATGAGGCAGGTACAAAGAATGTTGATAAAGAGGCCAAAAATGGACATGAATATGAGAGGCAAGAGAGGCCGTGTCTTGTGGTAATGCCAGTACAGATTGTTGCACTGCCTCCTAC
Source organism: Adiantum capillus-veneris (assembly GCF_014529385.1). Lineage (NCBI taxonomy): Eukaryota > Viridiplantae > Streptophyta > Polypodiopsida > Polypodiales > Pteridaceae > Adiantum > Adiantum capillus-veneris. The sequence continues at coordinate 115,640,888 of NC_140932.1, read as the reverse complement.
ATCTTTTGAGGACAAGAAGAGAAGGGACAATTTATGCATCATACTAGATGTGAATGGGCTTCTCATAAGGAGGTATAAGGTCTCCTTCTACAAAGAAATAGTGAGAAGCAGTATTCTTGATTGGGCAAGATCAAGGTATCAGGTAGTCACTGCGCCAAATGCTACAGGAAAGATGCAATTTGAATATGTGGTCAGGCCCAATGCATCAATCTTTTTGCATGCACTGCTGCAAAGAGCACAAGTTGCACTATGGAGCTGCATGACCCAGGACAATCTAGCACTTGCTTTGAGTGCATGCTTTCCTAGGCTGAACAAACAACATTTCCTCGATATTATCGGTCAAGAAGGGTGTAGAGAGGCGAGCTTCAATCTAAATGAAGTTCCTGGGATCCCTCCATGTAGAGATAACGCAAAGCCCATATTTTTCAAGTGTTTGAAAGACTTTTGGAAGCACCATCCTAAGTTCAACTCTGATAATACACTGGTGGTGGATGACACACTCTACAAGTGTCTGCTCAACCCTCCCGGGACTTGTGTCTGTCCTACTTCATTTGAACCAACAGATATTTGTCAGTCCCCAATTTACCTGGTTAGCACATTGTTCCCTTGGTTAGTCAAGTGGACAGTCTCACCCAGCCCTAATGCTTATGCAAAGATGAACCAGTTTGAAAATACTTCGGATAGTGTGTGTGCTCGTGTCATCAGCCACTATAGAAGTCAATGAGAAGTATGTAAGGAAGGTTGATTGTGGTTATGGAATCATGTATACAACATTTTGTGCACTAAATGTACTTGCAATTACTATACAAAAAATTGACCTGTTCAAAGTTCTCTAAACTTAATGATTGAATGATGTAATTTTATTTTGGTGATATGATGTAATTTTATTTTGCTGATATGATGTTTTCATACTTTGATAGAGCCTTGCTACATGGCACACATAATAGCATAGACAGGACCATCGGGCTATTATTACACATAGTTATTCTATATAGCACTCATACTGCAAGAAATACTATGACATAATAGCATAGATAGGGAGATTGGTCTCTTCTTACACACTTACACTATATGGCACACATAGTGCTCTCAATATGTAATATAGCTCTTTCACATACCACACATCATATCATAGATAGGAACATTGTGCTATGTGATACACACACTTTTATTGTATAGCACACATGTTGCTATCTTACTACAATAGAGTCCTTTTATAGCATAGACAGGGACATTGGGCTATTATTACACACACTTGTACAATATAGCATACATAATAGCGTAGGTAGAGACAATGGACTATCTTGACACATTACTTGGCTACATATCACATATAGTAGTATTTTCAAGTGAACTATTGTTCACAACAGTTTACCTCATTATCTGAATTGTGTGATAGTTTCTAAATTTGATTTGATCGTCTGTAAGCTGAGTTGTGTGCTAATGTGATACATTTAGCACCAATGGCAATGTGTGTTTAATGGAGGTACCTGAATGGTGTGGAAGGCTATTTAGAACATAATATAAGCATGTTAAAGGGTATCATGCTGCTTCATATAGTAATAGGCATTGGCATTGTAAATGGTTTCATGTAGTTTCAGGAGATAAATAATATGTCTTTGAGGTAGCATCTACCAAGATTGCATGTCAAACTTGATTGCCCGAACAAGTGAGCCGTGAGAAGTATCAGGTTAGTAACTCCCCTATCATCAAGTATGTGTAGTGATTTGGGTCCCCCTCTTGCTATTGATAATAACACCCTGTGACAACATAAGTGTTTTTATCACATTTGTTTTTCCACTTATCTCTAAGCTGCTCAATCTGTCATGCACTTTCTCTTGTACATCTCAAAAGAAAAGAACTCTACACCATTTCTGCATTGACTGCAAAGTTATCACCTTCAATTGAGATACTCACCAGCATATCCTGGATCCCTCAAACATTGCAGCTTCGTCTTCTGGTTACCTCAGTCTCTTCTACTAACTCAGAGAGTGGTTTCAATGCCTTATGTGTCCACTTGCGTGCATATGATTTGCCTGGAACAAGTCCTCCAATGGCCCTTCATCCAAGCATCACAAAAACAAGAAAGCCGCCTAGTCCTTAATTGAGTAGGATCATGACAACAAATATCCTGAAATGCAATGGAGTGATCGAGATCCTGGTACTCTCTCACAACCCATATATTAGACCTGTCCATTCTATCTCTTTTACTAGCCAAAATTTCATGTTTATAGTAGGACCTGCTTTTGTGGATTGTGCTGCATAAGAGCTACATGCAGCATTGGACATTGTTCTCGTAAAAAATGCAACACACGTCTGCAGCTTGCCTAAGAAACAACTCCATTACTCTTGAGTTGTTCATGTGTAAGGCTCTCTTTAACACAGCGCCAACGCCATCATGCTCCCCCTTTCCATGGCCAGAGCAAAAAAAATTCCATGTCATCTCTGTACCTATTAGTTGGTAATATCTTAGCAACAAAATAAAATGGCCTTGCAGCCTTGAATTGCGAGGCTGCCTGCACCCATCTGACCACACCCAATGCTTCTTGAAATTCAGCTCTTGGTCTTTAAGCCACTGATCACAAAGAAGAAAACAATGCTGGACAAATAGCGTATCATGTTGCCTATCATCGGAGATGTAGAAATGCATATGCTTGATAATACTGTCATCTTCGTTGTCACGCATGTACGTTATGTGAACAAGGATGGTGCATTGATCTGTATGCCAATGCATGGATTGTACTTCATTTTGCTCTTTGAACGAGTAATTTTCAGCAAAGTCTACTATAGATATAATGGTATCTGAAGGAAACACCTTCAAACATTCTCTGTATTGATGTGCCTGCCATCTGTAAGTGAAATTGTGCTCGATGGAGATTCTGATGTCGTCTTTTATCCTCCCTGTCAGCACACTTAAAGCCACCTTTTTGAGTGACAACATCTTTCTCTTACTTAGACCATGCTTAGTTTGAACTTTAATGTCCTCGAAGACTTGCAGTGGAACTGTCTTTGTCATCTCTGCAAGTTCTCATGGACAAAGGCTGAGCTTTTCCACACCACAGTTTTTGCATTTGCCCATCAAGCAGGTGTGTTTATGGAACATATCCCCCTCAGCCTTTGTACATACGCATGATTCCCACAACTTCGTGATCCCTGAAAATGAGTGCTCAACGGCAAGACATTCTGCATTCACCCCATCTGATTTGCAAACATTGCATTTATATGTACATGACCTTAAATGCATCTTTGAGATACATCAGTTTGATATGATAAACACAACAACAAGTATTTCGATCTTTCAACTTCCGTACGAATCAAGGCTTCAGCTTCTCAAAGGACCTTTGCCCAATTGTCACATGTGGGTGGCTATCTTTAAACTTCAAGAAATAATATGTCTGCTTGAAAAAAAAAAATTGCATTAGAATTACATTTTGCTATATATCACACATAATAGCATAGCTACAGATGCATTGGGATAAATACACATAGCTATGCTACATAGCATAGATAATAACAAAGATAGATAACTCAGCTTTCATTACATGCTCAATTTTGTTATATAACACATAATAGCATAGATTGGGATTTTTAGCTGTTATTACACACACATCACACACGTCTGCTATATAGCACACATAGTGCTCTCATATTATAACAGAGTTCTTCTACATAACACACAAAAGAGCATAGACAGGGATATTGTGCTATTATTACACATATCACACTCTGCATAACACACATAATAGCATAGACATGGATACCGTGCTACTATTACACTAACATCTGCTATGTAGCACACATAGTGCTCTCATAATATTATAAAATCTGATAGAACACATAATACCATAGATAGGTATATTGTGCTATTGCTATATAGCAGACATGATGTTGTCATACTCTTATAGAGTCCTGCTACATGGCACACATAATAGCATAGACAGGACCATCGGGCTATTATTACACATAGCTATTCTATATAGCACTCATACTGTAAGAAATACTATGACATAATAGCATAGATAGGGACATTGGCCTCTTATTACACACACTAACGCTATATGGCACACATAGTGCTCTCAATATGTAATATAGCTCTTTCACATACCACTCATCATATCATTGACAAGAACATTGTGCTATTCTTACACACACTTTTACTGTATAGCACACATGTTGCTATCTTACTACAATAGAGTCCTTTTACATGGCACACTTATAGCATAGACAGGGACATTGGGCTACACTTGTGCAATATAGCACACATAATAGCGTAGGTAGAGACAATGGACTATCTTGACACATTACTTGGCTACATATCACATATAGTAGGATGTACACAACTCCATAACATGCAATGGGTAGCTTTTCATAAGAGTGAGATGTTTCACTTGAGAGTTATTCATTGTAAGAATGAGACATGTTTACCTGAGATTCATCAAGTAAGTGTATGGGATGCTCTTGATAATGTTTTCTGCCCAATCGTTTCTGACAAATATCTTTCTTATTTGGAGACACCCTATTGTGCTCTATCCAAAATGTAATAATTGTCTGCTTCAATTCCTCCGATAAGGACCCAGCATTTCCAGACTTCCTTTTGCATAAGTCGAACCTCAGTGTACTTGACATAGGATCACTGTCAAGTCTACCCAAAGCTGAATATAAATTCCTTGGATTAAAATTTAATAGCTTTTCCACTTTATGTAGAGTAACACCTCTACCTTGGATCCCATTATCATGCAGTAATCCATTCACCAGCATGCTGAAAGTGCTTCATTTTAAAAACATCTCGTCAGCTGATTTTGGAATCTTTAATTCCTATAAGGAGACCTTGAGTGCAGAAATAAGGCCATTTGCACGAAGATACAAATCTTTACAGAATGGAAAGATTCTATCATCATTGAAAACACCTTGAAGAATTGCATTCTTATCTTCTTTCCCATAGCTATGCAACTGTCTCACAACGTGCTGAACAATATTCTGAATAGTATGTTTCTTCTTGTCTTCCTTTGTGTGTACATCGACGTCCTCCCTATGACAATCTTCCGCTCCAATGTTGACGCTTGGCTGTACTTGCTTTCTTGCACAACATCGCTTTCTGTACTCACGTTTAGCCTGTGCTTCATACTTCCTCACTGCAATAATTTCATCCTCATTTAGACAAGCCTTTCTCTTGGAGTGCACCTGCGTATGAATGGTGTCTATTCCATGTGCCTCATCATAAAATCCATCGTCCACCATCCTGGAACAGTCTGCAGTAGTTTGAAATGAATGAAGTCGTACAAAACTTCCTGATTGTAATAGTGAACTGAAATCCACTTGTGCTGCATTGTTGAGTTCAAGAAGCTCCATTGCTGCTTGTGAGGAGGTATGAGCTGGAACCAAAGCAAGAGGAAGGGAGTCTTCATCATCCATATTCTGAACAGGAGAGTAGGAGAGAGCGAGAGATGGAGATGGTCATTGGAGTCCATCTGAGAGAGAGAGACAGAGAGAGAGAAAGGGAGAGAGAGGGAGAGGTCCACGCGTGCTAACCGCTCCATGTCTTTCAATCCGAGTAGTGGAGTCGTGAAGTCAGTTATCTTACCTATATTCTTTTAAAAATTATTGACTTAAAAGCCCAGCTATGGTGCCATCCATAGCATCATACTTGGTGTCCATGGACACCAAGTATTTAGACACCATTCTATGCTTTCACCCCCAAATGATAAGAATTGCCAACTGCCAACCTGATTACAATGTAATGGGCCCTATTTATACACTTTGGGTTTATTGTAGTAATTACCATAGTAACTACTAAGTAATTCGTTGCCCATCTCCTAAGAAGACGTTCCCACATAGTGAACTATCCCGTCGTCCACTACTTCCCTTCTTTCTTGAATTTTGGCAAGATTCCAAAATTTTTGAAAAATTCCCCTGTCTGATTCTGATGTGAGAGTGAAAACTCCACCGTCTGGTTCTGATGTTGGGAATCTGGCTTGACCACTGACAGATTGGTCATACAAAGATTGCGAGAGGCAGCTAAAAAGGACAAGGTAGAGCTCTCACCAGGCCAAGGTGGAGCTCTCATCAGGCCAAGGTAGAGCTCTCATCTCCACCTGCCCGCTGAGGAAGAAAATTAGCCACTGAAGTCTGAGATGGAACTACCCAGTATCCTTTCATTGGACCGTCTTCCGTTTGCCCTTTGATCTGGATGGTGCATGAGAAGTCCCAGTACCAGCATTCTCCTTCTGAATCAGTCGGTAACTGGCCTCTTGCTCAAGCTGATCCCGCCTTTTGGTGGTCATCTCTACTTCATAAGGCATGAGGTAATGATAGGTTTTGGTGTCAGGATCATAGAGTGTATGCTTGCCCTTGGTAATCCTCATTCTGGCCAACTTATGACAATGCAAAGTAGTATCGATCCATCCTTCTGGAAGTGGCTGATTAGTTTTGACTCGAGCTTCAAAAAGAATCTCAGCCATCTCCCTATACTGTGGTGCCAGACCTGCCTTTGCTGCAATATCCTTTTCAGGAAATTTAGAAGATTCGACAGTAAGTTGCAGCAGCTGATTAGTAATCCTGGTCAGGCCTCTGATTTGAATCTTCCACTGGCCCATACACATCCGGATCCTATGCATCTCCTCTTTCAGTGTCTGAAGATCATTGATTTGGAGAGCATCATTGAACAGGGTTTGCCAAGTCTTCTATTCCATAGTCGATCACTCATACCAATCCTGAAGTTCATCGGTGATCTTGAAGTATGTAAGGCGATCAATTGGTTCTGCGTGTTGAGGATACAGTGCTGGAAAGAATCTTGGTAGCTCTGTCTCTCTTGCTGGAAAGGCATACAAGAGAACTGGAGAATCAGACACGAATTCTAAAAAATTGAGAACAGCCTGGTTCTCTTGCTGCATTATCTTTCTGGTGATTCTCACTAGCTCGAACAATGTTTGGAGAGCAGTTGCTTGTGCTCCGACTGACATTCTAGTCTGAGGTCCTTTGCTAGTGGTTGTCTAGTCCTCAAGAATGGCTCTGACTCTCTGATCCAAAACTCCTCTGGTAGTTTGCATTTGCACCAAAACTTCCTTTAGCTGTTCCCTAACATCCTTCATACATCTGTAAGTTGGTCTGTTTTCCAGCAGAAGTTCTAATTCCAGGGCAAGGGAGCGACAATCTGCAGTAGACTGCCTTTGCAAGTGTGGGTTTGTCACTCTCTCCTCAGAAGTGAGTATCCATTCAAGAACTCTTTCTAGCAGAGCTAGACTGTACTGGGATGCGCAGGTAAACAACAAGATTCTTTATTATGGAAAGCTGCTGATTTCCCATGCTCCACCATTTCCCTGGTACCAACATACAGCCTTTGAAACCTTTTCAAATCAGACAGGAGATCATCATCCTCCAGATACTGCCTAGTTATGAAGGCTTGTTGATGTCTCAATTGCTTGTTCAGGGTAATAAGCTGTAGTGAATGTTGATGATCAGCAACTGATTCCTCATCCTGCACCTTCATTTTCCCTTTAGCATCCCTACTGAGTTGGGACTGATCAGCTGGCTGATTCCCAGTGTGACTGGGCTGCTATTCTTCAGTCTGCTGATTACCCGACTGGTGCCCTTCATTCTGTCCTTCCTGCTGGCCCTCATTCTGGCATGGATGGTCTGGCTATGACTGGCCTCCTTCATTTGTCCCTGTACCACCAGTACTAGGTCTTGGAGGTGGAGATGGTGGTGGGGCATCATCATCATCATTTGTATGCCCTTCTTCTTGGTCATCCTCCTCCTTATCAGCTCCATCCTCCTTGTCTTCATCTTCCTTGTCTTCTTCTACCTCATCCGGAGAAGTATGCTTCTCAATATAATCCAATATGGCTTGATTCATCAGAGGAGTATTATACTAAGTCACCTTGTCCTGCAAATCACTCTGCATATTTTCCAGGACTTCAAATTCTCTAAATCAAAAACAGCATTGCCTGTTGGATTTAGAATTTTAGCCAAGCTGTTATAGATGTATCTTTCAGTAAGAGAAGCCTTCATAGCTATATGGCAAATGAACACGGAGTTGAATTCCACCCGCTTCATTTTGAGCATTGTTTCAGCCCATTCTACAGCTCTCAGTGCTTCATTTTGTTGATTCTTGATGATCATTATCTCAGATTCAGCCTTAGCTAGCTTCTTGTTTAATAACTCATTAACCCTTTTTGAATGAGCTTCTAGTACCCTGTGTTGTATGTTCTGCTCTTCCCGGGCTTTCTGGAGCTTTTGAATCTGATCTTCAACCTCCTTCAAGTCAGCTTTAAGATTTTTCACTTCATCTTTTGACCCAGCAGCCTCCACCAGTTGTCCCATATAACTGACAATGGTATTCCAAGAACACTGTATGAGAACTGAACATCTGTCTTTAATTGTAGTTGGATCAGAATCAGTAGGCTCATATATTGTCACTGGAGACATGTAGGGTAAATTTGCATAATCAGCTTTGTGTAGCAGAAGATGCCCTTTCAATTGATGGGTCTGCATTTGCTACAACTTGTCCTGTTTCACCAGGTGCAGAATGTGTTCAGTATTTGGAGTAGAAACTTCCCCTCGCAGAGTCAAAGAAGCTGGACCTTTGCCTTTGTCCACGTGGCTCTTGCCTTTGTCCCTGACTGGTCTACTATCTTCTCAGAAGTTGCTGCCTTGGCCTGATCTTTTCCAGAACCAGTAGCAACTGCACTTTGTGCTACTGAATGGCTAGGCACAGTCTTCTGAGCAGGTTGCTTCTCTGTCTGGCTCACTATAGCTTTCTCATTATTCACTGTCTTGACTTGGCTTTCTATCTGCCTCAAAAACTCACTGCTCTTTGTCAGTGTAGTCTTTGGCTTCTTTGAACTGCCAGCCTATTCTTCAGTTTCTTTTCTTTTCAGGTCTGTTGAAGTAGTCTGATTGTCCGTTGCTTCGTCGTCTGAGGACAGCTCAATGTTCTTGGGTTCAGAAACCGGCTTCTCACTCCAAGCCTTTTTTACCTGTTCATGAGCATCTGTAGCACTGGCCCAATACAAAAATTGCCAAACATACCAAGCTTTAAAAACATTTTGGGATTTTAGCTTGGCAGTTTTCTAGAGCACATTGTGTGACAGGATTTGACAAAGGTTAATAGGAACCTTTGGATCCACTATCTTGGCCAATAGCATAGCAAAAAGTTTCTCGGATACATACGTTGGGTTGTTCTTAAGGCTTACTGCTTCGGCTACAAACCTATAAGCAGTGGAAGCTTCCATTCCTGCTACTGGAACACCTTGACCACTTGCCTTGCGCTTACGTTTAGTCGCTTCATCCTCCTTCAGGGCTATACTTATCTGTTGTGGAGTTGCCACCCATGGTTTGGGCTTGTTGGGCATTCTGAATGCAAAAGCTATGGTTTTTGATGTCACTGTTGAAAGGACGCCCTTTCAACAACGTTTCCATAAAGAATCCATTAAATATTCCTCAAAGATTCTTTAAAGATTCCACATGAAGATGGTGATGAAGTAATGAAGATGAAGATGGATGCTGCAACATGAAGATACCAGTTCATGGAGGTCATCGAATATCCCGTTATTATTATTCTGAGCCATTACGGCCACTTTTGTAATGTTTACGAGAACCTCACATTTTAAGTCAGCACTTGTATTTTGGCCACAGATGCTTGTATAATGAGTAAATCCAACTCAGTTTCTTGTAATTAAGCTCTGTAGAAGCCTAGGGACAATTCAGGTCATTTGGCCAGACATTAGGTTTGAAGGCTTGGTATATAAGCTAAAACCTAAGGCTTTGTAAAAAACACATTACGTTATCTCAATTAATATACAGTCGTGGGTTCTGCAGCACACAGTAGTGAGCTTCACACAAACACACCGTCGCGCACACTAATCACATTGCAGATATGAGAGTAGGAGCGTGTTAGCATCGAGGAGCTCTTTGCATCGACGCAAGCAATGCAAGCCGAGGACCACATTGGGAGCCCGCCTACTACGAGCTATATTTGGTCGTAAGTACCTCAAGCGACATCCGTTCTGAATGATTGAGTAGTCATTAGAATCAGGGCGAGAATCTCTTCGTGTTGATGTCTTTGTAGATCAGTTCGGGACACTTTGGAAATTGCTGTTTTGAGTCTATCGCGACAGCAAATAGAGGTCGTACAGTTATGGTTTTCAGGGTTTAGGTGTTTGGCCACATAGGATATGTCCTTGTGAGTCTTGCCCTCCGATTTCGAGTCATTCTGATATGATTTGAGGCTGTTTCGAGCTTGTAGTGTTTCGTAGGATGCGTTGTCTGTTTCTTTGCTTTATGGTAGTGTTGTGGTAGGATTAGTGATTGTAGAGTGTTGATCGTGTGTAGCTCACGGTTGACAACCCAGAGATTGCCTCAATGCCCTAGTCGGGTCAGCTACGTCCTCGGATTGACAGTTTGTTGGTCTGTGTTCTCGCTGTGCTCCATTGTCCGTCGCAGCGTACCCGCTAACATTGGCGCCATTGCCGGGGACGAAGCGCTTAAACTAGCGTAGACCGCATCACTCGTGTTTGATAGTATAGCGTTTCTCTAGAGTTTTCTAGAGTGTTGTCACCATTTGCCTTCTTAGTGGGAAGTCAGAGAGAGGATCTCTTGACTAAGGGATAGCCAGGGAGCCTGCGTCTCTCCGAGGTGGTCCACCATGAGGTTGAGGTATGGTTATATTATTTTGTCGTGTGTTTAGATTAGGTTTTATGGTTTGTGTGTATGGTTGTGACTTATGGTTGTGAAGAACTTGAAAGAGAAAAAAAAAACGCAAAGAAAAACGCAAAAGGTAAGTAGGAGGTTGTTTGCTTGCCAGCAAGCAAAAACAACCATTCAACCATCCAAAGTAGGACTTTAGGTAGTGTAGAACATCTGATGTTGATCTAGAGCAATTTTGACATGAAAATGTGCTTGAAAACACAAAAGGCGGAATTGTGCTAATTATGGTAAAAGTGCTCTAAAATGGTCGTTTGAAAGCCGATTTGAGTGCTTGCTTTTGCATTGGAGACCTTAAGGTAGGGGGGAAAACATAGATTTGGTCCAATCAAAAAAAAAAAACTCAAAAAAACCCAAAAAACAAAAATCTGAAACCAAATCTGCAATTTTCAAAAAAAACAAAAAGTTTGACCTCAAGACCTTGTTTTGCATATGCTCTAGAGCTTGTATGTGAAATTTCAAAGCATTTCTATCAGTGCTTGTGCATCTAAGTGGGAATTTTCTTTTTCTGAGTGTAAGGAAGTGAATTGTGAAATGCTTGAATCCAAAGGAAAAGAAGTCCAAATTGAATAAAACTTTGGGGATAGGCTTCTAAGGGCATTGGGAACCAAACTGTCCAAAAACAGAGAAAAAAATACTTTCCAGTGGCTCTCTGCCTAGTCTATCGCGATAGACTCGTGAATTGGAGATAGAGTCACAAACATGCAAAATCCCTCATACCACAGGTAAAACACATCAATACAAGACTGCTCCCAAAAATTGAGTGTACTTGGACACCTACTTGACCACCAAACCTGAAGTCTAGTGTTTATATTCTAAGTTCAGAGACACAGTGGTAAAAAGACCTTGACCAATAGTCCAAAGATTGCACAACTTTGTGTATTCACTATACAGAGGATAAGGAAACTAGTTGTGAAGAGAACTTTGTAAAAAGACCAAAACTGGGAAACTTTATGAGCCTATCGCGATAGGTTGGGGATATTTAGCTGTGGACCTTATTTTGCAAATCCCTCCTAGGGATAGCTTAAGCAGAGCCTACATAGCATACACACCAAATTTCAAGGTGTTTGGATCACTAGAAGTGAATCTAAAGCCCAGAGAGAGATTCAAGATCTAACAAAAACACTAAAAATGGCCCAAAACACAAACCAAGTGTCCAAATTGCATAAAATTTGAGGGATAGACACAAGAGAGTAAGGGGAATCTAAAAGTGAAGTCACAATTTTGAGTTGACTTTTCCTGCACAATCTGCCTAGTCTATCGCGATAGACTCATGACATTTTGAGTGGGACAGTTTTTGGAAATTGTGACTAGATAGCTTGAATCCACTCCTCACCTAGACCTTAACCATCATTTCAAATTTGAAATTGGACATCAAGAAGACCACCAAAGCACTTGTCTGGTGTTTTGAGTCAGACTTTAGAAACAAATTGGGTAAAGGGACTTGACCAAATTTCCAAACCTTGCGAAACTTGGTATACATGATCTACAGAGGGTAGGGAACACATCTGTGAAGAGAAAATTTGAAAAAAGTGTCATTTTGACATACTTGGTGAGTCTATCACGATAGACTAAGAACCCAGTGATAGAAACTGAATTTTTCAAAAACCTCTGTGGCATAGCTTGGAAAGGTGCTATCAAGGGCACATAAAAATTTTGAAGTCATTTGGACATCAGAAAGTGGGTCTAAGACCATTTGAGAGGATTCAGCTTGTAGAAAACACCAGATCTGGTCTAACTGACAAAGTAAAAGTCCAAACCACTTGAAAATTGCCAGAAGGACTAAGGAGAGGTGTTGGAACACAATGGTATAGTCAAAGTTCAAGTTTGACCTATAAAAGGGGTACTTGTTGAGTCTATCGCGATAGACTCAAAGCAGGGCCAAAGAAACTGAATTTTTCAAAACCCTCTGGAGCATAGCTTGTTTAGCCTCTTAGGAGGTTACACACAAAATTTAGTGGATTTTGGACATTGGGAAGTCATCCTAAGTCTATTTTCTAGTCATCAGATAGACTCAGAATTCTAGAGTTGGAGTTAAGAGACCTAAGAAAAAGTCCAAAACAAGTGAAAATTGGTGAGCAAGGTGTACAGAGCATAGGGAACATAGTGGTGAAGAGAAATCTGGAAAATTTTCAAAATTGAAGAATCTGCTGAGTCTATTGTGATAGACTAGGGTTTTTTCACAAAAATTGAAATTTTTGAAAATTGACCTTAGGGCCTTGTTCTACATGTTGTTGTGATCCTATGGTTAAAATTTGAGTAAATTTGGAGCATTGGAAGTGCATCTAAGTGGATTACTTCACAAGATCTGAAAAAAGACTGTTGTTTGATGCAAGTTACAAAGGAAAAGTATTCCAAATTGGTTGAAACTTGGTGAGTAGTATCTCAAGAGAAGGGGGAACTCAAATCTGTGAAAACAGTTGAAAAATTGTAACCCAGTAACACTCTGGTGAGTCTATCATGATAGACTCAGAAATTTATTGTAGAAAACTCAAAAATCAAATCTGACTTCATATTTGGGTTCAGAAGGCCCATTATACCCTATACACAGTTTGAGTGCATTTGGACATTTGCAAGGGGTACTTAGTGAGTCTATCGCGATAGACAACTGAAGAAAAAATTTTGAGAAATTTTTAGAAACCAAGTATACCACTGGGTTTATCATTGCCTAAGGAGTGCACACACCAATTTTGGGCTCAAACTAACCACTTGCAAAAACATCAGATAGAGAAACTTTCCAAATTACATCTCACTGTTTTGATCATAACTTTCACATACGGACTCCGATTCCAAAACTTTTTTTATAAAAACGTAGCTTGAGAGCAGCACTACAGATCTTAGAGTAAATTGACCAAAATGGTTGCCAACGCTGTTTAAGGCCTCAAAATGCATCCGGAAGTCAGGGATGTCTAAAACCGACAATTTGAGAGAATTGTGAGAAAACGCTCACGGTTTTGGACATAGTTTTGGATTTTCCCTGACCAAAACACTTGAACACACTGAGAGAGGTATTACTACAGAAAGCTAGATCTATTAAGCCTAGAAGTCATGTCTACATCTGAATCAGACTCAGACTCAACTTATACAAGCACATGGATTGCAGGGATAGATGAGCACCCGCCCAAAATAGATCTTCCAAACCTACAGTACATAAAGACCAATTTTGTGGAGAGAGTTTGGACGTATATCCATGAAAGTGAAGGACTATATAGGTATATTAATGGAAATCAATTCAACCTTTACAGTTGCTTAGAGCCTTACCCAGATGAGCTGACAGAGTACAAGCTCTTATATGTCTATACATACGAGGTCGACCGACAATGGACATCTTTACTTGTTGACAAGTATGGACGAGAATATAGAGCTGTAGAAAGCACAAATCCGTGAACCAAATTAAAGATGAGTGGATATTTGGTCAATGAAGGACCTCAGATACATCCACCAAAGACAGGAACCTCTAAGAGAATTCCAAAGAGGGGACCACCACCTGGATTTCCCCCTAGAGCGATAATGAGAGATGAAACGATACCAGAGAGGAGTATGGCTCCATACTTTGCACCCCAAAGTATAAGACCATCTCTGCTAAGAAAATGGGTAAATAGAAAGTACAATGGCATAGGAGACCCATACGCCCATGTCTCGGCTTTCAAGCAAGTCCTACGAGCAGAACGAGTAGAGGACTTCCACACGCAGTATGAGGGTTTTGGACTTACATTGGAGGACAATGCACAAGCATGGTTTGAACTATTGAACCGGAGAGAGTTCACAACCATTGAGAAAATGTTGGATGATTTGTTCAAGAATTCACCAAGAGGGGCATAAAACATAACACCCTTCCTAAGATTCAGGAATTTAAACAAGGCGAAACAGAAACATTGCTACATGCAATACTGCGTTTCAAGCAATATGTTGCTAGATGTCCTACCCAAGAGTTACCCATGCCAGAACGTCAGATCCTATGCTTCATCAGAGGACTTAGGAATGAGAATCTCCAAAAGGACCTATACATGAAAAGATACCAAACCTTGGAGGAGGTGACCAAAGCGGCAGTTGACCTAGTTGACAATTGCAAATTCTATGACGATGGTCATAAGAAGATGAATGATGCGAGTGAGAAAAAGAAAACCGCTGATCTTGAGGATCAAAGAGGGAATCTAGGACAAAACCAAGTAAGTGTTGAGGAGCAAATCATAGAGAATGTGATGCAACGCATCAACCACTCTGACAGAGTACCAACCTATAGAATTCCTCAACGGCGAAGGTGCATGAAATGTGGAGGGGAACATCCGACGCAACATTGTCCTGACTATAGACCTAAGACTCCACCAGGGTTTGAGCATGTTATGTCTCAACCGCCTAGATATCATCATGTAGCAGAACAAGTGTTCTTAAGTGAAAGACCCATAGCTGCTAGAAATGCATATGTGAGTCATGAGCTTCAAATAGAAAGATATGTGGTAGATCAGAGGCCACTTCAAGGTCAATATCAAGTATTGCCACAACAACCAATACATCCATGTGACAGATGTGGTAGTAGTGATCACTTGATTAAGGATTTTCCACACCATGATATCATGATAAATGTATATTGTAATGAGTGTGCAATCACACATATGATTTTGGATTGTCCTAAGAATCCAAGAAAGAAAGGTAAAATGCAACCACATGTTACCTTTCCTTCTACTAGCAAATCAGAGAAAGAACGAGCCGCAACAAAAGGAGAGACGACAACAACATCAGAGCAAGAAACAATTGCAAAAGAACATGTGCTTAAACAACAAGAAGATGAAAGTAAGCAAGTTGCTCCAGTAAACGTTGTCACAAGAGCACAAGAAAAAGTGCAAGAGCAGAAGCCTACAGATGGAGAGACTAGTAAGAGTTCCAAAAGCCGTAGAAACTCTAGACGAGCAAGAAGGACTAGAATGAAAGCGATACTAGAAAGGGAGAAAGGAGAAGAATAGGCTGTTACAGCTGAGTTGGAAACAACTCAAGAGCAACAGACACAGCAAAGGGAAGTTGAAACCCTTAAACTAGCTGAAGCACCCAAGAATGCTAGTTCAGGAGGATCTGTCCTAGTGGACAAAGTGAATGAGCCTTTAGATGCAATTTTACAGGCTTATGAGGCTAGATTGGCAAATAGACAGACCTTAGAACAAAGATGGATGACTTATCCTTATCTTGAACTAGAGAAGCAGAGGCTATCAATGTGTAAGCAGCTCATTAAAACTGCTCAAGAATTTCTAGAACCACCTCCACCAGAATTGAAGGATAGGATAGTCACCCTAGTGCACAAAGACGAGAGCATTAAATTAGACGAATTGCCTAGAGAAGAGGTAGATCATAGGGAAGAACCACTGCCAAGGTGGCAAGACTCGAGGGTAGTCCAAAATACAACAAATGAATCAATGAGGGATTTCCCACCCTATGTTCCTATAGTTGAGGAGCAGTGGCCAGAGGAGTTATGGAAGGTTGTTCGAGATGCCCAAAAAAGAGAAGAGGATGCTGGACCAGCACCATTTCCTGAAATCACATTAGATAGACCACAAATGAGTGTTGATGCGAGGTCATATCATGGTGACATAGGATCGATAGCCTCCGAAGACAGTAGACCTGCATCGTTAAGAACTTTGCCACATTACATGGGAGATTTTGAGGCAAAGTCTGAGATTGTGAGAGTTCCATCACAGAGGCTAGAAGGGACAAAAGAATTGGACACAAAAATTTTGACTGACTTGCTATCCACGCCAGTGAAGTGCACAATTACGTTGGCAGAACTTTTGAAAATCAGGCCAAGTATGTGGACGGATATAGGAAAATGCTTGGAAAAAATTGGGATCAAAAGCCCGTTAAGGTTCCTGGAAAAAGAGCTAGATGAGATTGAGAAGCCTAGATCAAATGTAAGACCGGTACCTCTGAACAAAGTAGGAGAGTACTGTGAAGGAGAAGATGGTAATGCCACTTTGCCTGTCGAGTACAATGGGATTGAAACTAAAGCTATACTTGACAGCGGAGTAGGAATTGCCATAGCAACAAAACGAATATGGGAGAAATGGGGTAGGCCCGCCTTTAGAACAACCAGAATAAAATTACAGTTAGCTGATGGGCATGTGGAAAGACCCATGGGATTGCTAGAAGCGATAATGGTGTCTTCTTGTAGTATAGAGTATGCGCATACTTTTGCCATAGTTGACTTTGGCAAGAAAAATAACTATGAAATCATCCTGGGAAGACCATTTATGAGACACCTCAAGATGGTACAAGATTGGGGTTATGATTATCTATACTTGAGACATGCTGAAACCACAACATGTGTAAATATGAAAAATCATAGTTACCAAGATGTAACTAGAACGCCCGTGGAAGATTTTAATTCTGCAACACAAAGTGGATCAACAAACCATCCGTGGATGGGTAAAAAGAAAGAAATCTGGATGTGCGGAGCATCGGAGTGTAGTGACTTTGGGAGAAATGAGAATTCCTTAGAGAGGGTCTTAGAAGATGGTGATTACATAAGAGAACCTTTCCGGAAGAGGCGTTAGAACCGCTAGTGTGGACTCAGATATTGGCTACTTTGGATGTCTGTGTTAATGAGACCACACCAACAAAATTTTGCGATGAGAATGGGTATGACATAGTCCCCTACTACATACTAAGGGTTATGTGTGAGACAGATGAAGAATCTGAGTATGATGAACTCAAAGTCAAGACAAATGACTCTATGGGTGATCTTGCTTGTGATTCATATAATGAAGAATCAGATAGGCAAGAAGTGAATACCTCAATGATGTCTACAATATCATTGAGTGGTATTGCTACACTTGCTACAACGGAGGGAGGTATGAAAGCTATCCAAAGTGCTAGATGCAAATCACCACCACATGATGCATCTCTCACCACTGGAACCTCAGGCGACAAGGAGTCCAGGCCAAAGATTGCTCAAGTCACTCAAGAGAACACAGGCAATCTAGTACCAAAGAAGATCAACTTTTTGCTAAGTGCACAAGACGGAGTCAAGATGAATTTTATGGCAGAAATTGATACAAATTCCACGACTAATGTCATGTCATATGGCATGTGGTTACTTATAGGTAAGCCAAAGCTTTATGATATTCAGATAAAGGTAAATCTCTCACTTGAAGTGGATGTTATAAGTATGGGGATTGCAGAAGCTACTGTCCAACTACACTCACAGAATGTCAAAGAAAAATTCTTGGTGGTAGATTCTCGACAAATGGGAACACATTTGATTTTGTCCAAGCCATGGGCACAAGTCTTTGAAAACGAGCCCGAATCTTCAACAATGGTCATCACGACAAGCTATCAAGTGGCAACATAGGTCAAGCCTACAACAGTTCAAAGATTCTTGGCTATTGAAAAAGGCAAAGATAAAGTAAGCCCACAGTCTCTAGCCCAGCCAATGCAAGTGCAAGACAAAGCCTCTACATCAAAAGCCAAACCATCAACAAAAAAATGGAAACCCAAGCAAAAAGTCTATCAACCGAAGTTTCCATCACCCTAAAGTCTCCAAAGGAAGTCAAAACAGGTCAACCAAGTGCTAGTATCCAAAGCATAGATTAAAGTTAATGATCCAATTTGGATACAATCATAGGAACAACCTCAACAAGCAAAGGTAACAAGATGGATCACATCAAGCAAGTCAATTATTGCACAAGGCTACAAGAAAGGAAATTCATATGTTTGGGTCAACAAGCCCAAGATAACAGCCTGGAGATATCCATCCCATGACAACCACTCAGTCAGGAATCAACAAAGCCGTCAACGTAAATCACATAACTCAACCAAGAGAAAGGACAGGTACAAAAAGCAAAAGTGAAGGTCTTCCACTGGACAAACCATACGACAAGTCCGGGTAATGAAATCAGAATTCTACCAGACTACCCAACAAAGTCAAGTGAAGATCACCTCCAAGCAAGTCCAAAGATTCATTCCAGTCGAGTTACTCGAAGAACAAGGATTCTATGAGGGTAACTTTCAAATCTGGTTACCTAAGGTAGTAGCTTATCAAGGAATCACCCAGAAAAAGCAAGAAACATCAAGAAATCAAGAGCAACCACCCGCTACACCCAAGAGTACTACAACCTATAGATGGATCCCTTGTCAATTACTACAAGAGCAAGGCTTTTACAAAAGTAACAGCCATATTTGGAAATTAAAGAAAAGGTACCATCAAGTCAAAGAAGAAACAAGGCAAGTGGCAAAGGACATCACACCAGGCCCAAGAACAATGTGGGTTCCAAAATCCGCGATTGAGGCTCAACAACAAGAAAGATACACAACTCCTTTACAGGTTCTTAACAACAAAAAGAAAGCAACAGTAAATGCGGAGGTCACAGTTTTGAAGAACACTATCTGGAAGAAGAAGACAAGGCAAGTGGCAAAGGACATCACACCAGGCCCAAGAACAATGTGGGTTCCAAAATCCGCGATTGAGGCTCAACAACAAGAAAGATACACAACTCCTTTACAGGTTCTTAACAACAAAAAGAAAGCAACAGTAAATGCGGAGGTCACAGTTTTGAAGAACACTATCTGGAAGAAGAAGACTTCATCAACCATTGCTTCAACATCAATACCTATCTCATCAAGCGACCACAAATTTCTACCAAGGAATGAAGAGCAGATATATGCCAATGTATTGGACAACATGGCATCTCAAACAGAAACTAACGAGAAAGGCCTAAACATCAAAAGCATATGGAATTGGATTTCAGGCCGCAATCAGGTAATTCCAAGTCACCATTAAACTTACATGGCATAAGAGTCTAGAGTCGGGCAGCTAAGCCACTAAATGAGCAAAGTGTCAGACCCAAGCTTCTAGTTAATATTTTTCTGTGGTCTATGAGTCTAGCTAATAGGTATAAGCTCAAGCTGGAGAGTTGAGCATACATAAAGTCATGTCGCTCATGCTGGAAGAGGTGAGCATAAGTGTCAAAGTCCATATAATATATAAGGTGGAGAAGGCGGAGTAGTCCAAAAAATAAAAAACACTCACGCACTTGACACAGTGAGGAAGAGTGGAGAAACCTCAACAGCAAAAACCCTTCTTGTGAGTAGTGAAAGCTTTTGAAGCACTCATGCTATATGTTTTTCTCGCTACACTAACTCCATGAAGAACCCATCAATACTCTTCTCTCGCACCGCATCTTGTTTAACATGCATAACTATGTGCAAGCATATAGATGGCCCATCGTTGGACATATGCATTAGGCACTCTTTTTTATTCCACCCATGCACTTACACAACCAAATGACGATGACCAAGCGGAAACAGGTTTTATGAGCCTTTGCTCAACAACAATGACTCTGACTTTAAGCTACTAACACTTATCCATGTATATCAAGCCAATACTAGTAGCCATATGGCCATATGTACTTTAACTCAGCATAACTCTATAACATCCGAACCTAAGTACATATAGCCTCACATTTAATTATGACTAAAGACATTTTTTTCCCACTGGGTTTTTCCCTTTAGTCTTATCTAGGTACCCAAGACCTTCATTTTGTATATACGCTACATTTTACTTTTACTCTTTTTATAACAACAAAAACAAGAAGAACCACGATATCCCCACACTACTAATTGAAAATCTAGTGACAGGTCAAAAGGGAGAGGCCAAATAACAGCTTGACAAAGCTTCAAGTCAACTTACAGGTACGACTTCCAGATAACAACCACAGGAAAAGGAAACTCGAGCTACAATGACAACGAACTGTTGCACCAACAAGTCGATACAACCTCATGCAATTCAGGATAAAACAACCAATCGGAGGGGGAGAGTTCCAGGCTTCAGATACATTACATGTACACCTTGAGGCAGCTTTAACATCATGCAAAGCAACCAACTGCAGAAGAGGCTGCCACAACAACTTCAACCAGCACCAAGACATCAAGAACTCATCAAGGTCAGCAAAGACATAGGGTCTTGTCGGGGACGACAAGAATTCAGAGGGGGAGAGTGTTGAAAGGACGCCCTTTCAACAACGTTTTCATAAAGATTCCATTAAATATTCCTCAAAGATTCTGTAAAGATTCCACATGAAGATGGTGATGAAGTAATGAAGATGAAGATGGATGCTGCAACATGAAGATACAAGTTCATGGACGTCATCGAATATCCCGTTATTATTATTCTGAGCCATTACGGCCACTTTTGTAATGTTTACGGGAACCTCACATTTTAAGTCAGCCTTGTAATTTGGCCACAGATGCTTGTATAATGAGTAAAGCCAACTTAGTTTCTTGTAATTAAGCTCTGTAGAAGCCTAGGGACAATTCAGGTCATTTGGCCGGACATTAGGTTTGAAGGCTTGGTATATAAGCTAAAACATAAGGCTTTGTAAAAAACACATTACGTTATCTCAATTAATATACAGTCGTGGGTTTTGCAGCACACACTAGTGAGCTTCACGAACACACACCATCGTGCACACTAATCACATTGCAGATATGAGAGTAGGAGCGTGTTAGCATCGAGGAGCTCTCCGCGTCGACGCAAGCAATGCAAGCCCAGAACTACATCGCGAGCCCGCCTGCTACGAGCTATATTTGGTCGTAAGTATCTCAAACGACATCCGTTCTGAATGATCGAGTAGTCGTTAGAATCAAGGCGAGAAGCTCTTGGTGTTTTTTTGTATAGATCAGTTTCGGACACTTTGGAAATTGTTGTTTTGAGTCTATCACGACAGTGAATAGAGGTCTTACAGTTATGGTTTTCAGGGTTTAGGTGTTTGGCCACATAGGATATCTCCTTGTGAGTCTTGCCCTCCGATTTTGAGTCATTCCGATATGATTTGAGACTGTTTCAAGCTTGTAGTGTTTCGTAGGATGCGTTGTCTGTTTCTTTGCTTTATGGTAGTGTTGTGGTAGGATTAGTGACTGTAGAGTGTTGTTCGTGTCTAGCTCAGGGTTGACAACCCAGAGATTGCCTCCATGCCCTAGTCGGGTCAGCTACGTCCTCGGATTGACAGTTTGTTGGTATGTGTTCTTGCTGTGCTCCATCGTCCGTCGTGGCATACTCGCTAACAGTCACCGACACCTTTCTTCCAGTTACTATGGCACTGCCATCTTCAGCGTCGAAAGAATCAAGAACTTGCTTGATGATGTCTGCGTCAAAAGCAATTCTTGTAGCTTGCAACACAACTCGGAGATCCCTTAGTTGTAGCAGAGTCATTGCTTGGTCTTTGAATACGTAACGCTAGATTTTATTGTACGGTATGATGGGAAGGCTTGCCTTTGCAGCAACAACTATGGCTTGGGTTTCCTCAAGAGACTCGTGTATCTTGTCTGAGAGTTTCCTTCTACCCATACACTGTGAAGACGATGAAATAGGCGAGGGAGAAGAAGACTTACTTGACATCTCAAAGCCGTACCTTGGTGTTGCTGGCAAGGCTAGCTCACAGTTAACTGTCTCTTCAGAGGTCGAGGTTTGCGGCTGTAGCGAAGAAACCTCGGAGCTTGGCGATGGCGAATGGTTAACAGGAGGAAAGCATCGTGCAGGGGATTTGTGAGGAAAAATGCCAACTCTCCTGATTGTTAACGTGTTCGCCCCATAAAATCTCCACCACTCGCTGTTCCTAGACTTGTGTGCGTTGCTGCTGTCGTGGGAGACATGCATTGGACAAGACTTCAACCCATCCTTAAAATGATTACTACTGGCGTGTCATCTGATCGTTGGGCGCTTAAAAATTGAAAAGTGTGTCCTTATTGATACTGGACTAAGTTTCCAGTCTGGCTTGACCATACTGGTATTGATTCTAAGATCAGTTTGATCTGGTTCTGAAATTGGAACTTGTTGCACATGAAAAAGCCCAAAAATGTCTGATTCTGGTATCTCTTGATCAACAAGTCCTAGTTCCTTAGTACCTTGTTCTTGCCCATTTTCTCTAGCCTCTGAATAATAAAGCTTGATCTTTGCCCCATTATATACTCCTGGCAACAAAAATCCAGATAAATCTTTCAGTCTAGCTGTGCCATTGGAGAAGACCCAGTCTACCTCAAATGGTCCTGCCCAGGCAATCTTGAGGTTTGGCTTCTTTGGACCTAGTCTAGACTAATATAGAAGCACCAAATCTCCTTTTTGAAATTCTCGAACTTTAATTCGGCGATCATGTCAGTGCTTCCTTCGTTGCTGAACAATTTCTTGTTCCAACATAGCCCATTGCCTGAGTTCATCTAACTGCATCGGTTCATCTAGCCGTTTTTTAAGATCGTGGTTGAAGTCTAAGCCATACTTCATAGCCATTCTTAGACTTGGAATCACAAACTCCATAGGAACCACAGCTTCAGTGACATACACCATTTTGAATGGTGTCATTCTAGTAGTGACCTTATAAGCTGTCCTATAAGCCCATAGAGCAGTCTGGAGTTTCAAATCCCACTGGTCTGGTTTCTTTTGCACCACCTTAGTGAGAATAGTCTTTATTGTCTTGTTGCTACTTTCAGCCTGTCCATTGCATCTGGGATATTAAGGAGTGGATTTCCGATGCTTGACTGAAAGCATATCCAATAGGATTTCCATAGTGTCTTTTTTAAAATGTGTTCCTTGATCTGTCACAGTCTCTACTGGACATCCATATCGGCAGAAAATATTCTCAAATAGAAACCTTGCAGTTGACTTGGCTGTGTTGTCAGGAAGAGCCTTAGCTTCAACCCACTTGGTTACATAACAAGTAGCCATTACTATGTACTTGTTCTTCCTGGGGATAACCTTCTTAAAAGGTCCCATAAAATCTAGTCCTCATTTCATGAACACTCCCAGTGGTTGTACTAGCATCAAAGGAGTCATATCGGAAGCTTTTGGTCGACCCATTCTTTGGCATATGTCACAAGTTTTACAAAAACTTCTGACATCAGCAATCAGTGTTTGCCACCACAGACCAGCTTGCAGAATCTTCTTGTATGTTACTTCGTTAGAAAAGTGTCCACCAGATTCACCATTATGCGCTTCTAAAATCACTTGCATTCTTCCTTCCATAGGGACACAACGTAGAAGTATACCATCCACACCCAGTCGATAAAGTAATCCTCCTATGATAGTAAATTTCAGGCTTTTTATATGATCAGAGATTTCTTCTGATTCTGCTTCCAATCCTCTGGAAAGGCACCTTGGGAAAGAAATTGATAAATATCATACCACTCAAGATCAATTGATTCTCGTGTCTCTAATTGAAATAAATCAACGTCCACTGGTTCATCTCTCAAGGGTGATTCTGAATATCCTTCCGTACTTCTTGAGAGAAAATCAACTCCACAGTGGTTTTTTCCAGGCTTATGGAAAATTCTAAATTCAAACTCCATTAGGAACATCATCCATCTTATCTGCCTGCCTTGAATAATGACTTTATTAATCAGAAACAGAAGAGCCTGATGGTCCACATAAAAATGGAATAACTTCCCCAACAGGTAATGCCTGAACTTTGTAGCGCTAAAAACCATTCCAAGGGCTTCTCTCTCAGTAGTTGTATAGCCTTGTTCAGCCTAACTGAATCTGCGACTGGCAAAATAAACCGGATAATGAGTTCTTTCGTCTGGCTGAGCTAATATCGCCCCCATTGCCAATCCCGAAGCATCTACATGTACATGGAAAATAATATCCCAGTTTGGCTGCCTAAGGATTGGTTTACTGATAATGGCTTTTTTCATATTCTGGAATCTCTCCTCACATTCAGCAGTCCAGTTGAACTTGCTGGTCTTCTTTGTAAGCTCATATAGTGGTACTTCTTGAGACGCAAACTTATGTACAAATCTTCTATAGAAATTCACATAACCCAAGAAAGAGCTCGACTCTGAAGCAGTTCTGGGTGCTTTAGCTTGCTAAACACACTAAATTTTGTCATTGGCCATCTCTATTCCATTTTGGGAAACCACATGTCCCAGTAGCTATCCCTTCTAGACTAGAAAGACAGATTTGAATGGATTTAAACAAATCCGCTTTTCCTGACAGCGTTTGAAAACCATTTCTAGGAATAGGAGGTGTTGTTCCTCATCTGAATAGACAATAAATTCATCCATGAAAATGGCGAGGAACCGATGAAGGAATTCATTAAACATCTCCATCATACACCGCTGAAAGATAGTTGGTGCATTGCACAAGCCAAAAGGCATCACCAGATACATAAAGGCTCCCCACTCAGTGATGAAAGTGGTCTTAGCTCTATCTTCAGGAGCGATCTGTAACGTGTTATAGCCACTATAACCATCCATGAAGCTATACATTTCATATCCTGCGATCTCATCAAGAAACATGTTAGTAAAAGGCAAGGGAAATGGATCTTTGATAGTTTGGGCGTTTAGTTTCCTATAGTCGACACAAACTCTCAATTTCCCATTCTTATTGGGAACGACGACTATGGGAAATAGCCAGTCGCTACTGGCCACCTCTATGATGAACCCAGCCTTGAGAAGATTATCAATCTCCTCCTTGACCTTCTTTGCATAGTTGGGGTTCATTCGGTATCTTTGCAGTCGTATTGGCCTAGCATCTAGCTTCAGTGGTATTCGGTGCTGACATACTTCAGGATCCACTCCCTTCAAATCTGTATGCTCCCAGGAAAACACATCTTTATAGTTCTGGAACATCTTTTGTGCCTTCTCTTTCATTGCCGGGTTGAGGTGCTTGTTGACCTTGATCACCCTAGGATTATCCTCCGATCCTAGGTTCCACTCTTCCACTTCTTGGTCGTCTGGAAGCAACCAATTTGGCCTACTGGGTACTCTTTAGAACGTATTGATTCCTCTACCATACCAGTATCAGCTTGTTCCACCTCCTTTCAATTAGCTGAACTGTTCTTTCCCCTGTATTAACTTCAGTAAACTGATCAGGGAATTGTCTTTTCTGCTTGTCAGCCTACTCTTTATTCAGCAAGACTGCATTCAAGTCAATCTCTGCCAAAGGGAATATGTTCATGTCAATTAGCATTTGCTCGATCTTCTTGGCCCTGTACTTCTGACATAACTCCTTCGGCCTCATTTCCTTTCTCCAGCTCCTAGCATTGTTTGTCTGGATTTGGATTCTGCCAATGGCCCCTTCTATGGTTAATGTTTGGTTTGCATAGTCATGAACAGCATGTGATGCCCTCAACCATGGGCGCCCTAGTAGCATCCCATATGCCCCTTGCACATCCAGAACTAGGAAACTGGTTTTGAATTTCTCCCTCCCAACTCTTAGCTCCATATTTCAATCATACCCGTCGAATGTATGACTCTATGATCTGCCATTCGTACTTTGAATGGTGATGGTTTCATATTAGTGATACCCATTCTTTGCTGGAGATGGACTCCCATTATGTTGACTCCTGCTCCTCCATCCAAGATAACACTTGAGAGAGGTTCCCACTGCTTCCTAACCTTGTAGTCCACCTGAATAAGTGGAACTTTTTCATCTCGGACGACCGTCAGGTCCACTGTTCTAGCCTCCGCCTCAGCTTTCCTTCTCTATCTGATAAAGTTGGCCACTTCAGGCAAGGTTTTTCTGATATCCTCCAGCTCTACAGTCAACTTCTGAATTCTATCACAAATTTTCACATGAATTTCTTCTCTCTCTTGGTCAGACTGATTGTCAGAGCTTGAAGAACTGGTATCTTCACACTGCCATTCCTCTTTGCAGTGCTTCCACTCTTTCCATCCACTCTCAGTTCATCAGCTAGTCCATGTACCACAGCCAGCATGGTCTCAGTTATGGCCAGTACTGAGTGATCTTTATCAGTCGATTGGGCTGGTATCCTCTGAATGACTCTAGCTTCGAAACTTTCTGGCTGCTCTGGCAGCTTCTTGGCTAAATCCTCCGTGATTTTAGCCGCTAGTTCCCTCTGCTCTTGCCACTCATCTACCACCTTCTCTTTACCTTTGGCCTTCCAAATTTCTCTTTGTTGAGCCCACTTGCTGCTGTTAGGATTGAATGGTGCTTCTGAAGTGTCTAGAATGTCTTCAATGACTACACCCTTGCTTTGAGTAACTACCCTAACTGGGACTGGCTCTGGTGCCTTAGCCTCAGTAGTAGTAGTTGCAGGTGCATCTGGGCATTGGGCTGCAAAATGGCCATACTTCCCACAAGTGTAGCAATTCATGCTCCTATTTTGGAAGTTGCCTCGTCCTCTGCCTCTGCCCATACCAGGTTGGAATTGGCCACGTCCCTGACCAGTACCACTGGTACCTGGTCTCTCCTCTTGAACTACTTTGACTGGTTCTACCTTCACTGGTTCAGTGTAGGCAACCACTGACAGATCTTTGCCTTTCTTAAAGTGGTGGATTCTGATGCCACCATTGTTCCATAGATGACCAAAAGCCGTACAATAGGTACATTGTGGACATTCATTGGAGATATGGTCCTTGGATTTTCATTTCGAACACCAAGTCTCCATCTTTCAAATTGGCTATCTTATGTGGCTAATTTTGGCAATTTTTCTAGCCATTTCTTCAATTGTCTTGGTCCAAGATCCCTATTTTGACTTCTCCTTGGCTCGTTCATTAGAGGTGCTCTCGGAGCTACTGGACACCTCACTGAAATCAGAACTTTCAGAAGCCGAGATACTACTACTGGTCCTTCGCTTCTTATGGCTCTTTTCCTTCTTGGCCTACTGTTCCAGCTTTAATGCCCTTTGGACTAGATCATTGAATTTCTTGGTAGGGGCTGGTACCTCTTGTTCCCTAAGCTTTTTGCTTCTGAACCCATTCAAAAACCATGCCCTCAACCTCTTCTCAGATGACGGTTCCTATAACTGCCTGGTTAGCTCCTTGATCTTTTCCACATAACTGCGGACTGATAAATTTCTTTGTTTGATCTTATCTAGTTCACAGAGAATATCTTCATCCCCTTTGATGTCGGAATATTACAACCTGAAGGCTTTAAGCAATTTGTTGTATGATCTGAGCTGGCAGGCAGGGTAATGGTAATACCATTTCCTCGCTACCTCCTTCAAGGTTTGTGGAAAATATTCCCCCCAATCATCTTCATCAATATTTTTCAGTTCAGCATACTTCTCGAAAGCCTGTATGTGAATGTCTGGATCATCCTTCTTCCCTCCCTTGAATATTGGAAAATAAATTTTCAGGGAAGCTGTGTTTCGATTACCCCACTGATCCTGCCACTTCTCTTCTTGGATTCTAAATGGCGCTTGGGAGTCTTCTTGGGCGCTTGGGAGTCTTCGTGTTGATCCCATTCCTGAGGAATCAGGAAGAGAGTCTGACCCCAAGCAAGAGAACATGACTGACATTGAGGCTCAGGAGGAGCATAGTCAAGCTGATGAGGCGCAGGACTCACAACACTCCAATCATTCTCGATGCCGACGGGCAGAACGGGAAGCACGAAAAGCCAAGAGTTCCAAGCGTTCTTGCTCGCGGCAGGGAGCAAGAACTCTTGGAACTCTTGGCTTTTCATGCTTCCCGTTCTGCCCGTCGGCATCGAGAATGACTAGAGTGTTGTGAGTCCTGCGCCTCATCAGCCTGACTATGCTCCTCCTGAGCCTCAGTGTCAGTCATCTTTTCTTGCTTGGGGTCAGACTCTCTTCCTGACTCCTCAGGAATGGGATCAACACGAATGGTGGATTTCCGGCCACGACTGGATTTTGGTGCCATTGCTAAAACTTCCAACTGGGAGAAGAATCTTTCCGTCACAAACGAGCTTCAGCTCGAGCCACCATGATCACCAAAATGGAATTGGAGCTGATCTCTTGAGACAGCTAATTCCAGTGTTAGAAGATTTCAGCTACTAGTGTGGGAAGATTTTAGACAGTAGACTGGACATAAATCAGAAACTAGACTAGAATTTGGATACTGGAATAAGAATCAGACTTATGTATTGGAAATAAGTTTCAGATTCAAATTCAAATTCAGAAGACTGGACAAGAAGTAAGTGTAACTGTAATATATGCCATGATTGGAATGACAGATCAAGATTACAGTGAATATGATTTACAAAGGGAAAGTACAGCGACAATACTGCCAATGATTCTCAAGTACAAGTGTAGCCAAAGCGCTAACCCAAACGATAACAATTATCAACTGCCAACCCGATTACAATGTAATGGGCCCTATTTATACACTTCAAATTTACTACAATAATTACCATAGTAACTACTAAGTAATTCGCTGCCCATCTCCTAAGAAGACGTTCCCACATAGTGAACTATCCCGCCGTCTACAGATGCTCCCAGCCCAAACCTGTTTCTAGGCATAGATAAACACCCAGGGAAGGTAACTATTCATAGATGTTCTTATCGGGGATAAAAAGTGCAAGAACATTATCTCATAAATCTCAAGGGTAAATCTCAATTTTAGTTCTAATGAGGACTCTAGAGAGTGTGACAAAATAGTTTTCTCGGAGGATGGGCCATTGTTTATATAGGCCCCTCAAAATGTGGCACCTCTTTGCAAAGATTTTAGGGAATGTCTAGCCTGCCAGGCTAGGAAGGGGGCACAAAGAGGCCCGCCGAGCTACTCAAATACCCCGGTGGGCATATAGGAACTCCAGCTTTAGCAAGTCATTGTGAATTTGATGTTATTAACACTCCCCATGGAGTGTTAATAACATGAGTTATTATCACTTCACACTTCATGTGAAGACGTGAATGAAATCCGTGCTTGGATGGTCTCAAAATCCCGTCTTTCAACAGAGTCAAACCAGGTGGAGACGTCTTCCTCCAAGGTAAGTCCAAATCTATAAATTGTGTATCAAAGTCCCTAACCTGTTTGGTAGGATTTATTCCTTGAGTTGCAACGAGATTTGTTGGAATCACTCCAGTGGCTATGAATCTCGCTACCTCCGCTTTCTCTATCGCCACACTGGAATATGTTTTGAATCTCCCATTCAGGTACTCGTAGATTCCTAAGATTCCTTGGTTAGTCACTACTTTAGTCACCTTCTTGTCAAACACTAGGGTGGCTTCAGGAAGGTCTATCTGAGGAGGTATTTTAGTGATTTCAAAACCCATCTTCCCTTTTACGACATTGTCCCTGTATTTGTTATAGTTCTCCGGGTCCTTAACGATAAGGTAATGTATTCCTTCATCAAACACTAGGGTGGCTTCAGGAAGGTCTATCTGAGGAGGTATTTTAGTGATTTCAAAACCCATCGTCCCTTTTACGACATTGTTCCCGTATTTGTTATAGTTCTCCGGGTCCTTAACGATAAGGTAATGTATTCCTTCTTCATCACGAAATCTATCCTCATCATCGTAAACTAGAAGGGCGTCCACTCGTTCGGTTAGTTTTTCTTTAATACATATGCTTTTACATCCCTTTATATCAGCATATACCTGATCTCATGGGCATTTGGTCCTTCTAAGTAAAGGGTTGTAAACCTCATTGTCCGAGTGGGATTCTTAGAGGTGCTACCTTCTCCTACTTGGCTTGGTCGGTTAACAACAATATTTTGGTCAGCCATGAGGTAAATGGACTGTTTAGAAGAGGTGTCCGTCCCACTACTATTGTGAGAGGGATGGAAACACACACAATTCCTCTATAATTACCCGACACATACTCTTGGGATAATACACACACACATACACACACTATGGGGCATGTTGGCGGATACGCCGCTACGGACGTCAGCACAACGAGAACTCACCTAACAAGATTTGTCAGCTAAGGACCAAGCTCGACTCGCAGGCACGTGGAAGAAAGCATAGGGTGTCAACCTATACTTGACTGACTATTGACTACTTCCTACAAAGGTTTCTACCCAATGTCTAAGTTATAGCCTTCAAAAGTACACAGGAGGAGATTTCCTACAATGCTTCCACGAACCGAATATCCATCAAACATTCTCAAAACGCTACGAAACTTAAGGGATATCCTATTAACACAAATAGGCCACTCTCCCTAAGGTTCGTGATCCAAATCCCTACCAAAAATCACGTAGGATGTCTGACAGGTTTTTGTAGGTCATTGTTTCTGAAAACTAAAGTGCCTAATGTGTAGCTCTACTCAATACTAACGCGTGGATATGCTGAAATGTGAAAACAGATACCATTTTCTTACCGAGTCACTAGAAATAGCTCGCGGTTCAATCTCGCGAAGCCGAGCCGTACACCCGCAATGTAGGTGTTGGCGCGTAGCTCTCTCCGGGGGCAACACGCTGCACTTCTTCGCACTCAATTCCGACCACCAGTGTACGTGTAGCATCAAGATGAACTCTCACTCTCTCTTGTACACAGAATACGCTTCTCACAGACACTTGATAAAACGAACAGAAGGTCCTTTCATTAAGGTCAAAATTTGGTATAAATACCTTCCAAATACATTATCTCATGTTTCAAAGTAAAATTCTACTCAGTCTAATGGAAAAGATAATATACAAAATTGGAAACTTCTGTAAGCCCCAAGTATTTACAAATGAAAATACAAGTTTTCTTAATCAGAGAATGACTACATAGGATTTCTTACTTTTCACATTCCGCCAGTCTTCAGTTGAGTGTATCCACCAGTCTTCAGTTAACACTCCCCCCCTCCTAGTTCATGCCATCGTCGACATGATAGTAGAGCTGCTGCTTCAGTGGAGGTTTTCGTGCATCTTCAAAATAGACTCATACTGTGCATGTTGGGCCAGTAATGTAGGGCCGAATATATATGTGTTGATGGTGAAGAAGCCGGTGTAGAAGGCTTCTTCAAAGGCCTGGAGGTAGTATGAGGGCAAGAACATTATTCTTTGGTAAAGGGCATGTATCACCTCATGGGAAGGTTGAGCAGACAATTCATAAGCACATCTATAAGTATCTTGAAAGAAGAATATGCTGTCTGTAGCTTGTCCATGTTTGAAGACCTCAAAGACTTCCAGAAGGGTTTTACATATCTTCCTGAGAATAATGCAAGAGAGGTCAGGCAAGCCAGTGAACAATTTAATGGCACCCGTTAGGGTCTTCACCATGTATTTCTCACTCATTCTCATGCCTGACTTCAAGCCTGCAAGCTTTGGGTAGTTGAGCCAAGTGGGGTGGCTTCTCTTCAGCAATTCATGCTCCTGCCATGTCCGCATCCTTGGTAGAGGGAAAAAACTGAGGTCGTCTCTGATCATTTTAGGCGCCTCTACCAAATGTACTAAATACTGTAGGTATTTAGTGAGCCATGCTTCCTCCATCTTGGTTGAGAATCTACAATGAGTTTAACCCCTTCTGGTTTGGTGATGTCTTCATTGTAGATCGACACTATGGGCTCCTCTTTGATTCTCTTGTTGATTGTAGCAGCCTCATATTTGAGAAGAGGATAGGGGAGAGAGGGTTGTAGCCATTCATGTCCAACGACATTTGCATCTAATTTCTGAATGGTCGTCGACTTCAATATGCTCTGCTCCCACTGCATTCCTTCTTTTGCCGTGTCCTTTATGGCTGCTTCTATGGCTTTTTGTAGATTGTCTTCTTCTTCTTGTGTCAGATCCCGGGGCTCTTGTAATGATCCCTCAGGAATGTCCTTTGGTATTTTTGTGGCTACCGAATCTGACACATTCTCTATATCAATTTCTTCCATAGAAGCCGGCCCATGACTTAATTGACGTTCTTCACTTGTTTGGCTCTGAAGTTCGTCCAGCTGCTTTTGTAATTCGTCTTTTGCTATCTAAGCTTGTTCTATCACGGATACTAATAGGTCATTGAGTTCTGCATTGACTCTATCACCTTCTTCTAGCTTCTGTTTTATCTCAGCATTCTCTGTCTGCAGCGTCTGTGAATTATCTTCTAGTTCTTTCTGAAGCTTCATCAATTCTACCTTCAAAGATTTGTTCTCATCTTCCAATCTGCTTGTATCACCATTGATAATTTTGCCAGCATCACTCTCTACCTCTTCTCAATCATCAGCTCTTTTTGAACTTCTATCATTTGTTCTTCAAACGCATCTCTGTCTTGGCTCTTGCTAGTTGCAGCTGCATCTCTTGCTCTGCCCGGAGATGCTCTCAACCTCTGAATTGTTTTCTCTTATACCTTGATTTGATCCTTGAGTTCAATTAACTCATCTTGGCTAGCTTCATATGATATTTCAGCCTTGTCCTTAGCCTCTTTTAAGCTCTCCACTTGCTTTGACTCTTCCTCCAACTGTAGGGTTAGATCATCCCTTTACTTCTCAGCTTCAGAAAGAGGATTGCTGACTTTTTGGTATTCCTCTTCAGAGTTTAGCAGCTTTTGATTGCTTTCCCGGCTTTGATTTTCTAGCTCTTGACATTTTTGTAGTGCTGCTTCTAATTTAGCTTGTGCTTGGCCATGCATCTGCTCCTGGTTTTGCTTATGAAGTGTTTCCACTTCAGATTTCACCTTTTATTCACTCAACAACAGCCCTTCGTACTCCATTTCTTTGGCCATTGATCTGGCTCTCAATCCTTGCAGTCTCTATATAACTTCTTCCCAATCTTCCGCTTGTGGTTGCAAATCCATGGTATCTGTGCTGTCAGTCTCCTTTAGCTCCACTAAAATAGGGTTCAGTGTGGATTTTTTTGGTTTAGGTGTTGATAATTGAAATGCCGTCTAAGCTGGCTCCTCTCGGGTGTATCCAGCAACTAGCAGATCCAAGAATATTCCATAATTTTTTGCCTCACGATCTTACTTCTTAGCCTTTGATCCAATTTCTGCCTTCTGCTCTTTCTCTTGGTTCTCCTCTTTCTTGGAGTCTTGTTGCTTCTCAGAATTATTCAACTCCTCAGTTTGTCGAGGGTGAGGAGGACTAGGAGGAGGTGGTGATGGTGCAGGACTTGACTCGGGGCTTGATGGTGGGGTTGATGGATTCTTTTTGAAGTCTTGGTCAGTCCTCTCTCTTTCTTTCCCTTTCGCGCTTCTAGCAGCTGCCACCTCACATCGTCAACCTCTTCTTCAATAAAAGGTATGACTGGAATGTTCTCAGCCACCGCATCTAGGATCTCAAAATTCTTCATGTAGTCTTTGAAGCGATCCCTATTTGTCCTTTGAGATGATCCAGATATGGCCTCAAGTGAGGGATTCCATAATTCATTTAGATCTCCTTTAAGCATTTGTTGGGCTCTGAAACTCTCCATCAACCTTTCTAGCCGAGCAGCCTTCTGGGATTTGGTCTCTTTCGCTGGTATCTGAATAGTAGCTTTCTTTCCTTTCTTTCGCTGAGTCGGCTCTTCTTCCACTGTCTCTAGCCTTCTCTTCAATCTGGTGGTTACTGTGGGAGCTGCAGGTTGCTCTTCTTACTTGTCCTCTGCCAACTTCAACCAGTAATTCTGTGATGGAGGAAGAGGCCACTGGCCCTTAGCATGTAGAGCTTCATATATCACCTTTTTGAGCATCTCCCCTGCTGCAATGTATGTAGGATTTGGGGTTCCCATCCTCACAATGTTGTATTGTAGGTACGCCGCATAATCTATCTCTCCTAGCCTACTTGTCTTAATTGCCCATGTGAATGTTGTTCCAATTGCTGCAAGTGGCATAGTGTACTTTTGAGGCCTCTTGGTGTAGACATGGAAATATTGGTTGTAAATTTGGCACATGGTTGCCACCGTTGGATCCGCAATATCCTCGAAGGTGTAGTTCTTCTTGGTTTCTTTGTATACCTTCACCTCTTCTCGCCTCTTGTTGACACTGTCTCCTGCATTAGAGAGGTTCAAGGCCTTTGCAACCACCTCTGACGTGATTACAATTACTCTATTCTTTCCTTGCAGATATGTCACCTTGGCCATGCTATTCTCCTTGATTGTGGTGACAAATTCTTAGACTCCCTGAATGTCAATTCCTGCTGGGAAAGCCTCAAAATAATTTTGTAAGTCCACCTTTTCCAAGATAGACACTATGTCTGGCTTTGTCGTGAACTCATTGAGTTCTTGTGGTATCATTGGCAGTTCTATGGCATTGCCTTCAGGATCCTTGAACAGGCCTTGGTACATCCTGAGGTCGTTTGCTTCCAGTAAGTTTCTTTGTAACCAAGTGGTAGTGGGCTTTATGGTTCCTGCTGGTATTACAAATGGCTCCACTTCATCTAGGTAATCTTTGTTGGTCATTCTTTTCTTCTTTGCTGGCGACTTAGCGACTGCGATGGATCCTATTGCACTCAGTGGTTCAAAGTTAGCATTCTTTATAGATTAGCTGATAAACTGAGTTTTAACTATCCAATTGACTTGAAAATTGAAACATGAGCTCAAGAGGGACTAAGGATGCCCTGTAGATGAAAACATTAGGAATTGTGCTTCAAAATAAGCCTAAAGACATCCTACGCGTAGGATTTCTTTTTCCTTAGAATGGCTTGAAACTTTTTATGATGATAGCCTATGACATGTGCATCACAGCTATGTGCTTGGATTTTGATGTAGACACCAAAAAGTGCAATTTTGGACTATTTAAGGCTTTTGGTGCACAAATGTTTAGGATGTCTTGTAATGATGAGCAAATGTTGTCCAAATGACTTGAAAATTGATATGTAGGCTTCTTGTAGCATGTTGGTCCCATTTATGATGTCAAACTTTGATATGTAGGCTTCTTGTATGCATGTGATAAATATGTTTGAAGATCAAAAAGTCCATCTCGAGGTCATTTCAATCTTAGAGACATACTACGCGTAGTATGTCTTTTTTTGTGATTTTGAAGATATGACCTCACAGCTAGCTTTGACATGGTGGGAAGAGTGTGTGGTTCAAGTTTCACTTGATTTGGATCATTTTTGATGGGTCTATGGCCATTTCTTGCCTCTATGCTCTGACTTTGTGTTATTTGATGCATAAGAGGTCAAACTTGGTCCAAATGGAGTGAAACTTGGGGAATTAGATGTAAATGACGTGTAGAGGCTGAGTGCATGGCTGGATGAAAAATTGGGTTCCCAAAAGTGGCCTTGAGACATCCTACACATAGGATGTCTCTTGTGCATTTTTTTTGTAGCAAGTACTATTATCATGTGCATATGACCTTCCTAAGTCCCTTTGTGCTTTATTTCAATTTAAAAAATCAAATGGTTAGTTAGAAACTCCCTTCTTGGCTTTCGGAGCCTCATAGGTGATTTCTGACTCTTGGAGCGCTTTTCCGCAATGAAATTTCTTGATGATGACCAGCATAGCTTCATCAACACTTAAGGAACCTTGCCATGTGATTCTTGTTGGTTTTGGCTTCACTTGAGCTTCGTTTGGTGATTTTTCGCTCTGGAAGCACCCATGATTGCGTTTTCCAGAACCATTTTTCGTGAAATTTGACATGTGCTCCTAACTTTTTGCGATCCCGGTTTAGACTCGAAAAGTTCTCCATTCGGACTCCGTTTGCCCAGTTTGGGATATGTGTTCGCTATGTGAGCCGGGCAGGCACCGGGCCTCTGGCTGTGGGAGGTGTGAAACAGAGAGAATAAGAGACAATGACAGCTCTACCAATCATCACAATCATCAATTAATTGAATATTACTTTGAGTACAACTTAGTCCTTACGCCAAGGCAGGCTGTTAACAACACCGTCACTTGGATCATCTGCTAACTAGGAGTTTAGGCTCCCGCTTTACAGAATTAACCGGGCCGTTAACGACACAGGACTTAAAAGAATGTTAATTCATTCTCTATATGATGACGGTTGTGGAAATATCCTCATGTTGCTTCATCTGCTTCAAATGCCCGTGGATTCTGCAGTCTTCAATTATGCTCACTACATCAATCATCAAGCTTCAGTTATTATCAAATATTCCGCAGCTTCTGGCTCCTTATGCTTTGCACTGGCTTAGTTGCCACTCGCAGGCTTTGACTTCCTCCTGCTCTTCAATTGCTAGCCAAAACTTAATCCCTTGCTTGGTTGCCTCAACTTACTCCTTTGCTTGACTCAACCAGGTTCGTCCTGTGCTTCTTCTGCTCCGATGGAGTTCACCTTCTCAAGATTGCTTTTGATTACCTTAAGTTTCCCTCCTTTGTTGCTTCGGAAAAACTTCAATCTCCTTCTCTATTTTTCTTCTCCTTGCTTTCTTCCTTCCTCGACGCCCTTCTCCATCTCCCTTTTCTTCTCAAGGGCTGAGAGAGATATGAGAGAGAGCAGGCGAGAGAAGCTTTTCCTTCTCCAAGCTTTTATCTTTGCCTCCTCGCTTCCCCTTTCTTCCCTCGGAACTCCCCTCGTTTGCCTCGCTTGTGAATTCCTTTGTTAGTCGAGGATGAGCTAGAGCAAGAGAGAGGGAGCTTGCTTGCTCCGAACCTCCTTGCTCTCCCGACTTTGTTTTCCTCCTCAAGGGCTCCGGCTCCATCTCCCGCTCCTACGTTGTCTCTTCTTTTTCCTCACGTTTTGTTTCGAGAGCCCCTTCCTTCAAAAGCCTCCAAGCTATTAATAGCTTTCCCCTCCCTTAACAATAGCACCGCCATGAGGAGTTTCTTTCTTCTTTGTCACCGCAGCAGAGACAGTGGTACGTGGAGCGTCATCGCTCTGGCGCATCATCGCGCGTTCCTACTCCATCCGCATCTCCTTCTCTTTCGGAGCATTCTGCGCACTCCGAAGCTTCGGTGTCGACGAGACGATCTTCACACTCATCTAGACACCGGCGCTCTAGTGGTGGCGGTGGCGGTTGTTGTGGGTATTCCGTCGCCGATGCCTCCACACCGCCTCGTGTTCGATGAGGCTCTTTACCCTCCCCTTCTTTGCCCGCCCCCACACAAGCCACAGCATCGCCATCTACGCCAGGTTTTGCGCGGCTGACTGTTCCTAGCAGCTACACACCTCTACCTACTCCGCCAGGAGCCACCCCACTCGACACTCCTCGCTTTGAGGCCCAGACGCCGGTGGAGACACCTGACGTCCGTACCCCCATCGACACGCCGCTAGAGACCCCTGCCGGGACACCCAGGTTCACGCGTCACCGGCCAGAGGGCTTGCCTTACTCCGTCGACTTCAGCGGCGGCATCATCATGGATGATGACCGCTACTGACGTGGCAGACGGGATTTCGGGCTCCGCCAAACTTGTCGCAATTGGTGCCGAATGGGAGCGCGATGGCATCCTGCTCGTTTTCCGCTTCTATGGCGAGCTCGTCTGAGCCTTCCAGCCCCCAGCGCGAGCTTCTGATCCTCCTCCTACTGCGCCGGTCGCTGCCTCTGGCTATGCCTTGCCTTTTTCCACCTTTTGTTCACACACTCAATAAAACCCTCAAGTGGGCGGCCTTTCACTGAGCCTTTGGGCGGGCGGCCGACCTAATGCCCTTGCAGGGCACCACATTTGGTATACATTTCGGCCAAGCCACATGCACTCAATGCACTCCATGAGTCTTCATTTCGAACAATGAGCTCATCAACATCTTTTTGTGCTTTCGTAACTAATGGCACACATAACCACATTTGGCACGCATATGATGCTTCCGTAAAGGCGCCACTCTTTACAATATTGGGCAAGGCAAGACTCTCAACAAAGCAGAAGGTCATCACCCAAAAGAGGCATAGTAGCTTGTTGTGAATTCTAATGCTCATAACAACCTTGCAAATAATGCCAAAAGTTGCCCAGTTTAGTCACGTCGGCAACTGACACCGACCTTAATCCTAGATTATCCGATCAACCTGGAGTATATCTAACGAGCCGTAAATTCCTGTAGAACTCTCAAACTGCATAAAATGCATACAAACCCTGCTGAGGCTATAAAATTCCCAGACGGCTGGCACCAACCGAGCGGACCGGCCCCCGGTGAATCTTTAACGGCCAATAACTTGGCAACCGTAACTCCGATCATTGATCTAAAAAGACCGACGCGCTCCACAAAGTGAGCACTTCAGGCCCATGCATTCATTTGATGTTTGTCACCTTAGCTGCAGTTCCCCAATACGGTACGGATCTGCAATCGACTTAAACTTTAAACTGCCATAGCTTCTTCAACGTAGCTCCAACCGATGAGCCATAAAGATAGGCCGGTAGAGCTCTTCAAGCACTACAGTTTTGGATCATAATATTCTATCTGTGGTCACTTTAAGTATAGTCCATTTTTGGCATCATTAAGGCATCTGTTGTCCCTTCTAAGCCACATTTGGCATACCTTAATCATTAAACTGGACCTCCTTACAAGCCCTAATCACTGACCATTAAATGTGTAGGCTTCAAATAAGCTTAGCTTGAATTTCTTTGCTCTTTTTCTCATCATGGCAGCGGAGCTGCACGACATCCACCCCCTCTGAACCTGCACAGCCTCCGATCTGTGCCAACAACACTTCAATCTGCATCTGCTATAGGTACCTTAAGCTCCTTACCATCATCAGACTCACTTAACTGTTAAACATATGAAAAATGAAATAAGGCTTATACCCTATCATCAATGTTTTAGCTTAATCATTAGGTAGTTGTCTATCAAAAATCTCTGAACTGTATCTGCCGTATCTTCAAAGCACTTAATCATGGATAACTGGTTTAGTGAACCCCGCCAGACTCAAGTGCTCCAGTTAATGATGCACACGGCTTGACCATTAAGCTCTCTCTTAAGGAACCCTGTCAAGATCAAGTATGCCTTACTCTGTTTGCACACGGAATGGCTGCCAAGTCCTTTACTTCAAGTTGTGTTAGCAAAACCAACTCAATAGATGTAAGGATACTTCATCAATTGTCCAAAGAAGTCCACTGGATGCCATCCATGTGATCTTATTGAGCGCATAACCAAAATTGTTCTGACTCAGCATTAATCTAGAAAACAAAAACCTTGTACCATGCAACCTGCTACATCAGATAACTCGTACTCTTCAAATCAGCAACTTTGCACTTTATTAGCCCCCGGGATCAAACGGGAAACCAATCAATTGCCCCACTGTGATCATTCCTTGAAAAAATTTGGACCATCCTCCAGGATCATAGGGAAAATACAATAATTTCCAATCATTACAGCATAAACATAGATTAGCCCACAAATCTTTATACAAACCGCCTGGATCATATGGCATATAAGTCAATTTCCCCGACCATGCATATATATGTCACCTCCTGGGTCAAAAGCTAGCTCAAAATCTCCTACATTGTAGGGTAGCATCAGATTCCATATAGCATCAGGTAACAATAGATAATGCCATATTCCCTGTGCAACTGGCTCATCCAATTGTTGATCATCAATCACATGTAAAAGCATTGGCAGTTCACCTTCACTCTCACTAGTATTGGAATCCCAATCATGCATATCTGGATACATAAAGTCTCTGGTAAAATCATCTTCATTAGGCTCAAAAGATGCATCTGAAAACAATCCTCTATCTCGTAGAGGCTCAAAATCAAGTAGTGCATCATCTAACAGCTGCATAAGTTCATCATCTGCTGAATCTGAACAAACTGGCTCATGCATGATTCTGGATTGATTGGTATCCTTAGCATCTGTGTTTGAGAACCCTTCCAAAGCTTCGTCCAGTAAGCACATAAGGTCTAGCTCCACCGCTAGAGAAGGTTCCTCCATCTTGCACATCTCAGGCTGATGTAAACTAAAATTTCCACATGTGACATGCATACTAAATGCTTCTGCTGTAAATTGCTCTTTAAGTCTTTCACCCTCATCCAGATATCTTTGCAATTCTGTTGCACAAAGTTTAGCATGTACATTGAAAATTTTATCTACTGCCCTGTCTGTATCATCAGCACAATGAAACCAATCATATTCAACATCAAGAGATTGCACTTCACTATGCACCCCCTCTGAATCAACATCATCAATTTCATGATCATTCTGCCATAGTGTGGGTCCCGTCTCACAAATACTTGATAGAGAAGAAGTTTGCTCCCTCTCTAAATCATCAGCATCAAATTCAGGATCAGTTTTCTAGATCGGTAGCTCTAGGTCACAGAAGCGTGTCAAAGGAGGAGTCTGCACCCCCTCTGATTCATCATCATCACATTCAGGTTGAGTTGTCCAATTTGATACGTGTCAATGAAGGAGTCTGCACCCCCTCTGACTCAAGCACATACTCTTGCTTAGCCAACTCCTCAAAATCTGGTACATCCAAATTCGGTAAATCTGGTATACCAAAATCCATGGTCTTGCTGCTCTCAACAGCAGCCCTGCTTTGACCCATAACATCTGTATCATTAATCAAATCTTTGGCAAAAATTGTACCAGTATCTTCAATCACCTCTATGGTAGAATGTGCACCAGAAAAATTTTGCTCTAATTATAGTTCAGTAGCAAAAGTATCACCTGTAACCGAATCTTCCTGCATGGCTTCTTGAATTTGGTTGCACTCATTTACCTGCACATCTTCCTCGGCTTTAGCCAATTCGTTGTTCTGATTCCCTAACATCTTTTCTTCCTGTACTACAGGTACATATTCTTTGAAAATTTCACCCTGTGTAGTTTGAGGCTGTAGAGACTCACCCTCAAGGACTTCTACTTCATGTACGGCATCTGCAAAACCCAACCTTGCATACACAGCTTTGACTATGTCTTCATCATTAGCCTGTAAGAAAGTAGCATCCTGCACAATAAACTCATCAATCACAGCTTCTAACTTTGTTCGTACTTGTCCTTGGATATCTGCGTAGTTTGGTAGACTTGAGGTCTGTTCTTGATATATTTCATACTCCTCATAACGTGCTTGCACAATAACTTCTTTGAAATACTCCCAGTCATTGTTGCAAGCTCTGGTAACTTCTTGAATCTGCTCCTTCACATCTAAACTCACTAACTGCTCAAAAGATTTGATCATCAACTCTTCTGGTATCCCTCTTACCTTGGTCTCCAGCTCATAGCACTCTAGGTAGCCCTCTGTATCGTATCCATCAAAGAGTTGTCTCTCGTTGTATACTGCATCTAAAGCTGCATCCAAAGCTTCATCCATCCGATTTTTCTTCTTTACAGTCTCTATTTCAAGCAGAGATCCTTGAACCAATTGAAGCATCTTTGAAAAATCTGGCACTGTTGACTTATCATCAAAACCGTTTGCACTTAACTCTGCAATCATCTTCATCATCTGCTCTAAATTCTCCATCTTTACCTCCCACCCCGGCTCGTTTCATGTCGGGTTCACCAAAGATGTCGGGGGATATGTGTTCGCTACGTGAGCCGGGCAGGCGCCGGGCCTCTGGCTGTGGGAGGTGTGAAAGAGAGAGAACAAGAGACAATGACAGCTCTGCCAATCACCGCAATCATCAATTAATTGAATATTACTTTGAGTACAACTTAGTCCTTACACCAAGGCAGGCTGTTAACAACACCGTCACTTGGATCATCTGCTAACTAGGAGTTTAGGCTCCCGCTTTACAGAATTAACCGGGCCGTTAATGACACCGGACTTAAAAGAATGTTAATTCATTTTCTATATGATGACGGTTGTGGAAATGTCCTCATGTTGCTTCATCTGCTTCAAATGCCCGTGGATTCTGCAGTCTTCAATTATGATCACTACATCAATCATAAAGCTTCAGTTATTATCAATATTCCGCAGCTTCTGGCTCCTTATGCTTTGCACTGGCTTAATTGCCGCTCGCCAGCTTTGACTTCCTCCTGCTCTTCAATTGCTAGCCAAAACTTAATCCCTTGCTTGGTTGCCTCGACTTACTCCTTTGCTTGACTCAACCAGGTTCGTCCTGTGCTTCTTCTGCTCCGACCGAGTTCACCTTCTCAAGCTTGCTTTTGATTACCTTAATTTTCCCGCCTTTGTTGCTTCGGAAAAACTTCAATCTCCTTCTCTATTTTTCTTCTCCTTGCTTTCTTCCTTGCTCGACGCCCTTCTCCATCTCCCTTTTCTTCTCAAGGGCCGAGAGAGATATGAGAGAGAGCGAGTGAGAGAAGCTTTTCCTTCTCCAAGCTTTTTTCTTTGCCTCCTCGCTTCCCCTTTCTTCCCTCGGAACTCCCCTCGTTTGCCTCGCTTGTGAATTCCTTTGTTAGTCGAGGATGAGCCAGAGCGAGAGAGAGGGAGCTTGCTTGCTCCGGACCTCCTTGCTCTCCCGACCTTGTTTTCCTCCTCAAGGGCTCCAGCTCCCTCTCCCCCTCCTGCGTTGTCTCTTCTTTTTCCTCATGTTTTGTTTCGAGAGCCCATTCCTTCAAAAGCCTCCAAGCTATTAATAGCTTTCCGCTCCCTTAACAGTCGCACCGCCGCTACTGACGTGGCACATGAACGACGGCTATAACGTGGCAGACAGGATTTTGGGCTCCGCCAAACTTGTCGCAATTGGTGCCGAGCAGGAGCGCGATGGCATCCTGCTCTTTTCTCGCTTCTATGGGGATCTCGTCTACGCCTTCCAGCCCCCAGCACAAGCTTCTGATCCTCCTCCTACTACGCCGCTCATTGCCTCTGGCTACGCCTTGCCTTTTTCCACCTTTTATTCACACACTCAATAAAACCCTCAAGTGGGCGGCCTTTCACTGAGTCTTTGGGCGGGCGGCCGACTTAATGCCCTTGTAGGGCACCACATTTGGTATACATTTCGGCCAAGCCACATGCATTCCATGAGTCGTCACTTCAAACAATGAGATCATCAACATCTTTTTGTGCTTTCGTAACTAATGGCACACATAACCACATTTGGCACGCATATGATGCTTCCATAAAGGCGCCACTCTTTACAATATTGGGCAAGGCAAGACTCTCAAGAAAGCAGAAGGTCATGGCATGGTAGCTTCTTGTGAATTCTAATGCTCATAACAACATTGCAAATACTGCCAAAAGTTGCCCAATTTAGTCGCGTCGGCAACTGACATCGACCTTAATCCTAGATTATCCGATCAACCTGGATTGTATCTGACGAGCCGTAAATTCCTGCATAAAATGCATACAAACCCTACTAAGGCTATAAAATTCCCAGATGGCACACCGACCGAGCGGATCGGACACTGGTGCGGAACCGGCCCCCGATGAATCTTTAACGGCCAATAACTTGGCAACCGTAACTCCGATCACTAATCTGAAAAGACCGACGCGCTCCACAAAGTGAGCACTTTAGGCCCATGCATTCATTTCATTTCTGTCACCTCAGCTGTAGTTGCCCAATACGGTACGGATCTGCAATCGACTTGAACTTTAAACTGCCATAGCTTCTTCACCGTAGCTCCAACCGACGAGCCGTAAAGACAGGTCGGTAGAGCTCTTCAAGCACTACAGTTTTGGATCATAATATTCTATTTGTGCTCATTTTAATTATAGTCCATTTTTGGCATCATTAAGGCATCTGTTGGCCCTTCTAAGCCGCATTTGGCATACCTTAATCATTAAACTGGACCTCTTAACAAGCCCTGATCACTGACCATTAAATGTGTAGGCTTCAAAGAAGCTTAGCTTGCATTTCTCTCCTCTTTTTTCTCATCATGGCAGCGGAGCTGCACGACATCCACCCCCTCTGAACCTGCACTGCCTCCGATCTGTGCCAACAACACTTCAATCTGCATCTGCTACAGGTACCTTAAGATCCTTACCATCATCAGACTCACTTAACTGTTAAACATATGAAAAATGAAATAAGGCTTATACCCTATCATCAATGTTTTAGCTTAATCATTAGGTAGCTGTCCATCAAAAATCTCTGAACTGTATCTGCCGTATCTTCAAAGCACTTAATCATGAATAACTTGTTTAGTGAACCCCGCCAGACTCAAGTGCTCCAGTTAATGATGCACTCGGTTTGACCATTAAGCTCTCTCTTAAGGAACCTTGTCAAGATCAAGTATGCCTTACTTTGTCTGCACATGGAATGGCTGCCAAGTCCTTTACTTCAAGTTCTTTTAGCAGAACCAACTCAATAGATGTGAAGATAC
The DNA here is from genome assembly GCF_014529385.1 of Adiantum capillus-veneris. NCBI lineage: Eukaryota > Viridiplantae > Streptophyta > Polypodiopsida > Polypodiales > Pteridaceae > Adiantum > Adiantum capillus-veneris. Next base: position 115,596,588 of record NC_140932.1, on the reverse strand, counting down.
TTCATCAATTGTCCAAAGAAGTCCACTGGATGCCAGCCATGTGATCTTATTGAACGCATAACCAAAATTGTTCTGACTCAGCATAAATCTAGAAAACAAAAACCTTGTACCATGAACCTGCTACATCAGATAAATGGTACTCTTCAAATCAGCAACTTTGCACTTTATTAGCCCCCGGGATCAAACGGGAAACCAATCAATTGCCCCAGTGTCAGCATCCATCAGCTTGTCAATCTCTTCCTGTATTCGTTTAGTGACTGTGTCATTATATGTATAAGGACACTGTTTGCTTGGTTTGGCATCTAATTTTAAAGGAATTGTATGTTGGCATATCAATGGATCAACTCCCTTGAGGTCTTTGTAAGACCATGCAAACAGATCTTTATACTTCTTGAGAAGCTGTGTTAGCATTTCTTCTTCCTCAGGCTCTGAATAAGTTGCTATATAGACGGGCTGAGGTTCTTCGCCTGGTGCAGTGAGGTCAATTTGTTTTGCATTTTCCGGCCCATCGTAAGATTCCTGGTTTATTCTTTCCCTTACTGGTGGTTCATTATGATTTTTCTGTCTTGGATGGTGAATTTTTTATAGTGGGACGGTACATTCATGTTTCCTTTTTTTGAATCCTCCTTACCTTCACTTTCTCCCTCAGTAGTCCATACCTCTCGTAACGTTCGTTTAAGTTCTTGGTATTTCTTTTTACGCTCCATTTTGGTCCACTCTGGATCTTTTGTCTTTTCCTGTTTTGATTGTTGAGATATTCTTGATTTTGTTCCTTTTTTAGTTTCCCATGCTTGTTTTATTTCCTCATGTGTCCTTTCCCTTTGAATTCTTGAGAATCTCCCTGATATTTGGTCTTTTACACAATCCTCTGCCTTGACAAGCATTAGATAGTGAGTTTAGTCTTTTATCCTAGGCATCAGGTTTTCTCTAATTTTGTTTTCTGCTCTTTTTTTTTATAGCATTCCTGGCGTCTAGGGTGTTGATTTGCAAACTCATAAAACTTGATATCTACGGTTGTCCCCCCATGCTCGCTTGAGCTGTCTGAACACTCGTTATCTACATCGTTACTTAATTCCAGATGCTTAGAGGAGTTATAAAACTCTTCTTGTTCTGGTGAGTCTACATTCTCATCTCCTGTTGGTATAAGGTTTACCATGTAATAGGGTAGCACATCATAGCTGTACTTATCGTAAAATTTTGTCGTTGGTTCACATCTTTGTAACTATGGTCTTTTAGATATATTTTGGTTGTAGTCTCCTCACGGTTGAGGTATATGTGGTCATAACCCCAATCTTGTACCATCTTTAATTGTCTCATGAATGGTCTTCCCAAGATGATCTTGTAATTTTTCTTTTTGTCAAAATCAACTATTGCAAATGCATGCTCATACTCGATTCCGCAAGAGGTGACAATTACTTTTTCTAAAAGTCCTAGAGGCTTTTACGTGAACCCATCTGCCAGTTACAATTTCATTCTGGTTGCTCTCAAAGCCGGTTTTCCCCATTTTTTCCAGATTTCTTTGGTGGCGATAGCGACTCCCGCTCCACTGTCGAGAATAGCCTTGGATACTACTCCCTTGAATTCTACTGGTAATGCGGTATTTCCATCTTCTCCCTCGCAATATTCTCCAACCTTGTTTAAAGGTACATGCCTAGTGTTTAGTTGAGGTTTGTCTAATTCTCTGACCCCTCCTTGAATTCTCAAGGTAGGGTCTTTTACTCCAAATTTTTATAAACATTTGCCTACGGTGGTCCACACATGTTTGGTCGTAACCTCAAGAGTTTGGCTAACGTGATTGTGGATGCCACAGGTGTGGACAATAACTCAATCAACCCTTGTGAATCCATTATTCTGTTGGGAGAAAGTCTTTGAGATGGGATTGCTCTCACTTCAGACTTAGCTTCATACTCCCCTAGGTAAGAGGGTAGAGTTTTTAGCGAGTCTGGTTGGCTGTGCCCCGACCTAATTGACCCCTGGTCCCCACCTTGTGAATGCATATCAAAGCTCATTTGTGATCATGCCTCAAATTCTTCAATGGGAGGTAAGATCTCATTTTTCCCCTTCCTCGTGCAATTTAGTTGGTAGTTTACCCCATTAGCTTCATTTGCTTCCTGGATTTGCTTCCATAGGTCATCTAGACTATCACACTCTTTACCCATCCCCGCCAATGTTTTGGGTTGGACTCCATCAATTGTCTAATCTGTTTTATTTGGCACTATGATAGGTTCTCTCCTAGACTCTGAGGTAGTCATGAGTCCCTCCTTTGTGTCTGCTTGTTTCTCTAGAGTTGGTGTGATAGGGGTTGGAGCTGGCACCTCGTGCCAACTTGTTGGTTTACCAAGTGGGTTTTCTATCAAGGATTGGGCTGTTTCAATCATCTTCTGGCACATTTCCAACCTCTATTTTTCTAGTTCCGCATATGGATAAGTCATCCATCTTTGCTCTTGACTTGGTTGTTTTTGAGTCTGGCTTCGTATGCTTTTAAAAGTGCGTCAACCTGCTCATTTACTTTTTCTACCAGTATTGATCCTCCTGATCTTGTGCTTTTGGGTTCCACTATTTCCTTGGGCCCTATGGTTGTAGCAGTGTGTGAACTTAAACTAGTTAGATCCTCTAACTACTCCAATCTATCCTTTGTGTGTTTTAACTCCTCGGATAGAGCCGTTTGCTCTCTTTCCCTCCTAGCTTTCATACGAGCCATTCTAGCTTTCAAAGTGCTTCTTTGATTTTTCATTTTTGCACTAGGGGCATCAGTCTTTGGCTCTTCAGCTATGGGTTCGTTTGTCCTTCTTTGAGCTTGTGTCCGTGTGACTGCCTGAATAGGTATTACTGTTTTGTTTTTTGACCCCCCACTGGATGGCACTGCTTCCGGCATGTTCAAAGTAGTTTTTGTTCCTTTGCTCGGGTTCTTAGGGCAATCAGGAATCATGTGAGTAATTCCACACTCAGTGCAAGATGCCTTGACTCTAATGATTTCATCGTGAGGACAGTCCCTTAGCCAATGATCTCCGCCACACTTGTAGTAGGGTCCCTTACGCTGTTGAGGTGCTCCTTGAGCTCGTCTTTGTTGGTAAGCATGCCTCTGCCCACCCATGCCTCCGTTGTCTATGAATAACAGTGTTCGTTCATTCAAGATGTATCTTCCTTCTCCTGCAACCTGTGCAGCTGTTGGTGGTCCTGTACTTCCAATCATGCTCTAAGGTTCTTTCATCTTAGGTTCTTTCAGTGGATAATAGACAAGATTTGCTGCATATCCATTGGGATATTTGTAATACGCATGCACAGGTACCAAAGCCTTCTCTTCTGGTTCATTTACCGTTGGTGCGTATCTTATGCCAACTGGTCGTACTCCTGGTAGCGGTGCTTGTTGCCCCAATACTAGTTGCGGTCTTTCAACTCCTACAGGTCCTGGTAGGTTACCTGCTTGATACCTAGGCATCGGTGGGATTTGAGGAGATGCTACCTGAGCTTGAGGAGCATATGGTCGCTCTCTCACATATCCCTTGTAATAATAACATTCCTCCGTCACATGGTTTGTCCATTTTTGTTCAATTTCACACCACTTAGGCTGCTAAGCCTGAGGCTTGGCATACATATTAATTTTTTTTAGCACTTCTTCCACAAGTTGCTCCTGGCTTACAACTACTTCTTCTTTGGGTGTTGTCTTAGCGTACTTGCTTCCACTTTGTTGTGAGGATGAATCATCATCAAGATCCTTGAATTCACCCTCCTTGTAGACCGCACAATTGTCTACAAGGTAAAGAGCTTCCTTAGTTAACTGATTTAACGTTGTGCTCCTCTTCATATGTAAGTCCTTCCAGAGATCTACGTTTCTCAGTCCTTGAATAAATATAAGCATAAGTCTGGACTGGGTTGGTAGTTCCTCCACCGGGCAGAACTTCACATATCTCTTTAGTTGTAGGGTTGCCTTTCATATAGATTCCCCTTCTTTCTGTTTGAATTTATGGATTTGTGAGACTGTATTATGAGCTATCCCCCTTTGTGACAATTCCTCACTAAACTCATCAAAAACCTCCTCCATAGATTCAAAATCTCTACGCTCCATAGAATCAAACCACGTGGTGGCATCCTCTTCTAGGGTAACTCCAAACCCTGCAAATTGAGTAGATCTAAAACTTCTTCAGCTCTAATTACATGCACAAAGGCTGCTACATGATCCCTAAGATCTCTGTTTCCCGTGTATTTCTTGTTTACCCATTTTTGCACCTGAGAAGGTCTAATTCTACGATGGTATACAAATCTCATCATTGGTTCTCCTCGTCCTACTCGATATACCTCCTCTGCCCTTCGGTAGTGGGAGGGTTCCTCTCCCAGAGGTGCTCCTAAGCCATAATTTTTTACGGTTCTTGCAAGAGGTGGTTCATCTCTCTGAACTCGTTCTCTTCGATCTCGTTCTATGGGTTTTTTTTTGGGCTCTGCCGACTCTTGAGTTTTTGGCTTACTCTCGCCTTGATACTGTGAATGGAGTGGTGGTTCTTGTAAATCTCTTAGCCCTCGTGCGGCTAGATAACCACCTCTATTTTTTGGTCTTGTTTTAATGTCTCACTTTGTTGAATCCATGCCTGCAATGATGGCTGGGTTGCCTGTTGGTTCTGGTAGTTGAACGTCTGCTATCGGTTAGAATGTGATGTTGCATCATACTCCTCTGAAAATGGATTTGTTGACTTGCTAAGGGTATAGGTGGACCTTGGTACTTCTTCGGGAGCATATGTTGAGGTTTTCGGAACTGTTGCCTTATCTACCTCATTTGGCAGAATTCGTTTGTATTCTCGCCCCTACCTGTATGATATCCTTCCCCATAGCAGTTTCATAAGAGAACAAGTAAAGAACCTTGTCATTGCTCAATTCATTTGGGTAGGGTTCTTTGCATAAAAAATAAGAGACTACTCCCTCTCTCTCATGCTTGTAAATTCCCTTATTCTCATTATAGGTAGAGACTCTGGTTGTTTTTTTATCATACATAAAAAGACCTCCAGGTCAATCAATTTTAGGAGGCGGCTCTTGAGTTTCTGAGACCATTTTTCCTTTTGCCACATTATCTCCATACCTGTTGTAATCCTCACGGTTGCTAACTATCAGATAGTGGTTCCCTTTTCATCTCAGAATCTATCTCCATCATCATAGACTTGAATTTTCTCCAGTCTCTGAGAAGGCCGTTCCTCTATACAAATACACTTGCGTCCCTGATAGTCATAATAAACTAGGGCTCCCCGAGAGTTTGTTCCTTTTAAGAAGATTATAGTGAACTTGGCATTGTTCAAAGGGTTTTGAGAGGTGCTTCCTCCTAGCATTGTTCCTTCATCGGAGAAACCTCCTGGCTATTGACTACCCATCATGAAGAAGGACTTATCTGATGAAGTGTCAGTATCACTACCTTCCTCAATGATTGGGGCTAATGGATCTAGCCTTGCCCGAGTTACACTTTCCTCACTGGATACTAAGATACCCTGATCACCTGCCTCTTTTTGGTCTCTTGTTCAATGTGTCTTCCTGATATTAAATTCATCAAACTTAGCAATGCTACTTATCACAAATCCAACCACTCACCTAGCAAGGGATCAGTTTCCGCACAACTTCTTGTCTTGCTGCTGAATATACCTGTACACAAGCGTTTAATTTTGGTAATCAAATGAAAGAATTTAACCGCTAGAGGTGGTCTTAGTAGTGATTGGTATAACTGGAGGGTTAATCCCAACCACTACTGTACCCTATACACTTTTGATGTTCTTGATTAGGTCTGCTAATCTTGGACTGTACACCACCCAAGTGTTTGTCAGTCTAGAGGTACAGTCTTAATTCTATCTTTGCTCCGTCAAAAGGTCAAACAAAGTCCAATTTCACTTTTGAAAGAAGTTCTAGAACCCTTAAGTCAATTAGAACCTCCAGGTATGTCAACAGTTTAATTTTGTCCAAAAAATGACCGTGTAGACATCCTACACGTAGGATGTCTTTTTGCTTTATTTCAGCCAAAATTTGCAATGTAGACTTCCCTTGATGTGCTGAGCTCCCAGGTGTTCTTACTTTTTGGTTTGGACACCTATAAGCTGGTCAACTGATAAGAAATCTGTTTGAGAATCCTAATGTCTGTTCTGATGAATTTACCAGTCAAATCAACTCCAAATTGGACCAAACATGACTAGGAGGTTTGTCTAAGGCTATATGAGATCTTGGTATGTCTCAAATATGATTTTGGGCTTCTAATCATGCATTAGATATCCTACGTGTAGGCTGTCTTTGGCATCAGAATTTAACCCAACTTGGTCCACAGCCTTTCCTTGATGTGCTGAGCTCACTGGTGTGTTTAATTTTGAGTTTGAATGTCAAAAGACCCCCAACTTAGCTATTCTAGCCTTTTTCAGTCAAAAATGCTAAAGTCTGCTTAAACTCCAATTTTCTCACCCAATTAAGATGAAATCTTTCACATGCACTCAATAAATCATGTAGATCATGCACATGAAGACATCCTATGGTTTTGGTCTCAAAATTATGCCTTGGCACAATTTGGGTAGGATGTCTGGCAATTCCTGTCTTTTGGCCACAATCTATCAAGATATGGTCAATCTTCCTCTTTCCAGGTGAAAATAAGGTAAAACCCACCTTCTAAACACTCTAGTCAACTCAGATTCTCCAAATTCCTGCCAGATCACCTTGTAGACATCCTACATGTAGGAAGTCTATTGTCTTAAAATTTAATTTTTCTCTGCTAGTGGGCTTTCCTATGCTCTGAAGATATCTCAGCAATACTCACAGAAACTTTTGGACTTCAATTCAGCTTCTAAACACAATTTACCGTCTTTTACAGCTCTTTGATGAGCCTAATAGCAAATATAACATGCATGAAGTGCTCCATATCATAAATCATGATGTCCTACTTACCCTACTCCTAGTCATCATGTGAGATGGTGATTTTGGTGTTTTGATTGCTTCATGGTCTCCCACGGACTCTCAAGCTTTCCTCTCACTGCCTCTACCACTCCAACTCCTACTCTCCTACCTAATACTACCTAAGTCGAAGGATCTAGGCCCGACACACGCTCCCTAGACTTATCCTAAGACCTGGAGAGTCCACCACCCTCTGATCCTATCTAAATGTAAAATAAGACTCTGGGAAGCCAGAGAATCCCTATCCTCAAGGACTAGTCTCAGTAGTGCTGCATGGCTGTCGTCAGCTCGTGTCGTGAGACGTTTTTGGTTAACTCCTATAACGAGCAAAACCCTTGTTTTGTGTTGCTAAGACATGCTGCTCTCCTACCTAGGGTTTTCGTCCCCGGCAGCGGCGCCAATGTTAGAGGATATGCCGCGACGGACGTCAGCACAGTGAGAACTCCCCTAACAAGATTTTTCAGCTAAGGACGAAGCTCCACCTGCAGGTGCGTGGAAGCAAGCATAGGGTGTCAAACTACACTCGACTGACTATTGACTACTTTCTATAGAGATTTCTACCCAATGTCTAAGTTACAGCCTTCAAAAATACACAGGAGGAGATTTCCTACAATGCTTCCATGAGCCAAATACCCATTAGATGTTCTCAAAACGCTACGAAACTTGAGGGATATCCTATTAACACAAATAGGCCACTTTCCCCAAGGTCCGTGACCCAAATCCCTACCAAAAAACACCCAATGCAGAATCACGCAGGATGTCTGACAGGTTTTTGCAGGTCATCATTTCTGAAAATTAAAGTGCCTAATGTGTAGCTCTACTCAATACGAACGCGTGGATACGCTGAAATGAAAAAACAGATATTGTTTGCTTACCGAATCACTAGAAATAGCTCGCGGTTCAATCTCGTGAAGCCCAGCCGTACACCCGCAATATAGGTGTTGGCGCGTAGCTCTCTCCGAGGGTAACACGCTTCACTTCTTCGCACTCAATTCCGACCACCAGTGTGCGTGTAGCGTCAAGATAAACTCTCACTCTCTCTCGTACACAAAATACGCTTCTCACAGACACTTGATAAAATGAACAGAAGGTCCTTTCATTAAGGTCAAAATTTGGTATAAATACCTTCCAAATACATTATCTCATGTTCCAAAGTAAAATCCTACTCAGTCTAATGGCAAAAATAATATACAAAATTGGAAACTTCTGTAAGCCCCAAGTATTTACAAATGAAATTATAGGTTTTCTTAATCAGAGAATGACTACATAGGATTTCTTTCTTTTCGCATTCCGCCAGTCTTTAGTTGAGTGTAGCCGCCAGTCTTCAATTAACAAGGTACCACTCGGCTTACACAACCCACCTGACCGAGACAGGGAACACACTTATGGAGTGAGAGGAGAGAGACTATTCATGCGCCCACTTAACACAGACACACATACATACACACAAATCAGCTCAAAGGAGGAAGATTTCTGATACTTAGATACAATTGAGCTTGGGCCGAAACCAATGGGACAAATAGCTCACACCATATGGATGAAATATGCCAGATACAATCACAAATTTGAGCAAAGGCTTTGCTCACAGGAGAAACTTACAAAGCCAAAACAATGAGAAATTTGGCAAAATGGACAGTACTATTGCGTGTGGAATGGCCAAAAACCCTAGTCTACAATATCAAAGTGCTCAAATACGAGTTCGGATGAGCAATTTATGGCCAAAACAGGCTCCAAAAATAGTAAAAATTGAGTTGCGGATGTTCCTCCTCTTCTCTCCACATTTTTTCTGGTTTTTTCTCAAGTTTTTCAGTTTCCACACTTGACTTTATCCCTTGGTCACCTTTGGCCTTTTGATTGACCTCAAAAGGACCCCGAATAAGCCAAAAAATGGCCACACAGTGCGTTTTTGTTACCCTTCTACATCCATCCGCACACTTGGCACACAATTTTTCCCAATAATTCATCCCACAATCACGTGAAATGGCCCCCAAATATAGTTCCCATGATGACCTTTTTGCATAAGCATCACAAGCAAACATTCCCATTGTGTCCTTACTTATGCATGTGCAAGTATTGACCCCATTCGACCTCCTAATGCCACTAGATGCCATCCGACGCACCTGCTTATCTTATGGCATCGGCCCGCTGATAGCTTCTTCAAGAAGTTTTACACTCCATAAACTCCTCATTATTATAGAAAAACACACTGATACTTGTGAATGAAAATCGATGTACTATGTATACGTTGTCTTTCCTGTACACACGTGGGTCCCACGTAACCACCTGACTCTAGAAAATGGGCAATTCTTTATTTGATGCACCATGCATGTGTATGTACATATGTGTAAACAATTCTTCCAAAAAAATACTAACATAATTTTCCCATCCCCTAGCCTGCTAGATCATTTATGATCAGCAGTAGCAAAAAGAGATATGAGACTCGCCGCATTGCAGGTCTCCTCATGCCTCACAGACATTACTTGTTCTGCAAACAACTCATCTTGCTCCACCATCATTATTCTAGCATGATATGATTTTAGACGCAATCCATTTACCCTTGACTTATGTAGAATCCCATCCAAGTTAGCCAGCTGATATATACCATTTGGAAAGCACTCCACTACCTTGAAAGGGCCTTCCCACTTAATTTCAATCTTCTTTTGGAATGTCTTGTCCAACTTACTATTGTAGCACAAAACCAAGTCATGTTTCTTGATACCCTTACTTTTGACCTTTTCATTTATCTTTGCTAAAGACTTATCTTGCATATGTCCATAATGTTCCAATGTGCTCATTCTATCTAGCTGAACCTCTTGCAATTGCAAGAGTTCTCTTTGAATGCATCACTGGACTGCCCAAGCAACTTCTCTAACATCTTGACTGCAGGAAACTCTACTTCCACAGGCAATAGTGCTTTCTTTCCATATACCAAACGAAATGGAGTAAACCCTGTACATGTCTTCATCGAAGTACGGTAAGCCCATAATGCACTAGGAAATTCCAAATCCCAATTCTTTCCTTAGTGCTATGTCACTTTTGAAAGAATCTATATCAACTCATCATTGAATATTTCATTTAAGCCATTACATGGTGGATAATAAGGAGTTGTATGCTGGTGTCTAATCTTCATCTTCATGCATAAGAAATCTAATAGTTTAGCTCTAAATCCTAGCCCCTTATCCGAAAGTAGCCAGTGGCACCCCAAACTTGCAACATATTTCATCGTACACAAATTTTGCCACATCCTTTGCAGTCATTTGTTTTACTGCTATAGCCTCTGCCCATCTAGAGAGATAGTCCACTGTAGTCAAAATATAGCTTTTTACCTTGCTTGTGATAGGTAACGGGCCTATTGCATCAATCCCCCACTTTTCAACACATCAAAGGCCATAATGGTTTTTTGTAGCTCTGGCTTCAACACTCTCTTCCCAAATGCTTGACACCTATTGCAAGACCTACACCAATGGTAAACATCCTTGTGCAAACTAGGCCATACATACCCTTCTTGCAAGATCTTATGCAAGATCTTTAGAGCAAAATGTCCACCAGATGCGCCTTCATGATTCTCTTCCAACACTCTATAACGCTCCTCCTGCCAAGGTATATGTTTCAACACTAGATCAGCCCCTTTCATGTACAAGACATCACCAATCAATTTGTATTTGGATGCTCTATGCACAAAAACATACTTCTTAGACTTTTGAATGTCCTTAAGAATGATTCCTGTTAGCAAAAACTCCTCTTCTTGAGCCAAACTTTCCCGGCCATGATAAAGAGGTAAATTGGTCCTTAACACAAATAGCTCCCCAATCATGCTTTGAGCTGCTTCACGTGCCTCTCCATTTAGAGCACGTTATTGTGTCTGATGCTCCATGATTCAAACTTTTTTAACAGGCCTTTAATTCAGAAACACATTTCCTTCAATGAGGTGTTCTTGCTCTTCCACACACCCAACACTTGCTTCACAACTTACAAGGCATCACCTTTTATGCTTATCCTTCTAATCCCATACTTCAAACAAATGTGTAATCCGGCTTCCAACATAGCATATTCAGTCTCATTCTTACTATGCACATTCAATTTGAACCCTCTCTTGCATACTAGCTTCCCCTCTAGATCGTAAAGTGCTATACCCCCTGAAGCCACATCATGGCTCTTTTTGTATGATTCATCAAAGAACAACACATGTGCATTGATGATCTGCGGCACTTATTCAACTACCCTTCTTACCACCTTTTTCTTAACAAGAAGGGGATTCTCCTTGTAAGTCAACCAATTAGCTAGGGTTTCTCTTGTATTGTCTTAGGTGATGGAAGAAGAATAATAGACTTAACCTTTTTTGGATCAGTTTCAATGCCATTTTTTGACACCATATGGCCCAATAACTTCACCTTGGCTGTGCTAGATGACATTTCTTTAGATTTAGTTTTCCTCCACATTCATCATATCGAGCCAATACCATTTGCAATTTCTCATGATGTTCAACGTTACTGCTATAAACACAACAATTGTCCATAAAATCTTTAACACAACTACCAATGAATGGTGCCACCCAATTTGCTCTCTCTTGATAGAAGGATGGGCCATTTGTTAGCCCAGATGGCAACACCCTGTAGCAATAATAACAACCCCATGGCATAATGAAAGTCATCTTTGTTTCATATTTAAGAGAAATCTTCAATTAAAAATAGCGTGAAAAACCATCTCACACATTGTGCCTCTCATAACCTGCCCACTGAATCCAAGATCTGATCGGTGAATGGAAGAGGATATGGGTTCTTCTTAGTGGATGCGTTTAAGGGTTTAAAATCTACACAAATCCTCCACTTTCCATCCTTCTTTGGGCTGACCACTACTGAACTCACCCATTATGTGGTCTCCACTGGGACTATGAACCATGCCTTCAATAACTTGTCCACATCTTCCCGCAAGGCTTCCATCTACTCTTGACCCATCCTTCTTAGCCTTTGCCGCACTGGCTTAGCACCTTCCCTCATATCTATATGCATCTTTTCTCCTTTGAACCTTCTAATCTCTTCATATGAAGTAATGAACAAATTAGGAAAACTAGCCAGCATGTGCAAATATATCTCCTTCTCCATAGCTGAGAGGTCTCCACTAATAATTTGTGTCATCAATTCCTAATTGTTTGACGATTCAACTTGGTTTGCATCAGCCCTTCAATCACTTCATAAGGCCCTTCACTTTCATCTTCAATCTCATTTACAAATGCAGCTAAACCAGACTCGTGGGTTTCTTTGTCCATTAGAAGAAATGCAACATCGACATCCTTATCACTATCCTCATCAGTCATTGTGGAATAGTCTTCATCACTAGACTCATCCTCATCTTCATAAACTTCCTCCAATAATTTCCTTGTGTCCATATTATATAGCTTCTTGGCACCTATCTTTCCATAGAGGCTAATCATACCACGTCTCCAATCTTGAACAACTCCCACTACATGTAACCATGGTCTACCCCAGTATAATAGGATATGCTCCCAACCCCGCTGACATCACATAAAAATCAGCCAACACCTTTGTATCATGCACCTCCACTTCTAAGCTCTTTATAACACCCAAACATTTTACTTGCTTATGGTTTGCCAATATGATCCAAAATCCTGACACCCTAGTCACTGTAAGACCCATCTTCTCAACGCGGGAGTGTGTTATGACACATATTTGGGCTCCGTCATCAACATAACCTTGTCCCAGATTTTTTCTTTTGGGCCACACATCTACTATTGGGCAAATGTCTGGTAGCTCATCCATCGCCAACACCTTCACTGAACCTCTCTCTAGTTCTTTCTCCATTGGATTAACAATCCTCTTCCACTCTCGCTTTAGCTTAGGCACAATCTCTATAAGCTGCCCAAAAGTAACATCTACTTTCCTTCTTGTTAGATCCTCCTTCAAGTCATATCTTAATTGCCCATCCCCTATTGGAAAATCTGAAACATGAAACTTGCAACGATCCCTTGTTTTCCTCTTGGCCTTGACATCCTCGTCTTCATGGCTCTTTCCCTTCTTCTTGCTAAGACCTGAGGCATTTCTTCCTTCCTTATTCTATGTGGTCCTCTTCACAATAAGCATCACTAATGTGTCCTCCAGCTTTGCTGCCTTCACACTTATCACTTTTGTCTTTCCCTTTTCCTCTTGGGTTAATCCATTGGTTTCTTCTTCTCCCTTAATCCAAATGCCATAATCATTTGACCTAGTTAGCACCTTTCTTGGTAATGGATACATGTCTCTCCCCATCCTTAGTGGCTTATCACATTGCGGGCTAATGTGGCCCAACTCTCTGCAATTATAACACATGGGTGTCTGCATCCAGAATCTTCCATTGCTTTGTCCAGCACCATTCCTAGGTCTTTCTTCACCTCCTGGATGATTAGAAAACTTGCTCAACCTTGATTTTTCCCACATTACCTAACATGTTTAGGCTGAGATTCTTCATTAAATCTACCACTTGCCTCATGTCTTGCCTTATCCCATCATCTTGCACTGTTGTAGTGACCACTACCAGCATAACCTGAGGAGTAATAGAAACCATTGGTTCATGATAAACCCCTAGCATGCGACCTTGCAAAAAATCCATAGGCTAAAAATCAAATCTCCTAGGCAAAGACTCTACTCCTAGATGACTCATTCTTCTCAGATTCCACTCTTTGTTCCTCACTACATCTAGTGCATCTTCATATATCCTAGGCTTCTTTAGCTCCACTCTCCGACGTATATTCTCCCACATACCAGCCAAGAATCTATCCTTCTTCATCATGTGAGGCGGGGGTACCTGTGGTGCTAAGGCCTTGCACATCTGCTCCCATGCCATTGAAAACTTACTTATGTTGTTAGCAACAAGCTAACTCGGATATCATTTTTCGAAGCTTTCATTGTAAAAACATTTTTATTTTGATAAATTGAGAATATTATAACTCCTACTTTCTAGATAAACATTTTAATTGATGAGCCGGGGCTACAAGCTTCCAGACTGTATCAACTTGTCTTTAGTTAGACCTCCCAAATTATTAGTTTTGACCACATAAACCTTGGCTAAGATGTAAAAGCCAATTTTTGTAAGTTTTGGATAATAGAAACACAGCGTGAGCTAATGGCGCACATCTTCCCGGTTGTCACATTGTAGTGCCGTCTATTGCATTGCAATCGCAGGTAAGAGCTCTATGCATCGGTGTAAACATCTCATGGTAATCCGTAGCTTTTGGCGTCACCGACCCGTGGCCTAATTTCATCATAAGTAGGAATTTAAGCTTCAAAATAATAAAATAACTATAGGTGGGGTATTTGGGCATCGTTGCTAAACATTTAGATGTATTTTGGGTCAAAAACGACTAGGTCAAAAACTCACTGATGTTAATAATCGTGATTTTTGCACTTGACCTAAAGTGAGATTTGAGACCATAAGCATGTGTGATTAGGTCTTCGAAACATATCTTAGAAGTTTCCTCATGTTTGAATGTGGTTTGATGTTGTAACGGATATGATTTGTTTGCCAATGAACGATTAGCTTTTGGTGATTTCATTTGAGTGTAGCTTGAGTTAGATGCGAGTTGTTTGTTGTTTTCCAAGAGATTGATAACCTCTTGTAGCCTCTATGCACTAGTCGAGTCAGCTTTGTCCCATGGATTGAAAATTATATTCGTGGTTCTCGCTATGTCTGTAATAAGATAGGAGTGACGTTAAACACCCGTTCCAAATTTGGAGCCGCTGCCAGGGACGAATAGACCTAAACTAGGAAAAACTATGAGCCTCTTGTGAAGTTATCCTTTAACTTACTCTAGGATCACGTAGAGTCAAAACTTTCTTTTTAAAACCTCATAGCTTAAGATTGTCATCTTTGCTTTGTAGAGGTAGCTTGGAAGTAGGTTGTACTTGCTAAGTACCTTTTAGGATTGTAGGATTATAGAATTATATTAAGATTTTGATAATGATTGAGTGGACGAGACAAGTCTTAAGATCAAGGCTCAAAAAACCATAAAAAACAAGAAAATGAGTGTTTGTGTACACTTTCCACAACCCCATTGCAGTAGAACCTAGGAGTAGGGTAAGTAGAATCCGAGGTGGCATCTCAGAAGTTTGCTCTATCCAAAAGAATCAATTGTGAGTTGTTTATGTGAAAGTTATAAAATTTTAGGTCTACAGCTAGAAATAGCACCAAAAGGCTGTCAACCACTGAATCGAACTGGAGAGTATGCTTTAAAAGTTGTATGTTACATTTCTCAAAGATCTTTTTTAAGTGCTTGATGTGCTCATCTCCCAGCAGAGAACTAACGCATAAGTTGTCCATGTAAATCTCTAAAAACTGTCTTAGATACTCCTTAAAAGCATGGATCATCAGCCTTTGAAATATAGCAGGCTCATTGGTTAAGAAAAATGGCATTACTCTATAAGAAAATATGTCCCGTTCTATAATAAAACCTATCTTATGCTGATCCTCTAGCTTTACAACAAGCTAGATATAGTTTGAAAAGCCATCAAGAAAGAAATATCTTCTTTCTTTGCAGCTCATTATATCACATGATATATAATAGGTAGGGGATCTTTGTCTCTGAGCTTCGTTGCGTTTACTTGTTTGAGTTTCACACATACGCATAACTTCACTTTTCTCCCAATTAATGTGCTCAATCTTATAGCTAAACTCTATCTCTTTAAGGGTCCATCTCATCCTTGATCTTTTTCATAAAAGTTTGATTATAAGTATAGGGATGTTGTCTACAAGTCTTTGCATCACTCTTAAGGGGTATGGTATATTGATATATGTCTAGATCTACACCCTTAAGGTCTTTGTAGGACCATGCAAGCACATCTCTATACTCTTTGATTGAGGCTATCAAGAGCTTGTCTTCCTCCTTTATGAGACTAGTAGCAATGTATGTCCACTTTGATTTCTCTCCAGGTTTAGCTAAGTTTATGCACTTGACTTTCTTAGGTCCATCATAAGATGTCCCCGAATTTTTGAGTTCTTGTATTAGTTGTTGTACTATGATCTTTTGATCTTGTATTGTGTATCTCTTGTAGTGAGAGGGTGCATCCAATTGATCAGCTTCTGAATCCCCTTACTTTCCATTTCGGTTGTCCAAACCTCTTTCAAGACTCGCTTCAATTTTTGATATTCTCATTTACACTCAGTTTTTGTCATTCTAGATGACGTCTCAATTGTGTATTTGGTTTCTGGTTTGCTTCTTTTATTTGGATTGGTCTTTGTTGAAGCAAGTATAGTATATCCAAATGTGATCTTGTCTTTGACACAATTTTCTACTCCTACAACCATCAAATACTACATTTTATTTCTCGTAAGAGGTATAGGTTCTCCTCTTGTTTTGTTTTCTTCCCTTACTTGTTTTGTGCAATATCTTTTGTGCCTTTTGGATATCTGGTTAGGAAAATTGTAGAAGATTGCCTCTTTTTCTTTTGGTTTTGTTTCAGTTTTAGAGTTAATAGATAGCTCATTTTCTGCATTTATCTCTAGAAGTGTAACATCTCATGAATCTTGATTTTGTTCCTCTATCTCATCACTCAGGTTCCTAATGAAAATCTCCTCAACTATGCATTTACACTCAATAGATTCCTATGCATCCAGGCCCTCAATCTTTGACCTTGATTCCAAGATAACATTCACCATTTGGAAGGGTACTATATCATAGGCCTCATTGTCACAAAATTTTATTGTGATTATGTCATTCACACATACGTCTAGAGCCCGTATCTGATTCTAGCAAAAAGGTTTAAAAAATTCCTCAAGAAATGGGTCAAGAATATAATATTTGTCTTTGAGAGATCTCTCTAAGATGAAATCTTCTCTCGCTAAACTCTCACACGCAAAAGCTCCACAGATCCAAAGATGTGCTTTAGTCTGTAACCATGCATGTATTTCTTTCTCATTGGTTGTTGTTGAGTCAAATTCCCCTATAGGAGTTTGACTAACATCTTTGTAGCTATGGTCTTTCACGATGATCCTCAAGTAATCTCTTTGTGCCTCACGTAGATGTGGCTGTAACCCCAATCTTTTACTATTTTAAGCTGATGCATAAACTCCCTAAAGTGACATCAAAGTTTTTGCTCTTACCAAAATCCACTATTGTAAAGGTATGTTCATACTCTATCCCACAAGAGATTACTGTAATTTGCTCCAACATACCTACAGGTCTCTCAACATAACCATTTGCAAGTTGCAATTTCATTGTTGTTCTTCTGAGACTTTCTCTCTAAGACCCCTAAAAACCCCCATCGACATACATAAAATGAACCTCGTGGTCCCCACAACTTCAAAGCCCCACCATTTTTTGCCCATTTTGCTAATGTCCTAGTCGTCAAGTCCAATTGTAGACCCCCATTACCTGACCTCAATCCGTGAGCACCTTGCCAAACTTCAAATGCCATGTTACTAAAAAATGTTGCATCACCAAACAAACACACTTTGCACACCAACCCTATTACCATATGTACCCCTGCTACCCGCTGCTCTTGCTCAAGCGGGTTGCCTAACCCTCTACTTTGTAGCATAGATTCGTCCTGGGTCAAATATATGACTTTGATCTCATCCATCCACCTATAATACCTTCCTATAGTACCACATCCATGCATATAGCCAACCACGTATAAAAACCGCCCATGGCACACTTCCACTACTTTGAGCACCCCTTGACATACTCACCACTTCAAACTAGGTACCACCAAGCACATCATCACTTTCAGAACAAAAACATAGGGCCATCACTCTCATCACACATACCTTGCCCACCCTCCCAATCATGTGATGCAAGGTTCTCTTCAATCGGACCCCGTATTTTCTTAATAGCCTAGTGCACAACTCTACGTAGCAGTATACCTTTCAACCATGACTCACATACCTCCTTTGAAATCTTGTCCCCAACGTGGTATTTCAATTCATCTACCATGGAATATACTTGCTGCATTGAGCAGTTTTCTATCTTTGTCTCCATGCTTTGCTCCACTCTTGCAATTCACTCAATCCTAGTGTCATTAATCCCTTTCTCATCAAGTGTCCCTTAAAGGTCCCCAAACACCACTTACTTGTCAGCTTCACCCTCCTATTCTTCAAGAAACTTCTCCACCACTTCATCCTCAACTAAAGAATAAAGGGACTCAATCCATACCTCATCATCTTGGTCTTCTTCCATAGGAAAAGCTACTTTGTCCATCTTGGAAAAACTCTGCACCTATTGCATCACCATAGCACATTCCACTGCAACCTTCATAAGCATGGCCACCAACATGATACCACACACCATCTTTACCTGCATGTCTCCATTTGTATGCTTGGATTCCTTCAATTGGTATATATTAGACATACCAGCTTGCATTTCACCCTACTCCTTACACACATTTAGTGCATCTCTACTCACATGCAAAAGATCAAACACAAAAATACGTTGACTCAGATGAATCTATTTCCCAACTTGTATCTGCATCCATAGAGCTGATATCACCTATGTCTAGATCCTCTTTTGTCTCAAGCTCTAGAATCTCCTCTAGCTTTACCACCTTGATCTTGTCTACAAATCTCACCTTCTGATCTCTAGCACACTTTAATGTTGGAGATTGAATCACCATACCTTGACTTGGTTCTGAATTTCTTGTTTGGTATGGAACCACCAACACTTCCACATTTGAAGCTTCTCTAGCTGGCATCCTTGGCATAAAAACTGCTCTCTTTTGTTGCAGCCATAGAAGCCTCCATTCCTCACACTGGAACATCCCTTTGTACCAACTTTGGCTTGACTACTACCGCATCAACTTGACGTGACCAATCTTGCCTAGTGCTTCTTCAGAATATTTGTAGTCCATTCTCTCGCTAAAGCCGTTGCTTATTCATATGAAATTGGGCCATATATCTCCACTTTGTCTTGCACCTCCTCATGCAAGAAATCCAACAACTTGCTCAATTTTCAAAAACCGACATTTTGTGCAGCAGTTACCTCGATTAGCCATCCCCAAAGGGCTTTGAACTCCCACTCAAATGCTTGAAAATCCCCCTCTAATATTTTCTTTAATCCGTCCAAATTTTGCTTCACTTCATCTAGCTAGCATCTACCACAAACCTACTTCAAAAGACCGCTTCCATATCTTTACAATTTGTCATTTCTTCTTCCGAGATAGACCATCCTACCATCTCTTCACTTTTCCACAAACCAATAGTAGGAAAACTTGCACCACACATTCCTCCCTTGACACACTGCTCTCTAGTAGAAACAAGCCATAATCTTGGAGCGAGGTTTCAGCATCTTCACTTGGACCACATCTTCTCTAACAAAATCTATTCTTTAAACATTGCAACTTTGGGATTGCAAAAATCAACACTTCAGCTTAAAATAGGAGCAATCACCATGCTCCTTAGTGGGGGAAACAAAAGATGGAGAGGGGGGAATGGGGAACACACCCAACACACATAAAAAATGCTTCTTTATAGCCCAAGGTATTTGCAACACCCCTATCTTCTTGGAAAACACTCTCAAACAATGCACTTGCACTAGAAAACCACCGTTTGTAGATAAACGGATGCGCTATTGGACCCATTTGGAGCCATTTTGGACTAAAAAATGACATCAAGCATCCCTTTCCACAACCCATTCCCTGCCTAGGGCCTCCACACCTTTTTTATCACCTTAGCATGCATCTATAGACACCCATTTCATTTCATGGCACCACTTCTAGCCGCAACCAACTTTGGTTGCACCAACATGTCAATCATACTTTCCTCTATGATAAGTGGCACACTAACTGACATATCCTTTATAGTTTGGAACTCTCATTGAGCCATAACACATTGATATTATTACCAAGGCTTGAAATAAATTGGGAAACTACAATACATGGCCATTTTGGGAAAATGTGATAAATGTGTAACTCCAATCGTCACTGATCTTCTATATTCATCCTTGATGTGCAGGTCGTGCAAGTAAAAAACAATCGTAAGTACAATCAATCAACCAATTGAAGAGCTGGAAGATTAGCCTGAATAAGGAATGATAGAGCAAGCTTTTGAGGTAAAAGGTTTGGATTGATAGTTGTGTGTTAAGGAATAGATGTATTTAAGTTCAGGGAGAAACATCCAAAGAGACCAAAGACCGTAAGGAGATCAATTCAGCTTAGTGTCTACTGAGGAGAGTGTGACCGAAGTGAAAATAGATCCACAATCACCAATTATAGAAGAAAATGGTGTGAGGAGTTTTTTGGAAGAAGTGATTGTGCATATGTACATACACATGCATGGTGCATCGAATAAAGAATTGCCCATTTTCCAGAGCCAGGTGGTTACATGGGGCCCACATGTGTACAGGTAGGACATCATTAGTGGCAAATTGTACTTTTTTAAACGACATCCACTAATCCAATTAGCCATTGGATCACCATCTAGGGTGGACAACTTAACTGCTCCACTTGGAGATACATCTTCAATGATAAAGGGTCTGTTTCCCTTTTTCTTAAACTTGGGAATGTGTTGCTTAAGGGAATAGACTAAAACCAAGTCCCCTTTTTTGAAGATTTTTGTAACTAGATGGGGTATCAAAACACTGTTTTGTTTCTGCTTTTGTGCATAGATGTGAGCTACAGCAGTGAGCCTTTGCACATCAGGCTTTTCTAGATCTTCAAGTATCTTTGACAATTCATGTCCAGTCCACTCAAGATCCTTAGCTACCCTTAATGTTGGCAATAGAAATTCTATTGGCAGTATGGCATCAAGGCCATAAACAAGGTTAAAGGGTGTAGCATTTAAAGCTATTTTGAATGAAACTCAATAAGCCTATAGACTGGCATGGAGATTCATTTCCCAATTTGTTCGTCCTCAGTTAACCACTTTAGTCAATACCGAGCTAAGAATTTAATTCATATGCTCAGCTTGTCCATTTGCTTGTGGGTGATAGGGAGCTGATTTGTTATGGATAACCATAAAATTCATTAAGCAAATACGCAATTACCTCATTGAGGAAATGGGTTCCCCTATCACTAACAATGTCTATTGGCAGTCCATATCTTGTGAATACATTTTCATGCAAGAATGCAGTTGTGGTTCTGGCATCATTCTTTTGGGTCACTTTAGCCTTGGCCCACTTGGTCAAATAGTTCGTAGCTACAATGATATATTGAGCTTGGTTCTATAAGAAGGTGTCTGTATTGGCCCAACAAAGTCTGTACCCCATTTTGCAAAAGCTCTAGCCCCCATCATTGGTCTTAAGGACATGCTATCTACACGGGTTGGTATTTTTTCTCGTTGACATGCATCTTATCTTTGAACATATTCTTTGGCATCTGCAAAAAGTGTTGGCCACCATATGCCTACCATTAAGATTTCTCTTGTGGTGGTTTCACTAGAAAAGTGACCTCCAGCTAATCCAACATGTGCTTGCTTTATAATGGGAATATGTTTTCCTTCATTTGCACAAAGACGCAAATGTTGATCTTTAACTCTCCAATACAATTGGTTCCCAATAAGAGCATAATATCTTGCTTCAGTTTCAATTGCTCTTTGATGACGTTTACTCATATCCTCAGGAAATGTTTGGCATGATAAGTAAGTAACTAGATAGTTACTCCACTTAGGAACAAGTGATGTTTGGAACAATGTTACATGAGGTATGGGTGCTTGCTTTTGACATTGAGGAATTTTTTTAACAAATGAGTGAACATCACTCCTCATAGTTGGCCAAAATACTCAAGTCTCAAGATCCGTTGCATAGTTTGGTCTTTCGCAAAGACAAGTCCTACTATGGTAATATGTGTTTGACCTAGGTATTGGGTTTTCTCCTCAGGATTACTGCACAACGGAAATATTCCATCTCAATTTCTTTTTTACAACCTTCCAGCTAGTAATTGATACATAGCCGATTGCTCAATTAATCTGATTGTAATGGGAAGTGGTATTTGCGAATCCACTTGAGCTATGGTCATCAAGGATACCATATTTTTTTACCATCGAGGTATTGATTCAACGGAGAATAGATATGCATCTGGTATATCATTTTCTACTCCCTTAGGTGGTTCTCCTGAAATAATATTTCACAAATGATCTCAGATTATGGTTTCCTTAGCCAACGCTTTTTCCCCCCTAACATATGTGATGGCACAGCCGTTGGTGGATTCCTCTTCCAAGTGAAGAAGTTTCTAAACGTTTTAGTGCGCCGGAATGGATAGTTACCTGACTAATCAGGTCCACCCGTCCATGATTGAGAACCTTAGTCAATCCCCACTTACCACCCTGCACTCACACATGATTTATGTGTTGTTTAATTACTACCACATTCTTTTCACAATTAAAACAATGATTCCTTTTAACTTTCAACTGAATTTCATTAAGACAACTTTTGAAAACAGTATTGAAGACATTCTTTCAGCAAACAAACATCTTTAGATTTAAGACAAGGTACTGTCATTCTGAAGTATCTCTGACCAGTACTGGCTTGTCTCAAGACCACCTATACAGGGGTGAAAAAAAAAACGACACCCATTCCTTATTTATAAAAACCGGGGTGGAAAAAGCCATCACCCAAAGTCCGAACGCCCATACGCCAACCGGTTTCCCATACAACCGGGTGGTTCCTCTAGGATAAACTTGAAATGTTAAGTAAATATCCACAAACACAAACAAGCACGGGGTAAAGACTCCACACGCACTGAGGAAACCGGATCATCCATGGCGAAATCGCCATCATTACTCATTACTTGGAGTAAAATATTTCCAAGGAATCATAGGTGTCTTGAGACAAGCTGTCTTAAGAATGGTCAAACATTTCTTTCCTAGGTCAATCAGTCATAACCCAATCATTTCTTTCCTATTTACAATCATTGCTCGTTGGTTTCGTGGAAGTTATCTTTCGTTTACAGCCAGTTTATCCTTCGTAACCTTGCGTATGCAATGCCAACTAAAAAATGAACTTTAAAAGATTTTAAGTGAACAAAATAGAGTTCCACTTGGGACTGCTCGTCCATGTGTTGTTGGGCGGGAGCCCATAGACTTTCCTTCGTTGGCCTATGGATAGGCCCAGTCTCATGGTCATTAGTGGCTTTATTTCTTTTGTTGCTAACATCCTCTTCCTCGGTAAGAGGATTTCCCCTGGTTCTCTTTGGAGCCATGTCGGCAGCCTTATAAAAAGACTTAATCGATTAGAAGTTTAATTGAATAATCTTTTTTTTTTCCTTTTCACCCAAGAATAAGGATTTTTGGAGTAAGTAGG
Organism: Adiantum capillus-veneris; assembly: GCF_014529385.1. NCBI lineage: Eukaryota > Viridiplantae > Streptophyta > Polypodiopsida > Polypodiales > Pteridaceae > Adiantum > Adiantum capillus-veneris. The sequence goes on along the minus strand of NC_140932.1, from coordinate 115,573,469 downwards.
TATCCTTGATAGTTAATTGGATGAGATATTTCTCTTTTAACTTCTTTATACTATAAGTAATTTTCCATAATTACCATTTAATAAGGAAAGCCCTTTAACTAGGTTTATCCTCAGTTTATATTCTATTTTAGCCTTAGTAAATTATAAATTTCTATCAGGGTTGATGGATTACTCACCCTAATTTGTAATTGGATATGTCCTATCTTTAGGAATTTTCATAAATTTGATTTATAACCTTTATCTCCTATACTTATGGTCTAATTTAGGCAAAATTTTGTTGATAGTAATTCGTTATACCAGCTATTCATGCTGAGGTAATTTTTTGCACCTTTCAATAGTGATTTTAGATAAATTCATTTACTAATTTCATTTCTCTATTTTATACACAAAATCGGTTACTTTTATTAAAGATAAATATTTAAACTATTTATTTGAGGTTGGGATATTTATCATGGATTCCTCAAGGTGTGTTCTACCTCTGACAATTATTCAGAGGTTTTTGGATTAATTTACTATTTTCCCCCTTTTATGTTCTCCTAAAAATAATATAATTCTAATGAGATAATTAGGTAGACTAGTTATCTGAGGATAACATAGTTATCACTGGTTTCCTAAGGTGTGATTAACCTTTGATAAATAACTCAAAGCATTTAGAATCAATTTGCTAATTTTCTCCTTTTAATATATCCAGAAAATAGACTAATTCTGCTAAAGTAATTAGGTAAATTAATTATCTGAGCTTCACATAATTATCATGGGTTCCCTAGCATGTAATTAACCTCTCATAACTAACTCAAATCATTTTTAATTAATGTACTAATTTTCCCCTTTTAATTTGTCTTAAAAATAGAGTAATTTTGCTAAAGTAATTAGGTAGATTAACATAATTATCATGGGTGACCTAGCATGTAGTTAACTTATGATAAATAACTCAAAGCATTTTGAATCAATTCGCTAATTTTCCCCTTTTAATTTGTCCTAAAAACAAAGTAATTCTACTAAAGTAATTAGGTAAATTAATTATCTGAGCTTAACATAATTATCACTGGTTTCCTAACATATAATTAACCTCTAATAAATAACTCAAAGCATTTTGAATCAATTTGCTATTTTCCCCTTTTAATTTATCCAAAAAACAAAGTAATTCTGCTAAAGTAATTAGGTAAATTAATTATCTGATCTTAACACACTACAAGAGGCTATTCATATTAGCGACGCTCACACAACAACGCTCAAAAAAAAAATTCCCGGCGTCGCTATGAGCGTCGTAAATTTACTTGTAAATTTGCGATGCTTATAGCGACGCTCATAGCGACGCCGACTCGGCTAAAAAAATAACAGAGAGCGCCCAAAAACTCAGATCTCAGATCTGAGTTTTTCGGTGCCCTCAAGCAAGGAGCAGGTAACGCTCTCCCTCCCTCTCTCTCTCTCTCTCTCTCTCTCTCTCTTTCTTCTCCACACACACACACACACACACACGAGGAGAGGAAGGAGAGCCAGGTATGCTCCTTCCCTCTCCTCACTCTCATGTTCCCTTCCCCTCTTTCTCTCTCCCTCTCTCTCTCTCTCTCTCACACAAGAGAGAGAGAGAGAGAGAGAGAGAGAGAGAGAGAGAGTACAAACATAAACAAAAACACACACACATATACATAAACAAAGAATGCACACACACATTGAGAGAGGAAAAGAGAGAGAGAGAGAGCATGCATAAACAAAAAACGCACACATTGAGAGAGGAAAAGAGAGAGAGAACATGCATAAACAAAAAACGCACACATTGCGAGAGGAAAAGAGAGAGAAAACATGCATAAACAAAAAAACACACACACATTGAGAGAGAAAGAGAGAGAAACTAATTTAACGTCGTAGGAAACTAATTAAAATTAAAAGACCTAAAGATCTAGCCGACGAGGAGTTGAACTCAAGACCTATTATTCAAGAGGGAAATGGCATAACCAATCTATCATACTTGGCATGGGTGATAGAAAGGTTATACCATTTATCTCTTTTTATTGGCACACACATCCACACACGCGCACACACACAAGAAGAAGAGAGTTATAACATCGTAGGAAACTATCCTAAAAGACGTTAAAGATTAGGTTAGATGTAGACTTATGTTAAATTAGATTTAGGTTTATTTAAGTTAAATTAGATTAGATTTAGGTTTATTTTAAAATAGATTTACGTTTATTTAAGCTAGATTTAGATTTACGTTATATTAGATTAGATTTAGGTCTCCATAGACTGCGATGCCTGCATGAAGCGGGTGAAGAAAGCCCTCAATGGAATATAGGGTATTGCTGCCTTCACTCATGGTGGGCTCCGTCGATCCAAAAGTACTAGTGAAATGTCTTCAGAAGATAGGGAAGAAGGTGGATCTTCAGGGCGGCAAGAGTCACTACATCCCCGACACAATGACCATCTAGACAACCTCTAGTCATTCAACAACAACTTCAAAGTTAGTAACAAGAGCAAGAACGGTCTAAAGGGCCAATTGCTGTCGTCAGATGTGGATGGAGATGAGGCAGCGTCACCGCCGGAAGTTAACTCTCACATCTTTAGTGATGAGAATGCCAACTCTTGCCGAGTTATGTGAAAAATTATGTGTTAAATCAATTTTAAGGTTCTTATAATCCCTGTTAGTTTAGTTCTTTGTTTTTAATATAACATAATTTACGTTAGATTTAGATTTATGTTATATTAGATTAGACTTAGGTTTATTTAGGTTTACCCACACACACACACACACACACACACACACACACAAGAAGAAGAGAGTTTTAACGTCGTAGGAAACTATCCCAAAAGATGTTAAAGATTAGGTTAGATGTAGACTTACGTTAAATTAGATTTAGGTTTATTTTTAGTTAGATTTATGTTTATTTAGATTTACGCTTGTTTACGTTAGATCGAGTCCACGCAAGAATTACTTACGGTTTAGGGTTTAGAGTTAGACGAACAGTGAAAATATCTACTGTGAAAAGATGTTAAGATGCTGTGAAGTGCTACAGCTAGAGAAGAGGCAAAGGGGTTTTGTCCACTACATGCAGTATCATGTAGACGTGGGTCTGTAGATTTCTTCTACCCACAAATATAGGTATTGACCAATAAAGATGAGATTATAACCCGGTGGTTCTGATCTCCGTGCACCTCTAGACCGAGGTGTGCGGGGATTGTACATGACTAGAGAATGTGAGGTAAAGAAAGAGAGAGAGAGAGAGAGAGAGAGAGAGAGAGAGAGAGAGAGAGAGAGAGAGAGAGAGAGAGATAAGACGAAGAATGCCAATAGAATATTAAATTTGTTGTCCAGGTTATAAGATTTTTATCCTCATTATGAGTAGTGACGAGGATGTGGGACCGTCCAACCGAAACACCTATCTCTCAACGAGGGTCTTATGTCCTTGTAATCAATGCAAGCATGCTGTGCGACGGACAAGACGTGTTTCTTTGCAGCACGTTCACGAATTTGGCGAGTTCGATCCATCTATTATAGATCGAGCTGTTGCCAATTATAACTCGTCGGACTCTGACGCTGGCCAACAAGCAGCAATCTTGCAACCCAATAGACGTGCTCGCAAGCGCTTTGGTCAAGCAGCATATGTGAGGCCACAAGATGTAGCCTCTGACAGCTTGGGGGATGATCATGCAGAGCACATTCCCAACGAGGCAATGTTTGAGCCCGAGATTGATGAAATGATCGAGACGATCATGGATTCAGAAAGGCTTATTTATGATGATATGAAAAGTGAAGCCGATACGCCATTGTATAATGGAGCACATATGTCTAGATTGAAAGCACTCCTGGTTCTTCTCAACATGCAGGCAAAGTTTGGATTGAGTGACACTAGCGTCACAGCGCTTTTCAGGTGATCTATTACAATTAGTTTACTTTAATAAAACTCTAAATGTATAATGATCTGATAGATTTTTACACGACTGTATCGTATTTTAATGTTGTGTAGATTGCTTAAAGAGCACACACTACCAGCTGACAATGTGATGCCAGATTCCCGAGATGAAGCAAGAAAGATTTTGTGAAACTTGGGGATGGATTACAATTCTATCCACGCTTGCCCTAATGATTGCATTCTTTTCAGAGGGGAATACATAGACATGGAGAAGTGTCCGAAATGTGATTCTGAAAGATATCGAGTAGATCTCCATGGGACAAAAATTCCACAAAAGGTTTTGCGACATTTTCCTCTGCTTCCTCGCATCAAGCATTTCTTCGAATGTAAGTCCATGGCCGCCCTAGCATCATGGCATGAGGAGAATAAATCTTCGGATGGTGTGCTATGAATTCCTGCAGATTGCGCAGCCTGGAAACATATAGATGGAACATGGTCGGATTTTGCCAGGGAAGCTCGAAATTTGCGCTTAGGCCTGGCTATGGATGGCGTAAATCCATTTGGTCAAAGATCAACATCTTACAGTGTATGGCCCGTTGTCATCGTCAACTGAAACATTCCCCTGTGGTTGACTACGAAGAAGGGGCACCTATGGCTAAGCTTGATTGTGCCAGGGCGATATAAAGTGGGGAATATGGATGTGTATCTTTGTCCACTATTGGAAGAGCTACAACAATTGTGGATTGGCATAGAGGTGGTGGATATGAGCCGCCACACAAGACGACGGAATGTTCAGACACTGTAAATCTTGTTTTTTCCCATAGTTGATCTATTATCATGTGTATACATGCAGGGCTTCAAACAAGCGGATACAGAGCATGTGTCACATGTGGACCTAGACTGAATGCACGTAGGGCGCCCTCACTGAAGAAGCGAATCTACGAAGGTCATCAAGCGTATCTTCCAGAGAATCATGTGTTACGCGATGGCTTTTTGGGAAGAGAGCCACCAAGGATGTCTGCACAAGCATGGTTAGAGCAGAAGGAGATGTGCGATGACGGATTGCCTCCAGGGATGAAGAGACTATCTCTATGGTACGAGTTACCATACTGGCCCCGACTCATGATCAATCACTTGCTCGATCCAATGCACATATTCAAGAATGTGGATAATCTACTATGGGACCATCTGACCGGCAAGAAAGATACTTTGGGAGCCAGAGTTGACCTTAGAAATGTGGATCGTATGGAGCAATATTGGCCGCAAACAGCGTCTGATGGATCGATAAAACTCCCTAAAGCACCATGGATTTTCACAGGAGCCCAAGAACGCAAAGTAAAAGAGACCATTCGATCTTTGCAGACCCCCACTGGCGTAATGCACTCGCTCCGAACGTGTTTTACTAAAGAAGGAAAGCTTACCGGTTTGAAGTCACACGATTGGCATAAAATGTGTCAGGTACGTTCATAGTGGACTTTAATATCATTGCATAAAATGTGGACTTTAATATCATTGCTGCACATACTTTACAGTTTATTTTACCGGTTGCCATTGAGGGATGTTTGTCTCTCGACATCCGTAACACAATCTACAAACTTGCAAAGCTAGTGCAATGGATCTCACAAAAGGAGATCAACGTAGACTCCATACCATTCGCCAAACTAAATGCTGCGGAGCTTCTGTGCATGTTTGAGAAACATTTTCCTACTACCATGCTAACCATTCAGGTGCATCTTCTTGTTCACATAGTTGATGAGGTGGAAATAGCTAGCACAGTTCATTCCAGATGGATGTTCTTCTTAGAACGTTTCATGAAAATGCTTAAGGGATATGTGTGTCAAAAGGCACGTCCGGAGGGCAGCATGGCAGAAGGTTGGTTGGTATCAGAGTCCCTAGTGTACATTGGAGAGTGGCTAGATGGATTTGATAAAGCCCGGGACACGCTATGGCGAACCATAGATGATGAGCGCATATCTGGGATTGTCATGTGCAATCTCGGTGTTGAGAAGAAGATGAAGGAAGATCTAGAGGCTAAAATCAACCGATTTTTCATGCTTCACAATCCAGTGATGCAAAAGTGGATTTCACAATATGAGGATGCAAAGCAAGAGCGACAAAGGGCACGAATCGAGTGGAGACGGGGAAGACGACCACCGATGCACTATCCGACGGTTCTGGAGAGCCTACCAACCTTCATGAGCTTAAGATGGTTGCACAACCAATTGAAAAGCGCACAACAATGCGGTGACGAAGTGACTGAGGAAGAGTGGGAGTACTCTCGGGGTTGCGCGACCAAGGTAAGTTTGCAATGTACAACTAGCTAGTGACTTTATTTCTAAACGTTTGAACGGCCACTCAAAATCTTTGTTCGTTGTAGTATAAGTCATACACAGCAGCATGGTGTAAAGGTCAACATTTTAGGGTGGAACGAATCGACAAAAAGCGTTTTACTCAAGATTGTGGAATCATGGCAAAATTTGAACAGTCTAGTCGACGGCGTTCCTCTGATGCAGATCCTGTGGTGGCGGAACTCACTTACTTCGGCACGCTGCAAGAGATTTTGAGGATCGATTACAGAGGATTTTTTGTCGACTTGTTCGACGTGCAATGGTTCAAGATAATCATGGAGGGTCGCAACGCTACTGTGCGTAGAGGAGAGTCTGGTTTTCTTGAGGTGGATTCTACTAAGAAATGGACTGACCTAAGAGACACTTTCGTACTACCCGAGCATTGTGAACAAGTAAGTATGTAAATAGTTAACATCCCCCTTTTACAAGTTATGTGCTTGAAAGCTCTCATGTAAGTTATGTGGCTCTGGCAGGTAATATTTCATCCTACAAAGTCTACATCAAACTAGTGGTACATCATAGAGGTAGCCCCTCGTAGTGCAAGGACGTATGAAGTCTACCATGTGCCAATCACAACGGCATCAATGGAGGAGATCAGAGAAGATGCTCAATCAGAAGCCGCTGCGGTGGTGCCAGACGAGCATCAAGATGCTACTACTCTATATGGGGTGCATGCAGAGGAGCTACAAAATGAAACAGAGGATATGTGTTTAAACGGAGAGCTCTATATAGATATAGGAAGTTATGTTGAGTTATGCGAGGATGAGAGAGAAATCTCTTAAAGCCACAAATATTGTATTTGAACAATTTTGCTCCGTGTTGTAAAAGCTCTGGCTCTCTAAGTACCTTCCATGGTGTATAACGCTCTTTTCTACTCGTGCTCACATCTTTTGATTGAAAATTTTGAGTTTTCGACTTGCCTCTTCTATCACTCAATTCATTGCGTCATTGTATTTATATGCGTCATTACATCATTGTATTTAATGGTCTTTGCGTCATTGTCTACTCTATTAATTCAATATTAAGTTTCAATATTCGTGTGTTTAATGCAGGTATGGATGATGAGGAGTTTCTTTCTTCTTTGTCATCGCAGTAGAGACAGTGGTACGTGGAGCGTCATCGCTCTAGCGCATCATCGCGCGTTCCTACTCCATCTGCATCTCCCTCTCTTTCGGAGCATTCGGCGCGCTCCGAAGCTTTGGCATCGACGAGACGAGCTTCACACTTGTCTAGACACCAGCGCTCTAGTGGTGGCGGTGGCGGTTGTTGTGGGGATTCCTCCACCGATGCCTCCACACCGCCTCGTGTTCGACGAGGCTCTTTACCCTCCCCTTCTTTGCCCGCCCCCACACCAGCCACAGCATCGCCATCTACGCCAGGTTTTGCACGGCTGACTGTTCCTAGCAGCTACACACCTCTACCTACTCCGCCAGGAGCCACCCCACTCGACACTCCTCGCTTCGGGGCCCAGATGCCGGTGGAGACACCTGACGTCCGTACCCCCATCGACACGCCGCTAGAGGACCCTGCCGGGACACCCAGGTTCACGCGTCACCGGCCAGAGGGATTGCCTTACTCCGTCGACTTCAACGCCGTCATCATCATGGATGATGAAGGCAAGAAGGTGATCTCGGGCATGGGTGTTCTTTGCTCTCAGCTGTTTAGACACTACATACTAAACAAATGGAGTGAAGTACCAAGTGATTTAAAAAACAGAGTCATCAGCATACTTCATGATGAGTTTTCCGTTCCAACACGGGATCAGCGCTTCAATGAAGACCTGATGAAGATTCGAATGCGCGAATACTGCAAACACAAGCGTTCCGAAGTGTAGAAAGCAATCAAGCATGGGTGGAACAGGCCAGATTGGCTGGCCAAAGAAGAATGGAAGAATGCAAAGAAAGCAGCGCGCGAGAATCCTGACAAGTGGAAGCAACAAAAGGATGCAGCCAGAGCGCGAGTAGAGGCAGGGAGCTCGCACCACTTGGGGAGTGGTGGATGGGCATCATTTGAGGCTGATTTTGTAAGTGTTTTCGCATTGCTCTTTATGTTCGATAGTTTAGGGTTTATGAGTTTTTTAATTCTAACATAATGAAATCTTTGTATGTTTTGATAGTGGTCGATGACAGGACGTGATCCCACACCGTACGAGCGCGAGTACGCAGGCAGGAAGGGAAACGCCCTGATGGACATTCTCAGTTCTCGCGGCGGCATGGTTAGTATTAGGGTTTACGCTTTTCTATTTTTTGTATTGTTTTATAAATGTCGTTATATGTTTATACTTACTGAAAGCTGTCTTATTGTCTTTTTTTGTAGAATCCGACAGATACGCCGCTTGGACGCGATGAGACGTCTGACTAGACGACGTCAGTTTAGCCGTAGCTAGATAGCATTAGTTTAGGGTTTCTCATAGCTTATGTATCATGAGACGGATTTTATACATCTTTTTGAACCATGTATATTATTACATTTGTCACCGCAGTTCATTTTGCCAATCAATTCTTTATGCCTATGATGTTGTACAATTGTCATTATTACATTTGCCAATCAATTCATTTTGCCTATGATGTATACAATTGTCAATTTTGCAAACAATGCGTCTTGTGGGTGACTATTTTGGGTCTATTATCTACCCTTGCACTTTTTTTAAAAAGTGAATCAAGTACAATATGGTTGATGGGTGGCAAGGCATTCAATGCCCTGTCACCAAAAAAAAATTCTCTCGGGCGTCGCTATAACCGTCGCTATTTATGGCTTTGTAGAGTCGCTATGAGCGTCTCTATAAACTTCTGTGTAAACGTCGCTATAACCATCGCTATATGCATCGCTATACGCATCGCTATATAGCGACGGTCATAGAGACGCATGTAGCGACACCTATAGCGACGGTTATAGAGACGCTCTCGTAGCGACGCTATTAGCGATGCTGGGGGTTATAAAAACCCAATGTATTTCCGTCGCTAACACCGTCACAAGAGCACACAACCTCTTGTAGTGACATAATTTTCACGGGTTTCCTAACACGTAATTAACCTTTGATAAATATCTCAAAGCATTTTGAATCAATTTGCTTATTTCCCCCTTTTAATTTGGCCTAAAAATAGAGTAGTTCTACTAAAGTAATTAGGTAAATTAATTATCTGAGCTTAAAATAATTATATTGGTTTTCTTAACATGTAATTAACCTCTGATAAATAATTCAAAGCAATTTTAATTAATTTGCTAATTTCCCCTTTTAATTTCTTTTAGAAGCAGAGTATTTCTGCTAAAATAATTAGGTAAATTAATTATCTGAGCTTACCATAATTATCATGGGTTCCCTAATATTTGATTAATCTCTGATACATAAATTAAAGAATTTTGAATCAATTTGATTATTTTTCCCTTTATTTTTCTCTAGAAAACAATGTAATTCAGCTGAATTAATTATGAAATTTAGTAAGAAAATTATAAGATAATTTCCCTAGCTTAATGACTATCTAATGCAGCTCTGAGAACTATCTCAACTTAATCTAAACTTAATTAATATATTTCCCATTAATTTATGGTTAATTTAGATAATTTCAGCCCTAATATGATATAATAATTATTTAGCTTAATATCTCCAAGATTAATTACAACAATCAGCAGAGAATATTTAATTAAGAGAGGATTTTTAAGTATACATAGGATTAATGTTTAATTTATTAAGAAAATAGGTCAATCTAGCTTTGCTAGAGAAGGATTAAGCTAATTATCGTTTAATTTAATCACCTAGAGCTTGATCTCTAGTGATTTTTGCGTAGCGGTCTCTCTAGATGAGAGAGAGTGTGTCAAGGCCCCCACATCTTCCAGAATTGATTTTGGTTGATTTTACTGATTTTTAATGATGAAAATTGAAATATCAGTTCATTCTAGAACCTTAGGATAAGAAAGTCTTTGTTAATAATAATTACTGAAACCATCCAATTTTTATTAATCAATTGAATTCCTAGTTCCAAGGCTCGTAACTTTTTCAGTTTTTATCGGATTCTGATTCTGAAAATTACTAGCCATAGTAAAGCTCTGCTTATGATCCCAAAAATACCAATATCAGCCATGATCAAATCATTCAACAGTGGTTTTCAAGTTAATTTTACAAGCTTTGTACAAATTTTAAGATTTCGGAAACTGGAAACCTTACAATCACCCCAACTTAAGGAATTGAGATGTCCTCATCTCAACCAAAATTGGGAAAATCTTTGCGAAGTGATACTTCATCCTCCCAGGTGGTGTCTTCAATGGGGTAGTCTTTCCATTTTACTAAATGTTCTCTGATAACTCTGTTTCGTGGACTCCTTTCCCTAGTGTCGAGAATACAATCTGGTTGGAGTTTAAGAATTCCCTGCTTCTGCATCACAATCTGTTCGTCATCTAGAGTGTGATTTGGATTTGGGATGTAGGGTTTTAGAAGACTGATATGGAATACATTATGGACCTTGAGGTGCTCAGGTAGTTTTAGTTTTTAAGCTTGATCACTGATTACTTTAATCACTTCATAAGGTCCACAATATCTGGGGCTTATTTTTTTGTATTTTCCCAAGGATAAAGTGCTTCTCTTTGGCCGTACCCTAAGGAATACTTTATCCCCTTGTTTGAAAAACCGATCAAATCGTTTTTTATCAGCATATTGTTTTTGGCGATCCTTGGCTGCCTGAATGTCTTATCTTATGGCTATGTTTTGGGCATCCATCTCCTCCAACATTTGCTTTGACGCTTCTACTATTGTAGTAGGGTCAGAAAAGTTTAGGGGTGATATACATTCATGCCCATAAAGAGCATTAAATGGTGACATACCAATGCTTTTATGAAAGGATGAGTTATAGGCGAACTCCACCAGAGGAAGGAATTGGATTCATTTCCGGGGTTCTCTACTAGAGTACGCTCTAAGGATGTCTTCAATAACTTGATTCACTTTTTCCGTCTGGCCGTTTGTCTGAGGGTGATAGGATGTACTGAAACATAGCTGGGTACCTAAGGATTCAAATAAAGATTTCCAAAATTTTGAAGTGAATTTTGCATCTTTTTCACTGACTATTCTCTTAGGAAGTTCGTGTAATCTGAAGATCTCTTTGATAAAGAGACGGCTTATGTCTGATGCAGTGTAAGTGGTTTTTACATGCATCAAATGGGATACTTTAGTCAGCATATCCACTACCACCATAATGGAGTCATAACCCCCTTGAACAATGGGAAGACCTGTTACAAAATCCATGCTAATGAGTTCCCACTTCATTTGAGGAATGTCCAGAGGTTGAAGTTTTCTTGGCATCATTACTCATTCAGCCTTAATCCTTTGACATGAAAGACATTGTCTGATGTAGCGAAGTATATCTTCTTTCATTCCTGGCTAGAAATAGCTTTTCCTTATGGCATTAAGGGTCTTTGCATAACTGGAGCGTTGTGTCCTTCATAAAGGATTAACTCCTTTAATGTTGGATTAACTTCATAAAGGATTAACTCCTTTAATGTTGGATTCTTAGGAATGTAAATACGATACTTAAATAGAGAAGCCCATCCTCAAGTGAATAATCCTTGATCCTGTCTTTCTCTGTCTCTTTTAGGTCCTGTTGATTGATAACCTGTAGAAGTTTTTGATAATCCTTATCTTCCAGGGAAGCTTTCTTAACCTTGTTTACGATTGGATTGTCGAGACTATGGAAATAGCCCCAAGAAATTTTTTATGGCTAAGAGCGTCCGCAACCACATTCTCTTTTCCTAGTTTATAGTTTATTTCAAAATCATATTCCTGTAAGAGTTCTATCCATCTTCTCTGCCTCATATTGAGTGTTGCTTGTGAGAAAATCCATTTTAAACTCTGATGATCGGTGATTAACTGGAGCTTCCCTCCTAGAAGATAGTGCCTCCAGAGTTTTAGAGCATGGATGACAGCTAGGAGTTCTAGATCATGAGTTGGATAATTCAGCTCATGGATTCTTAATTTCCGAGAAGTAAAGGTGACTGGTCTGCCTTCTTGGTTTAAGACTCCTCTTATAGCAAGACCACTGGCATTTTCTACTACTTCAAACTCTTGAGTGAAGTCAGGAAGTTTGAGTACAGGGGCTAATGTGAGATTTTGTTTTAGTTTGAGGAAACAATCCTCCTGATCTTTTTCCCATGTAAGTTTGGCTGTCTTTTTAAGTAGTTGTGTCAAGAGTGCGGCGATGACTACATAATCTTTGACGAAGATTCTATACCATCCTGTAATGCCTAAAAATCCTCGAATCTCACTAACCGTTTTGGGTTGTGGCCAGTCTATTATATCCTTAATCTTTGCGGGGTCTACTGAAATTTCTTCAGGGTTTATTATAAAACCAAGATAACTACTTAGGGCGTGAAAAACACACATTTACTCATCTTGGCATATAACTGATGTTGGCGTAGAATATGAAGTACTTTACGTACATGCCCTTCGTGCTCTTTTTCATCCTTGGAATATACCAGGATATCGTCGAAAACCACCAACACAAAATCATCCAGATATTCTCTGAATATATCCTACATGAGATGATTAAAAGTAGCCGGAGCATTCGTAAGACCAAAGGGCATCATGATGAACTCATAATGCCCATACCGGGTGTTGAAAGAAGTTTTGTAAATATCTGCCTCCTTAATCCGGATTTGATGGTAACCTGATCTGAGATCAATTTTTGTGAATACTTTGGCTCCATGTAATCTATCAAGCAACTCACCGATGCGAGGAATAGGATACTTATTCTTTACTGAAACCTGGTTAAGTCTCCTATAATTGATGCAAAGACGTAAAGATCCATCCTTCTTCTTTTGGAATAGAACAAGCGCTCCCCAAGGTGAAATGCTTGGTCTTATGAATCCTTGTTCAACAAGCTAACGAAGTTGTTCTTGTAATTCAATAGCTTCAGGGAGGGACATTTTGTAGGGTATTTTTGAAATTGTTTCACTACCTAGAAAGGTTTCTATTTCGTGGTCTATATCCCTTGGAGGAGGTAAATTTGAGAGATCTTCCGGAAATATATCTGAAAATTTCTTAAGCCATTATGGATTTGTGTTGTCCCTTGAATCATCTTCCTTATTAAGTTTTACTACAAAGATCTGTTGCCCCTTACATAACCCCTTCAGAAGTCGACTAGCCTTAACTAAATGAGCCTTAGGCTTCCCACTTGATCCTTGTACTAATGTTTCTTCACCTAAGCGATTTTTGAAGGTTAAGTTCCCTTGAGTATAGTGAATTTGGGCTTTATTTTTTATTAACCAATCCATTCCTAGAATACCATCATAGATTCCTACTGATAGAGTCCGAAAGTAAGATGAATTCAGGGTTCCCCCTAGTTCAAACTCAACTTCCCCAGCTGTAAATTGAGATAGAACCTCTTTCCCATTGGCTAGTTCTACCACTAATTTCTTGGTGGGATACTAGTTCAATTTAAGTTTTCTTAAACATTTTGGGGAGAGAAAAGAGTGTGTGCTACCACAATCTATAAGTAGTTCAAAATTTTCACCTTCTCTGTTTACAGTGGTTTGGATGACAGCATACTGTTGCCGAGCTCCATGGTTATCAATGGCGGAAAAAAGAGTAGCTCTTTCATCTTACTTAGCCAGCAAGGTAGGCTCTCCTACTGTAGCATAAGCTCTGGATCCTCTACCTCTTCCTCTACCTCTTCCTCTACCTCATCCTCCATTTCCTCTACCTCTTTGATTATTTCCTTGTCCTATCTGAGTCTGAGAGTGGTTCCCGTAGCAACTCGTGGATTTTGCCCCTCAGGGCATTGACTCCTGTAGTGTCCCATTCTATTGCATCCATAGCATCTGATGTTTGGAAAATTCTGCTCTATAGTGGCTGCAGCTGACACTACCCTTTGTTGATTTCCTTGGTTATAATTTCCCCTTGCTCTTCCTCTAAAGTTATTGTAGTTGTAATAGCTTCTTGCAGAGGGGTTTCCTTCAGCTGCAAGTGGTTTAGCTCTTACAAGAGCATCTTGAATATAGATGGGTCTCATAGCTTCCAAGCGGGTACTTAAAGGTTTGTTTAGACCTTGACAGAAACGAGCAATCTGTTGTTCCATAGTCATTGGTGGTACGTAACGTCGTAAAGAAACATATTTGGTGTGGTACCCTTCCAAAGTAAGCCCTCACTGTTTGAGGGCAAAAAATTCATTCATTTTAATAGCTTGGTGAGCTGGAGGAAGATATCTTTCTTTCACTGCCTACTTCATTCTTTCCCAGGAGGGACTATTGAAAGGGTTATCTCTACAGTATTGTTTCCACCTGAGTTTGGCATCTCCGGTGAGTCGAAACATTCCTAACATTGCCTGATTTTCCGAAGCAGTTCCTGCTGCCAAGAAATAATCATCCATGGGGTCGAACCAAGCTTCCGCATCACATTCTAAGTTGGTTCCTTCTCCCTTAAAAGTTGGGAGTTGAACTTGTTTTAACAATAGTTTCTTTTACTGGGTGGGAGTATAGAGACTTTTTGCATTTCCCTGGGTTTGTAATTAATGAAAATCTTTTAGTGATTACACTACTTTTGTTTTGTCATGCAAGTTTTCTAATCTATATACTTTGAAAACAATGAAAATAGAAATCTGACAATCATTATCACCATCTCAATCAAACCACACAAGCATGTCATAAAACCATGGTATATACAAAGGTTAATACAACACTGACTCATACTATGTACAAAATGGACTCATACTATGTACAAGATGGACTCATACTGTGTACAAGATGGAATCATGCTATATACAAGATGGACTCATACTATATACAATGTGTAACTCTCTAAATCAACATCCTCTTCACCACTGGTGGGTCTGAAAGGGGATAAAAAAATATGACATCTTTTGGTCCCCTAAATTTTGGGCCTACCCTCATGGGCCTGATCCTACCTAGGTATATTACTTTGGCTACTTGATCATATACCCACTGATTTTGTGACACTTCTACCCCATCTATAATAATGGTCTAATCTGGACCTTCGGTCCCACTGAAAAAGAAAAGTTCGATGGTCTGAATTGTTTCTGCCCATTTGAGTCTTTTCAGATTGAGTGTCAACCTTTCTACCTGTCCCGCATCAATCATGAAAATTCTGCCAAACTATGACCAACTGATTCCCTATATAGAAGGAGGGAAAAACATTACATATAATAATTGCATGATGCTCTTGCGAAGTACAAAGTTATTGGAGCCTCGAACATGATGTTGAAAATCACAAACTTTTGGTAATCTTGGCGGATATTTTCCTGTATTGATAGGGAAATTCTCATCTCACAATATACCATAATTAAAAATTCAATATGACTTGTGCCTATTTTTTCAACTTTTACCCTCCTAAGGTCAGCACCTTATTAAACCATGCTCTGATACCACTTGTAAGGTTCCCAACCCCGTCGACACCAAAAACGGGATGGTACCATTGACAGGTGTCTAAGCCTACTAAACTTAGAGTCCTTAAATAAGAAAAATTCCAGGGAATTCACCCTTACCATTGACAATGGTTTAGGTTTATAGCCCTAGAAAGAGACCTACTCCTGTCTCGCAGTGGAAACGGGACCACTAAAACAAATTTTCCAGACCTATAACTTCATCATTCAGATTATGGTTTCCTTAGCCAATGCTTTTTCCCCCCCTAACATATGTGAGTGCACAGCCGTTGGTGGATTCCTCTTCCAAGTGAAGAAGTTTCTAAACGTTTTAGTGCGCGGGAATGGATAGTTACCTGACTAATCAGGTCCACCCGTCCATGATTGACAACCTTAGTTAATCTCCACTTACCACCCCGCACTCACACATGATTTCTAGGTTATTTAATTACTACAACATTCTTTTCACAATTAAAACAATGATTCCTTTTAACTTTCACAACTGAATTTCATTAAGAAAACCTTTGAAAATAGTATTGAAGACATTCTTTCAACAAAAAAACATCTTTAGACTTAAGACAAGGTACTGTCATTTTAAAGTATCTCTGACCAGTATTGGCTTGTCTCAAGACCACCTATACAGGGGTGAAAAAAAAACAGCACCCATTCCTTATTTATAAAAACGGGGGTAAAAAAATCCATCACCCAAAGTCTGGGTGCCCATACGCCAACCGGTTGCTTATACAATCGAGCGGTTCCTCTAGGATAAACTTGAAATCTTAAGTAATATCCAGAAACACAAACAAGCACGGGGTAAAGATTCCACACGCGCTGAGGAAACCGACTCATCCATGGCGGAATCGCCATCATTACCCATTACCTGGAGTAAAATATTCCCAAGGAATTAGAGGTGTCTTGAGACAAGCTGTCTTAAGGATGGTCAAACATTTCTTTCCTAGGTCAATCAGTCATAACCCAATCATTTCTTTCCAATGATGTATGCAAAGGTCCATGAGAAGTTGGTCGTTGGACACTTTAGAAAGCCCTAGGTATATAATACACTAAGGTTAGTGGAAAAGGGAGATTATTTTTTGAAGATAAGTGACTATTGCGTTACGCACAGAGAGCTACCTCTTTGCTCCAACTTGTAATCATCGCTTTTGTGGCTACGGTAATCCAAATTCAGTTTTGTTTCTTGCATTGTGTTCCTCTTACTCTGCTCTTTCATTCAAGTGTAAGCATTCAAGAGTCGGTGAAGGTTTCAAATGCATCCGTTTAGGCCTTAGATCGCTGTTTTGAGTGTTTATATGCGTATTTTATGTTGTTTTGACCCTAGGAGAGGCTTTAGGGACCCAAAAACGACCCTTTAGGGTCATCTGTTTACTGTTTTTTCCTACTTTGGGACGAACGATCGCGATCCATGTACCTCCCCAGAATGTTGTGACAGTGATAGGATATGTTCCTGATCGTCCCTTGTAAGTTCCCTTCAAGTTTCATGCAATTCCGATATGATTTGCATGGTGAAGGGGCTTGATGACTGTAGAGCTGTGTAGA
This sequence comes from Adiantum capillus-veneris, assembly GCF_014529385.1. Lineage (NCBI taxonomy): Eukaryota > Viridiplantae > Streptophyta > Polypodiopsida > Polypodiales > Pteridaceae > Adiantum > Adiantum capillus-veneris. Next base: position 115,556,357 of record NC_140932.1, on the reverse strand, counting down.
AGGACATAGGCAGATTACTTGGCTTTAGTGCGATTGATTTTCTTGTAGAGTTAGTAGTTGCATCTCTTCGAGTTCACTTCATTAGGGTTGACATCCTAATGAGTTTCCATGCCTCATCTGAGTCGCTTCCCCTGTATTGATAATTTTATATTGATGCTTGAGAGCTATGCTATGGACGTCCGTCGCGGCAACCGCAAACATTGGCACCGCTGCCAGGGAATGAATCTTAGGTGACGAGTGACCAAGTGCATATTCAGAGTTTTCTTATTGTTCCAAAAGATAATTTCCATTCCATTTACATTTCAGTGAAGCATCTAGACAGGGGTTTAGTGCTTAGTGGAGTCTAGGGTCGGTGGACTGGCTAGATCTACTCTTGAGAGATATAGGGAGTTGTGAGTGAGGTTGCTTTAGGCATTTTTTCTCTTCCAATTTCTTTGTATTGATTGAGTATTGATCCATCATCCGTTTTTTATCCTGTTTGTTTTGTTTGATTCATTTTCTTATGTTCTTTCATATCTATACTTAGGAGTAGGATAAGTAAATCACATTCCAGTCAGATTTGGGGCAAAAGATAGAGTCAAAAACACCAGAAAACCATAACTTTGGCAAAAGGGCCATAAGACTTTGAAATTAGAAAATCTGACCAAACAGAGCTGAAATTGATTCAATACTTGTCAGAGAGAGCCTGTAAAATTTCATCAGTTTTGGCTCTGATACTACGATCGCGATTGGTGTACCTCAATGTTAGAATTGTACAATATTTGACATGTGGCTTCCGGATAAGATTCGAAACAAGTTTGTCTAAAGCAACCACGTCCAAAAACATCAAAAATCAAAGAAATCAAGCCACTTGGGTAAAACTAGCCTGACAGACCCAGAAATTGTAAAATCTTGACTTTTTCTGATCCAAATGCAAAAAGACTTGGGGGATAGCCTTAAAACATCAGTGTCTACAAGCATGCCAAATCTGGTTGAATTTGGGCTCAGAACTACTATCGTGATCAGTGTACCTAGACCTCAGATCTGTACCACATTTGATGAGTGGACTCTTCAAGGGTATACAAACATAAAAGTCTGAAGTACCTAGGGTCAAAAACCACAAAAAATTGGTCAAAACCACTGAATAGAGATCCACGTCAAAAACTACTAAACTGGCATAGAAATTGACTTTCAGTAGACCAAAACACATCAAAATTGGGAAGAAACCATGCAGAGGGATAGCCTGTGCATAGGACAAGCCTAGGTATCTCTCAAATCCCAAATCAAACATCAAAATCAATCAAACATGATAATATTGGAAAATCAGGCACTTCAGACCAAGAAACTGTAAATTCTTGACTTTTTTGAGTCCAAATACAAAAGTGTCTAGCAGGTAGTCTTAAAATAGCCTAGTGAGCAAGCTGGTGAAGTTTCATCCAATTTGGGCTCCAAACTACGATCGCGATCGGTGTACCTCAGTCCCAGATCTGACCCAGATTTGACCCACACATACACCTAGGTTATATAAGATACTAGGAGATGTCAAAATTCAAAAAAAAAATCACCAAAATAGCCAAAAATAGCAGGACAGTCAGAAAACCACTGCAACAGACCAAGATTTGGTAAAAACTTGACTTTTTCTTGTCCAAATTCAAAAAGATTTGGGGAGTAGACTGTACACATCATTGTCTACCATATTCACAAGTTTCACCTGAAAAGGAGCTGGTACTACGATCGCGATCGATATACCATAGTGACATTTTGAGTTGAGACTTCGTGAGTAGGTAGCTGAGAACTAGACAAACAACTTTCTCAAAAGAACCAGGGTCAAAAAACCAAAAGACAGTTGTCAAATAGGGCAAACACTGATCACTGATCCTTCAGACCAAAATTTTGAGAAAATTCAAGTTTTTGTGATCCAAATGCAAAGTGGGTTTGGGAATAGATTAATCATACCCATGTCTATCAATTCCTAAAATTTCATGCAAAAAAGAGCTGGAACTACGATCACGATCGGTGTACCCCACTGACATATTGGATTGAAAATTTATGAGTAGGTAGCTGACATCTAGTGCAACATATTTTTCAGAAGGAGCAAGGTCAAGAAAGCAAAAGAAAGTGGTCAAAAGTCCCAGTTACACAATCAGGCCAATAATCGCAAAACCACCAAGGATTTGAGTTTTCATTGGTCAAAACATCTCCAAATTCAAAACTACAAAGACACTTGGTATCAAGACATCAAGAGCTAGCTACTATGCAAAAATCTTCCAAATCTGTGACATGGGGTCAACGATTGCGATCGGTGTACCTCTACATAGTGAGGGTATTTGACTTCATAAGTTTGTAGATCTACTTGAGTACATCCCAAATCTCAAGTTTGAGTGAAAAATACCCTCTGGAAGCCAAGATACAAGCACAAAATCTCTTTGTGTCCTGGTCCTGAGACTGTTTTGAGTGCTGTTCGAAGTGCAGTTCACTAAAATTGCTCTAACTTTTGATACACAACTCCAAATTGAGTCAGGTATAGCTAGGAAGAAATCTTGCAGGCAATAGTTTTGGTTTTAGAGCTGAATTTTACTAGGTTTCCTAAATCCAAACTTTTAAGGTACCCCAAGACTAGTTTCCAAAGACCAAAAAGTCATAAATTCTTGACTTTTTAGAGACTTGACCAGGGGAAAAAAGGGATTGTGTGCACTAAGCCAAGGTGTTCTTATCAAGGACCATTTTGAGAGTATTGAGTGAGGCTTAAACATGACAAATCATCCCCATCATTAGGGTTTCCCACTCAACTCAGAGCTATGCCACCTACACAAACAACCAGAAATACTGCAACACCTATAACAGGAGAGTTGAGACAAGACCATGAGGCTTATCAATCATATCAGGCCAAAATTCAAGGCATGGCTCATGGATATTTGTCAAGTGATCATGTAGCTCATTGGAAGACAAATCAATCAACTAAAATTCGGGAATTTGGAAGAGCAAAAGTGGAAATTTCTGGAGACTTAGAGGAGAAGCATCCTCTAATCAACAAACCCAACGTGAGGTTCATCAAAACCAATGAAGCCACGAGAATTCTAACGGGATTACACTTATGATGGAATTTATAAGTTACCTATTGGGGATCAAAACAACTTCTATAGATGTGTAAATTCCATCATTGAAGAGTTGAAAAACTACAAGAACCTCTATGCCTTCACATACACAGATGACCAAGGAGTGCAAGTTCTAATGGAAGATAAGTACGGACAAGAGTACAAACTTATCAGCCCAATTGAGCTAGAAAGATATACATACATGGGTACTCCAATCTCTGCTTACTACTTTCAACCGAGTGTAAGCGTACCAGGGTTTTTTGAGATTGATTTGCAAGAAGCTAACATTGAAACTATGGAATCAAATGGACCTCAAACATCCAAAATAGCTTTTCACGGGAGTGTAGATCCTACCTCATTGAGTGGAACCAAGAGACCACCAATTAGAATTACAAATCCATCAACATTTCTGAAACATGTCTCAAAGGGGATTCCACCAGGATTTGCTCCAAGACGAGAAGAAGGAATGAGGAATGTCTTTGTGAGAGACCCCAACATGCTAAGATACATGGTTGAACCAGAACCAATGAGACCATATCAATTGGCCAAATGTGTCAAGAAGAAGTACGATGGATTAAGGGATCCATATGTACATGCATCCTTGTTCAAACAAGTGTTAAGAGCCGAACAAGTTTTATTTTCATACACAATATGAGGGATTTGGCTTAACCTTGGAAGGGATAGCATTAAATTGGTTCCAACCATTGGACAAAAATGCCTTCTCAAACGTTGAACAACTGTTGCAAGAATTTGTTGTGGAGTTCTCTAAAAGGGGAATTAAGCATAACACAGTGTCCCAAATCTATGCATTAAAGCAAAAAGAAGATGAGAGAGTGAAGGAAGCATCACTACGCTTCAAACAATATATAAAGAGATGTCCGGAACGCGAGTTACCACAGGATGAAAGATTATCAATTCTCTTCATGGAGGGTTTGAAAAATGAAACTCTAAAGAAAGATTTACACTTAAAAGGATGTACCTCCTTTGAACAAGTCACGAGAGAAGCGTTATACCTAGTTGACATTGTAACATTTAATGGCCTAATAACTTATGTGTAGCGGAAATTAGCATGAACATAGTGGGCATTTCATTAGAATAGATTCCTAATGAGAATTACAAGAGTGCTTGGGTGGAGAGAGCAACAAAAAGCATAACACCTAGTTAGATAGCATCGACAATACTTTCAAAAGAGAGAAAAATTAAGCTATTGACAACAGTTGATGACCGGATTTTCATGGAGCCGGTCCCCCCTCCAAAAGGCTTTGTATTATGGTTTCTCCCATCAAGAGAGACATTGTACAATACAATTCTTTGTGTTCCTTCAAGACTAGCTAGTGCAATGAAGATGGAAACTTCATGCACTAAGAAAAACACTTAACAAACACAACTTGAATTATCCCCATTCTCAGACCCAAGACCTCACACACCTTCGAAGATGGTGAGAGCTAGGAGGGTATGAGAGTAGATTGAGAGGAAGAAGGAGTATCTTACGAGAAAGATGTACATCTCCTCACATAATCACTCATATGTAGCATAGCTTAGCTTAGTAATTAGCTTGGTAGAGGAGATGAGCATGCATTGAAGCTTGGATCTTGGTTGGATTTGCATCCACATGCCAAGAGAGTGTTGATGTAGGCTTCTATCTCACAAGCTTGGAGTAGGTGATGAGTTCTCCATTAAATCTTGGGAAGAGATAGTCTTCTCTTTCTTCACACATCAGCTTGTGTGAGTGTGTCTGTGATAATGCTTTGCAAAAATCAGCCCCCTCTCTCTCTTGGGTGAGCCCTCTTGCTAATTGCTCTTGTTGAAGCCTCATTGGCCCTCCCCAAGTCAAGCCAATTACAATTAAGCAGCATAAGTGATAGCCTTCTGACATGTTTCCCCCTTTCCCCTTTTTGTGAGAGCTTTAGGTAATTAAATAATTAAACTAAACTCTCATTGGACCCCTTTTCCTCCTGGCCAATAGGAATCAGGCAAGCCATGGGGCTCCTGAATGCTCATTGGACCCCTTGGCAAACTGCCCAATAGTCTTCTAGGAGACTTAATTCTCATTGGTTTCTTTTATTAAATGTTTTTAAATTAATTAAACTAGATTTACTCTAGCTTAATTCTCATTGGTCCACTTCAAGGGTCATCCAATAGAAATTGGGCACACCTTGTGGGCATCTGGCCTAGGGAGCTGACATGTGTCCCTCATTCCCTTTGTGTAAAGGGAGCCTCTGTGTGTGTGTGGCTTTCTCTCTCATCCCCTACCTTTAGGGCTCGCCCCCTCCCATGTAGGGATGTGCAAAGACTTTTAGGGCACACACAAAGCATCCAATTTTCCCTAGGGTTGACCTTTGGACACAACCTTTGAATTTTGGAACCTTAGCATTTTGGAAGTCTTAATGGGCTGAACCTTAGGGTCTTTTTAGCCCATTGTTGCACATGGCTCTTTTGCAGATGGCCCCCCCTTTGGATCCCTATTGTGGCTAGTATGCTAGCTTAACCAATATTCTAGCTTTTTCTCCCCTAGCCTTCCCCACATTAAATGATCAGTTTAATATGAGAAAATCATTTAGGAGAATTAGATATTGATTATTATGACATTACCTCTCTCTTGAAATCATAGTCGTCCTCGACTATGGTGTAGAGAAGATAAAGCATGTTCATGAGTCCTTTTCTTAGCGGGTAGAGGATCCCTATGTTACCCTACGACATCATTCCACAATGGATGACTAGTCCATTTGGCGCTTGAGAGCCTGAGGCTGCCGCAAGCATGTCTGCAAATTAGTCCTATCAGTCTTCCATAGTAGAGTGACAAGCTCTACTTGGTGTTTGGGAGACGTCGTCTCCGCAAACTTGATCTAAACATGCATACTACTTCATTTTTGTGCACAAATAAAGAAAAAGAGAGTCTTATAAGACAAAAATTTTGTTCATTTTTAACATTTTGTACATTTGCTTACTCTTGGGAAGCATTGTAAGCATTGACAAGGTTTAGGCTATCCTTTAATTGTATGCCTACCATCCATCTAGCATCTTCAAAAGGATAATTCTTAAACTTAATAAGATATCTTCGGATAGTCTTACCACCTCTTAGTACCTTGTCTTCATGTCGAAGAATGGACTCGGGCTGCAACACCTCTTCTTGGTCCTCGATCTCCGGTGGGTCTTCAATAGTTGGTTCTTGAGGTGGCTCTCCTTTGTAAGGCTTTAAGAGGCTCACATGACAAGCATTGTGTATGAGCCAATGATTGGGCAACTTGAGTTGATAGGCCATCTCATTGATTGGCCTAAGAATCTGAAAGGGACCATAGTACCTTTTTGCTAGTTTAGCATAGAACTTTTGGTGACCCCGTTGTGTGCCTTAATCGAGCCTTGGGAAACTTTAACAAGACCCAATCGTTTTCTTTAAAGGCTTGGGCTCTTCTGTGCTTGTCAGCAGCAGCCTTTTGCCTTTGCTGTGAGATAGAGATAGCATCCTTAATCTTTTGGAAAGATTCTTGTAGGTCTCGGCTATACTCATCTGCAGCGAAGATCTTCCCATGTACCTTAAGTAGCAAGGGACTTTTTGATCATCCCTCAATTACCTCGAAAGGTGCTTTTCCCGTGGAAGTATGTACATTGTTATTGTAAGCATACTCCACTAAGGGTAAGTACTTCTCCCATTGGGATCTTTGATCTACTTCCGTTACATAGGCTTTTAGTAGATCGAGATTGGTTAGGTTAGCTATTTCACTTTGGCCATCAGTTTGTGGATGATAGGCCAAAGAGAAGTTTAGCCTTGTTCCTAAATTCTCAAAGAGACCCTTCCAGAAATTACTGGTGATTCTAGGATCTCTATCCGACACTATGGACATGGGCAAGCCATGGTACTTGAAAATTTGTGAAATAAAGAGGGTTGCCATTTGTTGGGCTTTGATAGTCTTTTTGACAGGTATAAAATGAGCTTGTTTACTAAACCTGTCTACTATCGTCCATATTCCCGTATTCCCATGGATAGACTTAGGCAATCCAAAGATAAAATCCATGGATATGCTCTCCCATGGTGAATTAGAAATTGGCAAGGCTTGAAGCAATCCAAGTTGCTTCCCTCTATCAAATTTTGTCTTTTGGCATACCACACATTTGGAAACATAGTCTTGTATGTTCACTTTCATGGTAGGCCAATAGAAATATGTTTCAATTCCCTTTAAGGTAGACTGAATCCCTCTCTGCCCCGCATAAGGTGGAGCATGAGATTCATACATTACTTTCTCACATAGTGAGTTAGTAACGCATAGTCTATTGCCATAGAGAAGATAACCATCTTGTAAAGTAAATGTTTCTTCTTTCTTCTCTAATGCAAGGGCTGAAATCACATCTCTAAAATCGGGATCAATAGCATACTCATCTATCATTGAAGATAGATCATTGTGAGTTGCTATGGAAACCGCATTCACTCTCGGCTGTCTTGAGAGTGCATCAGCTACTTGATTATGCTTGCCAGCAATGTGAGCAATATGAAAATGAAATTGCGAAAGGAAATTTGCCCACCTCATTTGTTTGTCGGAGAGCTTGGTCTGCGTCATGAAGTACTTAAGACTTTGGTGATCCGTTCGCAGAATGAAAGGAGTCCCCAATAAATAGTGCTTCCATGAGTCTAAGGCATGTAGAACTTCAAGGAGTTCCTTTTCGTATATGCCTAGAGCTTGCTCAACATGGTCGAGCCTTCGACTCTCATAGCCTATGGCGTGCCCTTCTTGGAGAAAAACAGCTCCAAGGCAATCACCACAAGCATCGCATTGGACCTCAAATGGTTTTGAGAGATCCGGTAGTGTAAGCACAGGTTGAGAGATAAGCTTTTCTTTAAGCTTTTCGAAAGCATTGTTCTCCTTAGCAGACCATGTATACCTAACGCTTTTCTTTGTTAGGTCATGTAATGGTCCCGCAATTTGTGAGAACTTTTCTATGAAGCGTCTATAGTATGCACACATACCTATGAAGCTTCTTAGCTCATGAAGACTCCTTGGTTTAGGCCATCCTTTTATTACCTCTAACTTGGATGGATCCATTTGGATGCCATCTTGAGAGATAATGTGACCTAAATACTGAATCTCTTGCAAGAAAAATTCACTTTTCTTTCGATTAACATAAAGTTTATTATCTCTTAAAACTTGAAATATTACCTGGAGGTGTTGCTTGTGTTCCTCCAATGAATTAGAGTAGATGATAATATCATCAAAGAACACTTCAGTGAAGGTTGTTTGAGGCGTGAACAAATTCTCCATCAAGCGGTTGAATGTGGCTGGTGCATTGGTCAATCCAAAAGGCATGACAATGTATTCGTAAAGACCAAATGTAGTACGAAATGCGGTCTTTACAATGTCTTGATCAACTATCCTTATTTGATGATAGCCACTTTTTAGGTCAACCCTACTGAAGTAGGTCGATCCTTGTAGCTTATCAAATAGGTCTTCTACCCGTGGAACGGGAAACCTATTCTTGATAGTGATCCTATTTAGTGCTCTATAGTCGACACACATACGATATGTGCCATCTTTCTTTTGCACTAATAGCACAGGTGAGAAAAATGGAGATGAGCTTGGCCTAACCATACCCTTCTCAACTAACTCATGCACTTGCCGCATAATCTCCTCTTGTTGAGCTTGAGAAACTCTATAAGGAGGTTTATTAGGCGGTGAACTTCGTGGAAGAAGTTCAATTGCATGGTCATCATTACCTCGTTTAGGAGGTAGCTCACAAGGGATGTCGTCAATAAAAACATCTTGAAACCCCTTGAGAAAATTGGATAACTCTAATTCCTTTTGGTTGCTTTTATTTTCTTTTGCTAAAGCATTAGGTTCATTTTGAGAGTCTTTAACAAAAATCATGTACACGGAAATAGAGCTCTTTATTGACTTGTTGAAAGCTGGTGTATGTACAATGGGGATGGTGTTACCCATTTCCTTAGCATCTATATACATGTATTTTTCCCTGAACTTAAAGGAGATTCTCCTTTCATGAAATTTAACATCGGCAGCCAAGCGGTCAAACCATGGTGCCCCTAGGATTACATCCTCATGCTTGAGAGGAGAGATAAAGAAGTCCTCTTTGTCCACATAGCCTTGGACATGAAGCCTCAATTTCCCAATTAAGGGAGTGACTGAAGCTTCTTGCCCCTTGAAGGCACTGTCTGCGGGTAGGACATCTCCCATCTCGTAGGATTGTATTCCTAGCTTGGTGGCCAACTCTATAGATATAAAATTGTGAGTAGAACCAGGGTCAAAGAGAATAAAAGCATCATGTTCTCTTACCTTTCCCCAAGCATGGCATAGAGGAGATCCTTTGTGGTGAGTTTGGTGAGTCTCCTCCTCTTGGATTTCAACCAAGGAAGCTCTAGGAGGATCTTGGCGGTTGTTCTTTTGGGGACAAGCACGGTACGCATGCCCTTGTTCGCCGCACTTGAAACACCGGTTATCCTTACGATAACGCTCAAGCTCTTCAGGAGAGAGTTTATTCTTACCTTTGTAAACTCCCTTCTCTTTAGATTTGTTGGAGTTGCCCTTAGGAGACTTTTGGACATTGTCCTTCCCTTTAGGCTCATTGGAACCCTTGTTTTCCGGGGGCTTATTATTCCTTTTTGCCCCCGTTTGGAAATTGATTCGAGAGGCGACCATAGTGTGGTGTATTACCGCCGATATGGTACGTGGTCTTTGGGAGTTGACATACTCCACCATTCCTTCGGTTAAGCCCGCACAAAATTGTTGCTTTTGCTCTCAAAAATCCAAATTTTTGAAGACAGTGGCTTTGAGTTGTAGGTCCCAAAACTTGTCTACATATTTGTGGATAGATTCATTGGGAGAGAGCTTTAAGCTTCGCCATTCGGTGAGTACTTTGTCTTTGGCATCGATGGCCAAAAACTGCTTCATAATGGAAGCTCTTAAAGCTTTCTATGTTCGTAGAGCTTCACCGTTGGCTCGTAGGCTAGACCACCATTGTCTGGCGGACTTTTGAAAGTGCATAGCTACATGGCGTAGCTTAGAGGACTCCGTGAAGCCCTCATCTCCAAACGCCGCATCGAATTGTTGCATAAAGGCCAAGACTTTGTCTGTAGCACCAAAGGTACCATCATAGGTAAGGAAAGAGATGCTCTTCCCTCCCTCTTTGAATTTCTTCAACTTGGACGACCTCTTCCATGCGGCATAGGATTTCCTATGGCCTCTTCTTTTTGATGGTTCAAAGGTTGCACCATCACTTTCTTCAGAAGGTGAAGAATTTGAAGAAGGTGGAGAAGAGGGTGACCTCTTTCTCGCCTTTTTCTTGTCTTGATCTTTGTCGTCTTCACCATAGCTTTCATAAGAGGAAGAGGATGAAGAAGATGGAGAAGAGGGTGTCCTCTTTCTCGCCTTTTTCTTCTCTTGCTTTTTATCATCCCTCTTTGAATTATGGCGTGGAGAAGAGTGTGATGGTCTTCTCCGCTTTGGTGGTGATGGAGAGCGTTTAGCCCGCCGTCTTCGTGGAGCCATCTCCGCTGAGGTGGCGGGAGACTCGCTTCTTTCTCGTTCCTTCGGTGGAGGCTCTTGAGTTCTCCTTTGGGAAGGAGATGCATCATCAAGAAGTAAATTCTTGAGCCCTTCATATGGATTCTCTTATTCTTCCCGAATCGGAGAGAGACCTCTTTTGGTAGTCTCACAAGGAGGCTTCCTATGTGTTCTCTCGTCATGGTGATGAGCTTGGTGAATCCCATGAGCACGGAGCTGCCGTTGCACTTCACTTTGGAGAGATGGATTGCCCATGGTTTGTTGAAGCCTAGAAACAAGATAGTTAACAAGCATTGAAGCATCATTAGTAGCTTGCTCATGAGCAAAATCAAAGTTATCAACATTAATTTCACTCTCTTTACTATTGTCAACCATTATAACAACTTTTAGGTGTAAACTTTTTAGGTGTACTTTGGCACTTCAAGCCCTAGTTGCTACTCCTCTTTACCCCTTTAGAAAAAGCACTCAAGCTACTGTACCCGCGGCTCGAATACCATTAATTGCAAGGAATAGAAGAGAGGGTCTTTCGACACCAAAACAGCACCAGCTCCTGTCAAGCTTCTAATAGCTCAATAGTGGTTAAGTGTTAACCCTCGTGGCTCACGGACACCCTATCACCTACGATGGACACTGTAACCGTATTATTTATTTAATTAGAGTCAGGCACCGGGCTTGTCGGTCCAATAGGGAAAGGTAGAGTGATCGCCGATGAGAGGCGCACTCTAACACGAACATACTAGGGTTAGTTGGCTAAGCATGGGCGCCCAAGTGTGAATGGGGTGAGCTCACATAAAAGCCAATTAAATCTAAAATTGAGTCATTCTCTCATTGTGCAATAGAAGCTGCTCTTGCTCCATCTCCACCTTCTCCTTCACCATCTCCTCGTGTGTGTGCGTGTGAGAGAGAGAGAGAGAGAGAGTGGGAGAGTGTGTGTGCGATCGAGCGTTGCAGCGGCACGACGGCGGCGAGGCGGTTGAGCGCGGCGTAGCGGCGTCTCCCTCTTCTTTGCGGCGAGGAATCCTCTACGGCAGGAGCATAAGGCGGTGAGTGACACACCATTGCCCTCTTTGAGCTTACTAGTTAAACTAGTTGTGTGCTTGGAGCCGTCTGCGGCTCGTACACGGTGTATCGGCAAGTCCCTTGCTTCGACAATGCGGCAAGGAGCGCACATTTTTGGCGCCGCTGCCGGGGAATAGCCCTGCACTAAGCCCAAGAGGCACTTTGTGCTTCTTGTATGAGTGGTTTGCAGTAGGAAAGAAGAGGGAGAGGAAGTTAGCATTTTCTGTTTTTTTGTTGCGTACATTTAGTATTAGTTAGACAGTTAGCGAAATTCTGTTTTTCTGTTTGCACACAGTTAGCATTAGTCACACAGTTAGCATTTCTTGCGTTTTTTTGCGTTTTCTGTGTTTTCACTGCACAGTTCTGTCAAGTTTCAATTTTTGCATTTTCTGTGTTTTTTGGTTTGTGCACAGTTAGGCGCACAGTTAGTTAATTAAGTAGGTTAGTAATTAGGTGAAAAAAAAAATCCGAAAAATAAAAACGCGAGTTAGTGGGAGGTTAAATTTTTGAAAATAAAAAACGTGAGTTATAAAAACGTACGGGTTGGTCTGTATAAAAGATAGATCGGGATCGTTTCCCCAAGCCCAAGCCCAAGCCTCAGTCCTCAGTCTTATGATATATACTAGACTCACTCTTATATATATACCCTACTCCCTCAAGAGAGAATGAGAGCATGTGGGACAAGTCCTCCACTCTCCTCCCTTCTCTTCCCACTTGCACCCTTAGACTTTCTAGTTTGGGCCTAGTTCCCTACTGGAAATTGACAGTTTTAGGGATTCCGAGGGCATAGAGTGACCAAACGGAGGGCTGTAAAGCACGGCACGACCCTCTGACCGATACGCTCGTTTTGAGCTATCACACAGCTCATTCCACGACACGCTCTAAAAAATCTAGCAAAAAAACAAACAAAAAACACTCTAAAAACTAGTCACAAGGCCTCCTAGAGCAGCTTTTTGACACCTTAGGGTATCAAAAGCACATGCACTTACGCTCTGGGCGGGTGCTAGAACACGAGCATATTGAGGGTGCCTCTGTTCATAAAAATAGCCGCTAGTGATTCCTCCTCCGACTCAGAAATCATGGAAGCATACCCTACCCAAAACACTAAGAGAGAAGGCCATGCACCTCCCGAAGCTCCACAGCCTAGTACTAGTATGTTTAGCCGTTTCATGGAAACATTAGGTAGAGCTACTCGCTCGGAACCTGATGCAAATGAAGCACACGAAGGGGGTGGGGAAGTGGACTCTCCTTTCACATCGCACGTGGACCCCACACCCCCAAAGAGTGTCCGTGTGGATATCCTGCCAACTTCTTACCAAGAAGGCCCTGTTGAGCTACCTCCTTCAGAAGTTCCCTCTAGAGTACCGTTGGTGACAAGTAAAACCACGGGGAGCAACATTGCTTCTACCTCACAAGAAACCGTTAACACGTCGACTCTAGAAGGATTGTTCATTAATGATCATTGGACATACGACCTCCACACTGAGGTGTTGACGGATCTACACTCTGGCCACGCCTACCATGTAGGATGGATAGAGATTGTACAATCCACCTCTAGTGCCATGAGCATCGAAGATCAACAGAAAATGATCTGTAATGTTATCCATGGCATTATTCAATCAGAAAGGCAAAACCGAGGGGTAAATATACTCTCAACTGGCCCCATGAGATTTCTGGATACGAGCAAGGCTCAACAGCCTACTCTATCACAAATGGAGACTCCTCTAATGAGCCCCATGGACCCATCTTACGTCATTTCACCTGGGGTCTCTATGCAATCTGAGCCTCCGAGCGACAACTTTAGCTTTCCTAACTTGGCTCAACCCTCTATTAAGGAAAACACAGTGCTCACTCCAGGGATAAGCCTGACAGAGAAGGTACCGATGATATCTACGGTTACCGCAGTGCCACTACCTAGTGTCGTAGTACCTAATATGGGGCCTCGACCGTATGTGCCTCTAGCCCCTTATGCACACATGGCCCCCACACCTCCAATTGTACCACTTGTTTATACTCCTCGAGTGCCGCTCCCTAGCCCTTATCCGAGTGGACCTATGCCCGGTTATGTTCCATATCCTGCATCATCCACACATATGCCAAGAACGGTACCCGTCCCTCTCCCACATATGATTCCAAGAGTACCTCCACCGGCCCTGCCTCCTCACATAGGTGACTTGGCAGCGTTTGCTCAAACCATAGTCGATCTATCGCGGAAAATATGCGTCATGCATCTGATAGAGAGCCTAGAAGTAAGGCAGTACAAATTGCCAAACTCACGCAAAAATTCAATGGGGACGAAGATGCTAGGAAACACATTGAAGTGTTTGAACAAGTATGTGATTCCTTAGGGGAACGCAACGAACTACATAAGTGCAATGCCTTAAGCTTGACATTAAGTGGGAAGGCTGGAGATTGGTATAGGACCCTAAGAGCGGACGAGAAAACAATCTACCCTACCCTTCGAAGGTTGTTTCTAAAGGAGTACATACGAGAAGGTGTGCTTTGGGGTGTAGCATCTCAGCTACAGAAGGCCGAACGTAAGGAAGGAGAGTCAGTAAGGGACTTCATTAGTCGTCTAAAGCCCTTAAACTCTCGCTGCCCTGTAAATGAGCACTTCAACAATAACCAACTGCTTGATCGATTCATTCGAGGGTTGAGGAATGAAGGAATCTATAATGGACTAGTGATTAGAGGTATCACAACCTGGGAAGATGTCACTGCCAATGCAATCCAATTAGAGGACAACTTGATGATAGCAGGCATGAGGGTGTCTACTGACACGAGATCCACTAGCTCACAAGCCATTGAGTATGAACCCATGACTGCAAAGCCCATTGCCAATGAGCCAAAGGTATTTGAGACATTCTTGACAGACCTCACCAAGGAAATCCAAGAGTCTCTTAAGGATAATCGACCCCCTCAAAATAGTCACATGTATCCAAGAAGGGAGCAACAATGGTGTTCCATTTGCTTAGGTCCACATAGCACTAGTGAGTGCCCTACGTTTAGAGTAAAATTTAATGGAACTTGCAACGCATGTGGTAGGTATGGTCACCAAGCTAAGGATTGTTTAATGATCAAACGCATTATGGCAAATAGACCACCTGTAGCCGGGACGGATGCACCTCGAGCTCCTGTATTGATGCCTGCTCCACCTGTTGAGCAACTACCGCAACACATGGTCCCTAGACCTCAAAATGTTGTACAAGCTACACCGCTACCACCTCCTGTGCTAGGACCGCAACCCCCGCATCCAAGAGTCGCCCCTATGAACCAAGTGGGTTGCGAGCCATCAAATGCTTATGCAGATGGCTGTGAGGAGGAAATAGACACTAGTATTGCCTACGGACTTGATACATTGGAAGAGTGTCCTATATACTACATGGAAGATTGTTGGGGGCAAGTCAAGCCGGTTTATCAAGTTGCTGCTCTCGCATCCAGAGGTCAAAATATCAACACCCAGGCTAGGAGGCCACCTCTTCAATGCTACGAGTGTGGTGGACCACATCGGGCAGCGGAGTGCCCTATTAGGCTGCAAAAGAATGCTGCACAGATGCAAATGAATCAAGGGAGCACGTCTGCAATGCCAATACTCACATGTAATCGTTGTGGCATAGATCACTTGATTGCCCAATGCCCTTATAACCCAAATGCACCTAAAATCACACCCCTAAATTTGGTCGAAATTGCTAGTGTGACATCGCCAATTACACCCGTCGCACCCGCTTATGCGATTACACGGTCCATGCTTCAAGGGCCAGGCCATATCCTCGAAGAGAGAGATACCACGTCAGTTATCCAAGCAAAGAAAAAGAAGACACGAAGGAAGAGGTCGTAGAATACGGGAAATTCAAAGCCAAGTTCCAAAACAAACATAGGAACAGGAGATGACCCCGTGTATACGAATGACGTCGAGGATGATTCAGATTCAATCGAGACAATGGAGACTAGAACCAATACCACAAAGGGAAAGACCGACAAAAAAAACCGTAACATGGAACCAAATGAAAACCGAATAAGAGAAAACCATAAAGAGCCTCTCAAAACACCACAAGTGTTTCCAAATCCAATCCAAGACCCCCAAGATAAACCGCAAGGGCAAAAAGGGAAGAATCGTAAAAAGAAGATTGGGACGTATCCAAACCCAGTAGACAAGATTGAGCAGGTGAAACATCTAAGAGGTTTAGTGGAGGAGACTCAAAGGAAACTAGAACCAGAACCCATGCATGTCAAAATTCATGACACAGTGTTTCCCACGCAAGTTCATCCACCCCACATGAACCATAGACCATTAGCCATATCTAGTATCATCCAAGAAGGGAGTGAGGACGGGGCATCAAAAAGTGAGCATACACCTTTCTTGTTGGAAAGGATGTTTAACGAAGGAATACCTGATCCCATTGAGGAATATGAGATTCCATCCTCACCAGTTCCTAGTCAAGGACCTGCACCCTGCAAAATGCCAATGAATGTTGCCAAACTAGTGGACTTCATGTCTTCTGAGGTCCGAACCACGATCATAGCAAAGCTGTATGGAGATCCTGAGTTATTCCTTGCACTTCGAGCATTCCTTAACGGAGAGCTACGAACGGGATTACCGCAGTTTGCGCAACCAAATAGGCCTGACTCGATTATGATTGATGAGGAAAATCATGTGCAATCACTTGACTTAGATGGACACGAGTCTGTGATTGAGGTACCCATTAACGAATTAGGGCAGTATTTTGAAGGCGACGAGTCTAATGCGACCCTACCCATCACTACCAAGGGATTAACTATAAAGGGAATTCTTGATGGTGGTGCGGGAGTTAGCATCATTACAAAAGATTGTTGGGAATCCATGGGAAAACCCCGCCTCAGTGTTACTAACATTGTGGTAAAGATGGCAAATGGTACCATAGCCAAACCTATGGGGATGCTCAAGGATCTTAAGATCAAAGTTCTAGGACACAAGGTACGACATACGTTGTCGTGCTGTGATATGTACATAGTGGGAACACATGCTACAAGAGTTATCTTGTAACTTTTTAGATACATAATTATATTTTCTATAATGTACATATGCATATGTAAGTATAAAAATAAGCTTTCTATCTCATCTTATTATTTATCTCAAAGGTAATGTATTCTTACTTTACCATCAAAAAATACTATGGGAAAAGTGTCAATAGCTCCACCTCTTTAACTTGGGGCAAAAAGCATTGATTCTTCTTTCTACCCTCTCATTATTATCTCACACCCTATCTAGATCCTATATCTAGAGTAATTTCCAATCTATATATATTCTATGTATTTTTCATATTTTTCTTATATTTCTTTTTAAATAGCTACTAGGAGGGAATCAAATCCTAGTGGGACACTAGGTGGCATGATTTCAAAGATACACTTATTTTAATGCATTATTGCAAGCATGATTACAAAACTTTGTCAAGGAGCAATGTCATGCTTTCATATGGCATGAGGTGTCCTTTGGAATCAAATGAAAGTCTAGGCTAAGGGGACCACATGAAGACTTTTGTTGCCAGAAATGGACCCTATTTTGATGAATTTTTTACACAAGGTTCCAATCCGAATTGGAAAATGATTTTAAAATGAAAATCGTAGCTAATGAGCTGAAGTTTTTGTCCATATTTTTACTTTTTTATTTGGAGCTACGGTTGAGGAGATATGATCAAAATACTGGACCCCAGTCTGCCCACATCATGCAGGGACAGCTCATTTCCAACTTTTCCAATTCCTGTTCACACTGGCTCCTCTCTTTTTGTGTAAACCCTTGGGGGTTCCCTTTACCTATAAAAGGGGACCTCTTCTTCCTTGAAGAGGAACTCAAGCATTCAAGCCATTGATGAGAGGAATTCTTGAGGGAGTGAGTAGTAATGCCTAATTGTACTTAGCCCCATTAACATAAGCCCAAGCCTACACTTTCTCCTAGAGGAAAACTAGCCATTCTTGTACGCCATACTTGGAGGATCAACTCTAATAAAAGAAGGTGTTGTACTTGGCGTATCAATCAAAGTGGAATTATCCACTCTTCTTCTCTCTCCCATCAATAATAGTGCCGAAGGGTTTCAAGTAAGATGTGTTCTACATTGATGTTTTCTTGATTTCTTGTTGTTTTCATTTTCATCTCTAATCCAACATATATATATATATATATATATATATATATATATATATATATATATATATATATATATGTATCTAATCTCATCTCCTTAACCAAGCCTATCTCTCTCATTTTTAGTAATTCATCCTCTCTAGGTTCTCTTTGCTACAGGTACATCTCTCCCCGTAGTATCCTTATTGCCTACGGGCAAGAATAGGGCTTGGGAGGGAAACTTCTCATCTCTTCACTTCTCTCATATCTACATTTCTCACATACTATCCTAGATGAATAACCCACATGATGATCATTTCTATCGCTTTCACTCTGTACGATCTATTAGAATTAACGTATGGATTAGCCGAAAAATACACTTTCAACAACGTATAGTGCTTCTCTTTGGCCCAGAAAGGCTTAATGAAATACTTCTATCACCGGATCCCATCATACTACCTCTCATAGACTATAATTTTTCTTTTGATGTAAGCGTAGTTATCTTGCTATGAACCAAGAGGATTTGTACACACAATTAATCCCAATCACTAGAAAAAATATATATATTATGGTAAGCACAAAACTACAATTCCAAAGAACAATTCGTAGCCTATTTGGTCAGCCAAGATTGAATGCCATTAACTCATCCATTAACCCTTTCATATTACCCATGATACGATATGACCATAGCCTTGATGTTTTCATCTTCGTATTGTTTTGACATTCTCTTTTGCGTTCTTTCTTTGTGTGTGTGAATGCAAGAGAGAAAGAGTGAGTCTTCTTTGATTGCACTTCTTTATAAACCCTAGTCTTCATGGCATCTATGGTTTAACTCCTTCATATAGTTTTTGTTGAGTTCTCTCACAAACTCTCACAGCCATAAGCCCGGTGCTTTCCTGGCAAGACCGCAAATTTCTCGACATATTTTTGGTGAACCCGACGCGAATCTGCTAGGGTGAGAGTTTGTGGGTAACCATGGGTGATCATGTTGAGCAACAGGGTATGCAATATGACCAAGCAACAATGCAAATGTTTCAAGCATTTGCAATGTTCATGCAACAACAACATGCTACTGAAAGAAGGGAGATTTCAGCATCAAAGGCCATATAAGCGGTCGTCAACAGAATGGATCAGTTCAATGGCAAAGATGTAACCAAGTACTTACGCGAGTATGTGAAGGAGATGGAGCTGCATCGCGTGTCAGAAGGTGAGATGATTCAAAGCTTTGAGCTAGTTGTTGCTCCAGAAATTAGGGAGCATGTTAGGGCAATTAAAGATGGGCATGGGAGAAATTGGGAAGAACTCAAAGTAGCTTTAAAGGAGGAATATTTCATGGAGGACTCGGAGAGAGTGACCAAAAGGACATTCTTAGAATGGGTAGTCAAGCCAAAGCAAGGACTATCAATAACAGAGCTACTTAGGGAATTTGAGCGGCGCTATGCACAACTCACTAGGACAGAAAGGGCCACACTAGATGCAGAGAAGACAGATCTTTTCTTACAAGCTGCAGGTAAAGAGTTTCAAGAAAATTTGGAGCTTCTTCTTGAAGATAAAGATGCTGAGCAAGGACTAAAGACCGACTGGAATGAGGTTCAAGGTGCTGTCTCACTGCTTGCCAAACGACAAAGAAGAAGGGACAAGATGGTAGTAAACACTACAAGTCCTTCCACCTCAACTTCTGACAAAATGGTAAAGCCTACTTTTATCGCTCCTAAGTTTGATGAGTCCATGCTAGATGAGCTTGTGAAGGGAATGCGTGACTTGAAGGTGAAGTTTGCAAAGCTTGAAGAAAAAGGCCAACCATCAGGGCCACTTCCTAGGCAAAGACAACAGCCTAAAGAAGGGTTTGTTAATAGATGTATTTGGTGTGATAGTACAAACCATGTAAGAAGGGATTGTGATGATTTTAGTGATGCTTTGTCAAAAGATGTTGTCTTTTTTAAGGATGGTAAAATCCACTTAAGAGAGACAGGTCTACCCTTGAGAACTAACTTTGGGAAGGGGGGAATGCAAACCTTAGTTGAAGATATGGCAACCAAGCATGCCACCTCTTCAGTTGAGGCAGCTACTTATGGAGTAAAAATTGAACATTTTTGTGATGAAGAGGTGAGTGACCATCATGGTCAAATTTGGCCAAATGTCATGTAATTAGCTAAAAAGGGAAAGCTTACAAAAGAGATTCTACATGAAGTAGGTGATTGCATACGTCTAGAAACAAGATGGAATGATCCAGTGGACTCATTGTCAGTGCATGCCTACATTACAAAATTCCAACAAAATGAGGCAATTGTAGAAGAGAAGCGTAGACGTGAGAATGCTGATGAAGGACCATCAAAAAGAGCTTTTAGAAGTGGGGGAAGAAGCGACTCAATGCCTTCTCAAACACCCTCAACACAAGGAGCATCTCCACCTGAAGTACTCATGGAGGAGTCTACAACAGGAAAGAAGAAAGAGCCAATGAAAGGTAAGACAAAAGGCCCAACTTATAAACTACAATCTGATATTGAGGTTGCTACAGATTTAAAGAAAGTCTTGGAGGAAAGGATCTTGAATAGCAAGATTGAGTTTACTCTGGGAGAAGTTCTTGGCATTGCAAAGCGTGAATTCCATGAGGAGATCATTGACATCATCAAGAGAAAGAGGCAAACCCTTGCTGAAGTTTCTCGTCCACAAGTTGAAGGGGAAACCTCAAAGACACAAGGGATGCAACTGCAAAATAAGGAGAATGATGGAGCTGTGGTAGGATGCTACCAATCTAGTGGGAGAGTGAAGCAAGTGTATTTCTCAAATGATGATGAAGAAGTTGAAGATATTCCTAGGAGTTACTATTCACGAAGTCATTGGGCAAGGGCTACTACAGAAACTTTGGTCAAGGTAGGTGATCTTGAAGAGCCATTTGTTGCCTTGATTGACCATGGTTCAGAAATAAACATAATGTCAAAGAGTCTCTACAACAAGTTCAAATGGCCGATGGACACAGATCATGGCTGGATGGTAAAAGTGGCAAACAATTCATCCGGTGAATTGTATGCAGCATGTCCAGGTGTGAAGGTAACAATAGGTGATGTAAAGATTGACCAAAACTTCTTTGTACAGGATACATCTTCATATCATCTCATCCTTGGACAACCCTACATTGTGGGAGTTCGAATGGAAACAAAGGTAACGGATGATAGTTCAGCATATGCTAGGATACGTAGCAAAGATGGTAAACGTGCTGTCCAATTTCTCACAGTTTGTGTAAACCATGAAAGAAATCGTGACAACCTCAGAGAGCATCCTCTACCAAAGGTGAGCAAAGAGTTTCACGATCATAGAGAAATGATGGGTTTTGGCCAAGTACCATTGTAAAGCGGGATTGCAGTGGTACAGAAAGAAAAAGGGTCTCGCCTGATCCAAAAATAGGTGAAGCATTTTCAACGAGCTCCTTGGTAACAAAGAATGGATCAGTATGTTTTACAAAACTTGAAGATTTGAAGAGATGTGAGAAGCAATATGTGCATAATGTACAAATAGGCATGAAAAAGAGTGGGTTGCTAGAGCCTACTGAATATGTTTTGGGTTTGTGTGAACAAGTTTCTTTTGTAGATACTATGGGTGAGCTTAATGCTATAATGAGGTCTAGTTTGCATCTTGAAAATGAAGTTGTGGAAGTTTGCTCTATGGAAATGTATCAAGTAATAGAAGCCTTTAAAGAAAGCCAAACAGTAGGCCCAGAAGTCCATGTTGAAACTAAATACAAGAGTGTAGCAAAGAAGGTGAAACCAGTAGCTTCACCCTTACCACCCAACAACAGGGAAAAGATTGAACAGGCTTCTTTACAACCAAGTTTGCGGAATCCTAAAAAGATCGGGCATACCTTCACAAAGGAGTCTTTTCAAGAGTTGCAGATTGGTTGCGAGGAGTTTCTAACACAGGAGGAGACAAAGTGCTTCAAAGAAATGCTTTCAAAGCATGGTAAGGCTTTTGCATTTGAGCCACATGAGATAGGATGTGTTGATCCTTATATTGTAGCTCCTATGGTAATTTTCACAATACCTCATGTGCCTTGGAATCTGCGGCCTATTCCGGTTCCAAAGGCTCATTTGCCAAAGTTAATAGAGCTACTGAATGAGAAAATCAAAATGGGAATCTTGGAGCCTTCTTGTGCTCCATACTCAAACAGGTGGTTCACAGTTCCAAAGAAGAATGGTTCTCTACGCTTCATCCAAGATATGCAACCAATGAACAAGGTGACAATTAGAAATGTAGGTACAGGTCCAATTGTGGATGAATTCGCAGAGGCGTTTGCAGGGAGAGCAATCTACTCAATGGGGGATCTCTACTCAGGGTATGATCAATTTCAGCTTGCAATCGAAAGCAGAGACTTGACAACCATGAGGACACCTTTGGGTTTGGTAAGGATGTGTACCTTGCCATAGGGAGCAACCAACTCGGTTGCACATATGATGAATGGGATGAATAAGGTCTTACATGACTTTATTCCTCACATCACAATGCCTTTCATTGATGATTTGCCTATCAAAGGATGTGAAGAAAGTGACAAAGTTGAAGCTTTGGATCTCAAGGGATGTCGCAGGTTTGTGGTAAATCACATAAATGATTGTGATAAAATTTTGTCTAGGTTGGAAGAAGTGAATCTTACATTGTCAGGGAAAAAGTCTATGTTTGGTGTCAATGAAGTGCTCATTGTGGGGCACATGTGCGGGCCATATGGTAGGAAACCTTGTCCATCAAAGGTAGATGCCATCCAAAGAATGAAAGAAACATGCACTAGCATCACTGAGGTTAGAAGGTTTCTGGGAGCATGTGTCTTCTATGTTATTTGGATTCCACATTATGCACATGTAGCTGATCCTCTTTATCAGCTGCTTAGAAAGAATCAAAAGTTTAAATGGACAGAAGCACATGTAAAATCCATGAAAAAGCTAAAGGAGTTGCTCCAGTCAGCACCAACTTTGAGAAAGGTAGACTATGAGTGTCAAAGGCCAGTAATTGTGACAATAGACACCAGTCCTACAGGGATTGGATGGGCAATAGGGCAAGATGACGTAGAAGGACGTAGGTATGTGGTAAGATTTGGAGCAAAGGTACTAAGTGCTCGCCAAAGAAACTATCCACAAATAAAGAGAGAGCTATGGGGTATGGTTACAGTCTTGAAAAATGGGAAAGAGTACCTAATTGGTGCATGTGTGGTTGTAGAAACAGATTGTCTACCACTTCTTGGGATGATTACAAGCTGCTCAACACCAGACATTGCTATGTTGCGGTGGATTGCCTACATTAAGTCCTTAAATCCCGAGTTTAAGCACATTGCAGTGATCCGAGCCTATCACAAATTTTTGTTTATCATATTTTGTTGGTTTTCCTTGCTTCTAGAGGTTTACAATAAAAGAAAGAGTGAGAACAACCTCTTGGAAAAATTTATAAAAAAAAAGATTTTTTCTTGACTACTTCACCGGAGGTGAAAGGTAGAGGGAGAACCTAGTGGTAAAGGGAAGGAAAAATATGTAAATGTGAAAAGAAAAGATATGATGTGGTTGTGGAGCCATGCACCCATGATTCAAGGGTCATGAGTGGCTCATATCATCATGGCTTTGGAGCCATATGATGATTCAAACAAATGGGACCCAAGTGGAAGACTTGGTAAAGGAAGAAACCAGGCATATGATTTTGTTGAATTTTTAAAAAATACTTCCACTCTGATCCAAGAAAAGTTGTCTTCATGAAAGTTGTAACTGACGAGCTGAAGATTCTGGCCATATTTTTTTTATAATTTTTGCATCTACGGTCTAGGAGATATGGCCAAAATGGTGGACGCCAGTTTTTTCAACTGTGGTGGAGACCACCCCCCTACCTTTACACACACACACCCTTCCTTTTCCACATTGAGACCTTCTTTAAAATCAGCTATTAGTCTTCTCACCCTCCTCTCCTTCCTCCTCTCTCTCAAGCTCAAAAACCCATCAAAGTTCCTCTTCTAATCACCTCTCAAGTCATGCTTAATCTTGTTGTAATTCATAAGTTCTCATTCAACCCCTTTCTATTATTACTAGATATGTATTGATTTTATGTAGATTCTTTACATTTTAAAATAATGAAGCTCTTGGACTCAAGCTATGGAGGAAGGAGTGAAGACAACACAAGTGATGATGGAGCTAATTGGTCAACAAATCACTTGGAAGGAGCTTCTTCATTGGTTGAATGTCCCTAATCAAGCTTCATTTGTACAAATTACACTTGTATCTTAACTTCACTCCTAATCACTCTCTTTCCTATATAAAGAGGCCTTCCCCTTTGTAATTTCAAGCCTCCCTCAACCCATTGAGCCTTTGTATCACTCACCATGAGCCCATAAGCTCATTCATTCACTCTATTCTTGCACATCCTAGAGTGCAAATTGTTTCATGCTAGTAACCTCTCGTCCTCTTACTTATGTTAATTAAGAGAAATGTTTTATATGCGTGTGAGAGTGCTTGATGTGATCTTGGCTAATCCTTGAGTGACTGTTTGGTAATCTATATGCTATTTGTGTTGGGAGTGTTTGAAGTCATCCATTCCTTGTACACACACCACGGTTAATGCTTCATTCATAGTGATCTCTCTCTCTCTCTCTCTCTCTCTCTCTCTCTCTCTCTCTCTCTCTCTCTCTCTCTGTGTGTGTGTGTGTGTGTAGCGGTCCTAGTCCACGCTTCCAAGACTAGGTGGTGCCCTCATCTCATTTCCCTTGTGGCGCAATGGAGTTTGTTTTGGTGTAGAGGCCGCCATTCCAAATTTCCTTCGTCAGCAGGTAAAGTCAATACAGTGGCAGATATGCTATCAAGTGCAAGGTATGAAGATGAGTCACATATGATTGATGAGGGAGATGATGTGGGCACAAAGTTCTATTCCATCTCTCATGTCAAAAGTAACAATGTCAACATGACTAATCCACTTGAATTGTTCTTGAAAGATCTTTATGAAGGTGATTGGCTTCTTATTGGAAGCTACTTGAGTACTCTAACAAAACAGGATGATTGGTCTGAACATGAATTCAAGAGGATACGCAGGAAAGCATATGGTTACTTTTTGAAGGATGGTTACTTGTGGAAGCATCCTAAACAAAAGGGTGCTACACCACAAAGGGTTATATGTAAAAAAGAGACTCAAGTAAAGCTCATGCAAGAGTTTCATGAGAGTCTATGGGCTGGACACAGGGGTGTGTGGGCAACCTTCTCCAAGTTGAAAGAAAAATACTGGTGGAAGGGTATGTATAAAGATGTATCTCAATTTGTAGAGTCATGTGTAGCTTGTCAAATGTATTCAAATGTCCGACATCGTGATGGATTGCACCCTACATACCCACTAGCCATGCATTATAAATGGGTTGTGGATCTAGTCACAATGCCTTTAGGACTCTGGCAGATGAGGTACTTGGTTCTTGCACGAGAGGACCTAACTAATCAAGTTGAAGGAAGAGCATTAAGAGCTAAAACCACAGAAGCTGTGTGCAAATTCCTTCTTGATGAGGTGATTTGCCGTTATGGTTGTGTGGGAAAGATCACTGCAGACAGAGGTGAACTGGATGCCGAAGAAGCAAGGGAGTTCTTTTCTAGATTAGGAATCAAGCTTTCTCTTACTACAGCTTACAACCCTGAAGGCAATGGAAAGAGTGAAAGAGGACACCCTCCTATCATCAAAGCTTTGGCCAAGGCTTGCGAAGGAAGAGTTGGTGAGTGGCCAAAACTGTTACCATATGCTTTATGGGCTGATCATACAACACATAGCTCAGTAACTGGCTACATGCCTGCGGAGCTAATGTATGGTCAAAAGCTAGTGATGCCGATTGAAGATACAATTCCCACATGGAATGTACTACCTTGGCAAGAGGGGCTTAGCAGGGAAGATCTCCTTGCATTGCGCATAAGGCAACTAGAGAGAAGACCTGGAGACATTGAGGCTGCAAAAGAACGACTCAAAAATGCAAGATTGAAAAACAAGGACTACTTTGATAAGCGACATCGGCTCAGGAGCAAAGCAATTGACAAAGGTGACTGGGTTTTAGTGTATAATAGTAGCCTTGATAACCAACACACAGTCATGCGTAAGTTTTCAAAAAGATGGTTTGGACCATATGTTGTAAAACATGTGCATGAAAATGCTACTTATAGCTTGTCTGAACTAGATGGCACAGAAGTAAAGATTCCCATTGCAGGAAAAAGGATCAAAATGTTTAAGAGAAGAGGAGACAATGATCCAGAAAATGTTGATGAGGAGGAAGAGCAAAACACAGGTGAAGATCAAAGTGAAAATGAAGCTCTGGAATCATCCAGTGAAGATGAAAGCAAGGAAGATGTACAAGAGGGCTGATCTTACAAAGAAATAATTTGGCACATACCGGAGGATGTGCAGGTTTAGAGGGGGTGGATGTCGTGCTGTGACATGTACATAGTGGGAACACATGCTACAAGAGTTATCTTGTAACTTTTTAGATACATAATTATATTTTCTATAATGTACATATGCATATGTAAGTATAAAAATAAGCTTTCTATCTCATCTTATTATTTATCTCAAGGGTAATGTATTCTTACTTTACCATCAAAAAATACTATGGGAAAAGTGTCAATAGCTCCACCTCTTTAACTTGGGGCAAAAAGCATTGATTCTTCTTTCTACCATCTCATTATTATCTCACACCCTATCTAGATCCTATATCTAGAGTAATTTCCAATCTATATATATTCTATGTATTTTTCATATTTTTCTTATATTTCTTTTTAAATAGCTACTAGGAGGGAATCAAATCCTAGTGGGACACTAGGTGGCATGATTTCAAAGATACACTTATTTTAATGCATTATTGCAAGCATGATTACAAAACTTTGTCAAGGAGCAATGTCATGCTTTCATATGGCATGAGGTGTCCTTTGGAATCAAATGAAAGTCTAGGCTAAGGGGACCACATGAAGACTTTTGCTGCCAGAAATGGACCCTATTTTGATGAATTTTTTACACAAGGTTCCAATCCGAATTGGAAAATGATTTTAAAATGAAAATCGTAGCTAATGAGCTGAACTTTCTGCCCATATTTTTACTTTTTTATTTGAAGCTACGGTTGAGGAGATATGATCAAAATACTGGACCCCAGTCTGCCCACATCATGCAGGGACAGCTCATTTCCAACTTTTCCAATTCCTGTTCACACTGGCTCCTCTCTTTTTGTGTAAACCCTTGGGGGTTCCCTTCACCTATAAAAGGGGACCTCTTCTTCCTTGAAGAGGAACTCAAGCATTCAAGCCATTGATGAGAGGAATTCTTGAGGGAGTGAGTAGTAATGCCTAATTGTACTTAGCCCCATTAACATAAGCCCAAGCCTACACTTTCTCCTAGAGGAAAACTAGCCATTCTTGTACGCCATACTTGGAGGATCAACTCTAATAAAAGAAGGTGTTGTACCTGGCGTATCAATCAAAGTGGAATTATCCACTCTTCTTCTCTCTCCCATCAATAATGGTGCCGAAGGGTTTCAAGTAAGATGTGTTCTACATTGATGTTTTCTTGATTTCTTATTGTTTTCATTTTCATCTATAATCCAACATATATATATATATATATATATATATATATATATATATATATATATATATATATATATATATATATATATATATATATATATGTATCTAATCTCATCTCCTTAACCAAGCCTATCTCTCTCATTCTTAGTAATTGATCCTCTCTAGGTTCTCTTTGCTACAGGTACATCTCTCCCCGCAGTATCCTTATTGCCTACGGGCAAGAATAGGGCTTGGGAGGGAAACTTCTCATCTCTTCACTTCTCTCATATCTACATTTCTCACATACTATCCTAAATGAATAACCCATATGATGATCATTTCTATCGCTTTCACTCTGTACGATCTATTAGAATTAACGTATGGATTAGCCGAAAAATACACTTTCAACAACGTATAGTGTTTCTCTTTGGCCCAGAAAGGCTTAATGAAATACTTCTATCACCGGATCCCATCATACTACCTCTCATAGACTATAATTTTTCTTTTGATGTAAGCATAGTTATCTTGCTATGAACCAAGAGGATTTGTACACACAATTAATCCCAATCACTAGAAAAAATATATATACTATGGTAAGCACAAAACTACAATTCCAAAGAACAATTCGTAGCCTATTTGGTCAGCCAAGATTGAATGCCATTAACTCATCCATTAACCCTTTCATATTACCCATGATACGATATGACCATAGCCTTGATGTTTTCATCTTCGTATTGTTTTGACATTCTCTTTTGCGTTCTTTCTTTGTGTGTGTGAATGCAAGAGAGAAAGAGTGAGTCTTCTTTGATTGCACTTCTTCCTAAACCCTAGTCTTCATGGCATCTATGGTTTAACTCCTTCATATAGTTTTTGTTGAGTTCTCTCACAAACTCTCACAGCCATAAGCCCGGTGCTTTCCTGGCAAGACCGCAAATTTCTCGACAATGTTCATTGTAATGGATTTCTCTAAACACCTTATGTCATATGAAATGATTTTAGGACGACCATTCATGAGGGAAGCACAAATGGTTCATGATTGGTCTAAAAATCATGTCTATTTGCAATTCCAAGACTCTGTCCTTAGAGTGGATTTGGTGACTGGTAAGGTAGACCCCTTAGGGAGTAAAACCATTATTGATCATCGCTCTGACACCACAGTTCACTCGGCCCCACTACAATATTGTTACACTTGTAAGAAGGATACAGACATTGGCCAAGATTCTCCTTACATGGATGTGTTACCGGGTATGATGGAATCAGACAACGTAGACAGGGTACACCTAGCTGCAACCATAGATACCTGGGGAAATAGAGGAACCACTTGGGTCACACCAGAGGGGGAAGAGGTACAACAAATTGCACCTCTGAACATGATAAGTTCCATACATGCATCTTCTAAGGGCAAGGCAATTGTGGACCAATCTGACAGTGACACCGATAGCTCAATAGAAGACTTTGACCAACACAACTTGGACACTGACTCCCAGAGTGAAACGGATTCTGAATCTCGTGAATTAGAGAGTGGAGCAAGTTCAGAGTCAAAACATTCGGAAGGACCGAGCACATCAACCGATGATAGCTCCCCCGAGAGTGAAGAGGACAACACCGAGGACTCCTTTAGTGAGCTAGATCTAAATGCAAATCAAAAGCAGGTCTCAAATAAGAAAAATAAAAACCTTAAGAGGCGTCGATATCGAGCCAATGTACGTGCTAGGCTCAGTTATATAGGGGCATGTGATGCTCATCGAAAATTGGTAGACAATTGGGGTGAATATCTCCAAAATGTTATGTGGTGTAGACCACGACCCCATGACATAGCCCAATTAGAGATCATAGACAAGCCAAAGTTGAGCCGCACTGCAAGGAGGCGTCAAAACCAAGAGTTAGCTCGACAACACAAGAAAGCAGAAATGGAAGCACAAACCAAAGCACAACCAGAATCCACAGACTTGCATCCTACACCAGAATATTTCAAATCTTACACCACAGGGGAAGCAAAGGTTGTGTACACAAAAGCCCAAAGAATACCTATCGATGGGAATAATGGAATCTATGATGGTCCGGCAATAGTTAAAGAAATAGAATTAGCTGACCCCGGTGAAGAATCAAAACCTGTTTTTATTGCCCAAGACCTCACAGAAGTTGAAGAGGCGGTCCTCAAAGAGCTTCTCAAGGAATTCAAGGACGTATTCGCTTGGACATACCATGATATGAAAGGTGTTCCACCTTCTGTGGTCCAACATACAATCCCTATGATTAGCACTGCAAAGCCCGTACAACAAAGACCCTACCCGATGAATCCTAAGTACGCAAAGATCATTCAAGAAGAACTAGAAAAGCTTATCAAATGTGGGTTCATATATCCTATTGAACACTCTGAATGGGTGTCTCCAATAGTTATCGTGCCAAAAAAGAATGGGAAACTCAGGGTGTGCGTGGACCTCAAAAAAGTTAATGCAGCTACTAGAAGAGACCATTACCCCTTACCATATTCCGAACATGTACTCGAAAGAGTTGCAGGCAAGGAAGCTTATATCTTTCTAGATGGGTACTCAGGCTACAACCAAATCACAATAGCGCTAGAGGACCAAGCTAAAACTGCCTTCATCACAGAATTTGGCGTGTTTGCATTTCGTGTGATGGCTTTTGGCTTAACAAATGCCCCTGCTACATTCCAACGATTAATAAACACTGATTTTAAAGAATATTTGAGAGAGTTTTGTGAAGCTTTCTTAGACGACCTTTGTGTTTACTCTTCTTGGAAAGAACATCTATCATGTTTGCGGAAGGTGTTTGAAAAGTGTAGGTTATATCGTATCTCATTGAACCCGTTCAAATGCCAATTTTGGGTCAAGCATGGAGTTATTTTAGGGCATATAGTATCCAAGAATGGTATCTCAACCAATGAGAGCAAAATTAAAGTGATTCTAGAGTTCAAAGGTTCATGGGACACGTGGGTTATTATCGACGGTTTATTTTATTTTTCGCTGAGATAGCACGTCCTTTGTACAAGCTTCTCATTGAATTTAAATGGACTGAAGAGTGTGACCAGCCTATGAACAATTGAAGAAAACACTAGCAAGTGCTCCGATTTTAAGGACACCTAACTGGGATGTCATTTTCCATGTGCATATTGATGCATCAAACTTTGCTATTGGGTGTGTTCTCACTCAACCAGGAGAACATAAATTGGACTATCCCATTAGCTTTGCAAGCCGTCAATTGAACGATGCTGAAAGGAACTACACCACTACAGAGCGAGAAGGTTTGGCAATGGTTTATGCAGTAAAGAAATTTCGCTACTACCTTCTGGCAAACAAGTTTGTATTTTATGTGGACCATCAAGCGTTGCTCTATCTGGTAAACAAGCCATGCTCCACAGGAAGAATCACACGATGGTTGTTAATTCTTCTGGAGTTTGATTTCACGATTGTAGTGAGACCCGGTAAAAGGCACGTCATGGCTGATAATTTGTCTCGCATACCCAATGGTGAAGCCCCTACAGGAGTTGATGATGAATTACCCGATACTTCCCTATTCATAGTTGAGACTATGCCTGAATGGAGTGAGAACATTGTTAACTTTTTAGTTAATGGTTTTCCACCCAAGGAACTTCGTAAGGATATCGCTCGAAGGCTAGTAAAAGAATGTGAACCCTATTGTTTGATTGCCGGAACTCTGTATAGATTAGGTAAGGATGATATTCTTAGGCGTTGTGCCCGCGAGGATGAATATTTGTATATCTTGCAAGAAGCACATATGGGCATAGTAGGAGGACATTTTTCAGGAGACCTGGGGTGTGATGAGTGCCAACGTTACAAGACCACACAGCGCAAAGACAGAATGCACTTACATCCTATTAAAGTAACCCAACCATTTGAAAAATGGGGCTTAGACTTTGTAGGTCCAATTAGTCCCGCAGCTCGCAACACTCAATCTCGATATATTCTAGTTGCTACGGACTATGTAACAAAGTGGGCTGAAGCTAAGGCTTCACAAAAAGCTGACGCGAGGACAACAGCTAAGTTTCTTTTTGAGAACATTATCACAAGATTTGGTTGCCCTTTTGAAATTGTTAGTGATAATGGTACCCATTTTATAAATGAGGTAATAAGAGAGCTTACCACGACCTTTATGATATCCCACCATAAGTCTACACCTTATTACCCGCAAGCTAATGGACAAGCCGAAAGCACCAACAAGACTCTAATCTCTATTTTAACCAAGACGGTAGACGCTCATCGCACTGATTGGGATTTGAAGTTGACATCTGCTCTATGGGCTTATCATACTGCTTATAAAGTGGCTATTAATTGTACGCCATTCAAAATGGTATACGGCCAAGAAGCGGTTATGCCTTGGGAGTTTGTCATTCCTAGTCTTAGGGTAGCTTCGCAAGAAGGATGGAATGGTAACCCCTTAACCGAGCGTTTGTATATCTTAGAAAAACTAGACAAAGAGAGACAGTTGGCTGTGCAAAATGCTCTTGTGGAAAAGGATAGGAGAAAGAAGTGGTTTGATCGCCATGTGAAGGACAAGGACATCAAAGTTGGTGATAAAGTCCTTATGTATGGAGTACGTAAAGAGAAGAAAAAGTTGAAATATGCTCGTAAAGGATGATATAGAGTATGTGAAATTACCCCACAAGGTACCCTTCGTGTGGAAACTCTTGATAGAGTTGAAACCATTGGATTCCTCAATGGGAGTAAATTCAAAAGATATTATGATCCTTTAAGCCAGGAAGAACTACGGGCCATTCATCAAAAGAAGGCCGCCAAAGCACAAACCGAGTTAAACAAGATACAAGCTCAAGCTGAGGCTAAGGAGCGACAACAACGTATAAGACAAAAACGAGAGGCTAACCTTGGGGTCACAAATGCATTCCACGTGGAAATCGAAGAGGATGGGTTGGACTCTGACACACCTCTATGATACCCTATTGAGTTAAATAGTGCCTATGGAAAAGTGCTATATAACGCCTTATTGGACAGGAGTACTAAATATAATCTGCTATCCTATGGGGTGTGGTGTCAGTTAGGGAAGCCACCTCTATCTGAGAGTATTATCCAAGTCAAGGGTGTCAACAAGAAAAAAACTACGGTTTTTGGAATCTGGCACACTTCTGTCAGTTATGACAATGGGATTGTAGCTCAAGACTTTTTGGTCATGCCTACTGGAACTATGGAGGGTAATATAAACCTAGGCCGCACGTGGATGATAGCCACCAAATGCACTATTGATTGGGGGACTGGGGGTGTTACAACGCAAAAACCAACTCTTAGCCCTACCACTCAAGCCATAGTCCCTGAGATATTGCTTAAGGAAATAAAACCCAAGACATTGCATGTCCAGGAGGTTGAACCATACGTCCCCATAGCCCAACTCTCTAGAGCTTCAACTGATGTAGTTGAAAGAAAGCTTGAGACACACAAGAACCATCCTAATATAACACAGAAAACATACAAGTGGGTCCCTAAAGCCTCTGTAGTGAGCATGGTTGATGCAAAAAAACGGAAACCTAGTAAGAACCGTCCCACTCACTCCAAGAAATGTAAAGAAACGTTGCGTTGGATTCCTAAACGACTATTGGAAGCCCAAGGATACTATGAAGGAAATGATCAAATCTGGGTGCCCAAACGTAAAGTGTACTCTTTTACCTGTCACCTGGCCCATGTAAACCCAATCCTGTGGCTCCAAAACAAATTGAAAATCATCGGAAAAAAAAAATCATGGAATGTTACACACCCAATCTAGAGCTAGTTTGGGTACCAAAGAAAGAACGATTTGTTCCACCTAGCTCAGGAACAAGGAAATCAAATGAAGCTTCTTGCTCTTCATGTAGTTCCTATACGCAAATAGAAGCTTTGACACAACCTCCACCTACCACTGTACATATCCATACAAGCACGAAAGAGTTTTCACCTCCCGGGGTAAGTTCACCATCTACAACAACGTTGCCAATAAAATCATGGGAGAGTACCTTACCACCCTTACAACTAGATGAAACGCATAGGGCGGTCGAAAACTATTGGTTAAAACCTTCACCCATAACAACTTGGAACAATTGGTTTCAAAAGGTGACGACCTCCTTCCAAAAGGTATGATCTACCCAAGGAAGGGGGGAGTGTTTGCTAACCCCAATCATTCACTCGCTCCCCTCTCAACCTTCCTCCCTGACCTCTCAATTCCAATCTTAGGGAATGTATATATATAGCCTTATACTCACAAAAAACAAAAATAGTAAAGAGCAAGAGCGACTAGCAACGAGAGAGCACCCTATCAGATCTTACATATAAGTCCAAATTCACCGTGTCAATTCAAGCAACACACAAAAACAACTCTTATGTTTTAAAGGCCTAACCAAATCTATCTGTCTTGTCAGAAATGGCTACTTCACCAGAGGCATGCACTTCTATTTTTGATGAAAGGTACCCTTTGTCTTTTCCTCAAGTGTTCTACGTATGCTACCCTATACTTTCTTGCGAATGGGATTTGATAGAGAGCCTTGCATGTGAGAGAAATTTTGAGGAGTTAGAATGGCTGATACGTCTATGGCTAACTAGTGATCCCTACCCAGTAGCGAATGTGTCTCCAATGGCACATGCTTATTCTTTTGCACAAGATGAGTATCCACGCATCGCGAGGTTCTTGATTAGCATGCTTGCACAAGAGGATGATGAAGAGGAACTAATAGAGACCGAGGAAGACTATGGCCTGACGGACAACGATTTTATTTATCTAGATGATGAGGATAGAGGCCTAGCCTTAGGGTGGCCACCCGGTTTATATAATATCCTCTTTCCTTGATTCTAAAAGGGGTGACAGATAGGTAGGTTAGGGGTCTAGATTGTGTTTTGAGTTTGTTTTTTAGGAGTTTTAATTTTTCACACTGACATGCCTCCTAGAGGTATAGTGCCTGTTTTTGGATGTGTTAGGTAGGACTTATATGGATCTCCATCCACATGGCTGGGGACATCTGCTTCAACGAAATGAGCCACTCCATACCTCCAGGTGTACTACTTTCCATGATTCATGTTGATGGATATGTGTAATTGCTAATAATGATTTTTCATTCTTTGTTTGAGTGCAATAGTTATGATGTTATCTGCCATTATAGATGTATAAATTTGTCTTTGCTTAAGTTGATTGAACTCCAGTTTAATCTTATGGATGAGCCTGGATATTAGGAGACCGTGACTTTAGGTTAACTCATTTACTTGACCACTAGGCCTAGCTAATAAAATTATCCGAGTATTTGAGACCTTAGGAATGTTTTAGGCTGAGAAAGGCTTGCTCACTCAAACAACAAAAAACACTAGTGCGAATACCAAGGAAATGGAAGCAAAAAAAAAAAAAAACATAAGTGCCACAAATGAAAAATCTTACGCTGGAAGAGAAATCCTGGCTTGAATTGGTACTTCACTCACATGTATTGTCTATGGTACTAGAGCCCTAGAGGTTCCCAGTGTGGGCGCTTTTCCTTGAAAAGTAAAAAACCCCGGACATACAAAATAAGCACACACGTCACATGATTGTGACCCAAAGTAAAGAAGTATTAAAAAATAAAAAATAAAAAATAAAAAATTAAAAGACTTCCATTGAGCTTACAGTTAACATTTCAAGCTTTTGTTTGCAGTTGTGAGACTGAGTTGGCTAATCAAAGCTGAAAAGCATAATTAGGGAATCTTGTATTTAGATAATCTTCTTAGCTTAGCTAGTACTAGAGTAGTTGTTTTAACCTTAGTCATAGCTAACTAATTGATAGACTCACCCATAAGCTCAAAACTCTTGATTAATTAATTTACTCAAAGTGCAATTTATTTGTCCTTAATGGCAGTCCAACATTTCATAAATCTTGCATTTACTCATTTCCACATGTACTTTACATTCCCCTCATGATTTATGGCAATATAATTCCGCTTGCTAAAACAGTGACTTTGCCTTGCAGATTCAAATCTAGATGCTCTACAACATGGACATACCAAGCTTCAACTCAATAGCTTCCGAGGACGGAATCTACATCAAGAAGGGGGGTAAGTGTTAACCCTCGTGGCTCACGGACACCCTATCGCCTACGACGGACACTGTAACCGTATTATTTATTTAAGTAGAGTCAGGCATCGGGCTTGTCGGTCCAATAGGGAAAGGTAGAGTGATCGCCAATGAGAGGCGCACTCTAACACGAACATGCTAGGGTTAGTTGGCTAAGCATGGGTGCCCAAGTGTGAATGGGGTGAGCTCACATAAAAGCCAATTAAACCTAAAATTGAGTCATTCTCTCATTGTGCAATAGAAGCTGCTCTTGCTCCATCTCCACCTTCTCCTTCACCATCTCCTCGTGTGTGTGCGTGAGAGAGAGAGAGAGAGAGAGAGAGAGAGAGAGAGAGAGAGAGAGAGAGAGAGTGAGAGTGTGTGTGCGATCGAGCGTTGCGGCGGCACGACGGCGGCGAGGCGGTTGAGCGCGGCGTAGCGGCGTCTCCCTCTCTTCGCGGCAAGGAATCCTCTACGGCAGGAGCATAAGGCGGTGAGTGACACACCATTGCCCTCTTTGAGCTTACTAGTTAAACTAGTTGTGTGCTTGGAGCCGTCTGCGGCTCGTACACGGTGTATTGGCAAGTCCCTTGCTTCGACAGTGCGGCAAGGAGCGTACATTTTTGGCGCCGCTGCCGGGGAATAGCCCTGCACTAAGCCCAAGAGGCACTTTGTGCTTCTTGTATGAGTGGTTTGCAGTAGGAAAGAAGAGGGAGAGGAAGTTAGCATTTTCTGTTTTTTTGTTGCGTACATTTAGTATTAGTTAGATAGTTAGCAAAATTCTGTTTTTTTGTTTGCACACAGTTAGCATTAGTCACACAGTTAGCATTTCTTGCGTTTTTTTGCGTTTTCTGTGTTTTCACTGCACAGTTCTGTCAAGTTTTAATTTCTGCATTTTCTGGTTTGTGCACAGTTAGGCGCACAGTTAGTTAATTAAGTAGGTTAGTAATTAGGTGAAAAAAAAATCCGAAAAATAAAAACGCGAGTTAGTGGGAGGTTAAATTTTTGAAAATAAAAAACGTGAGTTATAAAAACGTACGGGTTGGTCTGTATAAAAGATAGATCGGGATCGTTTCCCCAAGCCCAAGCCCAAGCCCAAGCCTCAATCCTCAGTCTTATGATATATACTAGACTCACTCTTATATATATACCCTACTCCCTCAAGAGAGAATGAGAGCATGTGGGACAAGTCCTCCACTCTCCTCCCTTCTCTTCCCACTTGCACCCTTAGACTTTCTAGTTTGGGCCTAGTTCCCTACTGGAAATTGACAGTTTTAGGGATTCCGAGGGCATAGAGTGACCAAACGGAGGGCTGTAAAGCACGGCACGGCAAATAGAGCTGCTAGAATGGCATACCAACTTCACTACTTATGCATTCACTTGTTTCTTTAACCTTAGCCTCATGGTAGATATTGGTGGGTTAAGGTTTCTTGGGGTATTTTCTCATGGTACTAAAACTATCCTCTTCTACTTCTTGGTCCTCTACCCTCTTCACGTTGAGTTGTTGGGGATCGTGTTTGTGGGACGATTTCTCTCAGATGTCCCGGATAGTTTGGTTTTCAACTGCTATTCACAATCTTGAGAGCCCATTGGAATCTTTTTTTATTCCTCTCTTAACATCTATCTTTGAGTATCTTTAATTCTCACCCATTAGGAAAAATATGAACTTTGCATGGGCCTTGTAAGAATCCCTAATTTTAAGGGATTAAAGCTAAATTTGTGTAGACTTTGGGGGACAAGTGCATTCAATAGGCTACTTTTGAGTAGGATTCTCTAGGCTTTTTTTAGGGCCATGTAGGTTGTGATCCTCCTAGAGGTCCCTTTCTCTCTCTAGCTCTTTGAAAGTGAAGGGAAAAAGGTGTTGTGGCATTAACTACCTACTTCCATCCCTTTCCCATGCCACATAAGCAAAAACGTACATAAACTCAAGATTAAAAAATGATTTTTTTTTCAAAACTCCCATTTTCACATATTTTCTACTTAAAAGTTACTCTCAACCTATATACATATCAAAAGAACATTTTTTGACCTTTTGTGTCTTACACTCACTAGGAAGTAGATTTTGAATTTTTCTTTTCTCTCCGAAACAGTAACTCTTTCCCTCTTTTCTTTCCTCATGTCTCTCTCTCCTCTACTCTCCCTCTCCCCTACCACTCCCTCTCCCTCTCCCATAATTCTCTCCCTCTCCTCTCCCCTTCCCTCTTCCCTCCCTCCCTCCCTCTTCAAGTTTGCATTAAAAGTGTCACACGTGGGTGACCAAAGGTCATGACAGCAATGTTGTGCTACAAGGTTCACACCAATGTCACTGTTGAGTCGATAACATTTGTACCCATGCCACCTCCACTCCCACCCTACTTTAAGAAGTTTCTTAAATGTTTTTCAGTATGTCGGGGGAAGGGAGGCATGCCTCTTGAGATAATGGAAGCAATAGCCTATACACTCTAATTTGTTTTCTATTTCTTTTCTTTCTTTTCAAATGTTCAATTCAAATTTGAACCATTTTTCATCAAAATCTCATGTGTGTATGTGTATGTATATATGTATACCCAACACACGCACACACATGCACTCATTCATCTCCTTGGATTTCATTGTAAGTTCTCTATAAGCTTCTAATCTTTGACATAGTAGAGATTAAACACCACTATTCCTCTAAAGCAACCTTCTTTGCTATATCTTGTAGGTAGGTTCTTCAAATCCATGCTTATTGGAGGTGAGTAGTCTCATCATACTGTATATTTTAGCATCTTTTAGTCCAATTTATATGAAAATACTTGCAAATTTGTACATAGTATACTTAAAAAGTGTGTTTACTATACAACTTGCAAATGTAGAACTCATTTTTTTTTTGTTTGAGCGTGTCTCTAAACCGTCATGATACAAGATGACCTGTTATTGTGTTAGTTGAGTGTTGGTCTTTGTGAAAATGGCTCAAGCTATTGGCCTAACATGGTTCATTGCTTGCGGAAAAAGTCTCTCCTCAAGCAATTTCATTGTATAATTTAATGCAACCCCAACCACAATAACCATTATGCTAACATGGAGGAATACTTAGCAGGGAAACAAAAAATATTTCCTTGAGCAAAAAATTATTTCTTAATAAGGAACACCCCCACCAGAGATAATTTTATGTAATAGGTTACAATGAGTACACTATGTCATGGAATGGATGTAGTAGCTATGACTACACTGCCCCTTGTATAGTCTTCGTGACCATATCTTGATCAAGATGAATAAGAAGAAATTTGGACTCTATTGTTTTTGTTGTTGTGCAAGAATACCCTATCTCTACCATTTTGAGTTTGTCAGTAACCTAAATAAGATTTGTAACATTTTAAGTATATATTGCTTCTTGCTTTGGCTATCTTTTACATAATAAGGTACAATAGAGTAGAGTCCAAACTCTAAGTGAAATCTGAGGAAATCCCTAGTGTTAAAGAAGAATTTCCTTGTGTTAGAACATGATTCCTTCTTAGAGAGCAAGAAAGAGAGATTCAGAGAGAGATCTACAAGCTGGTTTATATATTTAGTCTCTTACAAGCTGGTGGACTCTAATAGGATTCAGATTTGGCACATAGGAAGATAGAATAAATTAGAAGTTTTAATAAGGTAATCTTCTCAAAAGTAACCTTAAGGTGAAGCTCTAGCAACTTATGTACTCTTTAAAAACAAGAAGCAACAACTTGTGCTATGATAAGGTAAGATTCAATATTCTGATAAGTAATCCCTAAATTTAGCATTCTTGGGTGTTTCCAAAGGCCTTAGGGGTGACTTGAAGTATCCCAATCTTGTGTATGTTACATTTTCAAGCTCTTCTAGCATAGACTTCTTGAGGTATGAATTTCAAATGGTCTTCATAAGCACAAACCTCGATTCAAGTGTTCATTGATTTTGTCCATGAGTTCTAAAAACAAAAAAGAGTCCTAAAACCATGTTAGAGCCCTAGGGACACTCAAAAAGATTGGCCAAGCACGGACCCCTGTCTAACCCATTTGTGCGCCCTTGTGGCCACCCCCTTTTCGGGATTTTTTGGCCTTGCTTGCACTCCAAGACACCAAAAATGCTCAGATATTCTATGAAATAAAGTGCATTCAAATATTTTAGAGCTTATTGCAATTGCAAATGTCTATCCTTCATCATACAAGGAATGGGAGCCAGTGGAGTGTATTGTAGGTCTCATATCTACAATCCACATTGACATTGGTGTTTTATAGTATGTTGGAAGAACTAGCAACAACCTTGCCTATCAGGGAATTTTCTTCTACGAGCACTTCTACCAGCTCAACCAGAGAAATCTTTGTATCCTCTACATCCTAAGAGCTTTCAAAATCTTTATGGGCTTTCCAAGTCTCTTCTTCTTGATGGCAGACCTTCCCCCCGCTTTAGCAGCCAAACCATGACCTTTGCTTGCCTTCCTAGCAGTCGCCTTAGTTCTTGCCATTTTCCTATAAGACCATAGTCTCCCTCTCTCTCTCTCTCTCTCTCTCTCTCTCTCTCTCTCTCTCTCTCTCTCTCTCTCTCTCTCTCTCTCTCTCTATATATATATATATATATATATATATATATATATATATACATACATATATATATATATGTATATGTATATCTATATATATATGTATATATGTGTGTGTGTGTGTGTACACACACACACATATATATACCTTCACAATGGAAACTTTCATAACTCCATCCTCTCCACGTCTCTCTCTCTCTTTCATAAATTTCGTAACTTTCAGGATGTGGTTGTATGGTGAGGTGGTGTATCTTTGAGTTTCTTAAATATTTCCTCGTGCACCATTCGGACAATTGGCAATGATGCAACTATACTTCTCTCTCTCTCTCTCTCTCTCTCTCTCTCTCTCTCTCTCTCTCTCTCTCTCTCTCTCTCTCTCTCTCTCTCTCTCTCTCTCTCTCTCTCTCTCTCTCTCTCTCTCTCTCTCACACACACACACACACACACACACACACACACACACAAGATGTGGCATTATGGCGTCCGAGTGACTTTTTGAGTCTCTTTTAGACTTCCCCGTGTGCCATTTGGACATTTGTAAGTGATGTAACCATTCTCTCTCTCTCTCTCTCTTCTCTCTCTCTCTCTCTCTCTCTCTCTCTCTCTCTCTCTCGCTCTCTCTCTCTCTCTCTCTGCATCCCACTCTCTATCTCTCTCCCACATAATTTCTTTAGAAGAAAGTAGCACTACGGAGCACCGACAGCATTTTGTGATCAATAGAGCTCTCCCCGCATGCGGTAGTGCTACTTCCTCATAGAATATTATGTATCTTTCCACCACACACCCCCCTCCCCCCCCCAAAAAAAAAACTTTTCTTCTCCTCCCCTAGATTAACCACCTCTCTCTCTCTCTCTCTCTCTCTCTCTCTCTCTCTCTCTCTCTCTCTCTCTCTCTCTCTCTCTCTCTCTCTCTCTCTCTCATACGTGCAAGTTTATGTAGCCTCTGAGTTACTGTGAAGGATAGCAAGATCTTCCTTTGAGCTGTCTACTCTATTGGGATGTAGTTTTGACCCTCTTTGGATGGAGCTCTAGTATATGAGACACCTGTGTGTGTGTGTGTGTGTGTGTGTGTGTGTGTGTTTGGTAAGGAGAAAATTTGTTTTTCTCTTCCTCTCTCTCTCTCTCTCTCTCTCTCTCTCTCTCTCTCTCTCTGTCATGCAATGAAGGATACTTTATGTCTCCCTCTCTTTTTTTCTCTCTGTTATGCTAGAGTAAACACTCTATAGGAATGTAGGACATGCAGTAAAGTGGATAATTGAATTTTCTATTAAGACCGTACAACACATTAAATGACCACTAGACATAATTAGACTTTCCACACGTGTGAAAATGTATTCATTAAAATATCGTGCATGGGAGCAATGCTTTTGTGATTGTTTGGATTATGAGAGAGAGGGGAAGAGAGAATGATAACGAGAGAGAGAGAGAGAGAGAGAGAGAGAGAGAGAGAGAGAGAGAGAGAGAGAGATGTTTGATTGGAGGCACTTGCTACAAGGAAGATATTTAAATACAAGGCTAGAAGTGTGCTCCATGTATCATTAAAGTGTTCATCTTTGCAGGATACCATGCCATGCCCAAGAAAAAGGTAACAAAAAAATTATGCTTCTATTGCAAACTTTCGCATGAGGATTATTGCTTATGTGCTAGATATATAGATAAGCTTTTCTTTTAATCCCACAATGCATGTGGATGCACATTGTGTTATTGTATTCTCCTGTGCACATTGTGGGACAAAATATTGAGAGATAGTGGAACTTTGTTTTTTCTTCCCATGGCGCGCATCAAGGGGTTTACAGACCTTCAATTGTCTTGCACGTGCCGTAGAGCATAGTAGAGGGAGCGAAAGAGGTAGAGAGTGACAAGACAGCTTGAGGGGGTCACTTGAATAAATAAATACCTATCACGTGGGTTCAAATGTAGGGATTATTTTGTTCCATATTTTCTCACATTTTCACATACAGAAGGGTGTTGAAAAAATGATCTTGAAAAAATTCACAAGTATATAGATTCTATATATAGTGAACCCCCCCCCCCCCCCCCCCCCCCCCCCCCCGAGCAACACACACACACACATAACAACACTTATGTTTTTTTTTTAAAATCTTGCTACTTTTACATCATTGCCAAACAAATAAAATGTGCTTGTGTTTGCCATTTTAAGGCCACATGGACCCTCAACAAGAAGGGCCACAAGGATGCGTGAAATGGCCAAACAAGGACCCCTGTTTGGCCATTTTGCTCGCCCTTCTGGGCCCTCTTGTTGAGGGTCCCTAGGTCCTTAAAATGGTAAACAAGGTCTTTTTTTAATGCATGACCACAGGATAGAGGTGCAGTATTTGAGGTACTCAAAGCAAGACCCCTCCC
Source organism: Adiantum capillus-veneris (assembly GCF_014529385.1). NCBI lineage: Eukaryota > Viridiplantae > Streptophyta > Polypodiopsida > Polypodiales > Pteridaceae > Adiantum > Adiantum capillus-veneris. Next base: position 115,514,173 of record NC_140932.1, on the reverse strand, counting down.
TCCCCATTTTGGTTTGTGTTCAAAGGCGGATCAAAGCCCTCACAAATCCTATGCACTTAACATTAAGCACTAGAAATTGACCAAACAAGGAGCCGGTATTTACTTCCTTGTCTCCACCCCCTGTTCATGGGAATGTTTTGGTAAAGGCATTTCTTTGGTATTTGAAACCACATGTGACCTTTATTGTTATAGTATCCACCCAATGGTTTCTTGATAAGCATTTTACATAGGCACAAGCACCACATATCTTTTATGTTGACAATGTATGCATCTATAATTTATGTTTACACTTTCTCTATCCAATTGAGATATATAGCAGAAGTCAACTCCACAATTTAATAGTTAAGTTCACAAGGTGATAGCTATTGGTATCATCTTTAGCAATACCAAAGAAATAGCTACCAATAGCCAATGAATAGGGATATTTAAAAAGATTTGATACCAAACACTTTTCAACACTACTAAAAAAAGGTAGAAACTCAAAGTCTTTACAATATATATATATATATATATATATATATATATATATATATATATATATATATATATATATATATATATATATATATATATATATATATATTTATATATTTGAAATATGAATCAATAATGAGTTGATTGTTTACCTATCAATCATTGCTATACATTGACACCTCCATCTCAAGTTGTCCTTTCTATAAGTCAAGCTTGGCATAGGCATACTAGTATGGAAATAACAACATGTTGGAAAGAAAGAATTTGTCTTTCTCAACTTGTGAACTGCTAATGAAGCATAATATATTCAACATCCCCAAATGAGGACATCTTGACAAAGGTTATGATCCACTTTAATAAGAATAACCATTAATGACTAAACTGAAATTAAAATATTTCTTGAATTTCTTCATGGTGGAGCGATTAAGACTTGAGACTGAACATCTTAGAGGTAAATCAACAATGTTTTTCAAATCTTTATGAAACTCTAGTAATCTAAATTAAATACTCTCACTCAATATGACACCATTTAACAAAAAAACATATTAACATTGCATCAAAATGAGTGTAAATACAAAAGCATTTATTAAGGAATCCAAGCTCATGAAAAGAACTACAAAGGGAGATAGTGTTGTTGTTGCCAGGCTTCTCATATAAGTGTTTGTCTTCTTCATCCAGAGATTCATATACACTTGAGTATTTGTGTGTCTATGACACTAAGGAAGATGGTAGTACTTAATGTAGGTCTTTTCTAAGAGCTCCTAGAGAGTACCTCTTGGTTCATGATTCTACTAGTCTTATCAAAATCTTTTAACATGGTAGAGAAAGGTTCCTTGGGGACCAAGAATACAATGTTTTTCATCTTTGCACATGGTTGCTTGCCCATCTCCTCTCAAAACAAGTTAACTTTATAAGTAAACACCAGATTTTGTGAGCACAAAGTTATTAAGTACAAAATAATCTCATTCTAATAACAATGATAGCATGAAAAGGTGGTGCAAAAAGTAGTATCCTTGACACTTCTTTGTGAGGCGTTGAGGATGGTGCTTTAGCATACATTTGAAGATGTTCTTGTGAGACTACGCTTTATGTTTATTTTTTTCAAACGTTGGCTCTAGCCACTTTAACGATTTCTTGAAATGGCTGTCCGTCTACCTTTCATGCTTGCTGTTGTAGCTGAGTGCCTCCCTCTCTCTCTCTCTCTCTATCTATCTATCTATCTATCTATCTCTCTCTCTCTCTCTCTCTCTCTCTCTCTCTCTCTCTCTCTCTCTCTCTCTCTCTCTCTCTCTCTCTCTCTCTCTCTCTATTTCAAAATTTTTTGCAAGCACCATCGGTGTCAAACAAGGATGCCCACTTTCCCCAACCCTCTTTGGGCTACTCATTGATAAATTGGAATGCATGGTTCTTGATTTTATGCAGCAGAAGGCATAGAAGAGGTTAAGATCAAAAATGCGGCGATCGTGCTTTTGCTTTATGCGGATGATGTTGTGCTCTTGGCACATACCTTAGAAGATGCACAAAAGCATATGAGTGTCTTGGAACACTTTTGCCTCCATAGCGGGTTGATCGTGAATGGATCCAAAACCAAGGTTATGCTTGTCAGGACCCTCAATGACAAAAATCCATGCATTGTATACAACAATGAGCAACTTGAAGTGGTAGATAGCTTCAAGTACATTGGCCTTGAGGTTCCATCCAATCATAAATGGAAGGATTGCATAATGCGTCGCTTGGAAGCCGGAAAGAGGGCTTATTATGCATTTGAGAATATGTGCAATGCTAGAGAGATGAAGTGTTGGGCTCTCAAAAAGTACCTCTTTGACACATTGGTGACACCGGTGCTTCTTTATTTAGTGGAGATGTGGGGTGGTAGCATTGGGAAGTCTACTTGGAAAGAGTTCAAGAATGTCCAAAAGTTGTTTTTCTCACCAACTTTCTCCAAGTGAAGACACAAACACCCTACATGCTCTTACTTCTTGAGTCCAGATCGCTTCCCATTAAGGTCTTGGGCATGCAAAGGGTTGTGCAGTATATGCTTAAGACATAACGTAGACCTTTGTATCGACTTCCTAGAATTTCATATGAAGCAAGTCAAAAGGTCCAAAAGACATGCAAGAGCAAAATACTAAGTTCGGGGTGGATGCTTGACATCAAGAAATTATTTAGAAGATGGGATGCATGTCACTTGGTCAAGGATGCGTCAATCGACTCCCAAGTTAATGAGGCCTTCTTACAATGCTGATGTATCACAACTTGGGAGAAATCCGGAGATTCTCGCTTCACCCACTACACCATACACATTGCCCCAAACTACAAATCTCTCTTCTTCTCTGAACGTGATAACCAAACCCATCCCTGCATCCTTGAGCCCATCCCATTGAGTGTGATCTGCACCATTGCCTCCATTCGTCTTAGGTCCCATTCTCTACGCTGCGAGACAGAACATTGGGACAGTGGCGAGGAGTCTCATATGCTTTGCACCCTATGCCCTTGTCAAGTGCGAGAGAGTGAGTACCACACACTACTTGAGTGCCTAGCTTTTGACCATATTAGGTCCTCTTTTCCCCATACATTCAAGCATGAGCTCTTCCTATATACCTTCCTCTCCCAACCACGATGTGGACTCTCTATTGCGACGCTCATTTCAGCCATTTTGGAGCATCAAGAGTCACTTATTACCTCCACTCACACCACGTGACATGTTCATTTGGTCCCATAGGTCATATTTGACCTTCGAGGATGATAATAGAACTATCTCTCTCTCTCTCTCTCTCTCTCTCTCTCTCTCTCTCTCTCTCTCTCTCTCTCTCTCTCTCTCTCTCTCTCTCTCTCTCTCTATCTCTCTCTCTCTCTCTCTGTCTCTCTCTCTCTCTCTCTACTTGCATGTTGTTCAACAATCTACCCTCATCTCTCCTTCTCTTGAAGAAAGCAAGCATGGATTGCACATCCATCTGCCTCAATGGCGTCTACGTCCTGGCTTGATGTGAATGCAGTCAAAAACTGCAACCAGCATGCTCCAACCTTCAAAAGGGCAAGGCTCTTGTCTACACTACCCCACATTGGTGTGGCTCAGGTATAGCAGCAGGACATTCAACAACATCCTTCTTACTACACTCAACGTGGATGGCTACCCGTGTATGGAAGCATCAGTAGGTTGGGAGAGGAAATTCAACAGCAATATTTTTGTGTGGGTGAGAGCAACTTGGAAGATGGGGTTGTGATTCACCAGTAGCATTGGTAGGTCCTTCAGCGTGGATTGCAACCCACGTTGATGGAATCAGCAATTAGACACCAACAACATCCTTCAAATGATCACCACATTATCGGGCAGCCCCAATAATTGCAGACAATGGTTTTGGCTACCATCAGCAAGCTTCAAATCGAATGGGGTGGTCTCACTCATTTTAGGACCATGTTGAGAACAATCTAAGAAATGATGGGATGTCCCCTCATGGATGCACTGCTACTCAACCATGATTCGCCAGGAAGCCGCACATAGGATGCGACAGTATTGGGCCATGATGAAACGAGAGAGTCGTCAAAGAAAAAGAGAACGGAATTCATCATGCTTGTGAAAGCCTGAAGATATGACTACAATTTGCAAAAAAATGGTGCTTTGCTGGCAAGAAGCTATAAAAGGCATGAATTGTGAAGCTAACAAAGCCACCTTTCGATTACTTCTAGAGAAGCCAGCTTTTTGATGGCTACAGTGTGGATTAGAGAAGTCTATACTCTCCAACATACAAGGCACAATCACCAAAGTCAAAGCATCCTTGTCTGAGGAGGAGTTGAAGCTAAAAAGAGCTTTATGCATGATGTTGGTGAATAGCGAAGGGGATCCATCAAGGCCTTTAAGCAATTCGGAGATGGCGAGGTTCATAGGGTTGCATCGACAAAATTTTGCAGCAACTAATTCACGATTACAGTAGGCTAAAACAGGAGCATTTCTATTGCAATTATGCCGAAGTCAACAACCTCAAAGTCATTACATCATGCAGGAGATAAGAGACTTTGTGTTTTCTTTTTGACAAACGGAGACGTGAGTGTCCCCAAACAAAAAGGATGTGTGTCAAAAGCGTATGGGGCAAAAATCATACATAAAGCATACAATACATTTTCTTGACGAGTCCCAAGTATGCTTTAAAAGTGCTTGAATTATTTTGTTCTCTTGCATGCTCTGGTATAGGTAGCATGCGTGTAGGTAGTAACTACATTTAGGCAGTATTACATCATGTATAATGTTGTCAGTGAAGCCCCAGAGGTGTGTAAGGTACTCTTGGAGCACCAATATAAACTTAAATATATTTTACTATCACCATAGCAAGCACCATAGGTATAGTGTATACAAACTCTTCAACCACCAATATATACTCATGGATCTCTTAAAATACTTAGAACCATGAAGAATACCTTCACCATGGGTAGAAGCTAGCCTAAGGTCTGAGGTCAAGCAAGTACTTTAAGTATACATAAAGGCAAAAAAAGTACAGTGGGCCAAAGTGCATAGACTAGGTACTTCAACACTACCAATTTTGCTGCATGTACCTTGTAGAAATATATTACCTAGAGTACCTATATGTAGATGCTAGTAATACTACCATGTCAAAGGGGTTGGTGCTCAAAAGCACCAATGTAGACTCATAAGTTCTATTGGGGTCCTCTTGGACAACGAATGTACATTTAATGGTAGTTTAAAACCACCTTTGTGAACTCATAAGTCCTTTACAACTATGAAAGTACATACCAATAGGCTCTCTTGGGCTACTTGGAAGCTTCCAAAGTACCTTGAGATTAGGTAGAAGCTAGCATGTGATCACCAGCATGTACTTTTGGAATACAAACTCTAGGTGTATATGTACTTTAAATGTAGTCTCTGTGATACTTATGAAATTTTTAATTTCAAGGACTTAGGTACTTTGCAAAAACTAGTACTTCATAAAGTAACATTTACATTGGCTTAGGTACTTTAGCACCTAACAAAAGGTTTAAAAATTACCATGTTAGGTAGCATGTTCAAGTTGCAATGACTTTAACCTTCTCTTCACAGACTCAAAGTTTTGATGAGATTTTCTTTTCATTGGACATGTGAAATTTTATAGGAGATTCCAAATGCAATATTCACACATCAAGATATCTCTCAGATGTTTTGAGAGATTGAAGGCTTGGTTTGTTTGCAAGTTGAAGGATAGGTACATTTGTTGTTGCATTGCTCACATATAGATGATATACCTCAAGGATGCATTCAACCAGATGAGACAAAGCAAGACAGTAGTGCACAGTGAAGGGTGTGGCTGCAAGTGTCAAGTATGATTTATAGAAGAGGATCTAGGAAAGTGTGGATCTATTACTTACACACACAATAGCATCAACAAACTCGATGAGATGTCTGAAGCCAAATGAGTCTATGTTTCATAAGCTCTCTTGCATGAAGGGAGAATGTGATCAATGTGGATTGCAGTGGTTAGTGCTCTATCCAAAAGAAGAATCTGAAAATGCTTTCCAAATTTCAGTACAGGTGTTTGAAGACATTGCATCAGCCCATCAAGAAGTCAAGAAGCACAAGGATCTATTGGTCAAGAAAATGGGATGTGCAGATTTTACATCCTTACTTAAAAAGCATCTAACCACTTACATCAAACACAATTTTATTTCCAGGTGGCAATCTCAGCAATTTTATTGCCAGGTGGAAATCTCAGCAATTCAAAGACTGCATTCAAAGGTTTCCTAGAGACATCGTAGGCTTTGTTATAGACTTTGATGAGAATTACTCTTTCAAGGAGAAAAATGAAATCCAATCAGTGCATTGGTACTCTTCACAATTCAAAATATTGGTGCACATCACCTATGTTTGAGACAAGGCTGACAGGGTGTTGAAGTATATACATTTTTACATCTCTAATGACAAAAAGCATGACCCATTGTTTGTGCAACATTTCATACAGTTGCATAGTGTGTGGCTACAAGAGCAAGGATTCAACTCCTTGAAGAGGCACTGGGTCTGGTTAGACAAGTGTGCTGCTCAATTCAAGGAATCCATGCCATTTTTCTTCGTGTCAAGGTATTATATCTTCTCTGATCACTTGAACATGATATCCAGTTTCTTGTTTTCTCCTAGCCTTTGAGACGTGTCATTGATCTAGGTACTACTCTTTTGACTGGCATTGAGATGCTATGGAGTTTCTTTGCATCAAACCATGGCAAAGGAGAGCATGATGGGGCCGCTGTAATTGTCAAAAAAGCTGTGACACATGAGCAATTGAAACTTGATGTATGGCACATGAAGTGTTCCAAGGATGTGGTTAGTTTCTTGAAACATAAATTTCATAATGAAAACACCCGGTCACAGGTGACTCGAATGTTTTGGGATGTCGAAGCGACAGATGTGACGAGGGAGAGAAATGGAACTGCAAGCGAGTGGAAGGTTCATGCTCTTTGCTAGGACTGACAAGTGTGAACTTATCTACAGAGCTCTCTCATGTTTTTGTCAATTTTGTATGTCACAACGTTGGAGGTGATGCTTTAACAACACACATGTCAAAAACTAGCAGTATATTGCCATCAAACCACTGGACAACATTGACCAAGAAATTCATCAGTCAAGTGACGATGAAGTATTAGATTGACCTATGTATGGTGGACATCATGATGCCATTAGTGATGCTCTTTGTGTAGGTGACAACTTTGCCACGAATACAAAGGAAGACGGAGCAGACTTCTGCCTCTTGAGGTGATCAAAGAAGAAATACAAAACAACACGAGCTCTAAGAGATTCTTGGGATGCTATTGATTTTTTTCTCCATCTCTCTCTTGGTATGCACTTGGTGGCAAGGCTTCAAGGACCCTAAGAGGAGGAAGGACCTGATGCATGAAAATAAAAACAAAAATCTATGTATTTATTTTGTACATAGCTATGGTTTGACACATATGGATCTCAAAAATAAGGAGAGGTAGGAACAAACCCTATGAAAAGGAAAATAAAAAATAAAAAAATCATTGGATGTTGATTCTACCCGGCAGTCACTACAGGTGAAAAGTAAAATGGCAATAGTGAAAAGGAAGAGAATATTATGCATTATGAAGTTGGAGTCAACAAAATATTATCAAATTTAAGCCTAATTCACTTGTGGACACAAGGCTTGCACATGAAGTCAAGAGGGGACCACCTGGAAGACTTTTGGAATGGAAAGAACGGACATATATTTTTGTGAGATTTTTGTCTATTTTTTTCATTCCAAATTGGAAAAATTTTTCAAAAAAAAGTTGTAGGCATTGAGCTGATCTTTAGGTTCTTTTTTTTAAAAAAAAATTTGAAGCTATGGACTGGGAGATATGGCCAAAATGGTGGAGCCTATCTATCCACATGGAAAGAATTCATGATTATCCAACACCACACACAAAATTTCTTATAGGTTTCTCTCCATTATTGATTTATTTTCTCGTATTATTATCAATATTCTCTCAAATATTATAAGGACGCTCTTGGACTCAAGCTATGGAAGGTGGCATGGACACAAAGCTCGCCATGATGAAGGCGATTAGGAGGAAATTGGTCAATAAGCAACGGCACACGGAGCTCTCTAATTGGGGGAATGCCTCTAACTGAGGTTACTTTGTAATAACTCCTTTTGCTCAGAATCTCGTCCCTAATTATTCTCTTGGTCTATAAAAAGAGGCCTCCTCTTTTGTACACACACACACACACACACTACTCCATATGCACACTATCCCATACCCATATACCCACACACCTACACATGCACACCCTTGTGCTACATGCTATTAGCATAAACCCTAATCACATAATCACAACACCATCACCATGTACAAAATGAGCACCATGTTTCGACACACTTGTAATAAAGGATTGAAGGCACGATTTAAAGAAGAAGAATGATGGCTACACTCATGATATTCCTTGCCATCAACTCCCATCCCTCCATTATGCATTCTACGGTCGTGCCCACTTCTCATTTCTTGCCCTATGCTACCTATTGTACTCATCTTTGGCAAGCAACCAACACACTTCATCTTGGTGCCAATATACCTGGTGTCGCTTGGGATATACTTCATTTTGAGTATGGTTTATGCTTGTTTCTTTCCATTTTGCTTATGTTAAGGTGTGTGAATTCACCACCATATACACACTCTCTCTCTCATATTCCTATTATCTTGCTACTTGCATTTTAAGTTGTGCGGATTCGCCACCTTTGGGTATGAGAACTGAGCATACTTGCATGTCTCTTTTAGCTCATCATCTTCCTTACTACATGCACAAGTAGCAAACCCATTCTCACTCACTCACCATTCCTCTCATTGTTTTCCGACCACCCCATCTCACACTTGGGCGTGTATCTTGAAATTGTTTTCCATGGCATGTTTGATTGTGTATATGTATGCGTCCTAGCCGCATATCTTGCTAGGTGGTGTCCCTATTGTGTACCTCCCATGATGAGACCATTGTGCATAGTCTTGGTGTAGAGGCCACCAGGTTTGTTTTGCACTTTCGCCTCTCATTTGGTGTCCCCACTGAGGAGGGCTTTGCAAAGACTCTCAGTTTACAAAAAGTAGTGATGCATGCCATCAATCATGGACGAGTGGATACAAGATTTTTCGAATTGGAGAACTAAAGAAGAGGAGACTGTAGAAGCACTTAAGGCCTTCATCGAAATGCTACTACCAGGTTGTAGTATCAACGATATCCAAGAGGTAAGCTCCCCATCTTGCATTGCTCGTGCTAATTGCAAATCAAGAGCATTAAGCGGGAGGGCTACAAATGTCATCACTGCTCTCAACCAAAGCATTTTGTCAATGAGTCCTAACAGAGGAGGTGAATAGAGAATGGTGAGTTTTACTTTTTAAAACCGCATCAGCACTCTCACATCAGTCAAATTTTGTGTAGCACCAAGTGTTTTCTCTCCAACGGTCAGAAGAGTCATTAACTACATCAACCACAAAGTCCAAGCCACAAAGCCTAGAGCATTTGGTGGAAGCAGGTGAGTCTACGCTCTCTCTAGGCCTAGAGAGTTCAAGTCAAGTACGACCACCCAAGCTTCACTTCCGCATGAAAATGGAAAACCAATTGAGGTAGACTCTTCTTGCCGAGTCCTGTTTTGAACCCAATAAGGAGGATTATGTGGACTTCAACAAGAGGTAGAGGCTTGTGGTGAAGGTGTCACCTTGTCAACACTTAAGGTATGCAACTCTAGTGGTCAAAGCCTTTCCCCAAAGCCTTTCCCTACACCCAACATGGAGGATAACATTAGGCCAAAAGTCTTTCCTTTCCGTTTCTTGCAACACATGCATGTAAACGTGCACATTTGATAGGAAGATATTCTACCAGCAAAAGATTGTTTTCCTATTTGAAGCAAAGATGCTTGGAGAAATCCTTAGATCCTCACAACCCATCATCTTGTCTATTCCTGATTGCTACCACTCTTTTGATGTAAGCATCTTTATTCTATTCTAGGGTTGTGCTCTTCTTAGCTCCTACTCAAGTTTTTCACCCATGTATAAACCTTTATAAACCACTAAGTCATTCAAAAAAATAAAAAGGATTGTAGTTGTGTGCTCATTGATTTACTACCATGGCAAGTATCTCTTTTTCCACATTCAGTGCAAAGAAGGGAGAAGACATCACCATCGATTTTTTGGATAAGTTTGACATCACTTATGTGATTTGCAACAAGGAAGACGACGCCTTACAACTACGAATCTTTACTCTACTTATGAAAGTAGAGGCCAAGTCTTGATACAATGATTTGCCCCAAGCTACCAAGGATGCGTGGGACATACTACCTGTTGCATTCGTGAAGAGGTTTGGTGGAGGCACAACATCAAAAAAGAATTAGGAGAAATATGAATCCTCTAGAGGCCCTTTGGGATTAAGGTTAATCAGAGTCCATCTAATAGAAAGAGGGTGGTGGACACACTCTATACTCTCAAAAAAGTAGAGGGACAAGGTAGCCTTACACCTCTTAATGGCCTCTTATCTAATGAGAAGGTAAGGTAGGTGGATAGGGGAAAGGGATGGGGGAGGGGGGGGACACTTTGACCTCTTTTCTCCCACTTTTTGGCCCGGATTTAAAAATACACAAAAAAAAACCAAATGTTCAAAAAAAATAAAATTTCAAGTTTTCCCTCCTTAAAAGGTCCCCAAACTTATTTCAAGGTCAAAAAAGTATGTTTGATCTCCAAGTCAAAAACGTGCACTAAAAAACCCAAAAAATTGATTTTTTTCAAAAAAGTTCAAAATATCAATTTTCACCCTCCAAAGTCTTTCCAAACCTATTCTATAGCTAAAAAGTGATTTTCTCTCTCTACAAACTCTTTTCTAAGCTCTCCATTGGTGCAACAACCACATGGACCCCCTATAGTTCAGCATTATTTCTCCGTTAGCTTTCTCCCACCTCCGTTGTAGCACCAAGAAAACTCCTCCCCCATCTCTTCCCCTTGCCCCCCACATAGTTTCACACCACGCTAGCTCATCTTCCTTCTCTCACCTCCATTACACCTTGAAACAAGATTCTACTCCTTCTACTTATTCACTCACACTACATGGAAACCTCTACTCCCAAAGATGGCAAAAGTATGAGATCACATGGCTTGCATACCACAAAAATAGGAGGTGTGAATATTGTGTGGGCATTGCAAGGGTTCATCTCCAGCATAAAGATAGAATGGTAAGAAAACTACCCATGTAGCTTACATTCAGAGCTTAACATCATCTTCATCTTTAAGTTTATCATGGTGAAGAGAATAAACCTCTTTATGGCTTTCAATGTTTAGGCTTCACACGTCATAAGGCAGGGTGATGCTATTTTGTTGATGGCTTTGGTGCACCATCTATAGTTGTGTAGCATGTGATTGAGTCTCACAATGCAAGTAAGTTGTGTTATCTACGGAGAGTCATCAAATATTTTTCTTATATTTTATTCTTTGTATAGTTGTCATTAGATTATTAGAATGATATCATTTTGTACTTTATAACTTTGTGCTCATATAATTTGTTATTTACTTAAAGAGTCAACTTCTTTTCAAAGGACATGAGCAAGCAACCATGTGCAGAGATGGAAATCACTTTATTTTTGTTGCGTGAGGAACCTTTCACTACCATGTTAAAGGATTTTGAGAAGAATACTAGAATTTTTTTAGAATCTTGAACCAATAGATACTCTCTAGGAGCTCTTAGAAAATCCATCCATATGGTACTACTATCTTCCCTAGTGCCATAGACACATAAATACTCAAGTGCATATGATTCTCTAGATGATGAAGACAAATACTTGTAAGAGAAGCCTAATAATAACATAGTCTCCGTTTTTAATTATTTTCATGAGGTTGGATTACTCTATAAATGCAATATAAATATTTTTTTTTGTTAAATGGTGTCGCATTGAGTGAGAGTATTCAATTTAGATTACTGGACTTTCATAAAGATTTCAGAAATATTGTTGACCTTTATGAATATTTTAATTTTCCTGTAAGATATTTCATGTCTCAAGTCTTAATCTCCACCATAAAGAAATTCAAGCAATATTTTGATTTCAGTTTAATTATTAATGGTTATTCTTATTAAAGTGGATCATAACCTTTGTCAAGATGTCCTCATTTGGGGATGTTGAATATATATATCATTAGCAATGTTTCACAAGTTGAGAAAGCTAAAGTCTTGCTTTCCAACATGTTATTGTTTCCATACTATGCCTATGCCAAGCTTGACTTAGAGAAATGACAACTTGAGATTGAGATGTCGATGTATAGAGGTGACTTATTATTGATTCGTGTTTCATTATACATATATTGTAAAGCCTTTAAATTTCCACCTTTTTGAGTAGTGTTGACAAGTATTTGGTATCAAATCTTCTTAAATATCCCTATTCATGCAAAATTGGTAGCTATTTCTTTGGTATTGCTAAAGATGATACCAATAGCTATTACCTTGTGAACTTAACTGCTAAGTTTTGGATTTGATTTTTACTATGTAGCTCGTTTGGATAGACAAAGTGTAAACATAAATTATAGATACATGCATTGTTAACATAGAAGATATGTACCACTTGAGCCTATGTAAAATGCTAATCAAGAAACCTTTGGTTGGATACTATAACAATAGGAATCACATGTGGTTTCAAATACCAAAGAAATGGCTTAACCAAAACATTCCCAAGAACACAAGGTGAACACAAGGAAGTAAAAATTGGCTCCTTGTTTGGTCAATTTCTAGCGCTAAATGTTTAGTGCACAGGATTTGTGAGGCCTTTGACGTGGGGAGTTCACTAAATTATATGTAACATAGCACATATATTCAATAGAAGGGATTTTGTATTCTTGTAAAGTTACAAAAACATATGTAGATAAGGCCTATAAGGGGTACTTTACTCCATTCTGGTGAACGCACATGATTTAACATAGTGAATGTTCTAAACCTTTGAACACAAAGAAAAAGGGGCGGGGAGGAGGTTGCTCTGATTATATCAACCACTACACCTCTATCTCATGGCCATGCATTAAAAAAAGTCCCCTATTTGTCATTATAAGGTCCCGCAGGGGGGGGGGGGGGGGGGGGGGGGTCTTACTCTTTGTACGTTTAATTTACATCCTTATCTCATGCTTATACACAATATTTTTGTAAATTTTTTCCATGTAAAGTCTTCCAAAGCCCTCAACAAGAGTGGCCACAAGGACTCACAAAATGCCCATCCAAAAGTTTTGGATGGACATTTCGTACGCCCTTGTGGCCACTTTTTTTTTTTTTTTAGTGTTGAAACTTTAGGCTGTGATGCAAAAAAATCATATCTTGCTCGGATTCTCCAAAATTCAACCATAAGCTCAATTTTTGTTATTATAAGGCCGCGAGGGGGAGCTCTTGCTCTTTGTATATCTAACTTACATCCTTATCTCATGCTTATACCCAATAATTTTGCAAATTTTTTCCATGTAAAGGCCCCAAGGGCTCTCAGCAAAAGTGGCCACAAGGGCCGCGAAATGCCCATCCAAAAGTTTTGGATGGGCATTTCGCGTGCCCTTGTGGCCACTTCTTTTTTTTTTTGTTAGTGTTGAACTTTTACGCTGTGAAGCAAAAAATCACATCTTGCTAGGATTCTTCAAAAATCAACGTGCAAGTTGCCAATTTCTTTAAAAATGATGTAAAACAAACATTTCTTACTTTTTCCTTAATCTACGGACTCCAACGAGCATTAAAACCATGGAATCTAAAAATACTCAAAGAACCAATGTTTTTTATTGTGTTAAGGATTGTATTTCCTACATACAAAACTTTCCCAAAATCTCGTCCTAACACCTTCAAAAGTGGCTTCCAAGGAGTGCCCTCGGTCAAAATTTAAAATTGAAGGAAAAGAATCCGAATGAACTCTTAGACCATGTACAAACTTTAAAATAACCAAAATTTCTTTTCAAAAATATTTATTGCTAAAATTTTGAAAAAGGGCTTCCCTTGGACTTCCCACAACGATAGAAATTAAAGTGTTCAAGGAGAGGTATGGAATCGAGGTTTATTCCATCAAGATCTCTTGTACTTTATCATGTCTTCTCATGTACAATCTTACCAAACAAAAACAAATTTACACTTTAAATGACTACAAATCTTATTTAACTCATCAAACAACCTAAAATATATGGTAGACCTAGAATGCCCTTACACATCAACAAACAAAAAAGTCCAAATTTCTTCTCATTAACTTTGATAAGCTTACATTCATGAACAACTTCCAAGGGGTAGTGTGGTCATAATTCTTACATCCATTCTATGACATGGTATGCTCATGGGGTGACCTATCACATAAGAATATCTTTGGTGGGGGTTCCCTCATGTTAAGAAAGAGTGTGTTGCTGATGAAAAGCTATTGTATTGTCCTACTAGGGATCTCTCCATGTTAGCATAATTATTTTTGGTGTAGTGGAAGCCACATTGCTCGAGGAGAGCTTTGTGCCATCGTAAAAGCTTCATGTTATGCCAGTTCCTGGAGCCATTCTTGCAAACAAAGCCACTCAACTAGAATAGTAAGAGGTCACCTTGTATCATGACGCGTTAGAGACATGTTCTTCAAACTAAAACATATATGAATTCAACATTTGCAAGCTGTATAATAAAGACACTTGTTAAGTATATGTTATACAAATTTGCAAGTATTTTCATCTAATAATCCTAAAATATATATTAGGATGAGATTACCCACCTCTAATAAGCATGGATTTGAAGCACCTACCTGTACGATGTAACAAAGAAGGATGTTTTAGAGAAAAAAGGGTGACAATTGACCTATCTAACCTACAGCCTTTCACTATTTGTGCACAAAAGCAACCTTTGTGCCAAGCACTACAAAACAAGTAGAGGCACACCTTAGACTTCAAAGTCTATGAGAAGAAGAACACAACCAAAAGTAAGAAGTATATTGTTACCTTACACCAAGGGGTCTTTCTTTCCAAAATGTGATGGTATTGGCAAGCTTCATAATGTACACATCCTTTTCTTGCAATTAATGTTGGAGAGTTTCAACCACCCTCTTTGAAGAGGCAATACTTTCTTGTAATGCCATTGTTTTAAAATGAAGAGCTTGACATTTGTGCATCCACAAAATGAAAAGATGCACCTGTACCCATACACAAACAATTGAAATAGCCTAACAAGACTACTTCTCCCCTCCGAAGATATTGAAGAACCATCAACATTTGTCTCACAGACAGTACGACGTTCCTGGGATGACCTCTGTTCACCCTCACATGCAGACTTCGGTGCAAACGTCGCCGACAAGCAAATATATACGCTTTTGTTGTGTGGAGTACATGGTGGTAGAGACATATGACTTGTGATGTCCATGATCACCATGGCAGGTGTTGTGTGAGAAAGTAAATGATGAAAAGAGAGATGGGGGAGGGAGAGGGAGGAACATGGGAGGAGAGAAGGGGACAGGGGGGGAGAGAGGAGGAGGAGGAGAGAAGGGGGCAGGGAGGGAGAGGAGAGGGAAAGAGGAGGGAGGAGGAGGAGAGAACATTGGTTTTTTTTGGGGGGGGGGGGGGGGGGGGGATTTGAAAAAATGGACTTTTAGTGTTTGTAGGTTTTAAAAAATGTCAAAAAATGATTGTTTCATATGTATATATGTTGGAGGGGAAGTTCTAAGTCAAAAATAAGTAAAAATAACTTTTTTGAGAAAAAGTCAAATTTTGGCTCTTAGTGACCCACGTTTTTGCTGATGTGGTCACACACTTTACTCCCTTCACTTTCAAAAAGCTAGAGAGAGGAAGTGACCTCTTAGATCCACATCCTACATGTGTCTAAAAAAACGGCTAGAAAAGCCTACTCAAAACTAGCTTCTCGAATGCCCTTGTCCCCTTAACCCTACACAACATTAGCCTTAATCCCTAAAAATTAAGATTCCTTACAAGGCCCATGCAAAGTCCATATTTCTCCCAATGGTTATGGTGGTTGCTGACAAAGTTAAAGCAGGGAGGTCACTTACGAGTATGCCACTTACGATTCCAAGTTTATGGATTTGTGGAGCGATGGGCTGCCTCACGAGAGGAAGGTGAAGGAGTGCCTAATTTCTTGAAGAAGGACCGTTTCATTGTTGGCATGTGGTCGTCGCTTAAAGAGAAGGTGAAGGGGAGGTTCCCTGCAACGTATGATTTGGCAGTGGAAATAGCCCCCACCTTAAAGACAAGAATTTTCACATGCGAGAGAGAGTCAATGAGTCAGAGGAATCAAGCTCAGTATGACTAACCCTAGTAATTGCAACAGCCGCTCAGAGGATCCAACCACAAGAGGCATCAGAAGAGCAACAAGACCTACTAAGCTGCATCACTACTACTCAGCTAGAGAATATATTTGTCTATTTGGTGCAACAAATGCATGCACACAACCACAATCAAGAGCAAGGGAGAGGACAACAAAGGCAAAACCAAGAGTACTACTGCTATAACTATGGAGAAGATAGCCATTGCATGTATTACTACCCACACCCAAGGAGGTAAAATTTCAACAGAGGAGCCAGACAAAACCAAATCTCACCACCAAGAACAAGACAACCACCACCAAGGCAACCACAACAAGCAACACCTGTGCAAATATTACAATGACCTTTGCAACCACAACCACCACCACATACTCTCATTCCAACTTTACCACCACCACCAATTGATAATCAGGTAGAGAGTGTCATTAGTCTTGAAGGTAAGTAAAAGGCAAAAGTGGAGAAACCCATCAAAGAAGTGGCAAGAGGTAAGACTTATGCTGAAGAGGTAGACACCATGGGAGTTACGCACTCTAAGCCTGAGGAAGATTCAAAAAAGGAAGAAGAGATGAAGACCAAAAGGGGGTCAATCAAGAGAAAGTCTAAGCCATGACGAAAAACTAGCATTTCAGATTTCACAATTGGTGAGTCTATAGAATCTTGTGATCTTGTGAGTGATGTTTTTATGCAGGGCATAAGCATCCCTAAGGGGGAGGGCTACCCAATTAACCATGGCTCATGGCCAAGAGAGCAAAGCAATATTTAGAAACACTCTAGATGCAAGGTAGGAAGCGCAAGGAGATCCCATATAGCACGAACACTAATAAGAAACAAAGGATGGACCTAGAGACTACTTCATATGAGCTCTTAAAAAATTATACTACAACATCGGAGGAAGAATCTACCACAGCGAATGATAGTGACAACTCTCTTGAAATCATGGGTCTTATTCTTGCTGATCACAACAAGGTGGATCCACCAAATATAGAATTACATGAAGGAAGCATGAAGTCTTTGGAACTACACCAATTAGAGGAAGAAATTGTAGACCAAAATCAAATGGTTGTTGTCAAGCAGTGAGATTGTGAAATCTACCCTAAGTAGATTCTTAAGCAAGTGGATGCAGTGGCAACTTATTGGTGATCTAGGTCTGGCAGCCTAGATGTAGAGAATGTGTTTGATCATAATGTGTTATATGCATTTAAGAAAACCTTTAAAGAAACCTTAGAACAAGGGGTGGGCATAAGGGTCACAGAAAATGGATCCCAATGTGAGAAAGATGGCAGTATGGTCTTGTATGCATATAGTCGAGATGAAGTGTTTTTCAACTAGTGGATCGTAGCCTATCTTTTGTATATGCTATGCACTTTGTTACAGCATGTATCAAGCTTGCCTTTGATCTACAAGTTTGGTGGATTATTACAAATTTCATGAAAGGAAATGGACCTTTTTGCCAACACCCAAGAGGATAGTGACTCTTTTTCTCGCTTTAATAATAGCCGTAAGCTAGGTTCTGAAGAAAACTGGGACTTGCCACATCAACAAGGAAGTTGTAGATGGAGGACTCTTGGTAAAATCTTGGGGATCATGATCCTAAGTATTGTTTTGGAAGGAGCTAAAGTACTCAATTATCCTTTCACTTGTGGTGGTTACAAATACTATCCTTTTTGGCATGAAGCAAGAAATCTTATTGTTAGGACATTGCAAGTGACTATCCTATTCTTTACTTGGGATCCTGGAGGATATTGACACAAAATTTTGGAAGCCGTAGGCTTCCCATTTACTGAAAGGTAGTTTGAGTTGTTAATCATTGGTGCTCTAGACAAGGAGCCTTGTCAGGATGTATTAGTGAAAATAGGTGAATGTTCCAGATATCTCACTAATGGCCACATGCAATGGCTATTTCAAAAGGCAACTAGATATCGGCTCCTCTACTACTCAATCAATCAAGTATGGACTAGAGGCATGAATGCCTCTGGCTTCAAGGGGAGGGCTAATGAGGGACACTTTTCAAATTTTTCTCCACCTTTCTATTGGTATGCACTTGGTGGCAAGGCTTCAAGGACCCTAAGAGAAGGAAGGACTTGATGCATGAATATTTTTTTTTTAAAAGATATGTATTTTTATTTTGTACATAGCTATGGTTTTGACACATATGGATCCAAGAAATAAGTAGAGGTAGAAATAAACCCTATGAAAAGGAATAAAAAATAAAAAATCATTGGTAGATGTTGATTCTACCCCCGACGGCCATTACAGGTAAAGAGTAAAAGTCAATAGTGAAAAGGAAGAGAAAATCTTATGCATTATGGAGTTGGAGTCAACAAACTATAATCAAATTCAAGCCTAATTCACTTGTGGACACAAGGCTTGCACATGAGGTCAAGAGGGGACCACCTCGAAGACTTTTGGAATAGAAAGGACGGACACATATTTTTGTGGGATTTTTTTCTCTATTTTTTTCCCAGGGGACTCACTCTATATACAAAACAAGATGCCACCTAGAGCGGACAACTTTGATAAAAACCCTTATATACGATCCATATTAGGGAATATGACCCCCCTTTCTACGCTTATACGACAATCAATGCGGAAAACTATCATACCCCAATCTTACATATAAAATTTAGGTTTCACATGATCTATTGGAGTAAAACTAGTCAAAGAGTGTGTATCATAGTGACTAGCAATGTACTAAGGAACCACTTCTATGAATAACTAGATGTACCCTCAATGTGTCTTAGTTTGACTATCAAACTATGTGCCCGATTAGCCTGCACTTAGGCTACTCTCTAATTCTGACCCATCCAAAGCTGGTGTAAATCAACCCTTGACCTACTCCAAATTAGCCCTTATCTATGACCGACTTGATGAAAAAATTGATGTGTGACCTGATAAAAAAATTTCCTAAATTCATGCAAGTTCTAGTGCACATCGATGACCAATCATTACAAGTAATCAACCCGAGTCAGGTCCCCCCTCCCCCCCCCCCCCCCCCCCCCCCCCCCCCCATAAATATGATACCCCCCTCCCTTATTTTTCAGCTTGGGAGATAAATAATTGGGGGCTTTCCGCTAGCTTATACGCTTATGTAACTTGTAAAAAAAAAACCTCCCCTGCACTTACGTGGTGCAATAAGTTTTGCATTGTGAATCCCCCAGGATTTTTTTCATTCTAGATTGGAAAATGTTTTCAACAAAAAGTTGTAGGCGTTGAGCTGATCTTTTGGGCCCTTTTTATAAAAAAAATTGGAGCTACAGACTGGGAGATATGGCCAAAATGGTGGAGCCTATCTGTCCACATGGGAAGAAGTCATGATTATCCTACTCCACACACACAATTTCTTATAGGTTTCTCTCCATTATTGCTGTATTTTATCTTATTTTATCAAGATTCTCTCAAATATTATAAGGAATCTCTTAGACTCAAGCTATGGAAGGTGGCATGGCGACAAAGCATGCCATGATGAAGGCGATTAGGAGGAAATTGGTCAATAAGGAGGGCACACGAAGCTCTGTCATTGGGGGAATGTCTCTAATTGAGTTTACTTTGTAATAACTCCTTTTGCTCATAATATCTTCCCTAATTACTCTCTTGGTCTATAAAAGAGGGCCTCCTCTTTTATAAACACACACACTACCTCATATACACACTATCCCATACCCATATACCCACATATCTACACTTACACACCCTTGTGCTACATGCTAGTAGCATGAACCCTAATCACGTTGTTAGGAGTTTTTTGGAGCAAGGGATTGCGCATATGTACATACCCATGCATGGTGCATCGAATAAAGGATTGCCCATTTTCCATAGCAGGTTGTTACGTGGGGCCCACATGTGTACATGTAGGACAGGGGGTACATAGTGCATCGATTTTCAATATCACCAGTACCAGTGTGTTTTTTATATAATAATGAGGAGTTGCTAGCACGTAAAACTTCTCGAGGAAGCTATCCGCGGGCCGACGACATGAGGTAAGCGAGTGCGTCAAATGGCATCTAGTGGCGGCGTCTAGAGGCCGAATGGGGTCAATACTTGCACGTGGATGAGTACGGACACAGCGTGGGTGTTTCCTTGTGATAATTATGCAGAAAGGTCATCATAAGGACCATTTTTGGTTCCACTTCACGTGGTGGCGGGATGCATTATTGGAAAACGCTGAGTGCCAGGTGTGCGGATGATGCAAAAAGGTGACAGCTATGCACTGCGAAGTCAGTTTTTGGCATGTTCGGGGTCCGTTTGAGGTCATCTAAAAGGCCAAGGGTGCCCAGGTAATAAAGCTAAGTCTGGGAACTAAAAAAACTGAGAGAAGACCAGAAAAAATGTGGAGAAGAGAGGAGGAACAGTCGCAACTGTGTTTTTGCTCAGTTTGGAGCCTGTTTTGGCCGTAATCTGCTCATCCGAGGTCGGATTTGAGCACTTTGACATTGTAGACTGGGGTTTTGAGCCGTTCCGGATGCGATGGCTCTGTCCATTTTTTGAAATTCCTCACTCTTTTTCTGCTTTTTTTGCTATGTAAGTTTCTTCTATGAGCAAAGCTTCCGCTCCAGTTTGTGATTGTATCTAGCATGTTTTACACATATTGTGTGAGCTAATTGCCCCATTGGTGTTGGCCTAAGCTCATTTGTATCTAAATATAATAAATTATCCTCTTTTGAGCTGATTTTTTTGGGTGTGTGTCTGTGTGTGTGTATCTTTCTGTGTGGAGTGGGTAAGTGGTTAGTCTCTCTCCTCTCACTCCGTCGGTGTGTTCCCTGTCTCGGCCAGGTGGGTTGTGTAAGCCGAGTGGTGCCCCATAGTGTGTGTGTGTGTGTATCTTCCCAAGAGTGTGTGTCGGGTTGTTATAGAGGCGTTCTGTGTGTTTCCATCCCGCTCACATTCTTTTAGTGCCCCCACGGAGGATCTTCTTCGAGTACCTTCTGCTTCGAGCTTCAAGCTTCAAGATTCGGGATTACAGGTTGCAGACTACAGGTTACAGGTTACAGGGACATGTATAGGTACAGGTGATTCACAAAGGTACAGGTAGCTAGAGTACATCGATATACTAGCAGTGGTGTACTTGCTGTTGTTGTGGGTATGCATCATTTGGCACATGTTTGAGCGCATTGTCTATTGATATTGTACGTTATTTGTGGAAACTACCATTGTACACCTTTGTGGATCCATACTTGGTTTTACTTGGCAGTCCCAGCCATTTCTGAGACTTGGTCTGGAAGATAGTCATTTCTGAGACTTGACTATACGTGATTTGCCCTTCGTGTGAGGGTCGATAGCGTGAGGTTTTATTGAGCTGGGGGATTCTCAAATGTGGAGATCCTTTCGGCGATACAGGTAGTTGGAGCACCCTTTCCATGACCTCGCATAGGCTATGTACTAGTGAGTCCTATTTGATGCTCGGGTTCTATTGTTGACAGTTTATGCATACATATATGGTCTATATTTTGGATTCACACTGCTCTACTTCTAGGGAAACTTTGCCAAAATTTTTCCGAGTTGTGATGGTTGGTTTTTTGGTCTTTTGAGCCATTTATGATGTTATGCTGTTGAAATTTTGGCAAAATCAGAGGATAAGTTAGGTGTGCCTTCTTGGGAGCTGCATGGTTGACTTTAATGGATGATCAAAATGGCCCTCAATTCACTCCTTTTCATTTAACTCAGAGAATCCAGATAAATGTTCATGTGTCCAGGAAGATTTTTTTCCAGCAGCGCATAGTCTTTATGTTCGGGCCAAGAAGATTACGAGAGATTCTGGAATGTCCTTTGCCTGTTGTAATTCCAATGATTAACTATGAAGACTCATTTGATGTGCATGTGTTTGTCCTTATCTAAAGCTGAGCTCCATTGAAGTTTCTGGGAATTGAGTCAGTTCAAAGTTTTGGGTTCTTGCACGTGTGTTCAAAGGGGTTCACAAAGCATCGTAATTTGGGTAGACATGGCTTTCTCTTATCCGGAGTTTCATGGAAGAAGTGATGAAGATGTGGAAGACTTTTTGGAAAAGATGGAGGTTGCTTGCATTAGCAACCAGATTCATGACCCGGCGCAGATGTTACATCTTCTCCAAATTTGTTTGAAGAGTGATGCACGGGTTTGGTTCAAGGCATTTGAAGAGGAGTTGCGTATGGTTGATCCACCTATAAGATTGAGTTGGGACAATCTAAGGCATGGATTGGAAGTGGAGTTTGTGAAGATAGAAGATCTTGACAAAGTGTGGCAAGAAGTACAAGGTTTGGTGCAGAAGGAAGGTGATCCAGTAGATGCGTACATACGTAAGTTCTCATTGGCATGGGAGCAAATGTACAAGGCCTTAGCACCACGAGTACCTGCACCTGACATGATGAAGAAGGATAGGTTCTTGGCTGGTCTTTGAGAGAATATACGTTGGAGAGTGGAGCTAAAGAAGCCTAGGACATATGAAGATGCACTAAATGTAGCAAGGAACAAAGAGTGGAAGCTGAGGAAAATGAGTCAGCTAGGAGTAGAGTCTTTGCCCATGAGTTCTGAATTTCAGCCTATGGATTCTTCACAAGGTCGTATGCCAGGGGTTCATCATGAACCAGTGGTTTCTATTACTCCTCAAGTTATGCCAGCAGTGGTTAGTACAGCATTGCAAGATGATGGGCTAAGGCAAGACATGAGGCAAGTGGTAGATTTAATGAAGAATCTCAGCTTAAACATGCTAGGTCAAGTGGGAAATAATCGAGATCGAGGGAGGTTTGCAAATCAGCCAGGAGGTGAAGAAAGACCTAGGAATGGTGTTGGACAAAGCAATGGTAGGTTCTGGAGATAGACGCCCACATGTTATAATTGTGGAGAGTTGGGCCACATCAGCCCGCAATGCAATAAGCCACCAAGGATGGGGGGAGACATGTATCCACTGCCAAGACAGGTGCTAACTAGGTCAAATGATTATGGTATTGAAATTAAGGGAGATGAAGGAACCAGTGGATTAACCCAGGAGGAAAAGGGAAAGACAAAAGTGCTAAGTGTGGTTACCTTGGAGAAGGCATCAAAGCTAGAGGATACATTGGTGATGCCTATTGGGAAGAGGACCACAGAGGACAAGGAAGGAAAAGGTGCCCCAGGTCCTAGTAAGAAAAAGGGAAAGAGCCATGAAGGCGAGGATGTCAAGGCCAAGAGAAAAAGGAGGGCTCGTCGCAAGTTTCATGTTTCAGATTTTCCACTAGGGTATGGGCAATTAAGCTATGACTTGAAGGAGGATCTGACGAGCAGGAAGGCAGATGTTACTTTTGGGCAGCTTATAGAGATGGTGCCTCAGCTAAAGCGACAGTGGAAGAGGATGGTTAACCCAATGGAGAAAGAGCCAAAGAGAGGTTCACTAAAAGTGTTGGCGATGGATGAGCTACCAGATATTTTCCCAATAGTAGATGTGTGGCATAAAAGAAAAAATATGGGACAAGGTTATGTGGATGGTGGAGCCCAAATATGTGTGATAACACACTCATGCGTTGAGAAGATGGGTCTTACAGTGACTGGGGTGTCAGGGTTTTGGACTAGATTGGCCAACCATCAAAAAGTAAAATTTTTGGGTGTTGTAAAGAGCTTAGAAGTGGAAGCGTATGATGCAAAGGCAGTGGTTGATTTTCATGTGATGCCAGCGGGGTTAGGAGCATATCCTATTATACTGGGTAGACCATGGTTACGTGTAGTGGGAGTTGTTCAAAATTGGCGACGTGGTACTATTAGCCTCTATGGAAAGACAAGTGCCAAGAAGCTTTACAATATGGACACAAGGAAACAATTGGAGGAGCTTTATTAAGATGAGGATGAGTCTAGTGATGAAGACTATTCCACAGTGTCTAACGAGGATAGTGATAGTACTACCAGCAGTGATGAGGATGCCGATGTTGCATTTCTCTTGATGGATAAAGAAATCCAGGAGTCTGGTTTAGTTGCTTTTGCGAATGAAGTTGAAGATGAAAGTGAAGGGCCTTATGAAGTGATTGAAGGGCTGATGCAAACCAAGGTTGAATTGTCAAAGAAGCAAGAATTGATGACACAAATGATCAGTGGAGACCTCTCAACTATGGAGAAGGAGATACATTTGCACATGCAGGTCTATGCCGAAGTAATTGATGTTTTTCTTGATGCAAAGTTGATATATGGCATCTCTATAGGTTTTCCTTGGGAACCAGGTGGAAGCTTGATTAAGCTTTTGATGCAAGGAATGCCAAGTGTTTTTGTGTGGGATCCAGGTGGATTGAGTATCTACTAGTGTTGTTGCTGCTGAGCATGAATGCTCTAGCAGGCTAGGGGATGCGCAAATTATGTCAGGAGTTTTTTGGATCAAGGGATTGCCCATATGTACATACCCATGCATGGTGCATCGAATAAAGGATTGACCATTTTCCATAGCCAGGTAGTTACGTGGGGCCCACATGTGTACAGGTAGGACAGGGGGTACATAGTGCATCGATTTTCAATATCACCAATACCAGTGTGTTTATTATATAATAATGAGGAGTTGCTAGCATGTAAAACTTCTCAAGGAAGCTATCCGCGGGCCGACGACATGAGGTAAGCAAGTGCGTCAAATGGAATCTAGTGGCGTCAGGAGGCCGAATGGGGTCAATACTTGCACGTGGATGAGTACGAACACAACGTGGGTGTTTCCTTGTGATAATTATGCAGAAAGTTCATCATGAGGACCATTTTTGGGTCCACTTCACATGGTGGCGAGATGCATTATTGGAAAAAGCATAGTGCCAGGTGTGCGGATGATGCAAAAAGGTGACAGCTATGCACTGCGAAGTCAGTTTTTGTCCTGTTCGGGGTCCGTTTGAGGTCATCTAAAAGGCCAAGGGTGACCAAGTAATAAAGCTAAGTGTGGGAATTGAAAAAACTGAGAGAAGACCAGAAAAAACGTGGAGAAGACAGGAGGAACAGCCGCAACTGTGTTTTTGCTCATTTTGGAGCCTGTTTTGGCCGTAAACTGCTCATTCGAGGTCGGATTTGAGCACTTTGACATTGTAGACTGGGGTTTTGGGCCCTTCCGGACGTGATGGCACTGTCCATTTTTCCAAATTCCTCACTCTTTTTCTATTGTTTTTGCTGTGTAAGTTTCTTCTATGAGCAAAACTTCCGCAAAGTTTCTTCTATGAGCAAAGATTGTATCTGGCATGTTTTACCCATATTGTGTGAGCTAATTGCCCCATTGGTGTTGGCCTAAGCTCATTTGTATCTAAATATCAGAAATTCTCCTCTTTTGGGCTGATTTTTTTGGGTGTGTGTGTGTGTGTGTATCTTTCAGTGTGGAGTGGGTAAGTGGTTAGTCTCTCTCCTCTCACTCCGTCGGTGTGTTCCCTGTCTCGGCCAGGTGGGTTGTGTAAGCCGAGTGGTGTCCCATAGTGTGTGTGTGTGTGTGTATATTTCCAAGAGTGTGTGTCGGGTTGTTATAGAGGCGTTCTGTGTGTTTCCATCCCTCTCACAACGTAATCACAACATCATCACCATCACCATGCACAAAATGAGCACTTGTCTCCACACACTTGTAATGAAGGATTGAAGGCACAATTTTAAGAAGAATAATGATGGCTACACTCATGATATTCATCGCCATCAACTCCCATCCCTCCATTATGCATTCTACGGTTTTGTCCCGTTCTCATCTTCTTGCCCTAAGCTACCTAACGTATTCATCTTTTGCAAGCAATCAGCACACTCCATCTTGGTGCCATATCTTGTGTCATTTGGGATATACTCCATTGTGAGTATGGTGTATGCTTGTTTCTTTCCATTTTGCTTATGAGAAGATGTGAGGATTTTCCACCATACACACACCCTCTCTCATATTCCCATCATCTTGCTACTTGCATCTTAAGGTGTGTGGATTTTTCACCTGTGGGTATGAGAACTGAGCATACTTGCATGTCTCCCCTACATCATATCTTCCTTACTACATGTACAAGTAGTGATAGCCATTTTTTGGCTCTTCGTAATTTCCATAGTGAGTTAACCCACCCTACCAAAATCATCCAAACGCTGTGGCTATTCCTACCATTTCACTGTATATAGGTGTGTGTGAGTTAGGGGACTTTTCCCATATCTTCTTAAAAAACCCTCAATTAGCTAGTCACTGGGCTAGTTGAGCCAAAAAATAAAAAAAAATTAAAAATTATAAGTATATTATGGCCCATTTCTGTGTAAATATTTCATTGTTTATAGGGCCTAAATAAAAGTATTTTTCATAATTATTTTGGTATTTATTTAAATATTTCTACCTATGGTGTGTTATTTATGCTATGTACATTGACTCACCATTACTATATTTTTTCTTACCATTTTGCATACTCTTTATTCCATATAAAAATAATTTCATGCAAGCTTCTCTTATTTTTGGTGTAACTCCATCCCAACAAAAATCCAAAAAAACTAGTTTTATTTATGTGTATATTTTTTCACTATTGTGATTTTTCCTTCCTTCATCTATTCTCTTTTACTCTCATAAATTAGAACACCAAAAATATTCATCTTTTTATGGTAGACTTATAATGAGAGAGATTTATTTTGACCCCTTTATATTTTTTCCACCTATATTATTTATATTTGACATGTACATATTTTTTTAGACCCCTCAATATTTGATTTTCTTAGTTGTACTATTCACTTATATCATGATCTCAACAATATCTTCAATTATAGACCTACCAAATAAGGTCAAGGATATGTGGTGAGGCGGTCCGGGGCGGGCGACAAGAAGAGCAACCTCTAAACACCCTTCAAGGCTCCCGTGCTGCTCAATGGGGCTGGGGCACAACACAACACAAACCAAAACAACAAACCCACAGCCAAATCCCAACTACACAAGGGGCACCACCTAGTTTAAGAGAGAACTAGGATGCAAAAGAGGAGAATCGTTAGAGCAACCCACAAACAAGCAAGGAATTTACACTAACCCTAACACCAATGGAACACTCTCACACACTAAAACACGAGAAGAGAGAGAGAGAGAGAGAGAGAGAGAGAGAGAGAGAGAGAGAGAGAGAGAGAGAGAGAGAGAGAGAGAGAGAGAGAGTGCTCGGGCTGCTTTGAAATGTATCGACAATGATCAAGCAAACACAACTATATATTTAAGAAAGAGAGAGATAGGGAGAGGGGGTGCTTGTTGCATTGATACCCTCTTACAAATCTGTCATGAAAAATCAAAGTGAGATTAGTATTTGTTCAACATAGCTTGCGTAAATTTCACCACAACACATCACAAGAAAAGCCACCCCAATCACTGTCTTAAGGCCAGGGGAGCCTCTCCACCCTATCGCCCTCTTACAGTATGTGGGATTTATGGCTAGATTGATGACAACACCAGAGACAAGCTATCAAGAACTTAACAAAAAACACCAAGACACTTACGCATCATTGTTGTCCATTACTTCACGTTGGAAGGGAGACAAAGTATCCAAGCTTAGTCCAAATCCACCCTCCTTGATTCAGCAAATGTTGGGCTTACACTAGTAGGAGAAATGATAGATTTCCTACTCTCAATTGAATGATCACTCTCTCTCTTACAATGGCATAAAGTTCCCTTGCTAATCCCCTATTACAACACATGCACATGCATAAGACAATGAGCTTCCACTCAAGAGCTCCTTCTAGAGAGGTTGAGCTTTGCTTCTCAAGCTATAGCATAGTGCTCTTGCTTATGGCTCCCCCTTTTTGTGCTAGCTACACCCTCCTTTTATAGAAATTTTGAAGGCTAGGGTTACTCCTCTAACCATGGTTGGGTTAGATTTTCAGCAATTTATCTAATTTCTTTTGCTTGGAATTATCAAGAAGTTGGTGGGGAAAGAGAGAGGAGAGAAATGGAGGTGATAGGACTTTTCATAGTGGGTTAGTGTTAGTAGAGTTAGTATTAATTTACAAATGGAATTGGATATTTACAATGGGAGTATCCATGTAGGATACAAATAAGGAAGCAAAACTCTTAAGAGGTAAGAAAAGGTGGATTTCTTACAAGGTTGATGCTCCAAGTATCTTGAGTAGGGCCAATTTTGACGCTTGTTGACGGTCCACTAGCTTTGACGGTACATTTTTTCTCCACTCTTAACCTTCCTTGAGAGACAAGGTAATTGAAGCTGAGTAATCAACCACCATGATGCTGTCTTTTAAGAGAAGAGGCTGAATTTTGTGGTTTTTTTATAGATATGGGTAATTTGGAAGAGGAAAATGAGACTAGGTGGTCAATTTTGGAATGGAATTGTGTGTGGGAGGTATGAGTTCACCATGGTTTCTCTTATTCTTCAAGGTTGAGGATAAGGTGAGTAGGATGCAGAGAGGAGTGGTGAGAGAGGTGGGGATGATGAGTGGAGAAAAGTGTGTGAAAGAGGAAAATGATAAAGTGGAAGAGAGAGTGTGGCTGCATAGCATGGGAAAACTGGGGTCCACTAATAAAATCATAGCTCACAGCTCGTAGCTCAAAACAATATGAAAAAATTTGAGGCAAAAGTTCAGCTCACAAGCTACAACTTTTATTTGTATCACCTTTTCAAATTCGGAGCGCAAGTGAACTTTAAAAATTCAGCAAAACCGACCGTTTTTTTCCATTGCACAAGGTCCTTGTGGGGTCCTTCTTTGGATGATTCTTTTGAATACCTCCAAGAGTGAGCCCTCCATAGTGCATGTATGCATGCCACCTACCCTTGACCTTATTTGGTAGGTCTATAATTGAAGATATTGTTGAGATCATGATATAAGTGAATAGTACAACTAAGAAAATCAAATATTGAGGAGTCTAAAAAATATGTACATGTCAAATATAAATAATATAAGTGGAAAAACTATAAAGGGGTCAAAAGAAATCTCTCTCATTATGAGGCTACCATAAAAAGATAAATATTTTTGGTGTTCTAATTTTTTAGAAAAAAAAAACAAACTAGATGTAGGAAGGGAAAAATCACAATAGTGAAAAAATATACACATAAATAAAACTAGTTTTTTTGGATTTTTGTTGGGGTGGAGTTACACCAAATATAAGAGAAGCTTACATGAAAATATTTCTATATGGAATAAAGAGTATGAAAAATGGTAAGAAAAATTGTGGTAATGGTGAGGCAATGTACAGAGCATAAATAACACACACTTAGGTAGAAATATTTAAATAAATATCAAAATAATTATGAAAAAATCTTTTATTTAGGCCCTATATACAAAGAAATATTTACATACCCATGGGCCATAATATACTTATTTTTTTTATTTTTTTTATTTTTTATTTTTGGCTCAACTAGCTCAATGACTAGCTAATTGAGGGTTTTTTTAAGAAGATATGGGAAAAGTTCCGTGACTCACGCACGCCTATGTACAGTGAAATGGTAGGGATAGCCACAGTGTTTGGGTGATTTTGGTAGGGTGAGGTAACTCACTGTGGCAATTACAAAGAGACGAAAAACAGCTATCAGTGGTATGCATGCATGCACCATGGGGAGCTCGCTCTTGGCGGTATTCAAAAGAATCATCCAAAGAAGGACCTCACAAGGACCTTGTGCAGTGGAAAAAACAGTCGGTTTTGCTGAATTTTTAAAGATCACATGCTCCCCGAATTTGAAAAGGTGATATAAACAAAAGTTGTAGCTCGTGAGCTGAACTTTCACCTCAAATGTTTTTATATTGTTTTGAGCTACGAGCTGTGAGCTATGATTTTATTGGTGGACCCCAGTTTGCCCATGCTATGCAGCCACACTCCCTCTTCCACTTTATCATTTTTCTCCTTCACACACACTCCTCCCTCTCCTTTCCCACTCCCAAACCTGCAACTCCCATGTCCTAATTCACCCTCTTCACCATTGCCACTTCTCTCACACCTCCATAGCCTTCATCCTCCATTTCTACACCCTAGGTGTCCCCCTTTCTCTCTACATATATGTCCATATTACCATACTCTCTTCAGATTTGTAAAGAACTTCAAAAAATCAACAAAAATCCAAGGATAACCTCTGCAAATGAAGGCTTTTATCATGAATTTTCCAAGGTTTGAAGATAACATAGCTTCATCGACACGCGTTACTTCGCCATGCTGACCGCTTCTTCTACCGGTGCTGTGAAGAGGTGAATGTCAACTTCTCCAAGCTTCAACCTTGCTTTACAAGCTTATCTCTTCTCTAAATTTTCTCAGCATATATCTCACCATTTTGTGAACTTTGATTTTGTAAATATTTTTTAGTGATAATTACTAACTACTAACCACTAACCTTATTGTAAAATGCACCCTCTACTAGAGTAGGCACTCCCCAATTATTCACTCAATCCTCTCTCCTTTCATCCTCAATAATTCTCTTCCCTTGAACCCACATCCATGTGACTCAAAGGACAAGGGAGACCCACCCTCATAAAAAAAATAAAAATATGCATAATCTTTTATTTATTCAAATAAACTTGATTAGGCCTAATCCTAATCGGGGCTTCTAAAACCTAATAAATAGAGCCCTTCTCTCCCTTGTAAAACATCACATGATCACACTACACCACACCATTCTCAACACATAACACACCACTCTTCAAGCCTAGTTGTGTAGAGTGTGTGCATTGTGAGTGCTCTATTCCATCACTACACATAGGTGCATGGAGAAGCTTGAAGTTAGTTATGCCATCTAGAGGAGTGGAGTGATACTATACTCTGCAATCACACTTGTAGCCTACTCTTGTCCATAAATAAGATTCATAGTTTGGTGTGCAATTGTATGCTGCAACTACGACTCTTCTCTCCAAACTGACTTGATAAGTTGGCCCATCAGGTGGGTGAAGGTATATTGTCCTTGAAGTTTGTTGTGCCATTTCATGCTTGGTGGTTTGAGGGCTTGTTGAATTGTTTGCCAAAACTTTCAATTGTAAGAGGGTGCTCGGTGAGAGGGCTCCCGTGACCCTAAGACAATTTGTGTATTGGCAACAAGGTCAAGTTTTGTGTTGTCTCTCTATTTCTCATCAAGCTTTGTGTGCATCTAGTCTTTAAGGCTAAGACTGAGTTGCTCAAGTTGATTTGTGCTCTTTACCTCTCTCTGGCGTGGTGAATGTTTGTGTTTGGTGTATGTGGCTATCTTGCATTCCCCTCTCTTTGTGCGTTTGAGTACAAGGAGATATCACGTGCGTCCTAGTTTGCATCTACAACTAGGTGGTACCCCTTTTCTTGTTTGGTTTCGGGCTATGGGTTGTTGTTGTCTCTGATTGTGCTTGCCCCAGCCCCAATTGAGCAGCGTGGGAGCCTCAAAGGGTGTTTAGAGGCCACTCTTCTTGTTGCCCGCCCCGGACCGCCTCAAATTGGTGCCCCCACTGAGGACGGCTTGTGTATTTTTGTGAAGGCTCAACCTTTAGCATAATCAAGTAGCTTGCATGAATCACGAGAATTTGTATGATCCCTTCATTCCCATTACAAGGCAAAAGCACTACAAGAGGTTGTGTGCTCTTGTGACGCTGCAAGCGACGGAAATACACTGGGTTTTTATAACCCCCAGCGTCGCTAAAACCGTCGCTAATAGCATTGCTACGAGAGCGTCGCTATAACCGTCGCTATACGTGTCACTATATAGCGATGCATATAGCGACGCTACAGAGCCATAAATAGCGACGGTTATAGTGACGCCCGAGAGAATTTTTTTTGGTGACAAGGCATTGAATGCCTTGCCACCCATCAACCATATTGTACTTGATTCACTTTTTAAAAAAAGTGCAAGGGTAGATAATAGACCCAAAATAGTCACCCACAAGACGCATTGTTTGCAAAATTGACAAGCGTAAAATTGACAATTGTACACATCATAGGCAAAATGAATTGATTGGCAAATGTAATAATGACAATTGTACAACATCATAGGCATAAAGAATTGATTGGCGAAATGAACTGCGGTGACAAATGTAATAATATACATGGTTCAAAAAGACGTATAAAATCCGTCTCATGATACATAAGCTATGAGAAATCCTAAACTGATGCTATCTAGCTACGGCTAAATTGACGTCGTCTAGTCAGACGTCTCATCGCGTCCAAGCAGCGTATATGTCGGATTCTGCAAATAAGACAGCTTTCAGTAAGTATAAACATATAACGACATTTATAAAACAATACAAAAAATAGAAAAGAGTAAACCCTAATACTAACCATGCCGCCGCGAGAACTGAGAATGTGCATCAGGGCGTTTAAGCCCTTCCTGCCTGCGTACTCGCGCTCGTACGATGTGGGATCACGTCCTGTCATCGACCACTGTCAAAACATACAAAGATTTCATTATGTTAGAATTAAAAAACTCTTAAACCCTAAACTAATGAACATAAAGAGGAATGCGAAAACACTTACAAAATTGGCCTCAAATGATGCCCATCCACCGCTCCCCAAGTGGTGCGAGCTCCCTGCCTCTACTCGCGCTCTGGCTGCATCCTTTTGTTGCTTCCACTTGTCGGGATTCTCGCGCGCTGCTTTCTTCGCATTCTTCCAATCTTCTTTGGCCAGCCAATCTGGCCTGTTCCACCCATGCTTGATTGCTTTTTGCACTTCGGAACGCTTGTGTTTACAGTATTCGCGCATTCGAATCTTCATCGGGTCTTCATTGAAGCGCTGATCCCGTGTTGGAACTGGAAACTCATCACGAAGTATGCTGATGACTCTGTTTTTTAAATCACTTGGTACTTCACTCCATTTGTTTAGTATGTAGTGTCTAAACAGCTGAGAGCAAAGACCACGCATGCGCGAGATCACCTTCTTGCCGTCATCATCCATGATGATGCCGCCGCTGAAGTCGACGGAGTAAGGCAAGCCCTCTGACTGGTGACGCAGGGGTCTCTGGCGTGTCGAGGGGTACGGACTCAGGTGTCTCCACCGCGTCGATGGGCCCCGAAGCGACGTGTCGAGTGGGGTGGCTCCTGGCGGAGTAGGTAGAGGTGTGTAGCTGCTAGGAACAGTCAACCGTGCAAAACCTGGCGTAGATGGCGATGCTGTGGCTGGTGTGGGGGCGGGCAAAGAAGGGGAGGGTAAAGAGCCTCGTCGAACACGAGGCGGTGTGGAGGCATCGGTGTCAAAATCCCCACAACAACCGCCACCGCCACCACTAGAGCACCGGTGTCTAGACAAGTGTGAAGCTCGTCTCGTCGACGCCGAAGCTTTGGAGCGCGCCGAATGCTCCAAAAGAGAGGGAGATGCGGATGGAGTAGGAACGCGCGATGATGCGCCAGAGCGATGACGCTCCACGTACCACTGTCTCTATTGCGGTGACAAAGAAGAAAGAAACTCCTCATCATCCATACCTGCATTAAACACACGAATATTTAAACTTAATATTGAATTAATAGAGTAGACAATGACGCAAAGACCATTAAATACAATGACGTAATGACGCATATAAATACAATGACGCAATGAATTAAGTGATAGAAGAGGCAAGTCGAAAACTCAGAATTTTCAATCAAAAGATGTGAGCGCGAGTAGAAAAGAGCGTTATACACCATGGAAGGTACTTAGAGAGCTAGAGCTTTTACAACACGGAGCAAAATTGTTCAAATACAATATTTGTGGCTTTAAGAGATATCTCTCTCATCCTCGCATAACTCAGCATAACTTCCTATATCTATATAGAGCTCTCCGTTTAAACACATATCCTCTGTTTCATTTTGTAGCTCCTCTGCATGCACCCCATATAGAGTAGTAGCATCTTGATGCTCGTCTGGCACCACCGCAGCGGCTTCTGATTGAGCATCTTCTCTGATCTCCTCCATTGATGCCATTGTGATTGGCACATGGTAGCCTTCATACGTCCTTGCACTACGAGGGGCTTTTACTTTGCGTTCTTGGGCTCTTGTGAAAATCCATGGTGCTTTAGGGAGTTTTATCGATCCATCAGACGCTGTTTGCGGCCAATATTGCTCCATACGATCCACATTTCTAAGGTCAACTCTGGCTCCCAAAGTATCTTTCTTGCCGGTCAGATGGTCCCATAGTAGATTATCCACATTCTTGAATATGTGCATTGGATCGAGCAAGTGATTGATCATGAGTCGGGGCCAGTATGGTAACTCGTACCATAGAGATAGTTCATCCCTAGAGGCAATCCGTCATCGCACATCTCCTTCTGCTCTAACCATGCTTGTGCAGACATCCTTGGTGGCTCTCTTCCCAAAAAGCCGTCGCGTAACACATGATTCTCTGGAAGATACGCTTGATGACCTTCGTAGATTTGCTTCTTCAGTGAGGGCGCCCTACGTGCATTCAGTCTAGGTCCACATGTGACACATGCTCTATATCCGCTTGTTTGAAGCCCTGCATGTATACACATGATAATAGATACACATCCATATTCCCCACTTTATATCGCCCTGGCACAATCAAGCTTAGCCATAGGTGCCCCTTCTTCGTAGTCAACCACGGGGGAATGTTGTAGCTGACGATGACAACGGGCCATACACTGTAAGATGTTGATCTTTGACCAAATGGATTTACGCCATCCATAGCCAGGCCTAAGCACAAATTTCGCTCTTCCCTGGAAAAATCCGACCATGTTCCATCTATATGTTTCCAGGCTGCGCAATCTGTAGGAATTCGTAGCACACCATCCCAAGATTTATTCTCCTCATGCCATGATGCTAGGGAGGCCATGGACTTACATTCGAAGAAATGCTTGATGCGAGGAAGCAGAGGAAAATGTCGCAAAACCTTTTGTGGAATTTTTGTCCCGTGGAGATCTACTTGATATCTTTCGGAATCACATTTCGGACACTTCTCCATGTCTATGTATTCCCCTCTGAAAAGAATGCAGTCATTAGGACAAGCGTGGATAGAATTGTAATCCATCCCCAAGTTTCGCAAAATATTTCTTGCTTCATCTCGGGAATCTGGCATCACATTGTCAGCTAGTAGTATGTGCTCTTTAAGCAATCTACACAACATAAAAATACGATACAGTTGTGTAAAAATCTATCAGATCATTATACATTTAGAGTTTTATTAAAGTAAACTAATTGTAATAGATCACCTGAAAAGCGCTGTGACGCTAGTGTCACTCCATCCAAACTTTGCCTGCATGTTGAGAAGAACCAAGAGTGCTTTCAATCTAGACATACGTGCTCCATTATACAATGGCGTATCGGCTTCACTTTTCATATCATCATAGATAAGCCTTTCTGAATCCATGATCGTCTCGATCATTTCATCAATCTCGGGCTCAAACATTGCCTCGTTGGGAATGTGCTCTGCATGATCATCCCCCGAGCTGTCAGAGGCTACATCTGTGGCCTCACATATGCTGCTTGACCAAAGCGCCTGCGAACACGTCTATTGGGTTGCAAGATTGCTGCTTGTTGGCCAGCGTCAGAGTCCGACGACTTATAATTGGCAACAACTCGATCTATAATAGATGGATCCAACTCGCCAAATTCATGAACGTGCTGCAAAGAAACATGTCTTGTCCGTCGCACAGCATGCTTGCATTGATTACAAGGACATAAGACCCTCGTTGAGTGATAGGTGTTTCGGTTGGACGGTCCCACATCCTCGTCACTACTCATAATGAGGATAAAAATCTTATAACCTGGACAACAAATTTAATATTCTATTGGCATTCTTTGTAATGGAATTTGCCTATTCAATTTGAGAATAGCGGAATTTAATGAGAGTACTTTCAAGAAATGATTTTGTGAGCATAGCGGGTATACATAATTGAAGATAGCAACATAATCATAGCAATTAGTTAACTTGGCATAGACAATACTTTTGCAAGAGAGAGAGTTTAGAGAACATGACATTAATTGAGGACCGGATTTATGTGGAGATGGTCCCCCCTCCAATAGGCATTTGTATTATGATTTCTCCCATAAAGAGAGACTTGTTACAATACAGTCTTTGTGTTCCTTGTGACCTAGGTGATGCCATGAAGATGGAAGGCTTCATGCACCACAAACATAACATAAACTTGAAGAAAGCTTTAACTATCCCAAGCCTCAGTCCCAAGACCTCAAACACAGAAGAAACATTTCGTAGAGAAAGAATTAGTTCCTCACTTATCATACTCTGTTGCTAGCATACATAATAGCATAGTAATGAAGAAGAAGGAGATGGCAAGCTTAAGCATTGAAGCATGGCTCTTGTTGGATTTGCACTCCATAGCCAAGAGTGTTGGTGTAGGCTCTCAACCTCTACTTGCTTGGAGAGGGAGCTCTTGCACTTTGCATATCACACAATGAGAGTGCTTGTGATGTGTGTGGGTGAGTATACCCCCTAGCACCCCCCTAGCTTGCTTGGGTCGACCCCCCCTTGTAGCTCATGCCTGAAGCTCATTGGACCCCTCCAGGCCTAGCCAATCACAAGTAGGAGCCATTACAAGCAACATGGGTAGCCTTGGGACAAGTGTCCCCCTTTCCCCTTTGAGAGAGAGGACTTGATAAATGCTAAAACAATTAGATAATTCATGTAATTTATGATTGGACCCCTTAAATCCTAGCCAATAGGCTTCAAGCAACACATGAAGGTAACAGGGTAGGGGCCTGACATGTGTCCTTGCTGCCTTTCAAGATGGGCTCCCTTGTGTGTGTGAGTGGGTGTTCTCTCTCTAGGCCCTAGGAAAAGGGCTCGCCCCCCCTCTTGTAGGAATGATTTTGACTTTTAGGTGATCAAGCACCTTACTCACCAAGCATGACAAAGCACTTGAACTAGGGGGGGTTCCCACAAGCATCTCAGGCAAGCTTCTCAAGGCACCTCAAGTACTTTAATCATGCAGCAAGTCAAGCACCTCAAGCATGGAGCCAGTCAAGCACCTCAAGCATCTTAATCAAGCACCTCAAGCATGAAAAACACCTCAAGCATGACAAGCACCTCAAGCAGGACAAGCCTCGAGCCTCAAGCCTTACTAAGGTCAAAAGGACTTTTACACCATTTTTGGAGGTCTTCAATGAAGCTAACCCTAAGGTCTTATGCTCCATTGGTTAGCCTTGCTCTTTGATAGACCATCTCCCTTTTGGGCCCTTTACATTGGCCCCGTGTTGAGATATCTAAAAGCACATACCTATATCTAACACTTGTTCCCGTTTATTCTCCCACATTAAGTGATCAATTTAATATGAGAAAATCATTTGGGTTAGTTAGATATTAGATTTTATGACATTACCTCTCTCTTGAAATCATAGTCGTCCTCGACTATGAGGTAGAGAGATAAGTCTTAGTCATTAGTCAATCGTACTTAGCGGGTAAAGGATCCCTTTTTACCCTACGACATCTTTAAGATGGATGACTAATCCATTCGGGCTTGGGAGACATAGCTGCGCAACTTGGTGTTTGAGAGACGTCGTCATCACAAACATGATTCTAAGCATGCATACTAGTTAAATTTGTGCACAATTAAAAAGAGGACTAGTCATATAAGACAAAAACATGAGTTATTTAAAAGAAATTTGTACATTTGCTTACTCTGTGTAGCATTGTAAGCATTGACAAGGTTCATACTATCCTTAAGTTGTACTCCTTGCATCCATTTAGCATCTTCAAAAGGATAATTTTTGAACTTAATAAGATACCGTCGGATAATCTTACCATGTCGTAGTACCTTGTCTTCATGCCGAAGGATAGCTTCGGGTTGTAGCACCTCTTCTTGGTCTTCAACTTCGGGAGGGTCTTCAATAATTGGTTCAATTGGTGGCTCTCCTTTGTAGGGCTTTAAGTAAGCTTACATGAAAATATAACACCATGTCGTAGTACCTTGTCTGTCATGTCCGAAGGATAGCTTCGGGTTGTAGCACCCTTCTTGGTCTTCAACTTTGGGAGGGTCTTCATATAATTGGTTCAATTGGGGGCTCGATTTGTAGGGCTTCAGTAAAGTTACATGAAAGGCATTGTGTATAAGCAATGGTTGGGCAACTTGAGTTGATAAAGCCGTCTCATTGATAGGCTTCAAGATTTGGAAAGGACCATAGTATCTTTTTGCTAGTTTAGCATAATACTTTTGATGGCCCGTAGGATTTTTGCCCGTCGTTTGCCTTAATCGAGCCTTAGGAAACTTGAGTAAGACCAATCATTTTCTTTGAACACATATAGGCTCTTCTGTGCTTATCAGCAGCAGCTTTTTGCCTTTGTTGAGAGATGGCTATAGCCTCCCTAATCTTTTGAAAAGATTTTGTAGGTCACGGCTATACTCATCGGCGGCGAAGATCTTCCATGTACTTTCAGTAGCAAGGGACTTTTAGTCTTCCTTCTATGATCTCGAAAGGTGCTTTGCCCGTAGAAGTATGTACAGTATTATTGTAGGCATACTCTACTAGCGGTAAATACTTTTTTTTCCCCATTGTGAGCGTTGATCTACTTCGGTAACATAAGTTTGAGTAGATCGAGTATCGTAAGATTGGCTATCTCACTTTGGCCATCCGTTTGTGGGTGATAGGCCGAAGAGAAATTCAATCTTGTTTCTAGATTTTCAAAGAGACCTTTCCAGAAAATTACTGGTCATTCTAGGATCTCTATCTGACACGATGGATGTGTAATCCATGGTGTTGAAAATCTGAGATATGAAGAGAGTTGCCATTTGATGTGCTTTAATAGTCTTTTTGATAGGAAATAAAATGTGCTTGCTTGCAAAACTGTCGACTATTGTCCATATTCCTGTATTCCCATGGATAGACTTGGGGTAATCCAAAGATGAAATCCATGGATATACTCTCCCATGGTGAATTTGGAATAGGCAATGGCTGGAGTAATCCAGGTTGCTTCCTCTATCATACTTGGTCTTTTGGCATACTACACATTTTGAAACATACTCTTGTATGTCCACTTTCATGGTAGGCCAATAGAAATACGTCTCTACTCCTCGGGAGAGTAGGTTGAATACCTCTATGCCCTGCATATGGAGGAGCATGGGATTCATACATAACCTTCTCACGAAGGGAAGGGTAACACATAGCCTATTGCCGTGGAGAAGATAACCATCCTGCAAGGTGAATGGTTCCTCATTCTTCCCAAAGCAAGGGCTGACATAATGTCTCTAAAGTCAGGTCAGTAGCATACTCATCTATCATAGAGGATAGATCATTGTGAGTAGCTATAGACACCGATTAACTTTTGGTCATCGTGAAAGTGCATCGGCAACTTGATTGTGCTTACCAGCTATGTGAGCAATATGGAAATTAAATTGCGAAAGAAAATTTGCCCACCTCATTTGTTTGTGGAAGCTTGCTTTGCGTCATGAAAATACTTGAGACTTTGGTGGTCGGTTCGTAGGATAAATGGAGTCCCCAATAGGTAGTGCTTCCATGTGTCTAGGGCATGTAGAACAGCTAAAGCTCTTTCTCATAAATGCCCAAAGACTCGTTCATCACATTGAGCTTCGACTCTCATATGCTATGCATGCCCTTCTTGAAGCAAAACCGCTCCAAGGCAATCACCACAAGCATCACATTGGACCTCAAAATGGCTTTGAGAGATCCGGAAGCACGAGGACTGGTTGGGAAGTAAGCTTCTTTTGAGTTTTTTCAAAAGCATTTTGCTCCTTAGCAGTCCATACAAACTTAACGTTCTTCTTGGTTAAGTCGTGTAGTGGTCTTGCTACTTGAGAGAATTTTGCTATGAAGCGTCTATAGTATGCACACATACCAATAAAGCTTCTTAGCTCATGTAGATTCCTTGGGTTAGGCCATGATTTTATTACCTCTAACTTTGATGGATCCATACGAATACCATCGTGAGAGATAATATGGCCTAGATATTGAATCTCTTGAAGGAAGAATTCACTTTTCTTTGGTTGAGAAAAAGTTTGTTCTCCCTCAAGGCTTGAAAAATCACTTGGAGATGTTGCTTATGTTCCTCAAAGACTTGGAGTAGATGATGATTCATCGAAGAACACTCCAGTGAATTTTCGATATGGTCTAAAAATTTTCTCCATCAAACGATTGAACATAGCTGGTGCATTAGTCAAGCCAAAAGGCATGACTAGATATTCATAAAGACCAAATGTTGTGCGAAACGCGGTCTTTAAGATATCCTCATCACTATCCTTATTTGATGATAGCCACTCTTAAGGTCAATCTACTGAAGTAGGTAGAGCCTTGTAGCTTATCAAACAGATCTTCTACCCGAGGTACGGGAAATCTGTTTTTGATAGTGATATGGTTTAGTGCTCGATAGTCCACACACATACGGTATGTACCATCTTTCTTTTGCACTAAAGGACTGGAGAAACAAAAGGGAGAGGAACTAGACCTCACCATCCCTTTGTCTACCAGCTCTTGTATGCCTCATGATCTCCTCTTGTTGAGCTTGTGAGACTCGATAGGAGTTTTGTTAGGCGGTGAGCTTCTGGAAGGAGCTCAATACGATGGTCATCATCTCGTTTTGGAGGTAGGTCCATAGGGATATCATCGATGAACACATCTTGGAATCCTTTTAGAAAAGTAGACAAGTCTAACTCTTCTTGATTCCTATCATTTTCATTTGATGACAACATTATTAGCTTTTGAGACTCTTTGACATAAATCATGTACGCAGAAACTGAGCTCTCATTGATTTATCAAAAGAAGAAAGAGGATTTACAGTGGAATAGTGCGACCACGCTCACTAGCATCTATATACATGTTCTTTCCCCTGTAGGTGAAGTAAATTTCCTTTCAGGGAACTTCATGTTGGCAGCCATGCGATCAAACCATGGTGCCCCTAGGATACATCTGATGTTGGAGGGGAGGAGATGAAGAAGTCTTCTTTGTCGACATAGCTTTGGACATGAAGCCTCAACTTCCCAATCAAGGGAGTAACGGAGGCTTGTTGTCCTTGAAAGCTGCATCAGCTGTTACTATATCTCCCATCTCAAAAGCTTGAATGCCCAACTTGGTGGCCAACTCTATTGATATGAAGTTGAGAGTAGAGCCGGGTCAAACAAGATGAAGGCATCATGCTCTCTTACCTTTCCCCAAGCATAGGAGAGTGATGATCCTTTGCAATGAGCCATCTTTTGGAGCTTCGATGGTGGAAGCCCTAGGAGTCTCATTGCGAGTATTCTTCTTGGGGCAAGAACGATAGCCATGTCCTTGCTCCCCACACTTGAAACACTTATGGTCCTTGCGAAAAGCTTCAAGCTCTTCAGGAGAGAGTTTGTTTTTACCTTTGTAAACTCCTTCTCCTTGGACCGATTGTTGTTGTTGTTGTTGGAAGTGCTTGGGAATTATTTTGAGCATTGGATTTCCCCTTTGCATCATTTTTATCTTTGTTTTCCATGGGCTTGACATTACGTCTAGCCCTTGATGGAAATTGATGCGTGAAGCAACCATGGTGTGGTGGATTACTTCGGTAATAGTACCGGGCCGTTGAGAGTTGATATATTCGGCCATCTCTTCAGGTAATCCCGCACAGAATTGTTGTCTTTGCTCGGCAAAGTCTATCTTTTGAAAAACAGTAGCTTTGAGATTGTAAATCCCAAAACTTATCTACATACTTGTTGATAGACTCATGAGAGAGGAGCTTCAAGCCGCGCCATTGGTAAGAACTTTATCTTTAGTATCGCTTGGAAGAAATTGCTTCATGATGGAAACTCGTAGAGTTTTCCATGTCTTTGGGGCTTCTCCATTGCCACGAAGGCTAGCCCACCATTGACGAGCTGATTTTGGAAGTGCATAGCTACATGGTAGCTTGGAGGACTCTGTGAAGCCCTCGTCCCCAAAGGCCGCATCAAATTGCTGGATGAAGGCCAACACTTTGTCGGTAGAACCAAAGGTGCCATCGTAGGTGAGAAAAGAGATACTCTTTCCTCC
Source organism: Adiantum capillus-veneris (assembly GCF_014529385.1). NCBI lineage: Eukaryota > Viridiplantae > Streptophyta > Polypodiopsida > Polypodiales > Pteridaceae > Adiantum > Adiantum capillus-veneris. The sequence goes on along the minus strand of NC_140932.1, from coordinate 115,472,237 downwards.
CTCCTTGAACTTCTGTAGCTTTTGTGACCTTCGCCATGCAGGAAATGATTTGCGATGCCCTCCCCTCTTGTATTTCTTAGGAGAATATCCATAACTTTCATCGGAAGAGAAGGAAGGTGAAGAAGAAGGAGAAGAGGATGACCTCTTCCTAGCCCTTTTTTCCTTTGTTTCCTCTCTTGCCTTTGAGAGTGATGAGGAGAAGGGACTATGGGTTGCTCTTTTCCTCTTGGGAGGAGTAGGCGATCGTCTAGACCGCCTTCTTCGTGGAGCACCATCTTCAGAAGAACTTAGACTTTCATTGCTTTCTTTCTCTTTGGATTCCTCCTCTCGAATGGGAGAGAGTCTTCTTTTGGGGGTCTCTTCAAGACGCCTCCTAAGCTCTCTCTCCTTTGGAGAGGAAGGGAAATTCCATAGGCACGAAGTTGTTGAGTAACTTCGGCTTGCAAGGTAGGGTTGCCCATAGCTTTTTGCAACCTAGTCACAAGATAATTCACAAACATGGGAGCATCATCATTAGCACCTTCATGTGCAAAATCAAAGCTATCAATGTTCATTCTACTCTCTTGATTATTGTCAGCCATGTTAACAAAATTTTATGTATGTACTTAGTGTATGCTTTGGCAATTCAAAACCTTAGTTGCCACTCGTCTTAGCCTGTGAAAATCAGCTCTTAAGTAATCTACCCCACGGCTCAAAGTGGTTAATTATAGAGATTAGAGGAGTAGGTCTAACATAGCAGAGTTGCCAAGGGCTAGCTCCTTCGGACTTTTTTTATGGCTCAATAATGGTAAAGCGTAGGCAAGTCTAAAAAGACTCATTATTAATCCAAAGCTCCCGAGGTGTGATACCAATGGAATGGTCTATTCAATTTGAGAATAGCGGAATTTAATGAGAGTACTTTCAAGAAATGATTTTGTGAGCATAGCGGGTATACATAATTGAAGATAGCACATAATCATAGCAATTAGTTAACTGGCATAGACAATACTTTTGCAAGAGAGAGAGTTTAGAGAACATGACAACAATTGAGGACCGGATTTATGTGGAGCGGTCCCCCCTCCAATAGGCATTTGTATTATGATTTCTCCCATAAACAGAGACTTGTTACAATACAGTCTTTGTGTTCCTTGTGACCTAGGTGATGCCATGAAGATGGAAGGCTTCATGCACCCACAAACATAACATAAACTTGAAGAAAGCTTTAACTATCCCCAAGCCTCAGTCCCAAGACCTCAAAACCTTCGAAGGTGGAGAGAGAGCAGGGAATGAGGGTAGGGAAGAGGAAGAAGAAACATTTCGTAGGAGAAAGATTAGTTCCTCACTTATCATACTCTTGTTGCTAGCATACATAATAGCATAGTAATGAAGAAGAAGGAGATGGCAAGCTTAAGCATTGAAGCATGGCTCTTGGTTGGATTTGCACTCCATAGCCAAGAGTGTTGGTGTAGGCTCTCAACCTCTACTTGCTTGGAGGGGAGCTCTTGCACTTTGCATATCACACAATGAGAGTGCTTGTGAGTGTGTGTGGGTGAGTATACCCCTAGGCACCCCCTAGCTTGCTTGGGTCGACCCCCCTTGTAGCTCATGCCTGAAGCTCATTGGACCCCTCCAGGCCTAGCCAATCACAAGCAAGAGCCATTACAAGCAACATGGGTAGCCTTGGGACAAGTGTCCCCCTTTCCCCTTTGAGAGAGAGGACTTGATAAATGCTAAAACAATTAGATAATTCATGTAATTTATGATTGGACCCCTTTGAAGCCTAGCCAATAGGCTTCAAGCAACACATGAAGGTAACATGGGTAGGGGCCTGACATGTGTCCTTGCTGCCTCTTCAAGATGGGCTTCCCTTGTGTGTGTGAGTGGGTGTTCTCTCTCTAGGCCCTAGGAAAAGGGCTCGCCCCCCCTCTTGTAGGAATGCTTTTGACTTTTAGGTGATCAAGCACCTTACTCACCAAGCATGACAAAGCACTTGAACTAGGGGGGGTTCCCACAAGCATCTCAGGCAAGCTTCTCAAGGCACCTCAAGTACTTTAATCATGCAGCAAGTCAAGCACCTCAAGCATGGAGCCAAGCACCTCAAGCCATGGGAGCCAGTTCAAGCACCTCAAGCATCTAATCAAGCACCTCAAGCATGAAAAAAACTCAAGCATGACAAAGCACCTCAAGCAGGACAAGCACCTCGAGCTTGGGCCGGGTTTCCACCTCAAGCTCAGCCCTAGCTTACTTAAGGTCAAAAGGACTTTTACACACATTTATTGGAGGTCTTCAATGAAGCTAACCCTAAGGTCTTATGCTCCATTGGTTAGCCTTGCTCTTTGATAGACCATCTCCCTTTTGGGCCCTTTACATTGGCCCCGTGTTGAGATAGATCTAAAAGCACATACCTATTCTTAACACTTGTTCCCGTTTATTCTCCACATTAAGTGATCATTTTAATATGAGAAAATCATTTGGGTTAGTTAGATATTAGATTTTATGACATTCTTTGTCTTATCTCTCTCTCTCTCTCTCTTTCTCTCCTTCTCTCTCTCTCTCTTCTCTCTCTCTCTCTCTCTCTCTCCCCCTCTCTCTTTACCTCACATTCTCTAGTCATGTCCAATCCCCGCACACCTCGGTCTAGAGGTGCACGGAGATCAGAACCACCGGGTTATAATCTCGTCTTTATTGGTCAATACCTATATTTGTGGGTACAAGAAATCTACAGACCCACGTCTACATGATACTGCATGTAGTGGACAAAACCCCTTTGCCTCTTCTCTAGCTGTAGCACTTCACAGCATCTTAACATCTTTTCACAGTAGATCTTTTCACTGTTCGTCTAACTCTAAACCCTAAACCGTAAGTAATTCTTGCGTGGACTCGATCTAACGTAAAGAAGCGTAAATCTAAAGAAAAATAAACCTAAATCTAATTTAACGTAAGTCTACATCTAACCTAATCTTTAACGTCTTTTGGGATAGTTTCCTACGACGTTAAAACTCTCTTCTTCTTGTGTGTGTGTGTGTGTGTGTGTGTGTGTGTGTGTGGGTAAACCTAAATAAACCTAAGTCTAATCTAATATAACATAAATCTAAATCTAACGTAAATTATGTTATATTAAAAACAAAGAACTAAACTAACAGGGATTATAAGAACCTTAAAACTGATTTAACTCATAATTTTTCACATAACTCGGCAAGAGTTGGCATTCTCATCACTAAAGATGTGAGAGTTAACTTCCGGCGGTGACGCTGCCTCATCTCCATCCACATTTGACGACAGCAATTGGCCCTTTAGACCGTTCTTGCTCTTGTTACTAACTTTGAAGTTGTTGTTGAATGACTAGAGGTTGTCTAGATGGTCATTGTGTCGGGGATGTAGTGACTCTTGCCGCCCTGAAGATCCACCTTCTTCCCTATCTTCTGAAGACATTTCACCAGTACTTTTGGATCGACGGAGCCCACCATGAGTGAAGGCAGCAATACCCTATATTCCATTGAGGGCTTTCTTCACCCGCTTCATGCAGGCATCGCAGTCTATGGAGACCTAAATCTAATCTAATATAACGTAAATCTAAATCTAGCGTAAATAAACGTAAATCTATTTAAAAATAAACCTAAATCTAATCTAATTTAACTTAAATAAACCTAAATCTAATTTAACGTAAGTCTGCATCTAACCTAATCTTTAACGTCTTTTAGGATAGTTTCCTACGACGTTATAACTCTCTTCTTCTTGTGTGTGTGCGCGTGTGTGGATGTGTGTGCCAATAAAAAGAGATAAATGGTATAACCTTTCTATCACCCATGCCAAGTATGATAGATTGGTTATGCCATTTCCCTCTTGAGTAATAGGTCTTGAGTTCAACTCCTCGTCGGCTAGATCTTTAGGTCTTTTAATTTTAATTAGTTTCCTACGACGTTAAATTAGTTTCTCTCTCTTTCTCTCTCAATGTGTGTGCATTTTTTTGTTTATGCATGTTTTCTCTCTCTTTTCCTCTCTCAATGTGTGCGTTTTTTGTTTATGCATGTTCTCTCTCTCTTTACCTCTCTCAATGTGTGCGTTTTTTGTTTATGCATGCTCTCTCTCTCTTTTCCTCTCTCAATGTG